>NC_142086.1:33343428-34004678 GCF_054644295.1 Miniopterus natalensis
ATTTTAAAAAAATATTTTTTTACTCAATTTGTAAGTTGTTTAAACCGAGCTAAGAAGAAATACAATTTGAAAACCAAGACTAATTGTTAAAGCAAAATTGTCCTGGATGTGTTAAACATCTGGCTTTTGTTTTCTTGGTAATAGGTTCAACTTCTTGGGGCCGATGGCCTAGAGCAAGATGTTGGTGAGATTGAAGATGATGAATCACCAGAACAGCGAGCCAGGAGACCAATGAATGCATTTCTCTTATTTTGCAAACGCCATCGCTCAGTTGTGCGTCAGAAACACCCCAGGCTTGATAACCGAGGTGCTACCAAGATACTAGCTGATTGGTGGGCTGTTCTTGATCCAAAGGAAAAACAGAAATACACAGACATGGCCAAGGAGGTAGGTTCCAATAACAAGGTTTTACAGTCTGGTTGTGAGCAACCAATCCCATAACCCCCAGTTCCTGCTGAAGGCCTAGCAACAGGAAGGTGAATCCTGAGTTAGGTGTTAAGAGAAAACATAAGAGCTTTGCTTCTATTTCTGAGTTCCGAATTCAACTTGCAAACACTGGTGGAGTGCCAAGAGCAATTTATTACCAAGAGGTTTTTTTTCTCATTGTACTTACTCCACTGATTGATAGAGGGGATTGATTTTTAAGAATGGTGATTTATTTATTAGGAATGGGTTTTTTTAAATAGTTTTTCTAGGAACTCAGCTTCTGCTGTTAGAAAGTGCCTTTGGGAAAGATGACAATCTTAGGTTACTTTGGTTGTGTCATGGGAAAGAATCTTGATCTAGTTCTGACGCCATATAGCTTTGTGATGATATCTAAGTCAATCTCTGGGTCTCAGCTTTCTTCTTTTAATGTTAGAATGAGGAAGTTGGACATAAATTTGTATCCCTTCCAGTTCTAACATTTTTTGATTTTGTAACATACACGGTTATCAAGAGATATGTTTTGATTTGTTTCTTTTTTGTAGGTAGTGCAGCGTGAAAATTTAAAACTAGTAAGTGAATAAATGGCAGTGGAATAGGATGTACTGTGATGTGTGATGCATGTTTACACTGTAGGCAGTAGTCGGTGAGAAGCATTTCCACGCAGGAAGGCTTTTCAGAGAGGTGGGACATTAATCAATTCTAAAATGATAGCAGTGACTAAATTTCTTCAGAAATTCTATACTGGTCTGTTTCTGAATTAATCTAAAATTAATGTGAGTTCACTGTACATTTAAAATATATTGTGTAATGGATTTATCAAGTAAGGAGGGAAAACAAAGCAATATCATTGTGGTTAAACCTGAAAAGACTAATTCTGACTTTATTTCTTCAGTGTTTCCACTTGCACACATTCTTGATTCATGAAAACCCTGCCACCCAAGCATTTGGTTAAGTACTGTGAAAAGATGAACTAGCAGGAAGCAAAATACAAAGTTTCAATGACACATGTTATTAAACATCTCAGTGTGTGGAAAAATAATTATTTTAATTGATGTGGTTTTATTGAGTTGTTTAATAAGCTAACACGGAACATAAAAATTTCTGAGGCAATGTTCAGGGAAATTTGAATCCAGAGTAAATGATTAGCTTGCCTACGTGCTATGCAATTAATGCTCACATAAGGCTTCAGGAATTGACTATTGTTAAAGACAAGATTTTAACTATGTAGAATGTTAAACTGGAAAATTTAAAATCAAGTCCAGTAACCTACATGATTTTAAATGTTTCAATAGATTCCCACTAGCATAACAATAATTAACAGTAAAACTTTCTCATTACATAGCTTTAGGTCTTTTCATAGTCATGCTTATATGGTAAAATAAACAATTATCTGAAACCTCATAGGGAACGCCATTAGCTTCCTATAATTAAACAGTTGAGTTTGTTTTTGGATTGCTGTTTTTGGATAACATGCAGCCTGTACCAAGTATATTGTTTGCGTTTTTAAAATACTGCTAATTTACAAACCCAACAGGCAGCCACTTTTAAAAGGAGGAAGTATTATTTTCATACAGGAAATCCCTTACTAATTACTTAATTAGGGTCACAATATTTGCCATTGTGGTGCAGTAATGAAATCTGTTAAGGTCGCCCCATGCAGTCCTCTGCAAGTGGAGACTGTAACTGGATCTTCACCTTCCTTCTTGCCTTGTTTATATATAGGGTGTATATACACATTTATGTATATACACATTTTGAATAATTATAAAGGCAGTGTTTATTTAAATATATTTCATTTTCAAAATTGAGTTATCAGCTGTTAAAGTGTGTATACATTTTTGGGGGACATGAAATGTCATGTTTCTAGTGCACAGTGTGGAGGATTCAGCTACTTCTAAAATCATTATACAGTTGGTTGCTAGTCATAAGTGATACTTAACTTGTTTCAGCTTATTTGCTAAATGGTTTTGAAATTACATTAAAGTGCAGGTAATTCTGATGTTGCTTTTTTGTGTTAATCTTGCAGCCTGAATTGGAAGGTCAGTTTAATAAACAAAAACTTATTGTGTGGCTTCAGGATACCAGGGCTTGTGGTGGTTTCTAGTGATAAATATATATGTTCTCAGTTCCTCAAGGTCCCCCTCAGGCAATCATTTTTATAATAATTTTCTATGTGTAACCTTTTAATTTAAAGCCCCCAATTTAAAATGTGTTCACTGTTAGGACAAGACATTCTTTCAGCATAGTTGACTGTCGGTGTGAATGCTTGCATGATAGTGTCACCAATAGCTATTCTGTCATTATCAATTGAATGAAAAATACTTAAATTTTCTCCATATGTTTTTAAAAGACACATATTCTAAAAACAACAGTGAGTAATAATTAATATAACTTTTGAGAGTTTTTTTTTTTAACCTGTTAGACCCTTTCCTTGCATGATGTTGTACCTGTTCACAGGTCCTGCGTACCTGCCTGCCTGTTGGGACATGCAGAAATAATATTTCTTTTCCTTTTAACATCTTTATCTACATAAAGATCTTTATCTACATAAAGATGTTAAAATATAGGAATACATGTCTACCTTATTGCCTAGGATATTGCTGAAACCTTCCATGATTCACTAAAACTAATGATTATAATTAATTCATAATCAGTTTAGAGGAATCACATATCTTGACCTTCAAGTTGAGTGGGGTCAGTGCAAAGAAGAGGGAAGGAGAATCTGGAAAATGAGGGCAATTTTGAATGACCTTTATAATACCCTCTCCCTTTTGTGTAGAACCAGAGGCATGAGGTAGAATGCATGCATTTATGGATTGATTGGTTCATCTTGGGCCTAACGTTTTACATGAGCACAAGCATGTAAAGTCACTTCCAATTGTCCTCTCAGGCTCTTCGGAGCTAATATCTTGACCATTCGTGCATTTGTGGAGCTGGGATACTCTTGCCTATTTGACTTTAGCACCCTTTTATTATATGCTGCTCGCTTTAGATGCCTGAGAGAGAAGTAGATTTGAGTGAGTATGGCAAAAATGGTAACAATAAAATGTCATGATGCCCAGCTGGGCGTGGCTCGGTGGGTGAGCATCGACCTAAGATCCAGGCGATCGGGGTTCGATTCCCGGTCAGGGCACATGCCCAGGTTGTGGGCTCAATCAGTGACTCATCATTGATGTTTCTCTCTCTCTCTCCCTCTCCTTTCTTCTTTCTGAAATCAATAGGGATATATTTTTAAAAAATATAAAAAATGCCATGGATCTTAGGGGAAGGGCCTACCTGTCCTGGGGTGGGGGTTCAGTGGTGGTATTTCAGAATACCCCTAGGCTTTATGAACTGGATAGAAGTTGGCCTGGGCTTTGACATAGGATTCAGAGAAAAAGGCAAGGATAAGAGCAGATGTGGGAAAGTAGGAATAAGTTCAGGAACAAGAAAGTTTGTTTTACTCCAAGCCTAGCATATGTGTAGGAGAGTAATAGGAAATAATGATGTTAAGGGAAAATTAAGAGACCAGGCTGAAAATTTTGGAGGTTCAGTTGTATGCCAATAAAGCAGCTATGGAATTAAATGCTATAAAATAACTCGAAGGTAAACTATAATAACCTTTTGTAAATATTGGTATCTATTGTTGTCAGTACTCTAGGAAACATTATCGCCACCACACAGCTCCGTTGAGTTTTTAGTGATTAGTTCTTCCTTTATATTTCAAGATAAAATTAAACCTGTTTTTGGTTATTTATTTACAACTGGGATACTTTTTGTCAAGACCATTCATTCCCTTGTTTTGGTTACATCAGAAATGGATTCTTCTCCAAAGAAGATATCTTCTCATTTTCTCATGCATTATAACTGGAGAATTTTGGGTAGCTGTCATGTATCCCTTATACAGAATTTGTTTTATAAGCTGGCTGTGGCACCTTGCATACTGCTGCACTGAGAGTAGCACCTTATTTACCCAGCGTCCTTGAGAAACCTATGTTACACATTGTTCCGCCTTTAAACACTTTTTATTTTATATATCTATTCTGGAAATTTTATTTAAAATTTTGTTTACATACTTCCTTAAAGTATTCAGAATGCCTTTTGAAATTTTTTGAAAATTTCAACTCATTATTTATAAACAAGTATTATTTTATAATCTGTAATTTGGTGAGACCTTTGTGAACAGTTGCATTTTTGTCTGTGTATTAAATGATTCTCAGCTATTTGTTCTTTTGCATTTTCTCTTTGCTTTCCTGTGGGTCTTTCTTTTGGATCTACCCTCCACTGTCAATTGACATTTCTTTCCTCTCAGTTACTTTTGGCTACCTCTAATGAAATGACTTAATGTCTTTGGGGTTTTCTGCATGTGACTTCATTAGGCGCCCCACCACTTTGGGGTGATGTTGATAATAAAACCAAAGATTTTGGCTCTATGTTTCATAGTATTCCTTGTTTCTGAGACCTTTCCCATTCCATTATTTCAGCTATCAGTACTTTCTTACTGTATTAAAAAAAAAAATTCAAACATTTGTCTTTGAAATGATAATCAGTTTCTGAATATTGCTCTGTCCTGTCCAGTGTTCTTTTATAAACATTTAACTCATTTAATCTTCAGATGAATCCCATGAGGTAGATATTGTGTTTCCAAAGCTAAAGATGAAGACACTGAGGCCCAGAAAAGTTAAGTGACTTATCCAAGGAAGCAAGTTAGTAGTAGTAGCCTTCTCCCTTCTCAGACCTTTCTGAGTTTCCACATCTGGAAAATGCCTGCCTTCCTAGGGTCAAAGTGAGGCACAGAAAAGGGGATGGAGGTGCAAACATTCTGTAAAGTTTAAAATGCTATATAAATGTTAGTTTTATTGTCATTCCTGACAAGTAAACTTATATTTGTTTGTGTTTGATACTTCTTTACCTAGTTAATATTTGCCATTTTTATTAGGGAATTGTGAACACAGTGGAAGGCTACAAAAATGCAAAATTTGTCTTTTAAACACAAGAATCAACCAAACTAAATGATCATTTGCCCAAGTTGGCTGATACTGTCCTATGTGTTTAATGGCGCCCAAGAAAATAGTGTTTAATTAGGTGAACTAATGACTTTATTTCAAAATATCAATTTGCCAATTGTTAGTAAACACTAGCATTTAAATATGCAAATAAAATTACTAGGACTTTATAATGACCCCATAAATAGTGATATACCTCATAGTGAATGATAAATTGAGAATTTAAACTGAGTCTCTTAAAACTAACTCATTTTGATGTTGGTTTCAGATGTTAAGTTTTAGATTGAGGGACCTGCTACTGAAACATCATATAAGATTTTTGGTATTTTTATTAGAAAGTTTCCGTTTTGAAAGATGCTGTCACTAATACTCAGATTTCTTCTGTTTCTTAGGTGTCCCCTTCCTCCCCTTCAAGGTTGATCTGCTAGATAAGCTCTTTCCCAGTAAGATACCATATCCTCTGCTAAGAATCATTTAGTAATATGCTTTGGTGAAAATCAATACATGTAATGAAAGTGATAATACTGTCATCCTTATGAAGGAATTATTACCAGCATGAACTATTTTTAAAGCACTGATGACACTAATAAAGGCCAGCCTAAATAAACCTAGTGTCTAGAACTGTGCTGAAGACGGCATAAAGCAGCGGCAGTCACCGGCCATCATCATTTCTCTCTCTCTCTCATGGATTCCACCCACCCACCTCTACCTCAGTACTTTGTGAGCATGGACTAGGTGACAGATACTGGGTAGACACGGGATGAAAAGAGCATGAATTAGGGTCTCTGCCTTCATATTATTTGCAATCCATAATTAGCCGCACAAACATACAGGGTAGGGCAAAAGGAGGTTTACAGTTCATATGGAAAATAGTACAGTAATGAATAAATAATAATACAAGAATAAACTCTGTGTTTTGCAGACTCACAACTGTAAACCTCCTTTTGCCCTGCCCCGTATTCTTTCTTTTTACATGTGGTCTGTAGGCTCTCCCCTGGCTCAGGCATGAAAAATGGATTTGCAAAGGGTCTGTAAAAGGGGAAGCTAATTATGGGTTGAAGAACAAAGGGCAAGAAAAAGGCCTGTAGTGTGTGGGGTTTTAGGGAAAATGGTAACAGAGAAATCCACTACGAGGGTCAATACGCTCTCACTATCACAATATTAATCTTGCACAATCTTAAACTCAATGTAAATGATCAAGACAATATTCATTAGCCCAATCAAGTATATATTGAGCAAAGGGGTTAAGAATGTGGGAGATAGAGAAAAGAATAACACATCCCTCGTCTTTAGGAATTTAATGCTTAGGTTGAGAAGCCGTAAATTCATGCAGACACACAGGTCAACGCAAGCAGTATGTGAACACCGAGTGTGGGCAGGAGCAGGAAGGGCCTCAGGGCGTGAGGTTGTCTGTCTGTCCTTGTCCTTGAAACTAGGCACCTCGCCAACCATTTCCTCTGATTCAGCTGTAAGAGACAACAGAAAGGCCTAATCATTTGTTGTGATGAGGTTATTAAGGAAAGAAATTACAATTACAGAGAAGGCTGAGTAAGAAAGAAATGAGGGAGGACTATATTAGTCTGAAGCAAACAGGTGAGCGAAACTATTAGCGTGCTGGTCAACGTGTGGGCAAAAACCCATCATCACAGGATGAAAATGCCAAAGGGAGTGGCCCCCACCCATCTAGATCCTCAGGACAGGGCTGTTCATGCTGAGGGTAGGAGGGGAAGCTCAGTTATCCTCTGAGAACATCAATCTCAGGCTACTGGTACTATCTCAAAAGTAACTTGCTAAATATAATTTTCAGAAATCTCCCATTAAAGTAAAAAGTCACTTCATGGCTTCCATTTTTTATCCCCAAATTTCTAACCCAGATAACCTAAGTGATTCTTCTTTATAGACACAGCTCCTGACTTATAGAAGGTGCTCAGTAAATGCTGGCTCCCTTCTCTCCAACCACCACATTTCATTAGCAGTAATAATAAATCAATGCTATTAAGCCTACTTCATATATGACAGTGACATTGTTATATACCAAAAGATAACACCTTACGTTAATCTTTTAAAAATTGGATCTCAACATTACTTTTCCAGATAATTTATAAGAATGGAAATTTGATCTTAAAAACACCTTAATGCTAAAGAAAGATGTATATACTAACTAGTCTCCAATAGTTTGTTTTTAATGGGGGGTTTGTGCAACCGGAAAGTCCAGTAGTATTTCCAGTTATTAATACAGTCTAGATCTTCTCAACAGAGTAAAAGAGAATGACAACCCTATTGGGGTCTAGTAATAAGGGACCCTGAGGATGTCTATACAAAAAAAATGGCTGATTCTGGTGCAAATATGTGAAATATCGCCATAAAGTAATTGATTATCTGATATTTGAAAAAGAGATATGATACATTTTTATTTTATTTTCTAACTGCGGGGGGCTGAGTGAACCCCTAACATAATACATTTTAAGACAGCTGTGATAGGCAGAAATCACTTATACAAGGGTGAAAGAGAAAAGGAAGATTTAAAAAGTGGCACTAATCTCTACTTCCTTAGTTCTAGGACCTTTCCCTCACAAAAACTTAAAACATTATTATTTAGATAAGACTCAATAGCATTATCTGATTTGAATTATTGTTGCTAGATTAATAGAAAGAAAATTAGACTGTTTTGTGTGACCACATTAAATTTAAGTTTATGATTTTGACAGAAAAAAAATATTTTAAGTTATATATTAACCTGCAAAACTTTTATGATAAAACCACTCCGTAAAAATTACGTACTTCAAAAACTGACTTGACTAAATACCTATGGAATTGGTTGGTTGTTCTATTGTGGAAAAGTCATAAAGGAAAAATAGAACTTACGGGAGTTAGCTATAGATATTGTTACCTAAATGACTGTAAGGATTACTGTGGCAACAGTAGTTCATTTTCATATATAAAAATTATTTTAAACAATTTTACTTTCATGTTTGAGTAATTGGGAGAAAAATCAGTTTAAAAACTTGGTACTAATAAAAAAAATCAAAATTTCAGAATTTCTTTTTAAATCTAATTTTGTTACTTTTCAGAGAGTAAATAGGGATCTGGATGAGTAACATTATCTACATTTCTGCAAGTGTATTTATAGATAAATTCATGTTAACTAATTTGAATTGTAAAATGTTTGTTTTCTTTAAAAAATGTGTTCAGTGAGGTTTAGTGATTTCCTTAAACACTTTAAACCTTCTTCTTACAAAATACAGCATGAATTTGCAATTTTCCAAACAGTGCAAAAGTTTACTTTTATCTCCATCCCTTTGAAGGATCACAAATTCCAAAGTCTTCAGGATTTACTGTAGTAACTGGTACTTTCATAACTGGAATTTCTTCTTATAAAACTACCAATTTTTCTCTCTCTCATGACAAATATGTTAATTAATTTGTTTCAAAGTCCTTTGTCACTTTATAGAGTGGTGACCTTTGTCCAAATGACTGTTCATCTGACAAACCCAGCTTGTGTGTCTTCCACTAGAACACAATAGTGATGCATGTGTCTGCTACTTCCATTTTCACCTCTCCCTGCCATTTGTCACTTTCCACCTCCAGACAGCAGGCCAGGCTGCCTTTCTGCCCAGCTTAATATGTAAATCCCACCATGTCCCATGTAGGATGGGGTGTCTCTTCTATCACATTTGATATTTCCAAGTACATTCTGCTGTGTGGTGGTAAATTCTAGATCGGCCCTGGGCTTTTGTCCCATTTCAATAATTTTTGTAAGAAAAGTAGAACTGTATCTTACAGTTTTTTATGATTACCTTTCTCCTGCATATACCTATATATCAATATGCAGATGTACAGCTTTTAGTAAAAAAAAAATAAAAAGGATTATTCAGAAAATTTGAATTAAGGTAATTTTAAACCATTGACTACAGTACAATTTTTATTTATATGATTTAAAGTGAAGTGCTGAGAAAAGTTTATTTGGATTACGTATACTTTCCTTACACCAAGGGTAAAGGAATCTTTTTTTCCCATTGGGCTAAATAAAAAGCTTTCGAGCTTATACTAAATTAGTTCATTTTACACACAAAGTGACCATTTTAAAAGGAAAGCTTACAGGATTAAAAGAATCACATTAATTTTTAATAAGAGTATCCAGCAGTAATAACATATGATAGTTGAGGAATACATAGAAAATTCATTTTATCAGATGACATAAGTTTTGGCAATAAATATTTTTTATTTAATTTAGTCAAGAAAGGGGAAAGAAGTGGCAGATGTGGGAGAAAGGGTGTCAGAAGAAAGCTACAGAAAGATAGATAAAAGAGAAGGGAAGATGTCAGTGAAAGCTGAAACCTCCAAGTAATGACATAAAGTTTGTGATGGATGAATTGAAACATCACACATTACAACTCTCACACGTCACATTGGTGATCATGTGTGCTCATTACAAAGCCCTGGGATGTTGGCAGGTGCAGTTACAGTTTATAGATGGAGGAAATGAAGCCCAGAACTGTTACACAACTTGCTTAATGTCCACAGCTGGCTAATAGCATAGATGGGTTTTGAACCCAGGTCCCCAGACTCTGCACCCTGTACTCTTTCTTCTATGTGGCCTTGCATCTTCAAATGACTAAAAAGTGATATATTACTTTACCCTACCTTGTTCCCCTGCTTCTGTTCTCGATCTTGGTTCATTTATCCCACAGCTGATTACTTTGCTCTGTTAAGTTTGCCTGCATTTGCCTTACTAGTACATCAAAGCACAGATTTAATTTTTACTGTACTTAACCAAATTAAGCAGTGAGCAGGACCTGGTTACTGGCCTGTTCATACTTCGTAATGTGTACCGGATACCATGCTGTGCACCACTGTTTACGATAACCTTAGGCATTTCAGTGTTGTTTCTAGTCTGTGGAAACTAAGGCTGAGGCCCAACGATGTTATATTCTCCAATTCGGGTCTCCATCCTTGGTCACAGTAGCCCTAAGTAGAAGTGTTAGGGATTGAACTCTGGTTTTTGTATCTTCAAAATCCTTGACTCTTTTCATGACAAATAACTCCCTTTCTCCACTGAGGTCAGATGGCTTTTTATATCTTAATAATATATCGAGGGTTAAAAGATAAAAAATTTGCTGCCTCTGTACCCTCATCCCACAAATGAACTATTGTCATTTTTTGACAAGGAAAACCATCGACGGGGCTGAAATTGGTTGTTGTTTTTCTCGCTCATTATCCAAATAAGGTGATAACGTGAAGTCTGTTAGAACATTTTCAATCTATGTGTTAATTAAAACCTGTTATCTATTCTTTATAGTATAAAGATGCATTTATGAAAGCAAATCCTGGCTACAAATGGTGTCCTACCACAAACAAGCCTGTGAAATCCCCAACACCCACTGTCAATCCACGAAAGAAACTATGGGCCTTCCCATCTGACTCTTCAAGAGACTTGCCAAGCCCCAAGAAGGCCAAGACTGAAGAAATGCCTCAGCTCAACTTTGGAATGGCCGGTGAGTTTAGACACTATTCCTATCTGTTCTTTAAGGACAGGGCAATACATTTAGGCAGTACTTTTCCCAAACAATACACACAGAGAGAAAATAATAAAGAGAAACAAAGAGAGAAGTAAAATCTATGACCAATAAGAAGTAGTGGCAAATATAATATAGCGTATCTGAAAGCTTTGGACCATAGTAAACATAGAATGAGTATATATAATTAAGGAAAGGAGATACAGACCACGTGGTAGAGTCACTATACATACATGTGAATTCCTGACATTGGTTGGCATTATGGGAAAGCAGACAGCAGTGTGGATATTGTTAGGAGCTCGGGGAATTTTATAATGTAGAAAAATAATTTACAGACACATACACAGTTAAGCTATCTCAGTAAGCACCTTAGTTATTGTGGATACTTAAAAAGCCACAGTTATGTAGATCATCTGAGGATATGAAAACATCTAGGGCAAGAATATGAACAACTCTATCACAAATCTGAGATGGATCAGACAGCTGTTTCTTAGAGGGAATTCCCATCCTACCCCCTCTCCTGCCCCATTCCTGTATGGGCTGAGTAAATTTAAAATTCCAGGTGGTCCCATTTGTTATGGGACCTTTAATACTCTTTGGGTGGTAAGGAATTCTAAAGCATGTATAACTGTGAAGTAAAGTACTTATACTCACCCTGTAAATGGCTGTGTCTTCCCTGGCTATTGCAATGGAGTACGCGAGAAGAATTTTCCAGGATGAAATTAAAAGATTGGGCAGGGGGATGCAGTGAAGTTGAGGTTGAGCTATAGGGTTCCTACTGCATTATTACAAGCAGTTTTCTTCTAAATGAGAGCACTGAACCATTTGTAATACGGAAAGCTCTGGGAAGGAGGTCAAACTCTATTGTGATGCCACTTCATCTTTTTTTAATGGCCAGTAGGCCTAATTCGATTTAATAGTTCAATGTGTGATTCATAATATAACAGAGTATGTGGTGGTGTCACATATGAGCCTAAGAAGTGCAGTCTGATATAATAGCAACATTCGGGGAGAACAAAGCCTTCAGGTGATTGTTCTGTAGGTGTCTGTAGTGTAATTCTAGGTGAGCTTCCAAAATGATACTTGTGCATATCCCAGAAGAATAAAAGTGGAGATTGTCCCTTGTTTTAGCTGTCACTTTGTACAATTTTAGCTTCAAACCACTTGTTAATAGTCTTGGCGTGCATTCTGGACTTCCCACACTGTATCAGTTTGAATGTTTTATAAAACATTTTATTATCAGGACGGAAAAAGAATATATGGACGATCAGCTTCTAACTGCATTTCTTTGATTATTATTTATCTTCCATTGCTTTTTTCCCAATTTTAAATCTAGGTCAGTCTGTGTAGGGTTTTTTGCATACAATGGCTCTTTACAAACCAAGAATAATTGAAGATAAATTACAGAAAGCTATGAATGGTGTCTGTTTATAGCACCATTTCTGACGGTTTATTAATCTACCTTTTATACCTACAAATTAAAAGTGGGAGCAAGACTTCAACCAAGATATTTACAAGTCAGCTTTTAAAAGCTGTGTTCTTTAAAGCAGAATATAAGAAAGAAAAAAACACCTTTCTTGCATTTACCTCATTATGTGAGGGCTTGTGATGGATGTTAGAAATAGAGGATCCAGGCCCTTGTTAAGTTAATGTATAGTGAAGGACATTGGTCTGATATTTCTAGTTATTTCCTTTTCAGTACAATGAAAGCAAATTAATTTTCCTTTAATTAAAACATAGTCCTTAGCTGTTTGAATCTAAGGGACACTGTAGGGCTTTTTGGGACCAGTTTGAGCTTTTCCTCAACATGGAATGTTGTTTTTTGTTTTGTTTTGTTTTCCTAATAGTTCTTGTCACATGACATTTTGCTATTTTGCATAATCTAAAAGCAGTGAGTTGTATGATTTCCAAGAAAGGAAAGCTATGTAGAATTTAATTTAGTACAAGCCCTCTTAGGGAAGGGAAAGCATATTCTTTACATAAATATATTTTTGATATTTCTAAATAACATTATATAAATATAAATTAATATAAAACAGAATGGTAATTTCTTGGTCTGTATTTTAGTATCATTACAGCAAATTTCTTGAAAAGTCACATTTGTATATTACTTAAAATTATCATATAAGTGTGTTTCTAGTTTACTTTATAATTTGAACTAACACATTTTTATCTTTATTAGAAAGTGATCATCCAATCCTCCTGATCTCTAAAGTGACAGCTGCAAAATTATTTAGCTGCCCAGAGAACCAAATTAAACTTTTCCATTTTGCTAAATTCATTTCCCCCTCCTGATTTTTATTTTTAAATACATTTAAGTATCTATTTTAACAGCCACAATAGTTCTTAACCAACAAAAAGCCTTGTTTCATCAAATTAGCATGCTCCTGTGTATTCTATATGCGTGTCTTCCTTGTGGCTATCTTTTAACATTAAGCTTGGCCACCTGATCATTTGGTGACATATTTTCCCCTCTAATAGTCTCTTCCTTTTTTTTTTCTTTAACTACAGCAGTTTTTTTCTCTCCAATTTTTAAAAAAGTTTGTATAAAAAATGTGGTCAGAGTCGCTTCTTGAGTTCGTGAGACAGATTGTATACAAGATATACTTAAGGGCATGCCATGCCTTAACATGAGAATTCCAAAAAGAAAAAGGAAAGAAACTCCTGAATGTCTTTAGGCAACAGTATGCCTGATCATCATTTTTAATGGTAGAGAGGTTCCTAAAGTTAAAAACTCATTTATTTATTTAAATACATTTTTATTGAGTTTAGAGAGAGAGGAAGGGAGAGGGAGAGAGAGAAACATCACTGTGAGAGAGAAACATCATCCCATTGCTTCCCATATGTACCCTATCTGGGGATTGAACCCGCCACCTGGGTATGTGCCCTGACCGGGAATCAAACCTGTGACCTTTCGGGGCATGAGATAATGCTCAACCAACTGAACCATACCGGTCAGGGCTAAAAACTCTTTTATTGAGGACCTACATGTACTACAATGGACACTGAGTTAGGGATTTTTACATATGTTATTTCATTGCAGTTCTGATATTTAATTTATTTAAGACAGCCTTAAAGGATATGTGTTTCTAATTGTCTATAATACTTTCTTTGTTTAAATATAACCCTGGGTCATAGATCTACCAATTTGTTGTTTTTATTTTGTCTTTCTGTTTCTGTTGATTTTTGAAGGAATGAAAACAAAGACTTCAGTAATATAAAAAGTATTCATTTTAAATCTTAAAGCTATTTCAAGGAAGGGCCTGACTATACCCCTAAGATTTAATATGTCAAAAAGACATCATTTTTAATTTTAAGTTTTAAAGAAACATTATTTGAACAAAGCCTACTAGATTTTGCAGGCCCATTTGTAAAATTGTTCTGTTTTCTAGTTCCTCTTATAGCCTGGTTCTTTTTATGAGCCCTGATTTTACATGGCAGAAATAACAGTTTGAGAATAACAATGTCAAACTTCTTAGGCGATAAGCATAAGCGCTCTTTTGTTTTTAAAAGAAATCCATCTAAACTTTCCATGCAGTCAGGAAAGAAGCATCACATTAAGGAGATAATTCACGTTATAAACAGCTATGGTATCGAAGGATGTATTATGTTGGAAAGGTGGGACCACAGTAGTATTTAAAAGGCTGACAAGCCCGGCCAGGTATAGCTAAGTGGTTGAGCATCAACCTAGGATTCAGGAGATGGAGGTTTGATTCCCGGTCAGGGCACATGCCCGGGCTGCGGGCTCGATCCCCAGTTCGGGGGCATGCAGGAGGCAGCCCGCCCATTGGTAACAACTCTCTCATCATTGATGTTTCTATCTCTCTTTCCCTCTCCCTTCCTCTCTGAAATCAATAAAGAACTATTAAAAAATTTAAAAATAAATGAAAGACTGACAGAAGTATAAGTACTTAAGTACATATGTGCCAGGCATAAAGAGTTTTGAAAAGTTTTCTATGAAAAGCTATATGTGGTTCTGTTGCATTTCTGATTGCTACCCTTCGTGAGTTTCCTTTTTTCACTCTGTGTGGATTATACATATTTCATGGATGTTAAATTGATGATTTGTTTTTTACTTAGATCCCACTCAAATGGGAGGACTGAGCATGCTGCTTTTAGCTGGAGAACATGCTCTTGGCACATCAGAGGTAAGCTGGCTCCTCATTCTGCTCATGCTGGGGGTTGAGAATACAGACATTTGTATTCTGTTCACACTGTGAGTTCTGCACTTTCACTGTTTACAGCTCCTGAACAGACTTTACTTTTGTTTTCATTGAGCTCTGTATGTGCATTGTATTGTGCCTTGAGGGTAACAGAAGTGGTGCGAATGAGCCCAAGAGCACACAAACACAAGGCAGATGTAGATTTTGAGGTTCCGTAAGCCTAGGAGTAAGAAATGCAATATACAGATAATTAGCATTTGTGAAGACTGTCCTGGGTCTGTAGGGTGGGTCCTGTGATTCATTCTAGTCAATTCTTAACATTCCCTACTTTTGTCACATTCTCCTTGAGACTTGCTAGTGAAAAGATGAGAGATTAAAGAAGCATGAAACTGTCCGTCTCTCTGGTACCTGAATAAATCCAAATTTCTGTTTTAGAAAATTAGGAGACATGGCATTCCAAGGTTGTTTTATTCTTTAAAGTGGAAAATGAAAAGGACCCAGGCCTTCTTGACCTTGGCTTTATGATCTTTTGTTCCCTTGTATAGTTATTGGTCTGCTTTTGCTCAATGTTTTTAGGTGTGGTTTTGATGGGTAGGCAGTAGCAGTTTACCATGCATAGTTTGCATTTGTGGAATTCTTCTATTTTCCAGAGACCAGATCAATTAACTTGAAGGTCATGTTATTTTATCACACTCAGGTACTTGAGATGGAAATTTTCCAATCCCCAACCAAAGTTGTTATGTAGGGCAAAATAGCAGTCAGCCCAATTTTATTGCAGATATATATATTTTTTTACTTTTAAAAAAAATCATGAGTGTGCCATACAGATTACAGTTGAAGCCTGTTCAAATAGTGATTTTAGAAGATACCATGTAGGATCTTTACATCACAAAAGCCTTTTATTATAAATAATTTACATCTGGGGTCCATAATAGTTGACCAAATGTTCAATTTAATTAATTTTGATTCCATTCAGTTCAGTGGAGCAAAAACTGTGTAAGTTGATGGACTGGTAGTTATTTACATTGTACTAATCTTTAGCTGAGAAAAGTAAGCATGTCACTTTGTGCTTTTGCATATTCATTATTCAGCATGTTTGTACTTCCTAACATTCTCGAGCATCATTTCACTTTCTAACACAGGGTGTTGCCTAATAGCAATCAGACTAGCTCTGACCTGGGTGTAGACTGTCCCAAGCACTTTCCGAAAGGTGAAGTGAATGTTGGGATAATGATGCACACCCGACCTTTCAGCACAGTCTGACTCATGATTTCCAACAGTGCATTGTATTGTGAAAGCCAGCATCATCTTTTCTAACAGATTAGATTATAATGATGTTTTCTTCCCAACATCTATTAACATTCTTTCTAAATTCCAGGAGCACATGTAAACCCATAAAACATCCATAGAACTCACAGATTAGATGAAAATGCTAGTCAAACAAAAGAATGCTTTTCCTCTGCTTAAAGTTCTACTCCTGGGCTCTTTTTAGTAAGAATTTCTCTTCCCCACTTTCAAGAACAGCAGAGATCTGACAAAGCAGTGTTTAACCTTTGATTTCTGATGAAGGGGAGGAAACGAAACCATTTTGAGAATTCTCAAGCTAAAGAAATAAAGCTAATTGGTTTTAAGAAATGAATCAGATAGAAGGGAATCAGCTCAGGAAGAAGTTGCCAGCAGTTAGGTCTTTAAGAACCACTTCTGAGAATACAACTTTTTTATACCCACTTGCTCTTACAGATGCTTTATTTCTTATTGCTTTAGAAAAGGAAGTATTTAACAAAGCAAAAGATAATATGTGTGCATTCAGTGCAATCATGTGCTGGGGGAAGTGAGGAATGGAAAAACAATACAAACTAAGATTGTTAGAAAGAAAGATTCTTAGGCATAAATAGGGAAAAAAAATTTTTTTGACTCACTGCTGCTTTTAGTAGGAAAAACTCAACAGCCATTTACAGTGAGATTATTTTACTATTTTGGGTGGGATTTTGAGATGTTTATCAAAATTAAGTTAGCTTTTGACAGTGTAAATATACTTTGACAGTCTAAATCAAAAGCAGATTTACTTGGAAAACAAAAGAATACAGCTTTTTAAAGCTTTTTCTTCATAATCCCTATTTCTTATCTCAGAGATATTTAGGTCATTATTGAAAATAATCTTGAGATACTGAAACAATAAAGCAGTAAAAGTATAAAATAATGCTGCTTTAAATATAGTTAGTTTATGTCATATAGGCATTAACAGACTTCACTTAGCACCTGATTTTCTGTTCAAAGTCTTATTCCAAACATGGAGACATGGTCATATAACTTTAGGGGCTTATATATACCTAGGCAGATGATGAAGCTAAAACAAATACAGTAAATACTTGAATTTTTCTAAGAAAGAAAATCAGCAGAATAATGAGTTAAGGAGAAAGATACAGAAATTTTATACTACTGACATACTGTTAGGTATGACCAGTCAAATAAAGTGACATTTTACAAAAATTCTGCCACAGAGAAGGTCTAATCCTAATAGCTTCCCATGACATAATTCTTATTCTGGAATATTATTCTTAAAGGGAGGAGACTTGCCTTTGTTGTTGAATCTGAAACCTAACTACATAGAACAAGTCCTCAAAAGTCTGTTTTTTTAAATATGGAAATTTTAATATAGGTAATAGTTTTTCTGTTTTTTGTTGTTGTTTTAATTCTAGAAGGTAGAGAGTCTTGTAACTGAAATAATAAAATTTGAGATTATAAGCTTCTTTGGCCTGTACTATTTCCTGCATCTACCTAAAGTACTCTTAGAGCTTTTAGACAGAAATGATAGGTCCTTGAGCTATCAGTGGATAAATAATAACAAACAAAATATTTGCATTTTCTCTTTTTCTCAGTCTTTTGATTAACTCTGAAGCTGCCATAATAGATTTTTGGCATTATCAAGTCAGCATTTTTATATGATACTGTTACTGAGCCACGCTTGGTTCTGTAGTTTTGATTGGGGTGACAGTGTTTTGTGGTGAATAAAAGGGATGAAGTTTGCATTTAAGTTTATTTTGGATCGTTTATTGTTTTTTCTTATTTTTTATTGATTTTGAGAGAGAGAGAGATTTATTGTTCCATTTATTTATGCATTCATTGGTTGATTCTTATATGTGCCCTGCCTGGGGATGGAACCTGCACCCTTGATGTATGAGGATGACTCTCTAACCAAATAAGCTACCTGGCCAGGGTGGATCTTTTATTTTTTACATAAATGATCAGCTCTATATTTCCTTTATACCCAGAGTACATTGAAATGCATTAAATGTTTGGGATACATTTTAAAAAGCAATGTTTGTCATTAAAAAATTTACAGATTAAAGAAGCAAACTAGATGCATTGCGCAAGACTGGCATAAAGGAGTGATCCCTGGCTCAAAATGGACTAAGTTTGTTTTCACTGAGACCCGGTAAAACAGAGTGTAAGCGTAGACGTCTCCTTAGGAAATAACTCCAGAATAGTGAAGGAGATGGGAAGAGGTGTTTCCAATGAATAGGAGATTTTAGCAAACCTGTTTAAATCAGAAATCAGGTGGAAATTCAGTCATTGAGTATGATGTAAGTGCCAGCAGAAAACAGGCTACCTGAGGGCTGCAGAAAGCCACTCTGTTCAAAACAACGCCCAGAGGTTTAAGTGAAGGTATACATTTTTCTTTTTAATTTAAAGGAACAAGAAAGAAAAAGTTGAAGAAACAAGTAATAATGTTCACATCAAACTCTGGGAAGAGCTCAAGTGAAGGCAGTTACATTAAAAGAGTTTAGCCCTTACTTTTCATATCAGGTAGTTCTCTACAGATGAAAATACAATAAAGTATACGTAATTTGATCTAGAGTTTCTAGAGGTAATCTTCAGGACTAAAAATCTTCTGTATTGTAAAGCTAAATTGAAATTTAAAAATAAAGGCAGGGAGTATATAATTCAGAAACTGGGGGGAGAGTATTCAATGCATAATGTATAGAATAGGTGGATTAATATTGGGAAGGACAGTATTCAGTATTGGACCTAAGAAGGGATGTTTTGGGGAATAGTGGAAAATAAGAAAACTTAGGCAGAGTAATCATAGCTGGTGAAAATGTTGGGAGCCATCAGTATCTATTTAGTTGAATGACTGAGGGCAAACTTTCAAATGTATGGGGAGTATGATTTTAGAATGTCTTTTTCTTTTGTTGGAACCAAGAGATATGACAGTAAAGCTATGATCAAGCCATTTTTTTCTTTGCTTTCCATGCTGTAAAATGGAGCTAATAATAATACTCTCTTGCCTCTAACTCCCAAGACATCTCTAAAGATTAATTAAAGAAAACCTGTAAGGCATTTTTAACCCTCTTGGAAAGCATTCCTGTAGGCATCTAGTATTATTACCATAAGTTATTCTAGGCATTTTATACTTAACTTGAAAGCATACATTATATCAGGCTTACTCCTGCAGGCTACAGTATGCTTTACTAGCAGTGCACGTTCGTGCACACACACACGCACACATTTTCTGTTTATTAAAAACTTGTAGGAAAGTATAGTTGTAATTTACTGTTTATCACCTGGTGCTCAAGGAGAAGACAACTTTTTAATACCTGAGAGAAACCAACATAGGAAATACAACTTTAGTAGAGTATCTGAGTTAGCATCAGAGTGAGTGGAGAAAATGCTAGCTGAAGATGGCACAACTCCATTAAGGGACTTTAAAGGTCCTGTATAAGAATTGAACAGTGTCGGAGCTGTGTGCCATCTTTTTACACATTCATTCATCTGACAAGTATTCATAGAGTACTTTCTGTGCTCCAGCCACATCAGGGAACAAATTAGGAACAAGTCTCTGTTGGTGTCCTAAGATGAGGTTTTTAGAGGTAAGCAAAGGGAATCACATTGATTTCCATTTGTTGAACAGCATCTGCCTATTTAAAAACAAAACATTTCTATCTGACAGAAATTTGAAAATAATAAATATATTCTGTTTTATGTTTGTAATATTAATCTCTCACCTCCACCAGGAAGCCCTTCCTGATTTTTTGAGCCAAATTTGATTTCTCCTCTTTCTAATCCCTCACAGCTTACTGTCAGTGTTACATATTACAGCACTTGATTATACAGGGGTGGGCAAAGTAGGTTTACAGTTATGAGTGTGTGAAACAGTTTATTCATGTATTATTACTTATTAATTATTGTATTTTCTGTACCAACTGTAAACCTACTTTTGCCCACCCTTGTATTTAGTTGTGTTCTTTATTATAAACTCTATAATAAAGGTATTACAATTTTTCTCATTGTCTATTATGTGTAAGTCTTGACTCACCTGGAAGATTCGAAGCAACTTGAGATCAGGAATAATGATAGGCTTGAAGCTGCAGGGCTCCCCACTTGCTTACGGTGTGGTTAGTTATGACCACTCACATTTATCGATCACTTCTTTCATTCTGGGCGCTGCTCTTCAGTGCACTACATAAGAGTAACCCTTGATTTTCATAACAACTCTATGAGTTAAGTCTTATTTTCTTTACAAGTAAATAATAAACTATTCGGTGAGGAAGCATAGACAGAGAAGGGTTAAATAACCTGCTCAAGATTGTGCAGCTGTGAAGTGACAGAGCCGGGGTTGGAACCCAGGAGGAGGAAGACTAGCGTCAGTCTTCAAGCAGCACGCGGGTGCCGTTGTGATTCAGGCCACTTCTGTTTCTGGGGCCAGCCGCTGTGCTACACACTTACACTGATGGCCTCATTTCACCCTCCCATGAGTCGCGTGAGGCTGGTTTATTATTATTATCCCCATTTCATAAACGATGGAAATAGCCTCTTCAATGTCATAGAACAAGAAATACTAAGATTTAAACCCATATATTTTCCACTAAATGATGAGATAGGTGAAATCTGAGATAGAAAAAAGGTGGTTATACCAATATTTGTTAAATGAATAAATGATTATCTCCATATTTTAAATATTGTGTGTTAAATTTAAAACAAATATAGACTTAAATAAAATAGAAAGTTTTCACCTTTATTATAATTTCTAACATCAGTGAAGTAGGGAAGATAATTTTCCTACTTTTGGGTACTTCTGAGCTAATTTGATTATGTGTCTTTCTTAGGCTACACTGAATTCCAACCGCTTCCCCAACTCTTACCCCCCATGCCATGAAAGCTTTTCTTCCTTTCTCACAGTTTTATATAGCTTCTGAACATATTTTGTGAGGCAACATACTCTGTTTAAATTTTACATTAAATAGCAGATGGGCTCTTTGAACTCTCTCTCGTCCCGGGTAGAGACCTCCACGTTTTACATCACTGTTCAGTGTCCGTTTTGGCCGGAACTGCCCATCCAGCCCAGCCTCTTCCATCTGTCAGCCCTGAGGCTCAAAGCCCAGGGAATCAGGTCCTTTTACCCAACTTAATTGACAAGCATCTATTCTCGATGGTTTCCCAGGCTGCACTGCTCAAGACAGTGGTGAGCTTGCATGAGCTCCTCAGTCTCCCAGAGATGGGTGGAAGGGGTAGCAGCTGTTTGTAGAAGTGGCTTAGAGCCTGTTCTGGCTCTGCCGCATGGCTTATAATAATAGAACTTTACTCATGGCATGAAGTCAGTAGTCTGGTAGCCCTGGTGCCCTGAGTAAAACCAGGGACTTACTCTTCCTTTCTGACAGGTGATTTGGCGTGTGTTCTAGTTGGGGGATGCTCAGTTCTCGGCAGTGTTACCTGGTTATGCTCTCCAGTGCTCTTCTCCGCTGTAGCTCAGGCCTGGTATCACTCAGCCAAGTGCAGTGCTTTAGGACTCAGGTTCTCCATAACCTAATTTAGGTTTAATTAAGAGTGGCTTCATTTTAGTCCTTAAAAATGTTTTGAAGGACTAACTTGGATGTAATATGCTTACTTTTAATTCACCTGGGTTTAAGATCAGGTTCATTTCGGAGCTTCATTTAACATCTCATATTAAATGCAAATAAATGATCACTCAGGTACTCTGTCACAGAAGGATACCTGGCAGAAGCCACCAGTTATATGAAAGGCTGGGTCAGGCTGAGCGAGGTGAGAATCAGATCACTGGACGTTGGAGTCACAGGATCTTTACACTTGAATTCTGAAATGAAACCCTCTACCCCCAAACTCTCCTCCCATAGCAGACAACCCCACCCCCAGCCTCCCTAAACCTTCCTTCCCTCAAATTCCCTCTTTCAGTAAAAGGCTTTAGCCTACCTTAGAAACACTAGCATTGTCTGACCTCTCTACCTCAGCCCTGACATCCTTCCAGACAATTACTGAGGCCTCGAAAATACCATCTCTGATTTAATTGGGGCCCAACATCTCAGCTGGTTTATTCCCTTAACCTTCTAATTGGTCTCCTGCCTTCAGTCACTCCCCAGCCAAGGTCATCTTGCAGTCCAGTGACAGAATTATCTAGCTGCACATCTCATTATGCAGCTCCTCTGACTGAAATCGTTGGCCGGCTCCCCATTACCTTCAGCCTACTTTTCAAATGTAACACACAATTCAGATTCCTCTCAGTCTGATTCATCTCCCATTACATTCCCAGACCTCTTAACCTTCGGCCACGTGGGGAAAATCACTGCTTCTCGCACCTACTGGGCACTTGCCTTCGTACTTTCCTCCTGCCATTACTTCATCTTTTCTACAGTTCTGGTATTCCTTGTAGGTATATCTCAGATGTTACTTACCTTCCCCCACCATCCCCAGGAAGAATGGAGGCTGCTTCTCTGCCCTCCCTAGGCCTTGAGTATTCCACCGTTATACACTTACATTATTATATGTGTAGCTTTCCCCTGCATCTGAATACAGCAATTTAAGGGCCAGACACATTCCCTTAGCCTTATTTTACTCCCCAGCATAAAATGCGTGTGAGTGGAATGTAAGCTTCTTGAAAGCAGCAGTCTTTGGGGGTGACACATAATAGGTGTTTATTGAACATTTGTTGAAAGAGTGAGTACTCAATAAGTATTTCAGTTGGCAAGGGCAAGTTGATGTAGTTTAGATACAAGTGCACTTACCTCTATTGTTCCTTGTGTGTTCATCACAGTCCAGGTGTGGGTGGCTATGGCCTTGTGAAGTAGGAACAGGCTCTTGCTAATACCTAGCTTTCCAAAGCACTTGCAGTGTATCTGACTGGTGCGATCTTGTTTTATATCAGGGGCCTGGATCAAGTTTCCATGTCTACAGTTTTCAGGATCTGAATAGCACCAGTGGGGGGGGGGGGGGGTGGAAAATACCACTTCATCATAATTCTTAATTATACCAATCATTCCTCTTCCTTGGTTATTGTGAATTATTGCTAAATCAAAGGGAAGATTGGATTTAAAGGAAGTTGAAAATGTGGTTAATTTTGCTTCTGAAATCCCTTTTAGCTGTTTTCTTTCTTGGGTGTATAGCTACACCTAGTGGCTTTATGAATTATTTCAGAGACTATTTCTAGAAACAGCTTATTGGTTTTTTTCTTCCTTTATTTAACCTCTGTTTATTTAGTGTCTTTTCTTTCCTCTTAATTAACGAGAAAATATCTTGGACTCTATATTCTGTTTTATTTAGAGAGTAAGCCGATGCTAGCATAAGGATGGATATTGAGGAATTGATGTTTATCTATAACAAGCATGCCCCACGTAATAAGTAATTTAGAGCACTGTAAATACAAACAGCAAGGCAACAAGGTCTGGAATCCTCTAACTAATAACATTGTTAAATAGGAAACTTTTGTGGAAATACCTTTTTCATTTTATGTGGATGTTATCCCAGATTTCTTTACCAAGTGTGTATGTGTACATATCATGCATGCACCAGTATTCACACTTGAATTGGATGCCTGCCTTATCAAGTACTCAAGAATGAGTTCTCCGTAAATACATCTTCCATGCCATTGAACCATTTTTACATTTTGAGATTTTAGATGGAAATATGTCTAGTATGTGTCACATGCATTTCTGCCTTTTATTAAAGGATATATCTTATGATTATTCTTATCCTGACAACTTAGAATCATAGTTATAAATATTAACTACTGCAGTGAACTGATGCCTTCAGGAGAAACTTTGGGGCCATTTGCCCTACTTTAATTTCTTTTAGATAGACCACAATGCTTTGTAAGCATTTGTGTCTATTCGTTTTGGCTTTTCTCCCTTCTCCCTGTGTCCTCTTGCTGCTGGCACTGTTTTCTCTCACCTTCTCCCTTTTTCTTATGCTCACTCTTGGCCCCACCTGATTTTCTGCTCGTATTCTGCTATGGACCGGAGAGTCAGGTAATCACATAGCTCACTGGTAATCCAATTCTCCTGGCTCCTAATTTTGTTCTCTTTCCATTATACTACACTGAAGATATATGTTAAATCAGCACTGCTTTAAAATAAGAGTAACTAGATTTTTAGAGAGGACGTGTTCCACTGGAGTAAAATGCATAGCCTTAGTGATTCTGTTACTGATGTTTTAACCATTGGGCAGCGTCTGCTGTGGGATTCCTGTTCGGGTCATTGAGATTCTTCATATTCACACACACACAGAGAATCAAGCAGTCATCATACACTCCTTGTGCATCTGCTCTGCACCCAGGTTCATGGTGAAGGCCGGTCCACATGCATAGATTTCTTTGATTGGATAGTACAATAGACATAATGTGCCGGATTACAGATACCTTAGTAATTACTTACATTTGAATTCTCCGTTTATGAAGAAAGTTTTATTTAAGACCATCAGAATGATTTGCCGAGGGTCTTATTTAACTTTAAAACTTTATGGCTTGTATAGTTATGGCCAAATAATCTATAAATGGCACTTGAAAGAAAGTTGACTTTTCTTCTTACAGTTAATATGAACTCTAATTAAGCATAGAGTAACTTAACTCTTTATAAATGGTAACTATTTCTCATTCATCATGGGACCTGAAATAAGAATATATCTTATATGGGCATTGTGCAATTTTGCTAGCTACCTAAATGGTAATATATTTAATCCCAAATATCTTTTATAGATTTCTGTCATGTGTACAACCAACATTATTAAAGTTTCATAAAGACACTTTATAATTCTCATTTAGTCCTGTGCTTGATTTTAAGTCAAATCTTGATCATTTACCAGGATATCTAGGGGCTAAACACAGGATACCTTTATAAACCAGGACAGTATTGATTTTTTTCATTATTCCTAAATGCTAATATAAAGATATATTTTGTTCAAATGCTCATTCTAATAAGGAATTTTTTGTGGCTTATAATTTCAGGATTTGTTGGCCTTTTCTTGTTAGTGTATTTTGTGTCTCCCTGGCTTCAAATCCTTGGGGAGCAAATAAAAACATGATTGGGCCGTTTGGCACAAAACTTGTCAAAGAATCACGTGCCAGTGAGGGAGTCAGGCTTTGGCAGCCAGACCACAGGTGGCAAATTAAAGCTTTGCATCTTCTCTGTGGAGCTTATCTCTGAGAGAAGGTAGCCATTACTCTTTCAAATCCGAAAGTGACAATTAAAATTTCAAATGCTTGTGCCTGCCCAAGGGTCTGTGATGCTTTTTGAAAATCACATCTTCAGTGTCTAATGAAGAGGTTCAGGGAGAAACTATTCCCAGGAATGTAACCTGGGTGACTATCAGCTCTTTCCATGGGATTCAGCCATCTGATATAATCCCTAACAACTATTAAAATTACATTGGAAAAGGCTTAATAACACAGGAGAATTAATGTATTTTTTTAAAAAAGAACAGATAACTATAGTACCCTATCCCATTTTTGTTGAAAATAGTATCTACATACACTACTGGAAGAATATACATAGAATATTAATAGCGCTTATCTTTAGGGGATAATATTATAGATGCTTTGTCTGCTGTGTGTTTTTTTTTTTTTTAGATTTTCACAGTGGACTTTGGTATTTTCTTGTTAGAAATGTTATTTAAAAGTATTTTTAACTTCTTTCTATTTTTCCTTTAAAGTGAAAGATATCTTTTTCCTTAGCACTCCCTAACCTTGTCATGCAGGAAAGAGGGAAGGGAATACACTGATTGTGATTTAGGACTTGTGGTCTACTTTCATGTAGTTCATTCAGCAAATACTTGTTGAGTATCTACATTGTACCCAGTCAGTGTTGCATATTCTGCAGAAAACAAAGCCCCTGGAGGAGATGGGTAATAAGCAGATATTTATGCCTTGTAGTATCTGTGTTCGGTGCCCTGTAGATGAAAAATAAGATCATTGAATGTTGGGAGGGAGTTATTGTTCGCCACTCTGGTGCTAAGTTCCTTCAGCTGTAAAAGGGTTAGGTCAGAGGCACAATGAAATCCTTCCCTCTCTAACATTGGGATTCCTGTGACTTGAATTGCAGTTGTCTACCTAAGAAATTGTGTCACCCAGATGCTGAAATGAGTCAGGGAATGTGTTTCCTGAGAGGAGTACTTGATTAATAGCAAGAATTTCGAAAATAAATAAGTGATGTTTTGGTAACTGTTATTTATAATAAAAATCACAAATGATGGTAGCAGAACTTTAAATGTTTACCCAACATGGTAAATAGTACAAAAGAAAATATGTAGTATAAAAGAAATTCCTCTTATGTAAATACTAACCTTTCTAAGATAGGGGCTTGTGTATAAACACATGAAAACCCTGAAAAACATGAATGTGATTTTAGTTTTGTTTTCCTAAAAGGTTTGTATTTTCACATCTCATTTGTGTGTTTATGTAGTCCGGTGATAGGAAATATTGGAGAAACCCAGAGCATGAAAGAAGTAGATATTCTTTGGAATTGGTGGCAGAAATCCAGAAGATCAAATGGGCATCATTATAGAAATGGTGAACATTAACTTTTTAAAATGCATTGTCTTGCTCATCTGCTATTTATGGCATTATTTACAGTTGAATGGCCCCTTGTATAAAACTTTGCAGATTTTCACAGCATTGCCTCAAATTGGGGCAATTAAAACCATTCTCTTCTCAAGTAGGAACATTTTAGGTGGCATTTATCTTCTGTTGTATTCCAGAAACTATTCCTGTGATGCTCATCCCGTTTTGCCTTGTTTCAGATGTCCTCTGGCACTTGCAGGCCTGATGTCTCAGAATCCCCTGAATTGCGCCAGAAGTCACCATTATTTCAGTTTGCTGAGGTAATACATTGCAATGTATACTTAATAGGGAAATTGTAAAATAAACTTAAATTTGGGCTGATGACAGTAACTTAAAGCAATGAAGAACTCTGCATAGCTCAATTGACTATAAATGGGAAAATCAAATTTTGAAATGGTATTTTGGAACTCTAGAGTCTCTTAATTAAGGAATACCTATATGTTTATAAAAGCTTATTAATAAGTCCTGAATATTATTAGACTTAAGCCTCATCAATAATTTTTATTCATGGATAGTAAAATTAAGAATATAATTGATCCCAGGCCGGCGTGGCTCAGTTGGATGGAGCATCATCCTGTGCACTGAAAGGTTGTATGTTCGATTCCCAGTCTGGGCACATACCCAAGTTGTGAGTTCGATCCCCAGTTGGGGTGTGTTCAGGAGGCAGCCAATTGATGTTCCTCTCTCACTTCAGTGTTTCTTTCTCTCTCTCTCACTCCCTTCCTCACTCTAATATCAGTAAAAATTTTTTAAAAGAATATAGTCGAATTATTGTTAGAACTTAGTCACTTATCAGGTGTTAAATCAGAAGACAGAAGCAGCTCATGGTTGCTCATTGGCTATACATCCCTCTTTTTTTAGTTCACTTTTAATTTAAATTTTAGCATGCAGTGGCAGTTTTTGAAGTCTTATTGTCTTTTGTCAAACCTGTTGGGCTCAGTAGATCCCTAACATTGGTTGAAAGAGACAATGTAGAAAAGCACATTATCCTTTATATCAAGTATAAAGGTCAAGAATGCCTCCCAGAATATCTTCATTTACCCTAGGACTCAATATGGAGCCTTCATTGATTAATTTTTTTCTGAACTTTAAAGCATGTGGTCTTCCCTTGATCACCTGAATTGTCTTTTACTCAGCTTTCCTAACATTTGCCTGTTGCGTAACAGGCAAATGTATAAGGAGAGTATTTTTAGAGTTCTGTATAAGGAGAGTATTTTTAGTTTCAGATTTTTTCCCCTCTCTAATGTCTTTTCCTGGTGGTTCTCAACATTTTCATTGGCAAACTGCTTTTTACGGTGGCATATTGGATCATTCCGTTCAAGACATTGTTTGTAATATGCCTAAATGCCCTGCAGATAGCATAGGAATATTATAACGTATATTTGCTGACATGACACTCCTTATCTATCACTTTCCTTTCTGCCTCTTTGTGAGATACTCCATGAATTCCGATTGTTTCGTACATTTTTCCCAAAGCATTAATGTAACGGGATTCATGCTGTCCTCCAGTAGTTACATTTATATTAAATAATATTGGCCCCAACTTTGAAAGTAGATATGCTTAACCATTGATCTCTGAACCCCTAGGGATGTAGTGAAATCTCTAAACTTTTATATGAAATTTGGTTGTGTTGTGACATATGTACATTTTTGTGAGTTCTATAGCATATAGAAGATTCCTAAGAGATTTCCTGACCCCTTGTTTTATACACTGGGTCCCTGATCTAATATTTCTTCAGGAGCTCCCTACTTATGTCTTCTACTGAATTATCTCTCCTTTATGCCAGTATTAATGTGTAAAACATCCTTTTATTGAGAGAGAAACTTGTGAAATGCTTTTCAAAAACCTAGATGGTGCCCGGCTGGGCTTGGCTCAGTGGTTGAGCGTCAACCTAGGATCCAGGCAATTGGGGTGCGATTCCCGGTCAGGGCACATGCCTGGGTTGCGGGCTCGATCCCCAGTCAGGGGCATGCAGGAGGCAACCGATCAATGACTCTCTCATCATTGATGTTTCTCTCTCTCTCTCTCCCTCTCCTTTCCTCTCTCTGAAATCGATAAAGATATATTTTAAAAACAAAAACAAGTAGATGGTATATACCACTGGTTCTGTTATGTTCACTGTCTGATTTAGGCCTTGAAGAAAGACATTTTCCCTTATGTAAACTGTTTTTCTGCTCAAACTTTTATAGAGGGTTGGTAGGAATGAAAAGTAATGTCTGAGGTAAGACCTACTTGGTTTATAATTCCCAGGACTTGAGGGAAATCCTTGTGGATTCATATTTGCAGTCTGTGAAATGATAGATGTCATGGTTTGACTAAGAAGAGGTCTACGATTTTACCCTCAAATGTCTTCAGAGCACTTGGTTAAATCTTACCCATTTATGATAGTTTGTTTATATCAGTTTGTTAATAGGATCTAGGAGGTCTTTTTTTAAAAAAAAAACAAAAAAAACCAACCTGATATTTATTCTAAAAATGTTTATGTGTCTGATTCGACACATAAATTTAGAGTGGAATTAAAATTTTCCTAATGACTTCGGCAGTGAATGAAGTCACTCTCTCAACTCCTTATCCCTAAACATCGCTTTGATACTGTATATCACCAACCAGTTTTATTGTTTTTCTAACCAGTGTAATTTAATTGAGATTAAAAACTGATATTTGTGGTTGAAGAGTTATGATTAAAGTGCATTTCTTTCTTAATAAGTACCCTTTGATGGAGCTGGTGAGCACAGTTAATTGATGAAAAATACTTATTGGACTGGGAATGGGCTGAAGTTTTTCACGCTTTCTGCTCTTGTGACTCATTTTCACTCTATATCGTAGCTGGACAGAAGTTTGTTCACTTTGGAACTAAAATTAATAATTGACCTTGCTCTCAAAAAATCCTTGGAAAATTTTTCCACATGACCCTCAGAGCAAACTAATGAGGCTACCATAATTACCAGTGGAAACAAAAGGTCTGGTTAAACCAAATGTGTTGTGGCAGAATCCTTTGTCCACTGTTGGACAGTTGAAGTGTGTGTGTGTGTGTATGTGTGTGATGTTATAAAAGAAAGACATGCTGTTTACTTTCAGTGAACAGTTTGTTGAGTTCTGTTGCTCTTTTGCAATGGCTTATTTTCTTCTCACCATAATCCTGTAAAATGGAGATAATTTTCAACATCATCAATTTACAGTTGGGAAAAATAAGTCTCAGAAAGATTAGCTGAGCTGCCCAAGGTCACGTAGCTAGTGAAGAACAGGTCTAAGATTCAGTCCTGGATACCCTGACCCACATCCATATGCTTCTCCAATATTGTTTCACAACTGCCCCTAGGTAGAAAACAGCTTTGGGAGGAGTGGTGTACTTGCAGCTTCCAGCTTTTAATAATATTTTAAGAAATTCATTGAAATAAGGAAATTTGTCTCAGTAGGTCTCAACTGCTATTTGGCACATACCTGATACCCTTATAAGAGAAATGGCAAATGATCCAAACTCAGTCTTTTTGTTCTTTTCAGTCATCTGTTTTCAGAAACACGGCCTTTGTCTTCCTTTATCATATATAATGTTCTTCTAAAAGGGATTGAGGGTGATGACTCAGGTCTTAATCTTTGTCAGTGTCTACAGTGGAAATATATGGCAGAATCTATTAGTTGATATGGGAAAATGTCCTTATGCATTAAAAATTACTTGTTTCCTTTCAGATATCTTCAAGTACATCCCACCCTGATGCTCCTTCAAAACAGTGTCAAGCATCGGCCTTGTTTCAGTTTGCAGAGGTATGGCCTTTTTTTAAATACTTATTGAGCTCAGAAAACTTACTGAGTTCAAAATATTGGAATGAAGTTTTAATAACATATAGAGAACTTTAGGGATGCCTCTTGTCATTCCTGACATAATATACATAACAGAAAACTCATTGCTTTTTGCTGTCTTTGCTGTAAGCATAGTCAGATCAGCTCCATATATTATATCCATTTTATGACCATTCATTAAAGAATTCATTCAGAACAAACACTTTCCAGCAATTATTTCATTTTTGTCTTGTTTTTAATTATTTTTAAAGCTTGGGAAAACTGCTGTCAACATGAAGGCCATAGGATTCCAATTTATTAAATTTTCCCAATAGTGAAATGATATGCTATAATTCATGAATAACTCTCACAGCAAATGCTGTAGTGAACCTGACCGGTGAAATCATCAGTGCTTAGCTTTCACTGTGGTGTAGCTTCAACCAGTATTTTTATTAGTGTCTAATCCCAGGCTTAGGTCTGGTCAGCTCTTGCAGGATCTGAGATTTCTTTGGTTTGTTAGCCAGAGAGAGAGCACGCATTAGAGAGCATTTTCTTGGTATGATTAGAAGGCAAATCTGATAGGCTTGATTTTGCCACAAAGCCCTGACTTCCTCCATAGACTCATTTCCAATGAGCACTATATCACAAATGATAAAATGTATATAGTTCTTGAAAATAAGATGCTGTCTGCTTTGGGCCTTTCCCCCTTTTCCTTTTTATTAATTCCAGCAAAAAAAATGCATATCATAAACTGAGCAGTTTTGTTTGTATGGGGTTGAGAGAAAATGACAAGCAGGACTGTTCTAATATCGATATATTCAATCACTTTGATCCATTAAATAAAGAATGCTGCATAAGTGAAATATAAAATGATATCATTTTGGCAGGAAAAAACTCAACACTTTACTTTGAAAATGAGTAAAATTACTTTCAGCCCGTACATTAAAAAAAAAAAATTGCTGCTTCCTCTTGGGACAGTTGTGTCAACCACTGTGACTTGATACCACCAGTTGGCCTCCTTGTCTGTTAGGCTCCACTGCCACAGTGTTTGCTTTAGCTGTTGAGCGCGATGCTATGAAAGTGGTGAAAACAATATAAAATGTTATCATTTCATGAAGAACAATTTGCTTGATGAATCTGAATAAGTTAAGATTTTACTATAATTTTTCATTATGATAAATATGCTATTTTCACTGTCTGGGGAAATAGTTTTGCTTAATATTTATTTCCTTGCTTTCCTCCAGTTGTTGACATCCATTTATTTGATACTAGTAACTTTTTCAAGATGTAAAACAGAATTTTGGCATGGTGACTAAATTTATCTTTAATCTTGACACCTGAACCAATCCTATCCAACTTTTTAGAAACACTTCCTTCAAAACAATGTATTTGCCACATACTGTTTGATTAAATTCTACACTCTAGCATGAATTTTAGAAAGGCGGTGGCTCATCTTTGATACACCTGGTATTTATGCCTTAACTACCAAGAGTATTCAACTCAATTTAAAATGGAAGTATGGGATGTCTCAGCTGGTGCTGGTGCATTTCTAACAGTTATCGCCACTTAGAGGGCGACTATTATTTAATCCATGCCATCATCAGATTGTTCAGGAGCTCCTGATGCCCTGATCAGCTGAAGGAGCAGTTTGATGGAATAACAGCCCTGTCCTGTGATTCTGAAGGAGGACATTTCTTGCCTCTCTTAAATAAGTCAGTTTGTCCTTGCTGCTCAGTATACTTGGTCCTCATGTGAGTATTCTGAGCAAGAGGAGGTTCTTTGTTTTTTTTTGTTTTGCTTTTTCTTCCCTAGGGAAGAAAAGAACCTCTTCTGACTTGGGAGTTGTGCAAGGAGATGTTTCCAGATGTCATCTACTCAATAGCACTTGTCTCCTGAGGGCTTCTGGTTTTTGACCATGGGGCATATAGAAGATTTGAGGATGCTTAAAAATGTAGTTGATTTGGAAACTTAGTTGTTTCCAGACATAGTAATGGAGGAAGGCATGCATGATAGAAAAACAAAATACAGTGTTTTGCCCTCAAATCAAAAGTGTTTTCCCCTCCCAACTCAGTATATTATTTTTCCTAATTATATTTTGCCTAGGTTGATAATATGAGCCTTTTAATTCCTAAACAAATTAAACATATTATTAGATACCTCACTATTGAGTTGTAAATTTTATGTGATTTTATAAGAGAAGTACTTGATTCTCTCCAGTATATAACCTCTCTAGTCAAGGTTCCTCAGCTGACCCAAGAGAATCCTAACTAAGATTCAATCTGTTAATATCTTATGAGTTGACCTTATTGTCAACCTAATACTGGGTTGGTTTATTTAAAACTAAACAAGACCTAACTAGATGAACTAAAATCTGCTGTGGGCATATATATTGCAGAAATAGAATAGGCTGTAATTATCATGATCATATCCCTAAAGCTCTTATAATTACTTCATAAAACACCCATCACCTTTGAGAAAACACAGAGACTCTAAGAATTCTTGTTTTAATTAGCTATAGTAAAGGTTCTCAAACTTTAAATAATACCAGAGCACCCTGAAGTCTTACTCAAACAAAGATTGCTGAACCCCACCCTCCAAGTTTCTGATTTATTGAGTCTGGAGTAGGGCCTGAGAATTTACATTTCCAAAAAGTTTCCTATCAGGAAATGAGTTTGAGAACACTGCTCTATAGTTTACAGTTTTTACCACAATTTTTACATCATTATTAAGACACTTCCTAGTATTTCTGAGCCCTCGTAGGGAAAAGATGAAATGAGGAAGGGATGGACGTATAATAGAAAATTTTCCAGTGGACCACTTTATACCCCCATCCCTTTTCAGAGGGATTCTCAGTCCTATTATGTACACTTTTACTTTTAAAAAAGTGTTTTTTTAAATATAATTTAGGAATCAATTTACTGTTTAAAAATGCTCAGCAGTAATATTATTTTAAGATCAGGCTTGCAAAATTCTTAAAGACCATTCCTGCTAATTTAGTTTACAAATATCGGTAACTTCAGGAAGAGATTAGCTAGATTTTCTCTTGGCAGTGGGTCATTTATTGTTCAATATCATTATCCTAGAAACACACCCTTTAAAAAACTGTAAGCTTTGGGCATTTCTTTAAATTGAAAATGTTTTTCTTTCACATTGAGTCCTAAGTCTCTGCCTTGCAAGCTGAGAAGGATTTTTTTTCCTTCTTGACCAAATCTGATAAATTTTAATACTCATTTGAAGTTAACCTATATAGAACCATAAAACTGAGTGAAGAACATTTTTCTGTGTAGATTCCTCATGAATGCTTACATTTAAAGGGAGAAATATGCCTGCTTTATAAGATCTAGAAAGAAATACAAAGTTTTCCCCCATGTCAGCCTGTCTCCCATTCCTTATTGACACTCACAATTCATCTAGATTCAACCTGGCCCATGTGAAGAGCCATCACTCTGTTTCCAGTCCCTATTCATTAAGTTGGTTAGAATGTTTCCTATCTGCATCTTTCGTTGTTTACAGGTAGGGTAACACATCTGTCACTTTTTAGATCTCATTTGCTGAAGACTAATGACCAAAATGTAATGTCAGAAGAGAGCTCGTCTTCCGTTATTGAACAGCTCTGAAAGCCATGCCCATATTCTCTGCTCTGTGGCTGACTCTTAAACTTAGAGCATATCTTTGCATTGAAAAATTACATACTTACTTTGAAGACAGAGAGCTAATCTGGATGATTTAGACAAATAGATTTGGATATTAAAACTTTCCTTCAAAGGTATTTACTTTGCCAATATAAACACACCAAGTTTAAGGCATTGTCACAAGTGAACATATGCCATAAGTCATATTTAAGGCACTTGTTTTTACATGAAGTGCTCAATGTGTTACAGAATATTAACTCAAAAAAGACTCCATATGTGTGCACTACGGCTAATCAGCGTGAGAGTATTCCGTGTTTATTGTAAGCATTAATATTTCTTTTAAGGTGAGGTAGACCAGTCATCTCACTTGGTTCATTTGCTCTTTGATTCACTTATTCAATTAGTATTGGTCATTTTCTCGCAGGGTACAGTGTTTATGATACCCCTTATAATTGCAGAAGACTTCCACCATTTCCTAATTAGCTTTTGGTCTTTACCAACTGTCTTCTTAGTGCGCTCCCATACCTCAAGCCAGATATAAAATTAGCAGTTTAACATCCAGGGTGAGAATTTTTCTTAGCACTTCTGCTGTGGCTCATGCACTGTTACACCCAACCTTTTTTTTAATCAAAACATTACATAATAACCAGAGGAGAGACTACAGTGGAGTTAACAGGTTGTCAAGAGCCAGCAATTCAAGGAAAATAAAAAGCCAAGCCAGGAACATACTATGCAGTATGGCCCCCCAGTGCCCTCTACCCAGGAGTATAACATAAATAACATGCCCTTCCCACCACTAGCTGACCAGTCATTGAAAAACATATATTAACTATATTGTTCTTACTTGAAAGGAGGATGTGTCTTAAACAGAAAGAGAAAAAAAAAAAACATGGGGTGGGAGGATGAGCAGTAGTATAACATATAACAAATGGGCATTGTATAAGCTATGCTTATAATCAAAACCGTCAGAGTAGATGAGATTATAGAGAAACATGTATAAATATAAAGAGAGAGGGCCTTAAGGCTAAACCCTGAGGGATCACTGTAGAAAGGAGATCAGCAAAGGGGAACAACAAGGAGTGGCCTGAGAGGGAGGAGAGCAAGGACCCTGCAGTGATAGAAGCCCAGAGAAGACTCCAGAAGAGCCAGCCATGTGAATGCTGCAGAGAAATCAAAAAAAGGTTCAAGTTGTGGACAGTAACATATGTTCAGTTTTTCAGGTCTCCCACCTCAATTAATAAGCCAAAGACATTTTTAGAAAGCGTATCTTGTCGCTAAGACATTCCATGAAAATTTTATTGTTACATAAATGTTGGACTAAAATATGTTGATCCTTCGCACACGTGCCCCTTTGGAAATCAGGTCTCCAGCAACTTTGAGCATTTAAAATACTGCCCTGTACCTAAAAACAGGTAAAAATCCTTCCACGGGTAATGAGGAAAATTGTTCTTACTAAACAGGTGATTCCTTTGAAAGGCAAGGAACCATTCTCAACGCCTGGCTCGGACAGCTGAGTGTAAACTCAGATGGCAGATAGTATAGCCATGCCCTCATTACGTTCTTCATCGGGCCTCTCGGGTGTGCTGCGTGAGGCACAGGACGCAGGGCAGGAAGCAAACATGCAGAACCAGGGAGCGTAAACCTACGGCGACAGAAGCAACAGCAGAGGGAGCCAGTGGAAGAGCTAGGAACGGTGCTGTGGGCTCTCAGTGCAGCGTGTTGTCCTTCAGTAATTCTTGAGGATATCGTATGATTATATGACAGATGTAATATTCTACAAATTATCAAATTTAATAGTTATCCTCTGAGTTGCAATTTTTAATTTTGTTCCAATTTTAGTGTGTAACTAATTTTTGAAATTGTACTAAAAGATTTATGTTTATTAGTGTTAATAATGATAGGCTTATTACTAATAAATGCATTATTTATTGAAAGCATAATATGGGCTCAGCACTGTGCCAAACAAAATCTGATCTTCACAACAGTAATATGGGACAGGTATTATTGTTTCTATTTTGAAGATGAGGTAAATGAGGCTCAAAGTCTTAATTATTTGCTTAAGTCCACACAGCAAAAAGTTAATGAAGGCACATCTGTCTGACACAAAAGCCATGTTCTTTCTATTAAACAACCTTGGTTCAAGGGACTGGCACTCATCTTCAGTTCTTCATTCCCTCAAGTCACCGAGAATCAGTGGTTATATTAATGTTTGTTTCTCTTAGTCTAGTGATAAGGTGATTAAATTTAACTTGTCTAGAAAAAGTAGAAGTGTAATATATCAGAAAATTCAGCTAGAGGAAAATTTTCCAAACTTCAGAAAGATTGAAGCCCCATAAATTGATCTTCTAAAGAAAAAGTAAGTTTTTAGGATGAATAGGAAAGGACTCTGTTAAAAATGATAGTGCCTTGGAAGAAAAAGTCCTTAAAACTTCTTAAACTAGGTCCTTCTAAATAGTTTATTAAATATTTACCTCTTACAGAGGCCTCCAATCAGCAGGTCTTCTAGGGAGAATTCCCTCTTAACAGCAAAGCACCTGGTCTCCCTGGAGCAGATTCCCCTGCGGGACTGGGGTCACCTAAGGCAGGGTTGCCTCCTAAACTGAACTGAGAAATACCTCTGTCTTAAACTGAGAAAGAATTCAGAATCACAGAGAATACAAAAAGCCAGCTAGCTGCTCTAATGATGACAACTTCTCCAGGGGAAGCACACTTTGTAAAGATCTTTAACGTATGTCCTTCTCAGCTCTTTACTGAGTTAGGCTAGAAATGAAAATGAAATTTTCATATAAAAATGAGAAAGGACAGTGATGTTCATTGTTATCAGTGCCTGACTGCTGTTTAGCCAAACTAGAAGAGTATGTAGTCGGTGTAATGTTGTATAATGTCTGTGCTGTAACATAGGTCCTTAAATTGTACAGCTTACTTAGATTTGTGGTCTTGACCGTCAGTCTTTGTGTATACATTAAAACATGATCTCAAAGCCAGAGCCAAGGTTTTATATAAAATTCTTAGCTTCCCTAGCTCCTGCTATACTGTTTAGGACATTTATAGTAGATTCTCAAAAAAACATTTGACTTGATGCTCTTTCCTCAGAGCTCCCAAATATATTCCTTTAAAAAATTAAGTAATTGCTTTGGTAAATACAAGTTGACTCTAAATAGCTCTTTTATATTTGACCAGTTGATGACTTGATCTTTATATAGAAATGGAAATGCGTGTCTCCTTGTAAGGCTAGAGAGTTAAATTTAAAGCCTGGAATATGAATGATAATATTGTTGTCATTAAATAGCCACCAAAGTTACGCCTGGTTTTTGTTACTGTTTCGGGGGTTATTTACTAAAATTGGTTTCAAAATTATAAGCCCAAGCATGCCACATTTAATGTTATTTGGTACTTGGGAGCAATGATGTTCTCATAAACTAAGGAGAGTTCCTGAATGCATATGAATGGGAAGCAAGGATTCTGATGTCACAGTTAATACTCTTCTTGTGAATTGTTTTCAATATAGATTTCTTCAAACACTTCGCAGTTGGGTGGTGCCGAGCCTGTAAGACGCTGTGGAAAGTCTGCACTCTTTCAACTAGCAGAGGCAAGTTTCTAAGAATATACCGGATAAGCTATGCAGAGGCGGAAATCACAAAAATTAGTCGTAACAGTATTTCTTAAACTGTACCGTCTCACCTTTGGCCGTAAAGTGTGTTGTATCTAATTTTCAACAATGAGAGGGTTAACCTTGAATTTAGAAAAAAAGGGGTTTGCTACTAAAAGTCATTAAGCATTGAGAAAGGTTACCCAGGGAAATTGCAAAGTCTTTTTCACAGGTGGTCATGTTTTAAAGGTCAGCTTCGTCTCTCTGATATTGGTTAAGTAAGTCCAACCTGAACCCAGAAGAAGGGCCCAGGCCCTTTTCCTCTTCGCCGATTCTCTTATAGCATCCGTGAACCCCTAGAATGTACTACTTTTTAACCAGGTGGTTGATGTTTAAACTTTTGTTGTTTTTAGAGAACTCAAATGACATGTTCTAAAGTCTGGTTTTATAACATCTACCAGTTGTACATCTGATGTGACATGGATTTAAAATTCCTTTCGCAAAGTAGAAAATGTGTTTTCCTAAAGCCCGTGAGGGACAGAACCCTCTCTTGGTGGGGGATGGGTTGGGGAGGAAGGTGCCAGAAGCAGTTTTTAGGGTGGGCAGGAGCAATGACTTTGCCAAGCTGTGACTGCTCTGCCTTAAGGGAACATGTAGAAGAAATGTCTTTAGGACACTATAGTAACAGTTCTTTCTTTTGGTGAAGACAAATTAGGAGTACAAAAATGGATAACCAAAAATCTTGTATATTATAAACTTTTTTCTTTTCTCTGTTGTTTCTGGCTTCCTTCCCATGAGTTCCTTCTGAGGTTTTGTTTTGTTCTGTTGTTTTGTTTGGTGACATAGTTCTTTTATAAGTCTTACATTGTTTGTTAACTTAGTGGGATGACCTGTCATTTTCTAAATTTTATGGGAGCTTGTATCATAAAAATTTAGGAGTTTTAAATATCTTAACATTAAGCTTTTAAAGTCTAGCCAGATCCAAATTAGAACTATAAAAACACAAAAGCCTGACACAGTAAAGAAGTATATAAACAGTAGAACAAACTAACCCGTTGTTGTTTGACATTAAGCTGATGTGTTTCTGTGTGAGACACATTCAGACCCAAACAGAAGTCTACAAATGACTAGAAAACTTACGGAGACCACAGGGAATAGTTTTTAAAAAGTACTGGGTGAGTCAGTAGCAAAGTACTACTTTAGGTAGAACTGAAATGGTAAGGACCTGGCGACAAATGTGCCTTTGGAATTAGAGTTGTAAACAAGACTTAGTAAACAGAGAGACTGTGAGGTCATGAACTTGTCCAGTGTCTTTAAGACTATATAGATTGTCCAGACAATTTATTTGAAAGAAGTGATTATCTTTCTTGAATAATAGGAATGTGTAGTCCTCTCTTCAGTTCCTGGTTGTGTGTGTATACACATATATACAAACACACATGGTTTGTATTTCTATCTTTTTAAATTTAAGTATAGAAGAAAGCAAAAACATTAATGTGAAAAGATATATGCACCTCTGTGTTTATTGCAGCACTATTTACTAGCCAGGATACGGAGGCAGCCTCAGCGTCCATTGATAGATGAATGGATACATATGGTTTTTAAAATATTAAACACTAAATTGTAAAACAACCTAATTTTCAATATTAATATGTCTTTATTAAACAGTTTTGTATTAGAAAAGTATGGACCTTTGAAGTACTTTGCTGTTGGCGGGGGAAGCTAAGGAGATGAATTTTTCTTCTCATTTTCTTTCTTTGGCATAAGTCATTAAAAAAAGGATTCCCTATTAAATCAGAGCTCATTAAAAAAGAACACTCTTCTAATTTGTAGGGATGCATCCCAAATATGAAACAGATGCTATGGTTTAACAGATGTTTGAATGCTGGGATCATAATTTAAAGGGGTAAATGACTGCAATAAGCCTATTCCAATTGTAGCAAATTAGCTTATACTCAGACTTAGTTTCCTATAACATCTGAGTGAAAATATATGCTTTTGATGAAACAGGGTCACTAAAAATAGTTTACCAAGAAAATCTTCTCACATTATTTTTCCCACATGAATATGATACCATAATGCTAATAGACTGAGTTTTAGAATAACATCCTAAAGCCTTCCCAGTTTCTAATTAAACATAAATATGTGCACAGTGGATTAATCAGCATTTCCAAGTAATCACCAGTAGAAACAGGCTTCCTCAATTTTTTTTTTTTATCCCATGTGTACTTGCTGCTTATTTTTCTTGAACAAAACATATTTCATTATGTCTGGTGCCTCTTTAAATAAGTATAACAGAATATCGAGGAAGATTTTTTTCTGTTGGCCAGAATTGGTGGTATTTTCTGAAATCTGAAGGAACAGCTTTCCAAGAAGCCACCTCCAATCTGGGCCAGACCCTTCTCTAGGGATATATCAAGAGATGCCTAATTCAGCTACTATGTCGTATACTTAGGGCTGCAGAGGCTTCTCCTGTCACCCCCGCCCTAACCCCCAGGTCATCAGTGAGGGGGGGTATATCGTAGGCTGTCTAGTCATCTAGGATAGTTTGGCCTTCTCCCTGTCCTGGCCAGGGTGGGAGAGAGGGGTTTTCATTCTTTACCCCTGCCCGCCGTCAGGAGAGTGAAGGTAGCTCTCAAAGACCGGGGGCAGTACCTGCAAGAAGGGGCAAAAAGCAAGAAATGTTTTAGACGTAGATTCACTGCTATACCCTTCACCTGTCTGAGCAGGCAGGAAAGACCTGGAGGAAGTTGGCAGCAGGGAGAGACTTGGAATAGCCTGCTGCGCTCCGTTTTGGCATTGAAAGAAGTGTGACTTTCCCAGGGGTCAAGTGGACAAATAGAAAGTAGTTCAGCTTGATCAGACAAGAGGCCATGGGACGGTCACAGGGAGGGGTTGGCAGAGGGCTGGCCTGGGCAGTGGGACAGGCTCCTACATCAGGAAATATTCAATACAGACAGCTTTGCTCAGGACCCTGACCAGCTCCCATAAGCAGGAGTGATGTTCAGCTGGTTTGCATCAGTACAGCTGTCCTGGTGTAAAATACTTGGTATTGTTAGTACCAAGACTGTGACCCAAATCCCCTGAGTGCTTTTGTAGCAATGCTGCTGGCATCCCTGATCCTTCCAGCAACTAGAGGGCACACAAGGGGCCTGCAGGACCCTGTTCCAGCCCTGAGACTACATCCCTTCTGACAGGTTGGCACTCCGCCTATTAAATATCTTGTGTATCATCCCTGTGCTTGGCATCCCCTGACAAAGTTAGCGGGAAGAGACAAAAAAAGAAAGACATAACCACAGGCAGTTAGTTTTACCTCCACCATTTCTTCTATCCTCTAAACCAGAAACTTTAGGCCTTATGACCAGCCAGCCCAAGAACTAACCACGTACCCTTCCCCAATTTCATTCCTGTGGGCTGACAAGGGAGGAGTGAAGGAGGAGACCTCCCAAAAAATAGGGGTTGCTACTTGCAAGAAATGCCTTCTGTTTGGTGAGAAGCAAGAAATATTATAGGCATATATTTATTGCTGGGCCCTTCCCCCACTCAAGCGGGCAGAAAGAAAATTGGAGAATTTGGCAGCAGACACAAAGAGATTTGGATCGGCCTACACTCTTAGTTTTGGTATTGTAAGGACCCCTCTGTATTTCCCTGGACCCTGGACCAAAAGGTACCCTGGGGAAAGCCCTTCTTTGGGCATTTGATTGGCATTTTAAGCTGGGTGAATTGTTGTTAATAGCTTGAAAATGACCTGAAAATTCTGGGATATGTTCCAGGTGTTTTTCAGGAATCTGCTCCAACTGGGAAGGGAGATTTGGCATAGTGCTGCTGAGGTCAGGGAATTGAGAAAAATATAATCCTTTATGTTTGAACCTCCACGAGGTTTATACTGTTCAGTTAATCAGTTACTTAATTGGCATGGGTACTATAATGTATTGTGTTTCCTTTCATTTTGCAATTAATTAGGCTGGGTCATATAAAGATCAGCAAAGCAACACAGCATCCCCCAGAGACCACTGTGTATTATAGTTGCTATGGTTGGAGGACACTTGGAGACATCTTTTCCTGTACATTTTAGCAAAGAAAATTTCACATCTCTAGTACCAAAATTGCCTTGTATACTAAGTGGAACAATTTACTCATTAATTCTGAGGACCAATAATTATTGAGGGTCTACTCCATGCCAATACAGTGAGGCTGCTGAAGCTTCCTGCATGTGGATATACAGTCTTGTTATTATGATGAGACAACCTGTGAGCCTTCCCCTAAGTGGTATAGGACCACTTTACCACTAGGTACGGTTATGACGTTTTGGTGTGCCACCGGGGGCGGGAGCATAAGCCTAAAATTATTACTGTTTGTTTTATTTCTGATTTTTCTGAAATAATTTTCTGTGTTCTTTTAAGTAGATTATAAATTTTTTTATTCATACAGGTTTGCTTTTATTAGACTATAAATTTTAATAGCTGATTTTATCTGCAAGTTTTATTATCTAACCTAAGATAATAATAACTGACATTTATTGTCAACTGAATGCTAGACACTTTTCTAAGTACTTTATATGTACTCATTGAATTTTTCCCCCCATCCTCTGAGGGTGGGTACTGTTGTTATTCCTTTTTCACACTTTAGGAAACAAAAAGGCAAAGAGGTTTTGTGCCTTGCCTAGGGTCCCGTGGATAGAAAGTGTTAGGGCCTCAGATAGAAACCTAGGGGCCACTGCCTGGGCTCCTCAACACTGGGCTATTCTATCACCTTGTTTTAGACGAAGATAAAAGACTGTGCAAGTTGCTTGTTATAGGAGTTTGCGTGTTATAGAAGGCTCTGTGGAAGACAGCTTACTCCTACACATGTGTGTGCCGCTGAACAAGATGACAGATTGTTCAAGACTGCTGTCAAAAAATGGAGCTGATATTTCCTTTTTAAAAAGTGCCTGTACTTTTAAAACTGCCAAGATACAGCTTATACACTTAAATAAGTAAGTGCATATTTGTGAATTTGGAAGATACTGTGAGGGCTTTAGGAAATTACGGTGTATGACTCCTGTCCTCCAGGAGTTTATTCTTCACTTGCAAAGAAATAAGGTATGAAAAATTAAGGGATAAAATTATAAATAGCGCAAGTGGTTTCATAAGGAGCCATGCAGTGAAAAGACAGAGCTCCACTTGAGTGATGAGTGATAGATACACAGAGTGAATGTGTAAAACCGGGACAGGGGACAAGGAGAAATTAATATGAGCAGGAATGTTCTGGGGACCCAGCTCAGGGAGAGCATGAAGATGGATCTCAATGAAGTTGCTGAGGAACAGAGGTTGAAAGTAGCAGCCGGCTTGCTTTGGCCATAATTTGTTGACCTGTATTATAGTTCACGTTTGAATTAGTGGCTAATATTTTAAAATTATAGATTTTGAGTAGATGCAAATTACTGATTTCTCATGAAAATTTAGAGATCTGGAAATACTAGACTAACCTTCCTGCATAAGAAAGTTGTTTGGAACTAATAAGTGGCTGCCTCGTTGTAGAGGTGTTTGCTGTACAAATGTGACCACCCTTCCCTTTCTATGGAGCCCTGACTCTGAGGCCAGAAGTCATTGCCAGCCTCCATTTTCACTTGTCCACCTCCCTCTTTTGTACCTGACCACCCATGCACAGGAGAGATTGTGACTTATGTATAATTCAGTGGAGAGAGAGGAGAGAGACAGCAAAGGGATAAAGGCAGGCCCGTGTGAGATCGATAGATGACACGTAAATCAGACTGGCTGGCAGGAGTGGAGGAGATCTATGGAAGGTGAAGGTAGGGTGTAGCTGCACGTCAGAATTGGGGCGGAGGCTGCCCGGCCGGGTGTGGCTCGGCGCTTGAGCGTCCACCTGGGATCCAGGCGATCGGGGTTCGATTCCCGGTCAGGGCACATGCCCAGGTTGTGGACTGCAGCCCATCAATGATTCTCTCATCATTGATGTTTCTATCTCTCTCTCTCCCTCTCCTTTCCTCTCTCTGAAATCAATAAAGATATATTTTTAAAAAAAAAGGAGAAAAAAAAAGAATTGGGGCGGAGGTGTTTAGTGTGAAGCAGAGACATTTCTGCTTGAACATAATGAGGAACCATTGAAGATTTGGGGCAAAGGTGTGCAGTGTGATGAAAGCACCACCTGGAGAGATACTTGGCAGTTATGTGTGTCAAATGGAGTAGAGAGTCTCTGTGAACATCTTGGGGGGGGCGGGGAGAAGACAGGAACCCGGAGAGAGGGAGCTGGCAGTGGAATCAGGAGGCAGGAACAGACACCAGGGGGTTGCATGGGACTCAGCTGGATGATTGAGTTGATGTCAGAGGCAAAGCAAAACGGGTGTTGGAGGTGACTTCACTTCAAAACCTGGGTTTGTGGGAAAAGAATGGCTTCCTGAAGTTTAACCCTGACCTGTTAAGGAGCCTGGGTGTTTGTGGACAAAGAGGAAGCCCAGTACTACAAAAGAAGAGAGGAAAGATGCTGAAGTAGGGAGGGATAACAAGAAATCCAGTACTAAAAACGTCAGTAAGAGGGGATTGTCAGCTAGGTAAATAGTTGCGCTTGGAAAGTAGAGACCCATATTCCTCTGAGCACAGGAGAAAGGTAAAAAACAGTCACCGCAGCACTGCTGGGTCTGGCCCGTGGTACCTGTTGTCTCTGTTGTACTTTCTTCTTTATCTCAGTTCATGAAACTAGTTATGAGTTACGGTGAAGTTGGAGAAAGAAGATGCTAGATTTCTCCAGATGCACTCCTTGTATATAAAAAAAGCAAGCTGATAGATCTGTGGGAACAGGCAACTGGAAAAGTTGTCCTTCACCCTGTTTATTAAAAAGGATGGGGATGTTTTCAGAGGCCTCACCTCCCTAGTTTTTCTTATATACTCACTTGCAAAAGCCAGTTATAATTGAAAACAAGTAGATAAAGATAGATTTAGTCTAGTATCCATAAAAATTAAATCTTATGGAAAGTTCTGGCTCACTTTAGAAGAGCTGAGTTATTATAAAATGACAGAAATTATATACCATCCTGAAAAAAGTAGGAAATCCCATCTTCCAGTCACAGTAGCATTCCCCACCACTTCCAGTTATAGGTGATATTAGACTGAGGTATGACTTTCGAGTTTTGTGTTGTGTCCTCATATATTATAGACACATTATCTCTTCCACCCTGTTGTAACCGCCTGAAGCCCAAACCCTCGATGTGTAGCTCCCACCTCAGCACTACCAGCACCATCATCACACACCTGAATTCGAATACTTATTTGAGGGGGCTTTTTATTTGAAAGTGGTACGTTTCTTTTGTTATCTTTTTGTGCAGAGTTGTGAGTCATTTTTAGAAAACTCCTAAAACTGTGCACTTTATTCCCAAATTACACCAGCTTATTTTCAGAACTGAAATACAGAAATGCACCTAATGGCTTCCTTTTAGTAGATGGCCTTTTATAGGAAAGACTACCCCAACCCCACTTGGAGTTTTCAGAAATGTTATCGTTTCTAAAGAAATAGTGGGTAAAGAGAAACCTTTAAGCCAGCATTTCATCTGCCCCAATTGTTTCAGCAAACCAGGTAGTAAACTACTTAACATGCCCAGGTTTTAGTGTTGAGAGACGCTCAGACCACTATTTTGTGACAAGTTATCTTTTATAATAAAGAAAATTGAATTTTTTTTTTAGCAGTGATGCTATTCTTTATTCTCTGAATCCTTCAGCTAGTGTATTTTTATGGCAAGAACATTCTGGTTTTATTTAATTATGGGAGAAATGCACATCTTGGAAAACACTACTAAATGCCGTCCTTGGGTTATGTCTACATGTTTTGGCAGGTAATAAGCCAGTGCAAAATGATTGTAAACATAACTTGGCTGCAAAACATTTGTTTTTGTACTAAAAAGCAGAGATTTTGAAATGGAAACTTCTTGATTAGTGTCAGTGGGTCTGTTTTCACACTGCCTTGTTTTTAATCTAGCTGGTTCCTTTATAATAGACAATGAAAGACAAAGCATAATTGCAAGTGAAATATATGGTATGGTACAATCTGATGTACCCAGATTTATTATGTCTTTAAAGCAAATCCTCAGTACAAACCCTGACCCTAAGGTGTGGTCTTACCTGAACTGAAAATGACAGCCTCCTCGAACATAAAATATAATCCCTCCATTTTATCTCACCCTTTTAATATTCCTGTTGCATTTTTTCTTTGCAATCATTTTAAAGAGAGTAGTCTTTTATATATCCATTCAACATGTACATCCTTAGGATCTCAGTTTCAACATACTGGGTTTTGTTTTTCTTTTGGGAGTGAGTTACATTTTTTGAATTACATTTCTTCTAGCACATCCATGCTATGCCATTCTGATTACACAAAATAGTGAGAAACCCCATTGTTTTGGAGTTAAAATATTGTTAGAGGTAAAATTAAAATATTGGTGGTAAATTTTCACTGGTGCTTTCATGAAGCAGAGCTGAAGACAGTGTGATTACTGGTCCAGGCCAGCCAGTAACAGGATCATAGTTAGCACTGTTTTTATGGACTCGTAAAGTCGCTCTTTCTTGGTATGAATCAGAACGCATTTTAGACTCATCAGTTATTTTGGAACTAAATGACCCATTCAGTTTAACATGGTTATCTGTTGAGTGCATTTGTTTTGAAGGTGGGTACTAGGATATTCTTGGTGAAGAATACAGACATGAACAGGATACAGTTTGTACCCTCTGAGTTACAGTTATGAAAATAGAGCAGGACCTGAAGGAACAGACAGTAAATATCACATATTGGTGCCCAGCATTTGATTTAAAACATTAACATTTTAACTTTTATGAATATAGCCATGGGAATTCCATCCGGAAAGCTGCACTGCAGATGATTTTGCATTCTCACTTTAAAAGAAGGTGATTGTCCAATTTAAAATAATAATAGAATAATAAATTCTCATTTATTAAGGCATGTTCTGTTTCAGGGCCTGTTTAACAACCAACCTTCTATTAAGGGCAGCCTGACTAATTAATAACAGACATTAATTCTGCGCTTCCACAATGCAGTTTTATTCACTTGAGTTCACATTGATTTATGTTCTCTTGCATCCACTACGTATTCACGTGTGCACACAATCTTGCATATTTACGTAATGTAGTGCTTACGCACTTTACTAAGTCCCATTGAAGTGTTGATATATGCACCCAAAAGTAGATGTAAGTAGATATACTTGTACCCAAAAGTAGAACTGAGCTTATATATATCCCTAATAATATAATGTTTTAACTCATAGAAAAGGAGCTAAAAACTGGAAATTATGAAAGTTTCCCTGAAATAAAGCATTGTCAAATGTGCTAGTCTGTTTGGTCTGTATGCTGGCTTATATCCCAGGTGGCTGCAGACTGCCTTTCCTGGATTCCTGTGTCCCCTGCTTTCCAGCTGGGTTTAGCCAGTGACAGACACTGGCAGGGGATGAGGGAAGAGGAGAGAAAGAGAGGCTGGGTAGGTCAAAGGAGGCATGAGGAGGGCTGGGGATACAGCAGAGGAGCATCTCTTTTGTGCCTCCATCTCTCTCCAGACAGGCCCACCATGGCTCCATCTTCTACTAGGACCCACCTCCTAGGCTTCAGGAGCACTTCCCCCATTTGTACCCACCGTGACTTTCTCCTGTAGCTAATCCCTGGATTGCCTCACCACCTCCTGTCTGGGTGTCTCAGTTCTTCAAGATCTGTGTAACCAACTTATTCCCTGCCTTAAATTCCCTCAGCTAGGCATGGTTAAGTTGTTTCTGTTTGCCTAGATAGAACCTGACTGGTGCACAAGCCATTTTCATTTCCTATTTGGTATGATTCTAAAATAGACTAAGAGAATGCTGTTATATCCAGATTTCAGCAAGACTTTTGACAGTCTTATGTCCTTGTGAATAAAATAGGGGGAATTTAGACTAGATTATAAATTCTTAGATTGCTAAAGTTTATCAGTGTTCAAGTCAACCTGATGAAAGGGCTCTAGAGGTTTACCAGAAGGCTCTGTCCTTGGCTATGTCCTATTCAACATTTATTACCAAAGATCTGGATGAAGATATAAAGCAGCTTTTATCAAATGTGTCCGTAACACAAAGCTGATAGGTATTTTAATTCAGATTGTCAAATGATAAATTTTATAAGGAAAATGGAAAATCTTGCATCTAAGTACAAAAAATACAAAGATATAGCATGGGAGAGGCCAAGCTTCCTAGCATATCATGTGGGTAAAGAAATCCAGGATTTTAATTGACCACGAACCCCATTCAAGCCAGAAATGTTGCCTCTGTTTAAAAGAGGGGTGGGGTGGGACTTGTCTTTAGGCTCCATCAGAAGATTGGTGGTCCTTGTTAACTGACAAGTAGTTCTACTCCTCTTCAAGAGTATTACAGGAAGGGTAGGAACTTCCTCGAAGACAGATATTGCTAAATTGAAGCATCACTATCCCCCTGCCCTTGCAAAGCTTTATGTCATTTACAAGTTGTATGTGCACACATTTGTTCACCTTTGCCTCACAACAACCCAGTGGAGGATTACCCCATTTCTCACCCTTTGTTTCCTCATATGGGTTCAAGTCTAAGATACACAGCTGTCTGTGTGTCCTGAGGCAAGCAAGGTCTGGCACTAGGTGGGGAACCCAGCTAATTACAAAAAAGCACATTCTCACCGCAGGACACAATACTGCATCTAGGTAAGAGGGATCCAACTTTGAAAGGTCAGGAAGCTTTTACATTATGCTAGGAGAAGAGGCTTGTGGGAACGTAAAGTCTGCAAAGATTTGAAGCTGTCACGTGAGAGAAAGAGTGGACTAATTTATGTGGCTTCAGGAAACAACTAGGACTGACACGGTGATAGATTTTTGCCTAATATTTAAAAGATTTCAGACAGAGCTGCCCTCTCCTGTGGTCATTGCTTTTGTGCAAAAAGCTGGATAACTAACTCTCAGGAACATAGTAGTAAAATGAATACCTACACTGGGAAGAATGTTAAATTAAATAGTTTCTAGAGTGACACCCAACTCTGTTTCATCTGTTTTGGTTTTTTGGGTTAAATGAGATTTGTGGTTTGTAGTTTTTTATTAGGAGTTGTTTTATTTTTATAGTTTCACTTCCAGGAATATAACTGTTTTTATTATAATTTAAGGTTAACATACTCTATTTGTGAAAAAACAAAAAAAAAACTTTCAAACCTGAAACAGGGAAGTAAAGCATGACTAGTGCTCAGTGTAATTAACTTTACAAGAAATATTATGCTATTTCCTTGAATATGTCCCCGGAGTGAATGTCTGCATTTGTTCCATTTCATTTCTATTGGGGGTGATGAGGAGAATCATTTTGAAATATATTGAAGCAGAGAATAGTGTTTGCAGAGTATTATTAGGTTTGATAAGATGAACTTGTGCAAATACAAACTGTTGGCATATCGCTGTAAAAACCAGCACCTATATGCTAAAAGGTCCCTGAGATGACTTATTAAAGGCCATCTGAGTGATGGTAATTGAAAAACCATAAAATTTACCTTGAGGATAACTTTCCAATCTTCTTTCAAGAACTAGTATAGACTTTCTCCCCACAGTGGGATAGTTACATTCATTGAGAAGGGAAATGAAATTATTTCAAAATTTGTACAAAAAACAGCAAATCTCCCATGACAGTAAAACATGCAGGAAAGATTAAATGTATTATTAGTGTTTCAAAAGTAAGTTAAGATAACATTTTGCTTTGACCTTATTTCTGGTTAGGTTTAATAAAGGAAAGTTCTTTGTCTTCATAACTACTTGCTGAGGTCTAAAAGTTAACTTGATTTCCTAAAAAAGCTTCATTGTGAACCCGTAGTTCAGATCTCCGTGTGAATGATCCAAAGGGCTGGGGACTCTTGTCATGTTCATTTTTTAAAAAACTTGCACTGTCTGCCCCCACCTCCACCCCGTCTCCAATTTCTTCCCAGACTAACTAATCATAACATAACTTTCAAGGAAGAATTTGAGAGACATTGAAAGTACTAGGAGAAAAAATTAGCTAAAAGAGCAGCTGATACTTAATTCAATGTAGTATCCATTTAAAATTTTGAATTTGAAAAATGAACTTTACAGATGTTAATCTCTGACAACTTGCCATTTGATAAAATGGTGATTTTTCTTTTAAAATGAATTAGTTTCTTACTCATGTGCTTAATTTGGGGCTCTACAAGACCTAATACTCTTTCCTCTAAGCTGTTTAATGCAAAGTAGATGAAATAAGTACTAAGAATTCCTGTGCTGCCCTTCGCCTAATCGGCATGGTTTCTCCTTTAATGTCCTGCATGTAAAATCTTGGGAGTTTGAAAACAACCAAATTGCAGCCAGATATTTTTTGGTATTCAGAATTTTTCAGATTTTAGGAAAATGATAATAGTGTATGTATCTTACACTATGCAGCTAATTTCCCCAGTGCATATTTAAATGAATGAAGATTCTGATAGCAAAAGCATATGAATAGTCACATTGAGATATATTAAGACGTCAAGGGGTTTCACATTAGTTTTGGTCAGAATTTGCAGCTGAGAAAATTTGGATGTGATCGAGTTGGCCACCAAGTGAGTTAAAAACAAAAAACACAAAAACCACCATCACTTAGTTTTCAAAGCTTTGGTGATCTTCAAATTATCAGCATTTGTGGACCTGTAAAGTTTCATTTACCAAAACCTTCTCTAGCTGTTGAATGAATCATCTTATTTCTAATTTCAAGTGGATACATAGAAATAGTCACTATTTTTCTCCTTTCCCCAAGAACGAAAGGACAGATATCAGGACAGAGTTTGGGGATGATCTGCTAAGCGTTGCCATAAGTACAAGACTTAGCATCTCTGTTAGACCTCACAGAATCTTCTGGGACAAATTATTTTTATTTTATAAAGGCGACAGAAGAGTAAGGAGTGAGATGACTCATTCCAGCTACAAAGTTAGCAAGTAGCAAAACTAAGACTCAAACTCAGGTCTTTCAGCCCTGGATCCCATGCTCCTTTCACCAAATCTTTTTTCCCTAGGAAAAGCTTCCCAGAAGTTGGAAAATGAGAATTCAGGCATATGCTTGTCTAGAGGTTAATGACTATATCGTAATGCCTAAAACCTTTTATTAATTTGAATCATTTAAGTTAGCTTGGCACAAGTGGACTAATGTAAAATTTGAAGTTTGTTATGATTATTTTTAAAAAGTGATAATTTAAAAGTTCAAGCTAATTTCAAGTATGGAATAATAAGGATTTTTGTTGCTGTTGTTATCTCATTTTTGTTTTAACTGTTCAGATGTGTCTGGCATCCGAGGGAATGAAAATGGAAGAATCCAAGTTAATAAAAGCAAAAGAATCAGATGGCGGAAGAATTAAAGATTTGGAGAAGGGGAAGGAAGAAAGAGAAATAAAAATGGAGAAAACAGATGAAGCCAGATTACAGAAGGAAGCAGAATTTGAAAAATCATTTAAGGAAAATGTAAAAGATTCCAAGGAATTAAGAAATTTGGAAGAGCTGCAAATGGATGATATAATGGCTATAAAAATGGAAGATCCCAAAGAAATTAAAAAGGAAGAATTAGACGAAGATAAAAAATGTAGTCACTTCTCTGATTTCTCTTACTCTGCCAGTGGCAAGATAATAATAAGCGATGTTCCTAGTAGAAAGGATCACATGTGCCATCCTCATGGGATTATGATCATTGAGGATCCCACAGCATTAAACAAACCAGAAAAGCTAAAAAAGAAAAAGAAGAAAAGCAAAATGGATCGACATGGAAATGATAAATCCACACCTAAGAAGACTTGCAAAAAGAGGCAGTCCTCAGAGTCTGACATCGAGAGTGTCATATACACCATTGAAGCTGTCGCAAAGGGAGACTGGGGCATTGAGAAACTTGGAGAAACCCCTCGCAAGAAGGCCCGCACATCCTCAAGTGGCAAGGGAAATATTTTGGATGCCAAGCCACCAAAGAAAAAAGTGAAATCAAGAGAGAAGAAAATGTCAAAGGAGAAATCCTCAGACACCACCAAAGAGTCAAGACCTCCAGATTTCATTAATATTTCTGCCAGCAAGAACATTTCTGGTGAGGTGCCAGAGGGTATAAAAGCAGAACCGTTGACCCCCACGGAGGACGCATTACCACCCAGCTTATCGGGACAGGCCAAGCCTGAGGACAGTGATTGTCACAGAAAAATAGAGACTTGTGGCTCCCGGAAATCTGAGAGGTCTTGCAAAGGTGCTCTTTATAAAACCCTGGTGTCTGAGGGCATGCTCACCTCTCTGAGAGCTAATGTTGACAGAGGTAAGTGACTTCTACACATCTGAAAAGATTATTGAAACCTAGCAGAATTTCTCCTTTAGACCTATTGAAAAGAACCACCAGAGAGAACAATATGGCGTCAAAATGATATTTTGTATTTGTACGGTTACTGGTTTATAGATCACATACATTTGTTGTTTTACGTACATGTTTCTTAGCAACACTGAGGAGAGTGTCTTCAGGATGTAAGTGTTTAAAGTAATTCAGACCTTTATTTTTTACTGGTATGGGCTGGGTTTTTGTTTTGAAAAATCAGTATTGCATGTCTGGAGTTCTTAGCCTGTTTTCTAAAACTAATGGAAAGAATTTCCTGAATCAAGCAGATACGTTTAGCAGAATCTTAACCTGTAGGTACAGGAGCAAATGACTTATCTAGTCCTCTCCATTAGGTAATCAAAACTATAATTGAACTGAAGGCTCTTTAAAACAGAACAGCATCCAGAAGCCAGTTAATGTGTATATCTTTATTAATAGAGTGTTTCTTATGAATTCATCTGTGTTAAAATACATCATGCTAGGGGATTACCTTTGGCCAAGCTAAATTCCAACTAGAGATGTGTGAATACTAGGTCTAGCAAGCCCTAAATGAAGATCCTCGGGACTGCATAGTTCTCCAGGGATGTCATTCCAATAAATCTTGGTGAATTCGAATTAATAGTGGCCACCAGCAAAGAACTCCCACACCTTAAGCTGATTCTCTAATGGAAAAGCTAGCAGTCTTTGGTCTGTCTCTGGAGTCACACAGTAGCTGTTGAGTTATGACAAGACAACTTATCTCAGAGGCTGTAAGTCACTCTTGTATTTGTTCTGTTATTAAGGTTAGTCCATCATGAATCACTCTGAGAGACTCTGAATAGTTGCAAATAGCAACATGCCCATGAAACCTAAGGGGTCAAGAGGTCACTTGTGATGGGAGGGAAACCTAAGATGATTTCCCTCCCATCCCAATATACCGAACATGTTCTTTCTCTTGAATGTCCTTAGGGAAACGAAGCTCAGGAAAAGGAAACTCCTCTGATCATGAAGGGTGTTGGAATGAAGAAAGCTGGACATTTAGCCCAAGTGGGACCAGTGGGAGCAAGAAGTTCAAGAAGACAAAGCCAAAGGAAGATTCTCTCCTTGGGTAAGTGCCTGTGAGCACAGCTGGCTACACTGCACAGCCCCAAGTGTGGTAGGATTTTCAAGGCAAACATAAATTTCTAACTGCTTATTGAATATTCATTTAGCACATACTACAATCTTAGTAAATACACGAGGGAGGACAGATCATGTGTATCACATGGTTCTTGCTGTTAACACGGTTGTGAGAGTGACAGTGTCATTCACATTTTAAGTATCGGACTTAGGCCTGAGTTTGGATTGAGGTCCACCATGTATTAGTGGTGTGACATTGTAAATTCTTTAATATTGCCAGGATGCATGTTCTCATCGGAGGTTTACAGTGGATATTGTATAATTATGTTTACATTTTACATACTGTGTGTACTTTATTTAGTATTTCTAGGCATGTACATATCTTTGTAAAAAAAAATGACAGCTGAAAATGTAAGGTAAATAAAATTATGTTTTTACTTCTAATCTTGTTTTGTTTAAACTGTATTTTACTACTATAAGATAGAAATAATAGATTGAGTATTCTCTCTGGTACAGAGAATATTCAATTATTAATTATATATTGAGACTTAGTGTCAAGCAGTAGCATACATCAAGATAAAATCATTAAGAATTATTTCATTTTTATGTTATGCCAAAGACTATTACCAATCTTAATATAAAGCATTTTGTTTAATATAAAGCAAAGTTGTGAGATATAATACTTTATGTTGGTGAGGAAAACAGCTGAATATTCACTTGTACTGTTTTGAAAATTCTTTGCAATTTCTCTTAGTCCAATTTGAAAAGAATACATTGAACAGAAATAAATACATTTCTATATTCTCCATATTTGTTCATAAATATGTTTAAAATTATGCAGATTTTATGCATTGGGAATATTGTATTTAGTTTATTCATAAATATCTGCATTTCTGTTTGTGGAATATATTTTTTCCTTGGATGTTACAGTGCTTCAAAGTATGGTTAATTCTAAGGCTCTAGGTCATCACAAAGTGTGAGACTGGAAATTATTTCTCATGACAATGATTCCTCAAGATTATATATATTGAGATGGTATATTTATAATTTTATAGATTTCCTTCCTATTATTTTTTTCAGCTCCAGAGTAGTTCAGATTAGTTCTGCTTATATTATGCTTCAACAATGACCTAAAAATCTTCACATTTGTCATTGTCAAATGATACTTTTTAAATGAAGTATTTCCTAAAAAAGTGACCATTGAGCATTAGGACCAGTGCTTTATAACTTCTGGAACTACCAGTGCTCAGTATGTCTACCCAGCAAGAGAGGGAGGAGCAGCTCTCATTGCAAACAGTGAAGTCCTAGCAGAACACAGCAGGCGTGCAGGTTTCCCTTAGATACTGCTGAGGCTGTTGCTAGTCCTCTTAGAGGAACAAGAAGAGTGAAACAATCTTTGGAAAATCTGTCCCTACAAAGAGATTGCTTTGTGGGTTGGTTTTTTGTTTGTTTCTTTGTTTGTTGTGTGTGTTTGAAGTCATTTCTAAGGCAGTCACATATATATATAACTGGGAGTGAGGTTTTCTACAGGCTTAAATCAACAGTAAACTTCTGGTCGTTCCTCCTCTCTCTCCTTTAAATAATGGCCTGTCAGAATCAGACTATCTGGGTTTGCCTTGTTGAAAACACACCAACATAGTGCCTGAGCAGTGAGAAATGCCACTTCCTGTCAGTTTTATCTGAGTTTTATAAATGAGCATTTTAAACCTTTTTATCGCAGAAAATGTGCTACCTGCTTAGTTAACTGTAGCCAAGAAAAATTCATCCAATTTTGGCAGTTATAATTTTATAGATTTATCCTAGAAAAACAGAGGTGATTATTCTAGTTGGAAAAAAAAAAAAAGAGTCCCAAGAGACCTTAGGAATTACCTCTCGTGTTTCATATTTTTCTCTTGCTTATTCAGAGTATCTGAAAAATTCACATCTTACAGATTGCTTTTGGGTACACCTAATTAGTACCAGATAGTGCCTGATTTTCCATTTAGTATAAACATTTTTTAACTGAGTGTGAAAAGATGATTTTAGTAAGGGAGAAACATCGCTCCCACCCACCACCCTTTGCAGCTTTAATAGAACTTGGCTGTTGCCTTTTCTGTTGACAATTCTGTTGGTTATGTGACTGTCTTATCTCTGCTCCCCAACCCTTGTACATTCCTCCAAAACTGAGAATAGTTTTAGGTGGACACATCTCAAGTACATCATGTAGGCAGCCGCCTTCTTGTAAGTTGGCTACTGAAAGCTGCTCTCTTCCCAGTGCACCCTCTATTTTCCATCTACTGAGCAAAGATTCTCCTGCAGCTTCTCCCGCCGGTTCGGGCTGCATCTTAGTTAATAAGCCTCACCAGTGAGTCTGTGAAAGCCAGCGCCAGCCTCGGACCCCGCAGGGTGCTGCCATTGCTGGGGGGGGAGGCCGGCTTGCCGACCGGCAGAGGCAGCCCCGCATTCCCCAGCGTGGCTGGTGGTGGTCCTGAGGTCTGCGGTGAGGGTCGGCGCCGGGCTGCCTTTCCCATGTGTCCACTGAAAACTGGCTTTTCCTTTGCTCGCTGGTGCTTTACCCTCCCCCTGGCCAACTCTCCAGGATGATCTGAGAGAGTGGCAAATTCTCCACTCAAAAAATATTCAGTACTTTAAATAATGTTTCAGCTCTTCCAAGGTAATAAGATAACCTGTCCTATGAGTTTACTAAGAAAACTGTGTTGGTAAATCTCAAGCTTTTCTGAAAAGATGTTTATTGTCCTTGCATAGAATTTATTAATCAGTTCTCAGAAGAGTTGTCAAAAGAAATATCTTAAAATAGATCTTGTATTGTTTCCTGTTTAAATATTTACATCATGTACTGATTCATTACATCCCTTCTTTTTTATTAGCTCAGCGAAGCTGGATGAAGAATTTGAAAAAAAATTCAACAGCCTCCCTCAATATAGCCCTGTTACATTTGACCGGAAATGTGTACCTATCCCAAGAAAAAAGAAGAAGACTGGAAACATGTCCTCAGAACCGACTAAAACCAGCAAAGGTTAGATGTGTGCTCTGTCTTCCTTCGTTGTGGTCAGAATCTCACTGAACCCTCATCTGAGCTTCTGCAGCTCTCGTCAGGTGTAATTGGGTTCCCATTGAGGCAGTAGCGAGTTGGACTTTCAGGTTGTTTCCCAAGATGATCTTGGTTCCTGCCTCACTTCTTTCTTTCCTTCCTACTTCTCCTCAGACTCTCTCTGGCATCTCAACCTATACATTTTCCCTTAAAGGTGTAGAATTTTGAAAGTGTTACACATGGCCTTTGACCGTCTGCTCTCCAGAATTCTAATTTGCACACACAGAATTTTCTTGAGCAAAAAATGCTGGTTGAGTCTAATTCTTCTGTTCCTATATCTGCAACAGGTTGAGCTCTGGGACTGTGACCCCATTCCATTTGCCTAATAAGCAGACTTCATTCTTTACTGGCAGTATGAACCAAATGAAAATAAAATTCCCTGTGATACTCGGGTGATGCTTTTTATTGGTTTTATTAAATTTAGAGAAATGTTTTGTTCAGCATATTCGTTTTCAAGAATATGAGATTCATCCCTGTGTATATCAGGGAATCTTTAAAAAGTATCATGACTTGGGTGGATGTCAACATTCATCAAAGGCAGCATCGTAGTTCACAGCGGGGCTTTAAAGAATGTGGGGTGTTGTCAGTGGTCTCAGCACCTAGGACCATTGTTATCCTTGGGCAGGGGATCAGGTTCTAAACATCTCAACCTGCTAAGGATACTTAAGTACTACTAAGGATCTTCCTACCCAAAATGACAGTGTTGGTCAGCTTGAGAAACGTGTCTTCTAATTTTACTTTAGGTCTAAATATTGATGGGGGAAATGTACCTCTAGTTTTCCACACAGAAGCAAGACTTCATTCATTTAGCTCTCTTGTAAGGACAGTGAATGGGGAGATGAAGAACTGGGGTGGCTGAGCTTTTGTTGCTTTTAGGATCAAATTCTGAGCAGGATTTGATTGAAGAGTTCTTGCATTCACCCTGCAGAAGTGGCTGCCCCTTGCCTGCTTTATGTCAAATTAGGTTAATTCCCTTCTTTTGTGTATTTTGGATGGATGGATGGTTACAATACGATGCGTATCTTTACGTAAGTCTTAATAAATTCTTTCAATCGTGGGTAATGGTCAAAGATAAATCAATATGGTGATACAATTTCATGGATTTTGAGAGGCTGTCTGAGGTGTATGTCTAGGGAAAGTTATGGTTTCTTCTCTGAACAAACCTGAACCTTTATCTTTTGGTACCTAAGACTCCTTTATGCACTGGTATATAATATAACTGAGGAGGGTTGCTTTGAGAAGTGTATCTTAAAATGGCTCTGAAGGGCTGAAGAAGATTACCCCTTTGTGATCAAAGGCAGAAGGAAACGTAAAAGTGATTTTAGCTTAGTTTTTCTCTGTGATTAATAAAAGCAAGTCTAGTGAATAAAGAACTAAAAAAAGAAATGTTGCATCACTAAGTTTGCTCATCTGGGAAAATAAAGTAGGGTTGTATCAAGATCTTCCAAGAGAGGTAGGAAAGAAATCAAGTAGCCTTGTTGACAGGTAAGTAGCTGAGCACCATAATGGATTGATTGCCAAATGCAATGAGAGTCTTTGTGCTCTAGAGATATTTAGGAATAGGTACAGTAGTCCATGAGTCCAAAGATGCCAGGTGTCTTGAGCTCCCATAATTCTTGGATTTAAAGTAGCTGATAAATTGAACACCTGACAAGCCAATAGAATGGAACTTGATTGATGTGCAGGACTTATTCTCTTCCTTCACTTTTTGTAGTTTGAGTCTTCATTTCAGAGCTCTGAAGATGGCCAGTTACCTATCAGGAAATGTAACAATAGATTTATTTTTGTAAAGCTACAAAACCCCCTGAAGTAAGGATCTGTTTTCATGAGACCTTCTCTTAGTTGTTTGTTGTATGTTTTTTCTCTCCCAGCGAAGATTAACAGTATTTCTTTTGATGTGAAATAGCTTTTTGGAGATTTGGATTATACTTCATACATCATCTTAACTCTTCTGTTACTCCTCTCAAGCTACAAAGTCACTGGTTCTTACACAGAATATCAGTAATAGTGTAGGTGGGAAGTCTCTCAAGACTTTAGATTTTGCCCTGCGTTCCAACTCATGGAGCAAAATGCAATTATAATAAAGCAGAAGTTAAATAATATATTCTCTATTTAGCAAACTAAAGAAATGGTATTTGTGATTGACTATAATTTGGCATTAGCAGCACCAGTGTACCATCTACAGGTTATTAATAAAATTATTATGCCAGCTGTGCTGCAATTGCCTGATCTTTAGCGGAGAGAGGAGATTGTTTTCTTAGACTCTAGACCCTTTGCATAATGAATCCTTCAAAGCAAAAACTTGTGTATGAGGTCATTAGTTCATTAATAAAAGAGCATGTGTCCATAGGAAATGTCATTTTTCCTCCAACAATTCACTATTTTTTTCTATGTTTTATTTTCTCCTACATTTGTTATCATTTAACATTCATTGTATTTTTCTGTCTGCTTTATGCTAGGTATTTATTTAGCTATTCTAAGTTATAGGAAATGTATAGAATTTTTCTGAAATGTAATTTTTACAGGAAACTATTATGGGTGCATTTATACAGTTATACACCTCAGAGTCATAGTTCCTGCTTGGGTTTACACTTCTGTTTTCCTGTGGTCTTCTTATTTATATCTGTATTTCCAGTTGTCTGTTCTCCTTTCTCACTGCCCCTTCCACTCTCTCTGCCCTGTCCCTTATGTCCACATAATAGGTCTTGTCAGAAACTCTAAAACACAAAAGGATGAAAATAACTAAATGCCACCTTCCCCAACAGGGCCCAGGGTATGTTATAGTAGGCAGAGCACAATGACTTAGGAATAGAATTTCCTTTTGTTTCTAAGAACAAATTCTAATCCGCCTGACTCAGTGCGGTCCAGCTGAAGCAGCCCATGCCTACATGTTTTGTGGTTTCTCTCTCACAGTCATTTGTATATATTCAAATGAAAGCTTTAAATTATAAGTCTTAATTTAATTGTAACTTCTCAAGAGATTTGACATGTTATTTTAAGTATACTGTTAATGAATGAAGCACTTTTTACAAACTTGTCAAAAGTCAAGAGTGCTCTGCAAAATAAGTAATTTTCAAATGACATAGGGTCATGGAGAAAAAGTTAATTGAGTTCAATTTAGAGTGTTTAAATTATGCCCCAGTTTGACCCTTGACTTCACTTTTCCTCTTTTATCTCTTCTGTCTTCTCACATTGTTTCTTAGCTCACCAAACATACTGTTGGCCTCATGTTTTTCCAACCCACACTTGTATGTTAAGATTGGAATTTCATGGTTCAGCATTTGAGATTAAAATAAAAGAAGCAAACCTACAAATTTAAAGGTTTAGAACAGAATTCCGCTTTTCAGCCAACCTGAGGATTTGGTCAGTGTTAAAAAACTGAGATCTGTTTTAGCCACGCCAGCCTTTCCTATCAGGAAGTTATAGTTTCTGGGTTGGACACAACTCTGTATTTTGCCCTATAACTGTTTGAGAGTCTTCATTGCCACCATGCATTTTCGGGAACATGGTGATAACACATTTGCAGGTATACGTAATATAATCCTGAGTTCCTTAATAGGGCACACAAGTCCAGCCCAATGAGGCAGTTCAGTCCCCTCGATGAATTCTAACTCAACTGTGGCTGGTTGACTCAAATTTATTCAGGTCAGCTGATCGATATGATTAGCAGCTGGGGGCACTTTGCTATAAATTATCACAAATTTATAATTTCATTACTTATGTGTTCATTACAAAAATGACAATCTAGTTTCAGGATAAAACTGCTCTTTTTATAGCTTGGAACTGTAGAACCTGGGCATAAGCCACCACTGTTTGTGTTACGCCTAATAATTTGTTTCCTGTAACAGAGTAAGATTCACTTAATTCCCCTCACCTACTGACCCTGAGGAATTATCATACCTAGCTAATACTGAACTGGTTCCTGTGTCAGCAGCATCTCACCCAAAAAATGTCTTTTTCAGCAAACCATGAACAGCATTAATGTTTGGAAAGGTCATTATTGTTGATGTCTCTATGGTATCTCTCAGATTATTTGTCTCCTCTCACATTATTTGTCTCTGCTGTCTTCTACCTGGCTGAGAAGTTGGCATGCAAAGGAGAGATTGACACCTTAAAATACAGGCCATCCTGCCCCAAAACTTAAGTAGAGTCCTAAACTAGTTTACATGCCTGCAAAAGTGATTTTGTCATAAAGTAGCAGAAGCTTATGCAAACACTCCCTCAAGAAATTTGGTAGGAAGAGGAGGGACAGAGATGGGAAGGAAACTTGAGGTGGTGGTTTAGTGAAAGACGGTTGTTGATTTTTTGCTTTCTGAATAATTCCTTCTGAGACTCTCTTCTTTGCTTTTCACTTCCTACCCTCTTTTTCCTACATGGAGTCTCAATATTAATAAGTAAGGGGAAAATAGTAGTAAGTTTCTGTGTATTTGCTATTTGTTACAAAGTTTGCCTTTATTTTCTTGAGGCAAAATATCAAACACATAACTGTGCTGGTGGGCAGAAATCAAGTTGCTCATTTCTTGACTCTCACATTGCTGCTTTTCAATTTCTCATTCAAGCTTGTTGCTTTCTTTTTTATCCTTTTGTATTTGTTTTGTAACTATGGTCTGGGACGGCTAGGAGCAAGGAAGTTGAAAACTAGGAGTTTACAGCGGCTCCTCTGTCCTAAACCACTCTCGTTATTCTTTTTCCATGTTAAAATTGACAAGCTCCATCTTTAGCTTTGTCCTTACATTGTACTTTCTAGATACCTCTGAGTAGGGCTGGATCTGAAAATATGTATCCCTTTCTTCTTTAGTGTAACCCTTTCCACATATCACAGCAGTTTGCCCCTGTGAATTACTGCCTTCTCCCATGGTCCTTATACAAATACAGAATGACAAATATAGAAATCATTCTCCCTGTGAGGCAATTCCTTATTATTATTAAACTATTTTCCCGCAGGTAAATCACTGGGATCCTTATGGTCCTGAGAAGTCTCAGAATGGTTTTTCTTCTTTTTCTACTTCTGTTTTCTGTGATTGCCATGTGTCTGTCATTCAGGTACACTAATCTGAAGTTTCCTGGGTTGTATAAAATACACAAGGCAGTGATTGCAAACGGATTATAGAGGATACCTGTCCTATTAGTGCAGTATGTATACAAGATACGTATATTTTTGTATTTGTTAAATTTATTTTCCTTGTTGCTCACTATTTCTGGGGAACAAGAGCCAATAAGAGGAATTTTTTATTTCTATTTTAAACCACCACCAACCAGTTCAGAAGTATTTGCTATTTGTTGTTTAGAAGGATGGCTTGGTGCAGTCATCAAAGACCACACTTTATGTTATCAGTAATAACAGCAACAGCTGTCATGTCTTGAACTCTTAACTTTGTGCCAAGCGGTTTAAGAGCTTTACTTATTCATTGAATCAACAAATATTATTGAGAATGAGGCGTGTGCTAAGCACCATTCTAGGCATATATCTGTAGAATATAATTGTGATAGAAAACAAAGAACCCTGCTGACATGGAGGTTACATTTTGTTGGAGGTACCAGATGATAAGTCTAAACAATAAGCAAAGTATATAACGTACTAGAAGGTAAGAAGTGCTATAAAAAAAAGGAATAGGTTTGATAGAACAACTAGGCAAATGATCAGCAAGGAAGGAAAAGAACTCTGTACACCAGCTCTCTCTGTGTCGAGAACATTTCACCCAACCATAGAATGTACATTCTTCTCAAGTGCTCATGGAACTGTCTCCAGAATGCAACATATTCGAGGCCATAAAACAAATTTAAAAGGATCAAAATAATTCAGATCATACCTTCTGACCATAGTGGAATGGAATTAAAATTCAACAGCAAGAAAAAAATTTGGAAACTCACAAATATGTGGAAATTAAACAACATACTCTAAATTACCAGTAGGCTAAAGAAAAAATTAATAAATCAGTTGGGAAATCAGAAAATACTTTGAAATGAATAAGAAGGAAAACAGCATACCAAAATTTATGGGATATAGCTAAAGTAATGCTTAGAGAGAAGCTTACAGCTGTAAATGCATATATTAAGAAAGATTTCAAGTCAATAACCTAACCTTCTATCTTGAGACACTATAAAAAGAAAAGCAAACTAAACCTAAAGGAAGTAGATGAAAGGAAATAATAAAGATAAGAGAGGAAATTAATGAAATGACGTTAATTAAATAAAGAAAAATCGAAACCAATAGCCAGTTCTTTAAAAAGAACAACATATTTGAGAAACATTTATCTAAACTCACCAAGAAAAAAAAAAGAAGACTCAGAGGAATACTGTGAACAATTATATGCTAGTAAATTAGATAATTTATATAAAGTGGACAGTTCCTAGGAAGACACTAACTACTAAAACTGACTTAAGAAAAAATAGACAATCTGACTAAACCTATAACTAGTAAAGAGATTGAATTTAGTAATCAAAAAAGTACCCAGGGGGAAAAAAAATCCAGACCAGGATGACTTTACCATTGAATTCTACCAAAGATTTAAAGAAGAATCACTACCATTTTTCACAAACTCGTCCAAAAATTAGAAGAGGAGGGAACACTTACCAACTCATTCTATAATGCCAGTATTACCCTAATGTCAAAAGTAGACATCACAAGAAAAAACTACAGACCAATATCTCTTACAAACATGGACACAAAAATCTTTAACAAAAAACTAGCAAACCAAACCCAACCACATATAAGAAGAATTGTATGCAGTGCAGGGTTGGTTTAATGTCTAGAATTCAATTAATATACCATATTCATAGAACAACACCTCCAAAAAAAGGGACATGGTCGTCTCAGTAGATATAGAAAAAAAGCATTTGACAAAATCCAATACCTTTTCACAGTGACACTCAGCAGACTCGGTGTAGACTAGAGCTTCCTCAGCCTGGTAAAGGGCATCTACAAAGACATCACAACTAACGTCATTCTTAATGGTAACAGACTGGATGATTTTCCCTAAGACAGGGAACAAGACAGGGCTGTCTGTTCTCACCACTGCTCTTCAGTATTGTAGTAGAAGTTCTAGCCAGGGCCATTAGGCCAGAAAAAGAAGCAAAAGGCATCCAGATTATGGAAAGGAAGAAGTAAAACTACCTCTGTTTGCAGATGACATAATCTTTTATGTAGAAAACTTAAGGACCGCACTAGAAAACTATTACAGCTAATAAATGAGTTGAGCAGGGTTATAGGAATCGAGATCATTATACAAAAACCAGCTGTATTTTTATATACTTGCAATGAACAATCCAAAAATGAACTTAAGAAAATAATTCCATTTACAATAGTATCGAAACGAATAAAGTACTTAGACATGCAACACACTGAAAGCTGCAAAACATTGTTTAAAGAAAGATGATCCGATGGAAAAACATCCCAGGTTTGTGGATCAGAAGATTTAATATTGTTAAGATGGACACACTGCCTGAAATCCCTTTTAGAACCCTGGCTTACTTTTGTGGAGATACTGACAAGTGATCTTAAAGTTAATTTGGGAAAATTATTTGAATAGATGTTTCCCTACAGAAGGTATACGCATGGCCAATAAGCACATGAAAAAATGTTTGATATCATTAGTCATCAGGAAAATGCAAATAAAAACCACAATGAGAGAGATACCACTCCATATCCTTAATCAAAAAGACAGATAAGTGTTAGTGGAATGTGTTAATGAGGATGTTAGACAGTCTGACAGTTCCTCAAAAAATTAAACATACAGTTACACTATGACCTAGCAGTTCCACTCCTAGGTGTATGTCTAAAAGAAATGAACACATATCCACACAAAAGCTTGTATATGAATATTCATAATAGAATTACTTATAATAGCCAAAAAGTAGAAACAACTCAAACGCCCACCAACTGACAAACAAAATGTATTATAGCCACATAATGAAATATTATTCAAATATTATTCAGCATTAAATATCATTCAAAAAGGAATGAACTACTGATACATGCTACAACATGGATGAGCCTTGCAAGCATTATACCAGGTGAAAGAATACAGATACAAAAGACCATATTGTATTATTTCATTTATATGAAATTTCCAGAATAGAAAATATATATGGAGAGAAAGTAGACTAGTGATTGCTTAGGGATGGGGGAATATAGTTATAGGGAAGAGTGATAGCTAAAGGTATGGGATTTATTTTTGAGATGATAAAAATGCTCCAAAATGATGATGGTTGCAAAAATCTGTGGATATAACATCATTGAATTGTGCACTTTAGACAGAAGCATAATTTGCCTCTGGAAGGCAGAGCATGTGGTTGCATGTGCTGGTAGGTGGGTAGATGCAGCAGGGGCAGGGTCCAGAGCTTCTAACTTTTTAATCCTCACATCAAGCCTATGAATTAGACATTGTTGTTATTCCCATTTAAAGATGAGGAAGCAGAAGTTATTTAAATGGTTAAGTCATTTCACATAGGAATATCAACCAAGTATAGAAATAACCTGCGTTTGGGGGGGGCGGTCAGTGCTCTTGTGGGCATTTCTGATTGGTGACTGAAAAATCTCACTTCTGTTTTCTCTATCTGAGAAAACTAAGATACGATCTGAGGCTTCTCCCTGCACTGGAAAAAAATTTTTGGCAAATATTTTTCTATTTTTAAATCACTTTTTTCTTCCTAGAATATCCTCAGAAAAGGGTAGAGAGCTATCTGTTGCTATCAGGCCAACCGTTACCCTGAGAGTTCTGTCCTTGTTGTGAAAATCAGTTTCTTAGGAGAGATGAATGCCCCTGCTGTCCTTTTCTTCATGATATTTGGGAATCGAAAGTAAAATCTTTTCTTTGTTACAGACTACAACCACTCTGTTGTTATTAGTTATGGTCTGTCTCTAGTTACTAAATCTCTAGTTTCTGCTGAGGGAGTCCTAGCCCTAATGGAGGCTTCTGCCCAATACATTTCGAAGGAAAACTTCACTGGGTTTTATATAAGCCTAAAGAAGGAGACTGAGCACTCATTAAATGAGTAACAACTCAAGGGGACATTTCTTATGACTCAGTTTGCTTATTCCACACGTGGGAGGAGGGTGTAATTATTTAGAAACACACAGTATTGTTTTATGGAACATTGTGAATTTAAAATATATTTATATTAATATTGTCTATAGGTTCTTTCCAGTCTCAGAAAAAGAACTTATTCCACAAAATTGTCAGCAAATATAAGCACAAAAAGGAGAAGCCTAATGTTCCAGAAAAAGGTATTGGCGCCTCCCATCCTCCATTAAGGTTTCCCGGCCACCTCCATTGCGAGTTCATCTTTGAGCACTGCTTCTGCGCACTGGCTTTGCCTTTTCCTCCCCTTGGCTGGCTTCACTGGCATCGGCTCCTGGTGCAGGCACATTCGTGATTTCTAATTCTGCAGCTCATTGCAAAGAGAGAGCTCCTTCACTTGGATTTCTACTCAAATCGCATATTTGTCTCTATTTTCAGAATTCCATGTGAAACCTAAAATTGCTTTTTCTCATCTGTATTTTGATGCATTTTGTAATTTAGTTTTCTTGAGCTCTTATCCACTTATTTTCTTTGACAATTCTTTTTCTCATGTTCGGGAGCCTTCATTCACACCAGGACCACCTGAAACCGTACCAATTTCATAATCATATGAAGGTCCCACGGTTTCTCTACTTTCTCTGACACTTGAGGATTCTTGTCGGGGAGGATTTCACTCCTAAGTCATGACACCCTTTTTCCCCCCAACTATATACTTCATCATTTGCCACACTCTTCTCTCTACCTCCTTCAGTCCCGTCACTGTTATTTCCAGAGGGCACTGGAGATGTACGGCACTCTACCCTTCCTTTACTCTGGACCTAAGTCTCATTGTTACCATCTTGATGGGCCCTTGGACCTCGTCAGGGCTCATCTAAGGTTTTTTTTCTTCTCACAGTTCAGGACTCCCGCTCTTCTTTCACATGAAAGAGAAATCTCCCCATTTCGTTCAGTACAGCCGCGTGTCCTGGAGTCAGGCTCTTTAGCACCTCCCCGCATGTCAGTGCTGTGGCTGCTGTGAGCCTGCCCATCTGATGCCCACTGCATCCTACTTGCATGGCCAGATGTGAAGCCTCTCCTTTTTCTGGGGGAGGCTTCAAATGCAGCTGTCTCCAATGTGTAGACATATGTGCCTGCGTGTTCCTGTATGTAACCTCTGATTTAGTTTGGGCTTTATTTTCACCTCCACTCAGCCTCTTAGTTTTCTTTTGTATGTTAGTGTGTTTTTTAATCTGCCTCCAGTGGAAAAACATCACTCTTTAGGTAAAATATGAGCTTGTATCATTTCCTTTTAGCTGATCTTCCGATTTTCTTGATTAAAGTCATAGAATTCATCCAACAATGTATTTCATAAAAGATAAATTTGTTTATTTTTATTTAATTCATTTCCTGTATACCCTAACTATTCTAGTTGGCAAATGCCACTTTGAGAATTAAATAGTTGAAATAAAATTCTGCTTTATTTGTGTGATAATGCTTTTTATTTAAGTCATTTTGTAGATTGTCTTGTTTTTGTAGTGCATATATCTATACTAGGAGTAAAGTTTCACTTTTCTTTTTTGTCATTGTTTTTAGGAAGTGGGGATAAATGGTCAAACAAGCAGTTCTTCTTGGATGCCATTCACCCTACAGAAGGTAAAAAAAATAAATAAAAAGCAATATTCATTGTATTGTTTCAGCTCATCTGTGCTGGAAATGGCACAATTTTAATAGGTTTTAAAAAGTGGGATATATATGAGCTCAACCAACAGCATTAGACCTGAGTGTTCATAATTGGGTCATTTTAAATTTTCAAATCAAAACTGATATATTTTTGACCCTGCTTCAGGGTCAGGTAATGAATGTGTCATATGGAGTTCAATTTGTCAAAGTGGGATTTGTAACCTTTGAGCCACATTAACCAGATTTTTCATAACTAAAACTATTTAGCTTTGCAGTTCGTGTTGCAGGCAGATATTTAGGGAGTTAGAATAGGGCAGCAGAGGGCTGTCCTGGTGGGCTGGGCATGCGTAGGCCTGTGGAAATGGATCCTGGCCTGAGCTTTCTTTTCTAACCAACCTCCCAGTACCTGTAAATATGTTTAAATGGAATGTCTCTGGGGCTTATGTATAGCCAAAAAAGGGGCCTGTATAAGACCAGTGTATGTTACAGGTTCTAGGTGTAGACTTTATTTCAGAATCTTGCACAGTCATGTTTATTTGTGACTTTATCTAATTTCTGTTAAATACTGAACCCTCAGGTGAATGCTCATTTCTGTGATGGCTAAGGAGCCATCCTTTCTTCTTCCCATTGACTTGCTTTTTCCATTGTAGATCATTTAAAATAACTGACTGTTTTTGTAGTGCTTAATTAAGAGCTGATTAATTTGAAAACCAGAAGGGACCTTAGTGGTCATCCAGGTCAACCTCTTATGGCCAGAAAGGGGAACTTAATGAGCAGCCACGTCTGTGGACTCTCCCAAATACACACTCATTCTTTTACTATAAAGGAGAAAAAATTAAAATGCACATTTAGTCTAAATCATTTATCAAAAAATACTCATGTTTTAAAGATGTTTATCAAAACTGTTCAAAACCGAGTTCATTATAAACATGAAATTTTTTGTTTGGTACAGTTCACATGAGCCGCATGAGTGCTTTTACACCACTTACTTTCACAGAAAATGCCAGGAGCAGATCTGTTTTCTGACCTGTTACTTCACATCACAACCTCTATGGAGTATTATTTCTGTACTTAAGCTGGCAAAATAAAATATAAATTGTTACACTACTCTCAGCATTAAACCTGACATCCCAAAATTGATATAGATTAGCTCTGTGTATTTAAAAAGTATATTCTACACAGATTTGATAGATATAAGGCACTGATGAGGAATCTAAAAGAGGCATTTAAGACCACAGTACTTTTTTGAAATGACGCTGGTCTAAACATTTTGTTTTTTGAACAATAAAAAGCCTACCTCATATAAAATGGGTTATCATAGCATGTGCAGTGTAGTAGAAAGAATGAATTAGGTAGGAGTGGGTTAACCTGGGTGCTGGTCTCAGATTCACCTCTACAGAGCTTGTTTCAGTAGGACAGATTGGTCAACCTCACTAGGATTCACTGTCCGTGTTGGGACTGTGTATGTATGTATGTGATGCATGTAGTGGGGTGGGGTAAATGATGAGGTGCGGTAATACATGAACCATAAATTTCATTTTCTCTCTAACACTTGATTTTATTACTGTGATATCTTGAGTGGGTGGCGTGATGCTGAAAGTAGGTTAATTCAGAAGTCCTAATTATCTGCCCTCTCGGTAATAGAAAGGTACATCAATTTTGAGCCTTCTAGGTAGTCCCAAGGGTTTAGTTGGAAATACAGTTATTATTGGTGATATTTAATTATACTTATGATTAATGAATATGAGGCAAAACTTTGGAGAACATGCATTGGAAATGGCACTCCTTGTAGTGTAGAGGGCAAATTCATTTTACGTGGCCAGGGAAAAAGGAATCAGTTTGAGCACTGGAAATTACCAGTAATTTAAAGTGACCTTTTCTTTTCTTGTTACTTATTTTCACACCATCCCCTGCGTTTACTTGTTTGGGGGGTAAACTGTGTACTTTGTAAATTATCTCAGCTCTTTACTTCATCCTCTCACCTGTGGCCACATCACTGCTTATTAAAACTTTACTTTTGAGAGTTTAAAAATACAAGAAAATGAAACCGTAATCAGGATCATTGTAGTATGTGTAAGCCACCCTAGTCAGAGGTTAGACAGGAGTTATGTATAGCTGATGTCTGTAATTGAAATGCTGATACCTGTAATAGAAATGTTGATGCCACTGAGGCTATGCAGCTGCTAGCTGTTCCCGACTTCTGTTAAAGTGGAGCACTTAAAGTTCATTACGTTTTCTTTACATCATCCTGAGTATAATTGGATTGCAAATATATTTTTTTCCCCCCCAAAATATCAGAAACCTTTAGGTGATTAGTAATCATATCTGAGGTTTAAATGCTAAGCTTATAATCTGTTTTAAGTATTTCCCCCAATGCTTTTAAAATTCAAAATCACTAAACCATTTCTTGAAACTTTTTTAGATCATAGGTAAAGATTGCCTAGAGCCTAGAATTAAAGGCAAAATTTTCAGATAAACCAAGACAACCTACCTCTGTCATTTTATCTTTCCACCAAGTATGGTGTCATGCTCATGCCTAAACTAGAGGTTTCTAATTATGATGAAAATGATGATGATAATTAATACTTAATATTACATTATAGTTTCCAGAGGACTTTTACACATTTTTTTTGCGAAAACTAATCTTGACAGCAGCCTCAGTAAAGTAAGGAGGGCTTATTAGCCCGAAATACATGATAAGGAATTGAAGCCTGACCAACAGAAGCAGGAAGGGAAGGAACCAGTGGTCTTTCCACTAAAGCATATTGGGTGCTACAGTTTCCATTTTTCAGGCATTTCTGTAGATGGTCCTTATTTGGCTCAGATGTTGAAGTTATAAATGGTATCCTATAAGAAAAGAAAACCCAAAACCTCGGACTAGGAATCTCATAAAATTAGTTTATTTGCAATACATCTAATTACAGCAGAGAAAATTTGGTTTATAGTTGGATTTTCAAACATGAGCCATAGCGCTCAGGCTGACTTGATCTCTCTTCTCAGTTCAAAGCAGCACGGTCTCCGACCCCTAGATTGGGCTCACTCCTTGGATTCCTCTTCCAAGCGGCCGGCTGCCTTTTCAGCTCAGGGGAGACCAGCCAAAAGCAATGAGATTCCAGATTTGGCTCTAATGATTTCAGTGCAAGTTGGGTTCCCCTAGTTGGAATGTGAATTCATGACTCTGGAGCACTCCAGTGGTCTCCTGGGGTACAATACCAAAAATATACTCCACATTTTGAGAGTAGTGTGGAAAACATGATTCTGTTACTGCCACATTCCTAATGCTGCTCCAGGAGTGAGCTCCCATTATCTCTCTCAGATGATTCGCTCCAAGTGTGTTACGATGCTCTTGGAGTGAAAAGCCAGCCCCATGGATTTGTTTTGCAGTGCTTGGGTAGGTTTGTGTGTTCAATTACAAGCCAAAAGAGAAATGACTTAATTTGTTTTTAGACGACAAGCCTTTCTTTTCTCACATTTCCATTAGTTTGTCAGAAAGGAAAAAAAGGGAGGGGCCTGCTCTCTTGATACTCAGCTTTGGGCTTTTTTCCTCCCTGAGCTTTTTCTGTTTCCTGCCTCTTACCACCAAGCCTTTGTTTGCTAATGTTGCTGGACTCAGGTCTGCTGTCCTGTCCCAGACAACAACTTCTTTGACTTAGCCTTACCTGCCTTTCCCAATTCTTCGGTCTTGTGGAGGGTTCTCCCAGAGTGCTCACCCTGAAGTCTGCGTAGGCCACCAGACAAGACTAGATGTTCTGAGCTTAACACCTGGGTTAAAGCATGGGGTAGGACTCACTCTTAACGCTTTTTCCACATTCTAGCAAGATCACATTACACTCCCTTTTCAAATGTAGACAATCCTCAGGGCCCAAAGTTACTTTCAGATCTGACAGGAGGCTTAGAGAAGGTGACATCCAGAGAGGTGGCATTGCCTCCTTTTGGGGAATTTATGAGAACTTGCATTATATTCTCTTTTTTTGCCTTTTAGTCTACAACCTGATTCACACTCCTTTACCATCTCCCAGTAGACAGCCTCTGGGACTTGTGATCACTGGTATCTGTTAGCAGGCCTGCCTTGACCCCCTGGCTCCTTGTATGCTGGTTTCTGAGCTTCCCCCTAATCCTGATGTGCTTTTAGGCCTGAGAAGTACTTCCCATTGCAGTCCCTTTGCAGCCATCCCTTGGCTTTTTATTGTGTTTTTACCAATTCATCTGGAACACACAGGAAAAGGAGTAAGCATTGGATAGAAATGAAGCCATTTGAAAGCCCACCAAGAACAAAAAATCTAACAGTCCTAGTCAAGGGAGGACTCTTTATTATTATTTTTTTCAATTACAGTTTGCATTCAATATTATTTTGTATTAGTTTCAGGTGTACAGCATAGTGGTTAGACAATATTCATATACTTTATTAAGGGAATACTCTTTTCAAGCCTTGATCCTCTGGAGCAGGCTACAGACTTGCTTTTCCCTGATCAGGACCCTGATTTTAGGCTTGTGGCAAAATGAAAAGAATTTTAGGGTTGGATGGCTCCTTCAGAATGAATTGAGTCCATTCTCCATCTTCACATGAAGAAACTGAGACCATCGGTCCTACAGTTAGTGAATTTAAAAGTCATGAGTGGAATCCTCCATCACCCCACGATCTTTCTGTAGAAACCAGGTCATCATGCCCAGCCCACTTGGCCCTTTTTTGGGTGTCCATGCCTCTTCTTTGACCTCCCTGGTTCTTTCCTTTTTCTTTCAATAAGTGGTCTTCTAATGTAATATACCCTTCCTCTTTGGAACTTGCTATACCCTTATTTCCACAAGTTCTGGATTTTTCTGGGAAGAAGAAGAGGTAAATGTTCTCTCTGGAAGGTGCATCTATAATGTAGTGATCCTACTGGAGAGGCAAGTAAGATTCCGCTGTAATCAGAGGGACAACTGATGGATCTGAATACGAAATTACAAAGTATGAAGCTTGTGAATATCCAGTAGAGGTTCTTTAATCCTCATTGTGAACTCAGATTTGGGCTCTAACCCAGAGGAAGCTTTGAATTTCAAGGCGAATGCACAGTCATGAAACATCATTGGAGTGTTTCTAACCAAAGTATCTTTGATTTTGCTTTCATTGAAGTTCAGACCGGAAAAAAAAATTAAATATATACCACCACTGCCTCTGTTATACTAAATATCAAAGTATAAATATGCTGACTGTTTGACCTGAGGATAAATCTACAACTTAAAAGGAGCTTTTTTTCTAACTTTTGATTATTTGCTTGAAAAGGTGTTTGGGAACATTGCCAAATACTGTGGGTTTTTTAAAAATAATGATTATCTTAAGCCTGTCCTCACACAGCCATCTATTATGCAATATTGAGGTAAGGCCAAGCCCTAAATTATGTTATGATTTTTGCTTTACAGCCTTTCTTTTGATGTAATTGAAATTATTTCCCACTTGTTGTGGATTGGGAAGCCTGGAATCAACCTCTTGAGGGCAAAGATCTTACAAATTCATAGCCCTCCTTTCTGAAGGATGTGTTTAAACCCTTTAGGGAGCTAGATTAAAAATTTTGAATGGAGCCTATGCAAGTATTTATATATAAACTGCATTATTTTATATTCTTATCTCACTCTGTTCTTTGCCTATTACAGCTGGTTTTCACTTCCTACATTACATAAATATTGTCTTATTTCCAGTGTCTGCCTTCACACCCTCCTCTGATAAGTGCCTGCAGTTACCCTCCAGGTCTAGTTTGTGTGGAGTTTGTCACGTCAGACCTTGATTTCCTGAGCCATACTCCCCTCTCCTTTGTCCAAAACAATTTCTGTGCTTGTCTTAAGAGATTGGATAGTCAGAAAATGGAAAGATGCATCTCTTTCCTGCCCAAGAGACCTTCAGCCACTGGAATAAAAAAGTCCCAGTCCTGAAACATGACTACATGCATGTGCTTCTGAATGCTTACTATACTCATATCTGCATATTCTTGTCTTATTATGAAATTAAGGGAAAAGGGAGATGGAGGAGCACCTAAGGAAATGAGTATATAAGAAAAACACAAGCACTCCCAAATGTTTGAACTGGGAGCAAGTCTTTGGTGGCAGATGTGTTCCTTGCTCTTGACTGTGGTATTTAGGATATAAGCAGGTGCTATTAAATGATTTACTGATAATCCAATCAGAATTAGGGACCTAAAACTAAGCTTTCCAAGGAGCCCTTCTGACATATGGCATCTCATTAAATTATCTCACTAAGCACCTTCACCTGGCCCTGGAATTTAGCCAGTAGGAGAGTGTCTCTGCGAGCTGGCTTCACCAGTGTGTGTCATATCCTTGCCGAGCCTTCGGCGAGAAGGTCAGCCCTCACTGAGGGCTTCTTTTTCTGATCAGCCCAGCTTGGTCATTGAAAGCGGATGTCCCAGGGATAACTATAACTTTAAGAAGCACATGTTTAATCTTAGTGTCCTCCGAAGAAGAGAAATTTATCATCCTCTTCAGACCAGCTGGCCACAGGGATCTCAGATAGGGACTCTGATCACATGTAGAAATTGTGGTCAATTGGGACACAGTTGACACAGATTTACACTTTCTTCTCCACCAATCTACAAGATCCAAACATGTAGAAAATGTTACTTCATTGGCCTCTTGGTGTTCAGTATTCTGTTGAGAGAGAGAGAGAAAAGACATCTTAATCCTCTGTACTTAATCTCTCAAAGCAAACAGAAATATATTTGTTTAAGATTATGGGCATTGCTTTATTTTCCCCATCAATACTTTAAAAAAATCTGAATGTAAGTTCTCCATTCAGATGAGTCAGACATTGAGAAATGTGTCCTTCCTAGAGCAATGTTGGTGCCTTTTGTTTTTGTGTGTAACTATATATGGTTTGTCCTATTTCAGCCATATTTACAGAAGACAAAAACACCACAGAGCCTGCTCATAAGGTTAAAAATACCCCATCCATTCCCAACACTCCAGAGCCAACAGCAACGCAAGAACCCCTGGTGGGCAGCCAAAAGAGAAAAGCAAGGAAAACCAAGATCACACACCTGGTCAGGACAGCAGATGGCCGGGTGTCACCAGCAGGAGGTACTTTGGGTAAGAAGAGGGAGCTTTAGACACAGATAACCAGACCAAGCAGCTGACCCTCATGGCTACTTGGGCCAGCAAATGACTATACGCCCACTGTGGGTCCTCACTAACAAATAGGCCTGTTCTGTGGGTTTGGTCACAGAAACATTTTCTCTTTCTGGATCTCCTTGAGAACTAGTTTTCTACAGACTCTCTAATGTACATGTTTTAATCCATGTTTCAAAATCATAGCTCTTTTCCCAAAAACATATCTTGAATTCCTAGGAAGGAAATGTAATTTTTAGGACTGTCAGCTTCTCCTTTTCTCAGCATGCACAAAAACAGTCTTGATTAAGTAAATTCCCAAAGATCCTAGGCTTTTAAAAATACCAGATGAATCAGTATTTCTCCATGGCTTACAGCTTAAGTCACTTCAAGCCAGGTTACCAGGCATTTAAACCAATGAATTACGGCACCTTTGGAAGCACCCAGCACTTCTGTAAAGCTGACTCAGACCACCCAGGGAACTTGAGAATGCTTCTGGATTTCTCTAGTTCTCTGGGCTAATCTTTAACCAACTCTTAACCTACAGTGAACTTCTCCACCATCTTGGCGGTGCTAAGCCAACTCAGCATTAGTGGTCTTAGCTGTTGCCTGTCTACCTTTTATCACCTCTTGCATCTCATTCTGTGAGCCCTGAAGGAAGTGTCCCTATCCCCACCCTAATCCAGAAAAAAATCGAAGTCCATAATAAATTCTATAAATAGGAAAAAAAATGTTTAAATGAATGTTTTTTTGAGAGTAAGATTTATAAATATCTGATTTAGGTTAATCTAGTCGTTGAGATTCATTGTTTGCTGAGGTAGAATTAGAGGACGATTAGTAAATTTTGTGCACTTGTTTTGCATAATATGTAAATTGTTAGAACCATAAAGCATAATAAAGATCCCCAGTCTTACCCTGTCTTATAAGAGATGAAGCTCAAAGGGGTACAATTTTGTTTTGAATGCTTTGAACTACTAAACAGAAGCCCAATGAAGACTAGAACCTAGTTTTCCTAATATTTAGCCCAGCAGGCCCTTGTTTCCTGTCCACTGCGGGCTCTGTTCTGTGATTTTCATTTTGTAAATTGTTATGGCCTCATTTTCACTCATAGGAAGAGTGAAAGATTTTAGAAAATACTCTTTCTTGTAGGAAAGCACATAGTACTTTCATGTTCACTTAACATATGACATTTACTGCCTTTATCAATTATTTTCTGTAGTTGAAATGTTTTTAAAACCTGCCCTTCTAGCATGGCTACATGATAAAGACAGCAGACCCATTTCCAACAGGCACACTGGCTCTTCATCTTCATCTTCCTCTCAGTAGGTCTTCAGAACAAAACTGACAGCTTGGGATCTCATTGGGTTAGTGTCGCCCTGGAAGTATTGGCGTCACAGCACACTGAGTGTCCCAGTAGGTAGGGCAGCTGCGGCTGCATCAGAATCGTTTGGTCGGTCAGGGTTTTAAGGACCCTTTACAGCACCCACAGGCCCCCCTGCAGAAGTCCCTTGGGTTTTATTTTGGCCAAGCCCATTTTTCCTTCTCCAAGACTGACCTGTTCTTTGACCTTGAACAAAGCACAGCTGCTCTGCTCAGCTTCAGGACACTGCGGTCGAGCTTAATAAAAGAGTTTTGTGACCGTGGAAGAAGAGATTCTATAAAAGCCTTAATATTCAATGGATGTCAAGAGTGAACAGTAAAGAATGTGGACTCATGCCACATGGTCTGGCACAGAGCTTTCTCTTGAGAGAACAGAGGGAGCCTCTCCTGATGGATTTCCCTCTCGTTACAGATGACAAACCAAAGGAACAACTGCACAGGAGTCTCCCTAAAGTCACCGAGACAGGCTGCCATGACGAGTGCGCGCACAGCCGCGAGGCCGCCGAGACGCGGAGCAGCACCCCCGAGATGCCCGCCGTGTCTGCCTTCTTCAGCCTGGCCGCGCTGGCCGAAGTGGCCGCCATGGAAAACGTGCACAGGTTAGTGGTGGGAAGCCTCGTTCCCCAGGGTGCTGGGGACCCGGTTCAATGTCATCCCCTCCACAGAGCAGGGGTGGAGAAAGCAGCATGGAAGACAGTCAGCTTTTCTGATGTCATTTGTATATGTTTCACAATGCGTTGTGGGTACATAAGACTTGGGATATTTATGTGAGGTTACAGAGTGCATGTGCTAATTAGCAGTGTGGGAAAATATGAGAGGATATAGTCAGGCAACTGTTTTATTTTGAACATATTACTCTGTGGCTAAACTTTCATTTCTGTAAAAAGCCTGAGAGAGCAAAGCAGCGGCATTCTCTAATCACTAAGCATGGGATTTGGAGTCAGGCCTCAGACCTGGGTTTGAGTCCAAGCTCTGTCACCTGCAGTCTGCAAGGTCTTGAGCAAGGTCATTCACCTCTCTACCCTCTGCAGTCTGCAAGGTCTTGAGCAAGGTCAGTCACCTCTCTACCCTCTGTTTTCCTCCTATAAAATGTGTGTAAGTGGTACTCTTTCCATAGACGTTATGTGGAATAAATGTCATGTCGCAGTGCTAGCAGGTGGTAAACACCCCCCTGAGGATGGTGTCGGTGGCAGTAGTGGTACCAGCAGGAGAAGATAGTGTTGGTGTAGGAAAAGAGCACCTTGGTGTCCGACTCAGGGCAGGCAGGAGGTCTGGATTTATCTGATTTATCTTCCACTCTGTTTTTTACAGAGTAATTGACTTCTCTGGGATTCAGTGTTCTCATCCTGCATTGAGCACAGTGCTGTTCCCAAAGAATCACCTGGTTGTAAGGATCAGCCTAGATCATAGACATGGACGCCTTTTGAACTCAGTAAAGCCCCCCAGAAAGCGTATTAACTTCTAAATGCATGATTGAGTCTTCTGCTACTTAATGGATCTTTGGGGAAGCAAAAACGCCTTTTGTAAATTCGGGTATTTCATATTTTTATTCAGAGTGGATTACCCACAGATGAGCCACTTCTTAGCCTTTCAGTCTTCAGTACAAATGAGCTTGGAATCAAGGACGACTTGTATGCCCGCCTGGCAGGCTCCACTCCCTTGTTCACGTCAGGTTTAGGAGGCCCAGACAGGAGCTTTGTTTGCTTCTTGCTCTTTACCTGTCACGTTACAGTCCCAGTCCTGCCTCACAAATAGCCTCTAGGTATTTCCAACAGGTCCAATTTCTTTTCATGTGTGCACTGCAAGTGCCTAACAGCACACGAATGCTGACATTGTTAAACCTGCTCAGGCTCTGAGGGAGAGGATTGCACAGACACTTTTCCACTCACGGCATTTCACACTCGAACCCAGAGGACAAACTCACAGACAGACAGAATCAAGCATGTGCCTGAGCGGTAAGGATTGGGGGTGGGGAGGAGGGGATCATAATTCAGGGCTCAAAAGGCTACTGCACAGTCCCCTTGCTGTTGACAGCGTTTTCTCCTGTACGTGCCTGTGGTCACACCATTGCTGCGTTAACTGGCTGCCCACAACTTCTGGTGTCCAGTAGCAAAGCTCCCGAGCAAGCCATCCCACTCTCACCACCACCATGCCCTCTTCCCTGCCCTGCAGCCAGCTGGGGTTGCTCGCTCCTGCCCAGACGAGCCACGTTCTTTCTTGCCTCCGTTTCTCCTCCTCTCCGGCGGGCCTGTGCTCCTCCAACCCTCGTTCTTTGCCTTCTCTCACTCCCCCTGAAGTCTCTGTACTCCTTATACACCTCTCACAGGCCAGCCGCCACTTTGATTTGTAACTATTTGTTCATGCTTCTGTCTCCTCCAGTGTATTTGGGGGGGGGAAAGCACTGGTTTTATTCTCCATGTCCCCAGCTTCCTTAGTCCCTGGCACAATAGTGGATGAATGGGTGAATGAATAAGTGAGGTGTTCTTGAATTATGCCTGCCTGAGTTAGCTAGCAGCATAGAAAAAGTGGTGTAAGTAAGGGGTTTTTTTTTTTTTGTTTTTACCTCCCATTAGAAGAACAATATTGCTCACTAAAATTTTATTATCAGTTTAGCAAATGGTTAGTGTTCTTACTATCTAGAAAGACAGTTCCCCCCCAGGGCCTCTTAGTTGTAACTTTAGCCCCTACTTGTGAAAGGAGAGCTACCAGGCCACCCTCTACCTATAGACTCCATGTAATTGTACCTGGTTGCCCATCAATTAATTATTGCTTAGGCATTTAGAGGGTGGTCAGCAGAGCTAGGGGTAGAAATATGCTACCTGCTATTACCGGCATTCTTGCCACAAGAAATCTTAACATTAGGTTCGAAAACCCAGTGTAAAAAGGCAGTTCTACAAAACTTAGGAAACAGGATGTTTAATTAAACCTTTGTTGAGAGCCTGTTCCTTTACGAGGAGTTTTATAAGGAGGAAAGTTCATTAAACGTAATCCTAAAATCAACCCTGCCAGGTGGGTCTTTTTAGTCCCATTTTAATGTTGGACCAAATGGTGAATTAACTTGCCAGGATCATGCCGCCAAACCGAGTTAAGGTTTGGACCCAGGTCCTTGAACTCCAGCGTCTACCTTTGCTCCACGGCGCTGCTGTCGCAGGCATCTCTCACGTCCCGGAAAGTCAAGAAGGATCTCCTGACCCTCCACGGGGAACTGGAACCGTCATTAGTTGCAGCCACACCTTTCTCTCCCATCATGCTCCTGCCTGCCTTTCCCATTGATTAAGCTGGGCTTTCACCCCAATTTCTGCTCCTCTTGTTTCCTCTTTTTTTTTTTTTTTTACATTTTCCTTCTCATTTTTTACTTTCCTGTCTTTTTTCTCTTTGTTTCCTTTTCTCATACTTATTAAATTCTTTTGGCTTTATAATATTACTATATATTCAGTCTTAAAGGTAAATAATACCATTTTAATTTCATCTTTCTTGAACAGGGTTGAACGTATTGAACAGTTGGTGCTTACGGCATCCCCACATGAAAAAACAGATTAATCCAGAAGTTTGGTTGTAACACACGTTTTGTTTTTCTGAAATCCTAATATCTTAGGCTAAGTGATCATTGGATTCTGACATCCCCAAATGTTGTCCTTTATCTACATTGTTTTTCTTTTCTGTTCATCAAGAGAGAGGATATAGTTATGGAGCAGATATAATTTGAGTTTTAAAATAGCACCTTTTGTTCTATGTAATCTGAAGAAGATACTGTATTGAAACCTTCAAACCAACAAAAACCACTGCTGCTCCAGCACATACTTTCAGCTCTGTGCTGTGCGCTGCAGACCATCGCAGGCCAGAGCAGCAGGTGGGCAGCCTGCAGGCTTGGGAGGCCTGTTGGGAAATGTCAAGGAGGTGCCCAAGCCTATCTTTTTAGAATGAGAAGCTCTGTAGAAATTACCAAGTATTTTGAACAGTTTTATTATAACTGTGAAATAAATTGTATTTTGTCCTACTCGTTAAACGCTGTAGGGAGGGGAGGAATCAGCTATGTTAGGTGTAGTTCCAATCCAGATGATGGGAATTTCCGTGAATTTTCTATTCTTGCCTAGAATTCTCTCCCCATGTGTGTTGGTTTGGGCCCAAATGAACTGGATTTTCTCACACTAAAATTTAGTCGGTACTTGCCTTTTTCCCCTATACACCCTCTGTCCATATGCCTGTGAAACTTAATCTTAAGTTAGGAGGGTTTTGATGTTTTCACTTATTTTTTGAGTCACAGTACACCTCTTTCTCTTCAGGCACCACTGCCTTTATTGGCCTTACGTTCTAAATTTGGTTTATTATTACACAACTTAAGAAATGAGCCTGGCAGTTATCAACTAGGATAGGAAAGTTTTCCCCTCAGGCAAGTCAAGGAAAGGAGTGTGTCATCTTTATAATTTCGGTGACTCTAGAGGAAGATTATTGTTCCAGAACCTCAACCCTTGACTTAAAGGTTCCCAATTCTTAGGGAATTTCCCAAATGTGTTGTTGCTTCAGGTTCTACAAAATGGAGGTGGTCAGTGGGGTACACACTGTGTTGTTGAGTTGTGTGAGGGGAATTGAGGTAAGAAATTCTTTAAAAAAAAAAAAAGGAAAGAAGTTCTAAGGACAAAATTGATTTTAATTAAACAGCGTAAGTAAGAAGTCAGCCGTAGCTATTAAACAAGTTATTGGCAGGCTATGTGTTATGCATCATCCTCTCCTATTTCTGATAATATACCCTGAATAAGGGATTTCTTTTTTTTCCTTTCTCTTCTTTCACAGAGGTCAGAGATCTACTCCGCTCACCCACGATGGCCAGCCAAAAGAAATGCCACAGGCTCCTGTACTTATTTCCTGCGCTGACCAGTGAAGCGCCCTTTCATTGTAAAACTTTGTGCTTTACCTACTACCCTAGCCTTGTCTTTACCGAGGGATGCTAGTGAGTCCATGTGGTGGGAAATATAGACTGCAAACAAGTGCTTGTTGCCCTACACGGCCCAGATTCACTTGAAGCAGAAATTAGCCTCCTGGGCCCATTTGTTCGTTCGAAACCCGGAGTCTCTGTGGGTTATGTTCTCTGTCTGATAATGAGCAGAAATGGAGTGATCCTGGGGGATCATTGAAGGCTGTTGACGGTAAGAGGTGGTCACTTGGTAAAAGGCTGCCTTTACTGTAGCTCATCCAGCATCTCTTCTACCAACAGAGAGTGTGAAACTAGTTTCGTATATTACCTAGTTATTCTTTCAAAACAAAAACAAAAAACAAAAAAACAAAAACTGACGCACTGCACTAGTTATTATTAGATATTCTTAGTCTTTTTTGTACATGGAGATTTAAGTTCTAAGATGGTTTATATAATAGGTTATACCTACATTTATATTGTAGAATAATATTAAAAAGCCTGTTCCGAGACTCCCATGCAGCGCGGGCAGGCAGATGTACCATTGTTAGCGGTGTATGCTCGGCCTCGTGGTCCATATATTCTGCACTTTTATATTTGCCACCAGAGTGGTAGTTTGCTGGCAAAAAAAAGAGAAAAAAAATTACAATTCTTACAAGCTGAATTTTTTTCTTAGCCTTGAGTGACCAAGAATAATTTGCTTGGGGCAAATTGTGGCAAATATTTTCCCAGACGAGGGAAGAGTCCTGCAGATTACAGATTACTGATGTTTTCATGCCTTGAGGATTCTTTTATTTTTACACAGGGGTCTAAGTGACCAATGGATCGTTCATACAAACAAACAAAAAAATAGAGAAAAATATTATTCAGAAGTGACCTTAGTATTATTACTTATTACTTCACTATTCTGAACACATTGAAGACACTCACTCCACGTGGACTTGGAGCCACAGACCTTTTCCATCATCCCAGACAGACTGGACGGGTAGCAATTGCTATGCACAGCCTCATGGGCACTGCAGGTTTTTAGAGCCATTTCAAGTTTGTGTTGTTAAGGAGGTATTGAGTAAATGACATGGGAGGTATGCCTGACCGGAGTGGGACTCTCAGTCAAAGGGCCACCTGCAAGTTTCTGTTTCCTTTTTGTGTTTTGTTGCTTTTGAACATAAAACCCACCATACATATGCCAGTGCCGAGTGGATTAACTGGCTTAGAACATTCAACATATTGACTTAACCACCTGATGTTCAGTGTCTTGTTTCCTAGCAACAGATGCAAAGTGATAAATCAAAATTAGTCAGAGGCTACAGATTTTACAGGGTATTTCTTCCATAGCACAAACTATCTCCCCACTCTTGCATCACAGCACAAACTACCAAATTTCAATGATTGGATTCCAGCAATAATTTTTATTGGTTTTATTGGCAGGATTTTGATAGTATTAGTTCAGGTTTGAAGCTTTTGAATTAGATCTCTAAGTGGTGACAGTTTACAGGTTTTATCTAGCTTTCTTATTTATACTTGACTGAATTGTAATGATGATTTTTTTCTAATTGTAATTTGACCTAATAGCCATATTAAAAAAATGACTCTATTTGTCCTGACTAGGTTTAGCTTTTCATGGTTGTAGATATTACTTCAGTTTCGGTGCTGGAAAATATGTACAACATGCTAACAGAATTGAAGAATAGAGAGAGGTTTTCTTTCAAAGCAGGTAAAGAGGGCAACAGAGCAGTGGTGTGATATTCTCAAAGATGCATACTCACCGTGTGTATGGAGGGAGAAGGAATTCGTAAGCAAGGTTAATCAGAGGTGAAAGCTTAACCCCAGTCACATAGAAATAAATCAGGTGAGCAGCCCCAGATTTCAGCCTAATGTTTTTACTATGATGCTGTTTTATTAACATTTTCTAAATCTCAAAACACAAATTGAATGTTTGGAAATTGCTGGGTCCCAGTGTTGGTGGCTGTTGGGAGTTTTTGGACCACTTGCTAGCAGTGATTTTAAAATTATTATTAGCTAAAATCCAAAAAACAAACCAACAACAAAAATTGTACGGTGCAGAACATGCACCTTGACAATGGTACTAACTTGTTATTCTGTAGAACACGTTAGAATAGATCTATTTTTGCCAGAGCACCCTCCTTCAGTCCTCCGATTACATTTCAGTAGAGTTCCTCAAGAGATTGCTGTATATTCATGGGACCTTTTTGTAAAAAGAAGCAAACAAAAGATTGCTTTTTTCTATGCGATTACTATCTTACTTGATCTGCTTTCCCTAAACCTCAGTGGCTTTTCCCTTGGGCAGGGTGGGAGCGGGAGGGCAAGCTACTGGATATGACTGTTTTAAAAAAAAAAAAACCTTTTTGTAGAAATGCTTAATTTTTAAGCGGTTAGGCACTGAGAGTAGCAGAAATCCTGCAAAGCTTTATAGTTCTCTAGACACTCGCCTTGTCGTTTCTCTGAGTGCAAGTCTTAATTTCAATAATAGTGCTTTTCTCATGCCCTGAATCTGCTGGAAAGGGGTGTTGGTATTTTCAGGTAACAACATTTGTTAGCACAAATATTTCAGACCAACATGTAGTGTCCCCCCCCCCCCCATTTATCATTTTCATTTCATTTCTCTCATTCTTCTTTATTTTGGAAAATCGTATCGCTATAGTTTGTACCTTAATCTGCCAGCAAGCACCATTTACACTAACATTTGTCCCACAGGCATCCTCAAGAGAAAAAGTTGTTGCACCTTATGTATATCTCAAGCAAACCAAAATATGATGCTCTTCTGCTCTGTTTTATTCTAAATTGTTGTATCATATCTTTCTGAAACCATTCTGAACTTAGTTGAAATTATCAATATTTATACTTTTAACCTTAATTTCTGGATTCAAACCTGTATATAAATCTTTTGAAAAAAGTTGTCCTAGCCCTTCTCTGTGATGCTGGAAGTGGATAGTTTAGTCTCTGATGGAGACACAGTACTGTTCCAGTTTCCTTTAGCCTCTTATTTATTTAGTTATTCTGGGTATCTCCTATGTAATTTTGAAGTGTTTAGAGTATATTATAGTAACTGAAGCTGCAGCTCTAAGAAGCTGAGTGAAAAAAAAATACTGTAAGACACCCTTTTAAAGTTTGTGTTTGTTTGGATACTGTAATGAGGTCAGGAAGAGGAAAAGTGTCCCACCGCCACTTCGAAGATACAGGTTCTGTCCCCACATGAGGCTTTTCTATCCAAAGTGTTAATTCAGTCAAACCCCTTTTAAAGGATAAATCATACTGTTGTAATTCTGACAGACTTCTATCAAATATATTTATTTAACTCTGTCAGATGAGCTTTCTACCAAGGTCATCTCAAAGCCGAAATGCTGACATCATTCCCACGTTATCATTGATATTCTAGTTCCTGCCATTAAAACTGCTGCAGGAAAAAAAGTGATGGAACACTACGAACAAGTCTGGCTGGTCCTGTCATTTCCTTGTTAAGTCAGATGCCACTCCGCCTGAGTCATGTAAAATTTTGTTTGCACTCTGCAGTCTTTGGCTCATCGTATGACAGTGTTTGCACCTATGTAAAAACTCGAGCAAATTTTAAATTGATAGAGAACCGGGAGGAAGCTGCAAACTGAATGCCATCTTTTGTTTATACAGTATGCGTGGGGGAGGGAGGGATGGGATGATCCAATAGCTCTGTTCCAAGTTTGGCATTTGGCATTAATGTGAAGCAGTGGGACCATGCTGCCTGCTAAACTACTGTATGAATCCCAAGTGTTCTGGAGACCAGCGGCTGGCGGCCCGAGCCGGCACCTGCACCCGGAGAAGCGCCGCGCTCCCCGGGAGGAAGGGAGGAAGCCGCAGGAGGCCCGGAGGCCTCGGTCGGAAAGGGATCGTGGGGGTGTATGTGATGCCGGGGAAGAGCCCCTCCTTGATTGCACTGCTCCACAGAGCCCTCAGATAAGGCCAATTCTAATGGGCTACCTCGGCTTTAAGAGCTCATTTCAGTTAAGTCCTGTTTCAAAGGTTTGTCTTGTTTTGCTTCTACCGTCAGTGCCACTATTTTCCACTGCAGTGTTTTGACTTCACAAACCGCCTTCTCCAGAGAAAACAATGTATTTGCCGAAAGTGGGCAGCAGAAGCAAATGCTGTTATTACATTTGACCTATAAAGTATTCAGAGCGACTGCTGGGTGGAAATTAAACTTTAGCTTGCCCCACGTAGGACCTGTTTTGCACCTTACAAAGAGTGTCCTAATGGTTCATTCGATGTTGCTTTTATTTATACAAGCATTCCCAAAGAATTAGACTTGGAGTTTGTGTTTGAGTTTCGGCATTCTTAAAAATTATCTTACTTAGATTCCTAACATTGTACTTAAAAAAGAAACCGTTTGTTCAGTTCCGCTTACCAGATGCTTCTGGTGAAGGCTTCAGGACTGGGTGGACTGCTTTGCTTTAGTTTGGAAGTGATAGCTGAGTTTATTATACAACATAATAAATGACCTTGTCCTTTTCAGGGGGGACATTATATTATCTTCCTTACATTTCAGAACCAAGAAGCAACAAAAGAGTAAATCAAGACAAATATCTGATTCTGTCATATGCCTCCATCTGTTTGTGCTATGCTTTTCTTTAAAAAATATAAATATACCTTTTCTTAAAAAAAAAAAAAAATGTTTCCTCTCCTGGCCAAATTTTATGTGTGGTGGTATGATTTATACTAATAAATTAAAAGAGGAAACCTTGTACTTAAAAGTTTCTTGGCCACTGTTTACTTGTTGCAGCCAGTGGTCAAAACTGATCCTGCCCTCAAATTGATTTTTATGCACAGAGTTAGTTGTTGTGAACATAACTACTACTTCCAAAGATTTCCTAATAACTTAGGTCAGAACTGGTTACTGAGTAACAAGAACCTAGTTCAATGCCTCCAAACCCTCCCACCCACACCGCAGATCTTACCTCACAAGCTCTAAATCAGAGGCGCGCATGCTTCACAGACTAACGTAGCTCTCTTTGTGGCCCCCAGTGGGCTGGCTCATGTCCCCGACGCCTGGTGTCAGTGCCTCCGGCTCTGAGCCGCAGGACCGGGGGCGGGGAAGGTTCATGATCTGGAGCTCAGCACATGCTCAGCAACGTTTCTCGTTTCATTAGCGCTAAACATGTCTCTTGCTCTCAGGAATTTATCAAAAAAAGAATAAAAACCACCTGAGATTCCACACACCAGATTATGAGCTTTTCTCATAGGTTTGCATTGCTTATTTGTCATAAATTAACCACAGCTTCATTTGACCACCAGATCTTAAGTCTGTTGACAGTTTCAGCATGACCGAATCACTCATTTTCTTTATTTTTCTTTTTTTCTTTTTCTTTTTTGTTTTCAGAAATTGGCTCGGTTCTCTTTAGAGTTGATGTAAACATGCCATGTAATAAATGATTTCTACTTAATGGTACAACAGAATTATTGCTTTCCTAGATGTATGTGTAGTAAAAGTCAATATACACATTTATATAATTTCTTTCTTCAAAATCTTATACGTAATTTGATATTTCTAAAAATTGCACATGTAAGTCATGTGTATAACATGCTAAAGTACTTTAACTGTGATCTTAAAACTGAATAAAAATATTTAATAAAAATTTGAAATATTTTAAAGATATTCAAATATATTTCTTTATGTTCACACTACTGGCCATGGAGTGTGTGCCTTCAATATACAATGCCCACTAAAAACAGTAGAGGACATGCTTTCGTAAAAGTAGCTGGTTCAGATTGTCAAATGATGGTCTCCCCTAAACTGCTGGTCTGAGAGTTACCATTTGAGCAGCCTCACTTGCTTTTCCCTGAAGTGTGGAGCAGGGTCAGCCAGCAGAAGAAAGAAGATAAGCTTCACTCTGCTCCTCAGGACAGGAATCTTTGAGGCGCCTCCCTGGGAAAAGTGTGACCTGGACAGACCATCTTTCCCTGAAGTGTAACAACTTAAGCAAATGATATTAAGACTAAACCTAAGCTATAACCTAAACTATAAACTCAGACCTCAGATTTGCTGAAAACAGTGTTTTTGAACCTCGGGACCCTGAGTATGGTTTTCTGTCCTTTGGAACAACACACACAGACTATCAGTACATAATTATTATAATTATATCAAACAGGTTTTTCATTCAGACAGACTTGGCTTCAAATTCTGGCTCCACTGACTTACCGCTGGGTTTTTTGACCTCTCTGAACCACACTTCACTCATCTAAATAATGTTGATAATATTTCCTCACACCATTGCTGAGATGCAAAGAATACACACAAATATGTTGGCATAGGGCCTATAACAGAGATGCTCATTAAATGCTAATCGATTTTATTTTTATTTCAACTTTAGGGCAGATATGTTTAAGTATATTGAAAAGATGCTAAGTATAACTTTCTTTGAAATAAACACATAAGGCATGATGCATTAGGGGTAAGCTGTTTCAGGAGACACCACCATAAGTTAAATTCTCATAGCTAACTCAATATGTAGCACTGGAAGATTTTCTATGAAATTAGTCTGCCTAATGAATTACATTTTTTTAAATACTCCTTTGAATTACCGAGAGTCAAATGTGTTTGGGGGGTGGAGGTTCCATACCAAAGAATATAAATACTGTTAGAAAAAAAAAGTGACAGAATATACATATATGTGGTTTTATGGTCCTACGTGTATTAGTTACAATCTTTTCAGGTAGGATATGCAAATAAAATGGTTCTTAATAAGTGAGCTAAAACTAATACTGACTTCATTGCATGCATGCTATAAGGACATAATATTGTTAATTTATCAGAAATCTTTCCACCTTTTGAAATTACAGGAAAATCTATGCAAACAGCGGCTAGCATATTGAGCTCCACATACCCATTACCCAGCTTCAACAAATAACATTTTCTCAATTCCTGTTTCATCTGTATTTTGCCCATTTTCCTTCATTTCTTCCCCCAACCTCAGTTATGTTTATCCCGGAAGTGTGATTTCATCTATAAATACTTCAGATATGTCCTTTAAAAACAAATCTTTTAATATGAACAATTTATATTTTTTATGTATCCCCTCCTCACAATTCCAAAAATATGTTCATTTCCTATCTAAAGAGAAGGAATCCACGAGCCACAAGAATAGTACTGCTGGAGTGAAGATTATTTGGAACTAGAAAACACTTTAAATTAGATATTTCTATTTTTTTTTTGACCCACAGTTTTCCAGAAAGAACTTGATCAAACAAAGCCCTTAGCATGTCATTCTATGATTTTTTTCCTCTTTTCCAGACTCAATGTCTAAAAAGGCCCAAGTGCTAGAACTTTTATGATGTTATATAAAACTTTCATAAACTTCTGTATGTCCTTTACACTTTTGCCTCCAACCCTGTTCCCAGTATTTTCTTCCTCCCCCAGACCTACACGGGTGAAATATATTGTAGAGGTAGAGACAAAATTTTAGATGACCTCTGGAAGGCTGGTGGCAAAGATTTTTAAAATCTGAAATTCTGGGCCAACAGGCCAGAAATTAAAGCACAAAATGAAATCCCTTGCTGGAAGAGAGAAAATGATAATTCTTGCTTTTGGCGATCCCTTACCCTAGGGAACTTTGAAAAGGTCTTTCTCTCTCAGGGTTGTGTATGGCAGAGTCAGAGGAGAAGAATGTGAGTTTGGAAGTGTCTTGAGTTTATGTGTGACTCCTCTCTGAGGATGAAGGGGGGAAAGGGGAAGTTCATACGAATAGGCCTTTAAAGTTCAGTGCCAAAGGTCAAAATGGGTTTAAAGCCAGCGTGAAACTATTTCCAAGAAATGTATTTAAGTAGAATGATGATTATTCCCTAATCTTTTCTACAATAGGCATCATATCCGTGGTGCTTCTGAAAGGCAAATTAGGTAAAATTCCTATATTCCAGAAAAAAACGTAAGCACTGAAAAAATATATACAAACAACAGAAATGTAATACTAGTAGGTAGATACAAAAATAGGTAATGAGTTACCACCTAATTTGAAACATTGAAATATATTTAATAGGAAGGCAATATTGAGGGTAGTTTTAAAATTTTTCCTCCAAGATAATATAATCCTTGAGAGAAATACTGGAGAAGTTTAGACATTTTATAAAATTAAAATTTTCCCTTCTCCCATAGTAAATATTGGCTTGAGTGTTTATAGCAGTATATTAAAAATGTAAGAACAGCATTCTGCACGAGTCCTTGAAAATCTAACCCCCTCTTGTGAATAGAAGTATTTAACACGTAGATGCCAGCCTCACTGCATTAAACCTGTATTGTCTATCAATCAAAATCAAAACTGTATTGTTAGAATAAATTTGTTTAAAAACTGTGTGCCTCATTCCACTTCTCTGTTTCTAAGCACATGAAAATATTTCACCTCCCTTTCTTTGTTTAGTTCAAGAGAAGTCCTGCCACCCATCCCTCATGTCCATTAAACTGCTTACGTCTTGCTCCTCTAAGAATCCACTCGTTCAGCAAGTCTGCATTGAATGCCTGCAAAGTACCAACAAGACAACCTTCTGGGGGTCAGAAATTCCCCATTGGAATGCAGTGCAGATGAGGTTAGGCAAGGAAATCAAAGGCTGTCAGAAAGGAGTTACATATAAACTCATGTGAAACTTGATCAGCGGCATTTGGAAGACTTGACGAAATGGGTATGTGTTAGTGTTGTACAGAGAGATTTACTTTAAAATTCTCATACAAGAGATCTTGGCACAAGAAAAGCAGGTGCTGCTAAGACAAGGCCACACCTGTCCAAGACTGACAAAATGTGATAAAAAGTCTCTGGGGAAGATCCATGATGAGGATCGGTGTACATTGCCTCCATGCGTGTCCTGGGAGAGGGACCTCCGGGCTGAGTTGATCCAGGACCGATGTGCAGTTTGATAGCAGGGCCTTGGTATGGCCCAGGCGTATCTGAAGTGGGAAGGTCAAGCCGCACAGTTTGAGCAGTTGGCCGTAGGTAATTGCGGTGGCCAGATACATGGTTCCCTGACTTCCTTCTCCTTCCTTTACTGCATCTTTCCTCCTTCACTTTTGTCCCAACTCTTGCGTATTGCTGAAATTTAAATTTTTCAGTGTTGTCATTTTTCTTCAACAATGGCACACCCCTTCCACATCCCCAAGAGTTATTTTAGATTTCGCTTTGTGCTTTACTTTTTCTCCATTGAGAATAAGGTTTTTATGGCAGGGTAAATGACAACAAATCTTTTGCTCCAGGAGGATTCCCGGAGTAAAAATCAACTGTTGTGTAGGATTCTCATTTTTTAAAATATATTTTTTTATTGATTTCAGAGAGAGGAAGGGAGAGGGGGGGAGAGAGAAATGGAAACAGTGATGAGAGAGTCATTGATCGGCTGCCTCCTGCACGCCCCCTGCTGGGGATGGAGCCGAAACTGGGGCATGTGCCCTGACCAGGAATCGAACCCTGACCTCTTGGTTCATAGGTCAACGCTCAACCACTGAGCCCTGTTGGCCGGGCTAGGATTCTCATTTTTGATGTGTGCTGCTCCCATTTCAGTTTGGGTCCAAATTGGGCACCTGCATCTTCTTTTGCTAACCCTTAGCCTCTAAAAAGGACTTCACTACAGGAAATGCCTGCTCTCATCCAGGACTCAGGGATCACTTCCCCTTTGGGAGTGCTGAAGGCTGCATATCTACTTTTTAAACTAAGCATTCATGTCAGTATGACCAAATCAAAATCTCCTTTTGAGGGAGCCATAGTTGAAGACATTCTTTTAACTCTAAAATCATCTGCTTTAAGAAGCAGGATGAGCTCTCTTAGGTAGGCAAACTGCACTGAAATCTATGGAAGAAATCAGAAAAGTTTTAGAAGATTAAACAGTTAAATTTGAAATTCATCAGGCATCTGTTCATGGCCCCGAAGACTGTCGATGAGATGTGTGTTGCCAAAAGCCTTCATCGGTCTTCTCCCACTTCCCAAAGATCAGACTTTAAATGAGTGAGTGGGTCGTGCATGGAGTAACATTTCCCGAGGACCTAGTGTGTGCCAAGGACCGTGGCTGGAGAGCAAAGAAGGTCTTCACAGCCCAGTTGACACCCTGACACGGGACCAGAAAGTCGGACAGGAATGCACACGGGTGGACTGGTAAGCATGCCGCAGTCCTCGGGACAGTGTTCAAACTGGAATCAGACCAAGACTTTTTTCTACGTGTGGGCATTTATCCATATGAATTACTTTTTTTGGTTTCTTCTTTCACTCCTACCCACACATCCAATATTCCATATGTTCTTTAAAAAAAAAAAAAATTGGTTTTCTGGTCCGGGTGTGCACTTTTCTCCTCCGAGTTGCCTTTGCGTGACACTCTAGCCTGCCACCGATGCCACCTGCACCTCAGCCAAAGATCTACTTTAGATAGAACCTGTCCCAGCCTCTGAGCCGACTGCCGAGGGCAGCGCCAGTATTCGGTGGTGGCAAGATGAGCTGAGTCATAAATCAGCTGATGAATAATATTTCCTGGGGAAGAGAGGCCTTCATCAGCAAAGACAAGACAGAACCAACCACTTGGCAAGACTGCACAGCAGGTGGGGGCCTGGAGGACACCCAGTCACAGCAGGAAACCACTTTTCCCGGCGGATCACCTCGCCCTGCTGAGGGGTGCTGGCTCCAAGACGTGGACAGCCGAGGCTTTCAAGATTAAACTGCTATGGATGAGCGATGCAAGTCACACTTCTTGGTTCCTTTTATTTTCTTCCTGGTCAATGTTGTATATTAAGGTTAAAACTTTTTAACTTGAATGTTAACCTTGTATTAGCTTCAACCATTTACCTTCAAAACTTACCACACATGGGGTTCTCAGCCTGAAATCGGGTAGAAGGGTGATCCGATTTCATGTAAACAATGACTGACCTTCTTGTGTCCTAGGATACAAAATAAAAGCTAAGAAACGGGCACTTCTCCTACCCTCTTTACCTCTGTTTTCAAAAACGAAGGCCAGTATTCTGTGACGCTGATGTTGGACTTGGTACCCAAGATGCTTAAATGGAATTATATGTGCTTCAAGCCACTCAGCAGCCTGATCCACCTTCCCCAGTTTTACAAAGAATGTGTTTTTCCCAGTTGCCCGGGAGCTAGCTGCCAGCTTCACCGAGCAGTCTCTGCTACGAGGTGGTTTAAACCTAATTACGTTCATTTCTATGGAGCCTCCTGTTCTTTGCCATTCGTACCAGAGAAGCGTGACTCAGTTTATAATCATTGAAGAGAGTCTCCTCTCGGCCTCCTTGCGTCTTACAGCCGAGCTGGGCCGTTGCTCACCCACCGTCGGAGGCCGAGTGTCTGGCTCCTTCCCAGATCAATAGGCGCAGCGCTGCCCTGCGACGAGGCCTCCCGGGAGCCGGGAGGAACCACCAGACGGCCCGGGCCCCTTTGTTCTTTCCACTCGCTGTGATGATCAGCCGGGGAATGTTCTCCTGAGACGGCTGAGACCGGGTCTGTTTCCAATGACTTGAAAAGGACAGTGCTGTCACTGGATACCGGCGGAAATCGCCCGCCGTGCCCAGGAAGAGGAGCGGCTTCTGAAATGCGATAGTGAAGCTCACCTATAAAACGAAAAGCAGTTTAAATGTACTATCGGAGAAAAAACCATTAGCCCAACGAGCATAAATAACCTTACTGAGGAAGGGCACCGCCTCCAGATAACTTCTCCCTTCCTTTGCAGGAAATTTCTCTCGTATTGGAAGGCCTCTGAGTGTCATTAAAGGGTTTTTGCGAGTGAAACGTTATCAAAGAGTCAGATTTTTCTACTTCTGTAAACAACTCCGTTGGAATGACTGAGATTTTCGCAGGCAGGGAAGCCAGTAACAACTGGTAAAATCAGAACCAAGCAATTTTGCTTCCTTAAAGAAAGGTTGTCAGCTCTTCACTATTCCTCTCAGATTACCCTCACCGTTGCTGCCAAATTCCTATTGACTTCATCTTCAGCATTAATCACTCCAGTAAATTACTTGTATTGTTAATGCTGTTTTTATTTCTTGTTGTTGTTTTTAATCCTCACAAGGATATTTTTTCCATTGATTTTTAGAGTGGAAGGGAGGGAGGGAGGGAGCGGCAGAGACAGGGAAAGAGAGAGAGAGAGAGGGAAAGAGAGAAACATGGATGTGAGAGAGACACATGACAGGTTGTCTCCCACAAGAGCCCTGACGGGTGGGGAATCGAACCTACAGCCCAGGTACGTGCCCTTGACAGGGAATTGAATCTGCAACCCTTCATTGTGATGACCGACACTCTTAACTGCTGAGCCACACTGGCCAAGGCTGTCTTTATTTAATTTGCTCCAGCAAGAAGAAAATGGACTGTAAATCTCTAGGCTCCAGAAAGATGTGAAGCTCAGAGACCTGGACCCAGACATCCAGGTGGGTAGAAGTCGGGGTGCGGCCCCCTATGCCTGGATGTCAGTAGCAACACATCTCCTTTACTGCACTAATATACTGAAAGTTTACTCAGCTCCTGAGACGAGCCCCCAGGCTGGACCCAGCTCCCGAGAGCTGAGGCTACAGAGAGAGAGTGATCAGCAGCCCCACCCAGCAGATGTGTCCACAACTGAGCCAAAATGCAGCCTGTCAGCTCTGAGACAGGGTTTCAGTTTTGTTCGGGTATTGTTTGTTGCTGTCTGTTTTGTTTCTTCTTTTGTTTTTGCCAAAGCAGGAGAGGGAGTTTTCAGGATGATCACCTTGAACTTCGAAAAAAACTATTCTGAAATCTCTTGTCTCAAAGTAGCTGCTCCCCAGTGGGCCCCGGACCGTAGGCACCCACACTGGAGGCTGAGAACGAGTGGAGAGGACCCCTCCATGTGAGGGAAGTGAGGAGAGGACTGCCAGGTGTGGGATCCCTGAAAACCAGGGTCCTCTTTAATGTAAATGTTCAGCCTAGTGCAAGCAGAAAAGAGACATCCCCAGGAGTCAGAGAGCCACGCTGGGAGGAAGGGGAGCCATTGGGCCCTGCAGCGCCATCCTGCACCAAGGTAGCACAAAACAGGCAACCAGCCAACCAGCCAATCCGTCAGGGAGGACCTTTCCTCCATCCCATCCTGTGTGACCAGAATCAAGTCGCCTCACCTCTTTGTTTCCATATCGCTAATGTGGACACTATAACATCTCCTTCCAGGGGCCCTTTTGTGGATGCAGTGAGATACTACACTTGAACAAATTTGTAAACTCTAAAATGCTGTATACAAATATAATGGTTAAAAAGCTAGAAAGCTTTTAGAGAATAAAAAGGCATGCCATTGACAGAGAGAAAATATTTGCAAACATTTGATGAATGACTTGTATTATCCAAACTATAGGAAGAACTCTTAAAACTCAACAAGAAAACAACCCAGTTAAGAAGTAGGCAAAAGATCTGAACAGACACCCCACAGAAGAACATATAAGAGGACGAATAAGCATATGAAATGATGCGCTCCCATCATGTGTCATTAGGGACTTGCAAATTAACACCACAATGAGGTACAACTATATTCCCATTAGAATGGCTAAAACCCAGAATGCTGACATCCCAAATGCTGATGACAGTGAGGAGCAACTGGACCGCCCAGGGGTCGTGCAATGAAAATGGTGCAGCCACTTTGGAACGGTTTGGCAGTTTCTTTCAAAACTAAACACAGGCTTATACCATATGACCCAACAATTGTCCCCTGGGGTATTTACCAAAATGAGTTGAAAACTTTATATACATACAAGAACCTACACCCAAATGTTTACAGAATTAAATAATGAACGAGCGAATGCCCTAAACTGGAAGCAACCAGGATGCCCTACAATAGGTGAATGGGTAAACACACTGTGGTATGCCCATACAATGGAATGTTATACAGACAGAAGAAAGGAGTGATCACGCCAAGGAAAGACATGGAGAAACTTTTAAGTGCATATTACAAAGTGAAAGAAGCCTATTTAAAAGACTACATACTGTATGATTTCAACTAAATGGTGTTCTAGAAAGGGTGAAACTATAGATAGTGAAGGGTCAGTGGTTGGGGAAGGGGTGCACAGGTGAAGCACAAAATTTTTAGGGCACTGAAACTATTCTGTAGGATGCTGTAATGTTGGACACCTGACATGGTGCATTTGTTAAAACCCATAGAATGAGCATCACAGAAAGGGAACTCATGTAAACTATGAACTTTAATAAAAAATAACTGTAACGGGTACCACCGTAATGCAGGATGAGGGGTTGGAAGAATGACAAGGTTTGGGGGAACGCTGTACTTTCTTAATTTTTCTGTAAACCTAAAACCAGTATAAACAATAAAGTCTACTAATTAAACAGAAAATTAGTCTCCTCCATGTGTCCGCTTCTCAAATATCTCCCAAAAGAAAGAGTTTACTGGCTAAAAAGCCAAGTTAAATTTCCTACTGAGATCCTTCTGTTTAATAAACTGAAATACAATTATCTTCCTTGGGGATTCAAAGGAAGAAAAGATAAAACTTTTATTTTTTTGGATGGAAAGAATAATTCATTGGCAAACTTTTCGTTTTCCAGACTTGGCCCATATACAAAAAAGAATTGGTAACCTTTGCATCTAAATGAAAATAAAAAGTTCTCTGTGGGAGACAGCTACCCACTTACACGGGTGTTCCTGCTTTGTTCCAGGTATAAAAGAATGTTTTGAAAAGTACGATCATCAGAAAGGCCTGATGCTGCTGAAAGGGCTGAGGCTTGTGCCTTGTCCTGTTGACTAAACCACTTCAGTATTTTGGGGAAAATGACTTACAAACTTTACTACCATGCTGACGCCCATTTGGAAGCAATACAACATTTATTAGGACATGGGAAAAAATCTGAGAAGCATGAATCTTTCTTGAGAAGCAATAGAGCTTCACTCTCTCACAGATTTATTTATCCACCTACTCAGCAAATACTGAGAAGACTTGAACTTTCTGTGGGAGATAACAGAAGGAAGGACCTCATTTCTCATTTCTTTCCCCATCGAGCTGTCTGAACTCTGTCTGGGACCCAGGGAATCAGAAGGTGTATTGCGACCCACACAGCTTTCTCTGTGGAGAAGGGACCAGCCTCCATTTCATTTATGTAGGGAGCAGAAGGACCATGGCATAGAGAGAAAAGGCATGGATGGGTTTCCAAGGGAAAATGTTACAAAATTTGTTAATCTATTATTTTACAGTGTTTTAGGCTCTTTACAATGTTTCAGCTGGCAATGCTGAAATCTCAATCATTTTCACTTAATTAGATTTTCCTACTAAAATTATTTATAATCTTCAGGAATATTAAACTAGAAATCGTAATCACTTTTTGACTTTTTGTAACAGGAATATTAATTCTTTTGCCTTTGAATGTTGTCTTCCTGTTCTGTCTTCTGCGTTGGTTGCCATGGCCGTCTACACATTAGTACACCTGCCCTCATGTGTGATGTAGGGGTAGACACCCTTGCCTGGAAGAGTCAAGACCTGCTTGCATTACAAACTGGCCTCACTTGAGGCACCTGATTACTCTAGAAAATATCTCAGGGTATTTTTAAGGCATCAACAAATCTGGGCACCCAAAAATACTTAAAAATAATTTGACATATGATATTGTATTAAGTCCCAGAAGGAGATAGATGGTATATTCAAATTGGGCAAGTTTGTTTAATACGGGAACTATACAAAGGTGTAGGGAACCACAAAAGACAGTGCAAGGCTAGTAACAATGGCCCTTGTAACCAACTCCCTCCCAGGCCCAAAAGGCCTGGGTCCTGGAAAGATAACTTGAACCTAGAGATACATGGAGCTGAGTGGAGAAGGCGGACCATAGCCACAGTCAGCCCGTGGCGACACCGACTTCCCTGCCCCCCCCTCCCTCTCATCGCCTGCTCTGTTCCCCACCCACCAGACCCATCTGAAAGCCCAACTGGAGACACTGTGGGAACAGTTGGCTCTTTAGCCTCCCAGCACACAGAGCAGGATACAGGAAGGTGGAGGGTGGGGCAGGACAACAAAGGGAAGATACTTGTCAGACATGGGATATTTATATATTGATTGATTGCACCAAAATAGTCTTGACTTATTTTACATCGTAGTATATTATTTTGAAATATATGGTGGGGGAGAAACCATAATTTTTTGTGATGCGCTAAGCCTCCCCATTTTGTGTCTGACCCAAAGAGTAAAGTGTTATAATTTGGTATTTTTCAGTCAGCTCCAGCCCTGAAGGTCCAAGGCTCCTAAGGAAGCCCCGTATGTTTTGCTCAGCTGAGTACACTGGGCCCTGACCCTGAGAGGAGCCGGCTGTCAGCCTGAAAGGCAGGCAGAGCGGTAGCCTGCTGGTCAGGCCACACACACACGCACACACACACGCACGCACACACACGCACACACACACACACACACACACACACACACGAAGCACACTTCGAGCCTCCCAGGAGTAGAGAGTTGCGTACTTCAGGAGGCAAGCTGTCCCACAGAGGGGACAGAGTGAAACAGCCAATTTAGAAAAAATTGGGGGTCAGTGCACGGCACCCTGATGGATTTTTTCCCGGGGAAAATGTTTGTGGCAACTTAACAATGTTGGTATCTCTCACCAGCTCTCAGAAGTTAAAAGCAGCAGAGCGTTTTCATCTGTACTTGAATTTAAATATTTGAGTTCAGCGTATCTCGTGTTTGTAGAGCATTAATGCCGTTGACATGTTCCCTAGCTGCCCTCCTTAGGGAGTTGGAGTCTATCTTTGAAATTAGTCAACAAACCTTAGAAAACATGTGACTAGGAATCGGGACTGTGTGAGCTACTCGAAGGGGGCCTTGAGTTGCAGAATAGAGATGATTACCTCCGGGGCCGGGTGGCAAGGCGGGCAGGGATCTGAGAGCTGTGCTTACCGTGGCTCTTCCTGCTCCTGCTCCTTCCACTGTAGAGGGCATGCGTTTAACCGCATTACCGAGGCCCCCACATGGAGAGAGACCCGGCTCTTCTCCAGGGTGAAGCACCCCCTTTTCCTTCCAGCTGAGGATCTACCTTGAATTCCTAGAAAACGCATTTCTAGCCTGTTGACACTGGCCTCATACTTGGCTCCTTCCCTCTGCTCAGCCTCCCCTATATTCAGAATCAATGCCCCTGTGCGTTCGGAGGGCAGGTAATTCCCCAGCAGCTGAGCCATTGAGTAGGTGGCAGAGGCATCTGTGTAGGTGCCATCCCCTGTGCCTGTGGTGTCCTCATTTCACTCCCCTGTGTTTGTACCAGCTGAGCTTCAAGGGTGAGAGGCCTCCAGTCCCCAGAACCAAGGACGAGGCCAGGACGAACCCCCTGCCATCTTTCCTACTCTGACAACTCGGCTCTCTGAGAGCCTGGGTGTCCGAGTGCTTCATTTAATGGGCCCCATGTGAGCTAAGGAGAAAATTAGAGTGTCCACCAAGAGCTGTACGCTTTCATCAGTGACTTGGGCCTGACCCGGGGTAGCTGTTTCGAAGGAGGGAACCAGCAAGACACCCTGTCCAGAGACTTGGAGTGACACAGCGTGATGGAGAGGGTGTGTGGTGTTGCTGACCCACCCAGAGACAGAGATGAGGTTAGAAATATATGACCCCCTCTGTCTCCTGCTTTCCCCCCGTCGTCTCTCCTTCTTCCCCCCACACAATTGGGATGGGGGTGGGGCAGAGGGGCCTGTTCTCCCTACCTGCGCCATTCTGTGCTAAGGAGGTAAGAGGAAAAGGGATAATCTACCTGTCATTGCAATTTGAGACCTGGGACCCATGGGGAGGTCATTGTGTCCCTTAAAGAATATGTGCGTCACTGCAGTGGCCAGTGCCCAACACAAGCAGGGACAAGGCCAGTGCCATTGAGATGCCAGGACTTGAATACATCCCTGTCTCTCACTAGGGCCCAGAAGTGTGATGTGGGCCACCACCATCTAACTCTACTCTCCAAAGAGGGTGACACGCTGGAGAGGCAGCCCTGCCTCCAGCTCCCTTTTACTAACATTCCCCAAGGGACCTGACACTTGGCTTCCCAGCCTTGGAAGCTCCCATTGATTTCCAAGTAGCCGACTCTTACCTCCCCTGAGCTATTTCTGCTGGAAGAGCACCACGTCCACACACATTGCTGCTGTTCCCAGAGTCATGGCTAACCTGAACCCCAAAGCTGGAGGCTCCTTGCCCTTGCCCCTCATCAGTGTTCCATGGTTGACCCCTCTGCCTTCACAGACTTCTCTCCTTCATCATTCACAGCCTCCCTGCCGCCTGGCTAAGCCCCGTGTCACCTTCACTGCTTCCACTAGGTTATAGAGGCCTTTTGGTCACGAGCTTCTATCACCAAATCGGCGCCCGAGACTGCTGCATAGCAATCTCCTTCCTTGATTAGAGCATCTTAATTATGCTCTAGGATTTGCTTAAACAGATTAATCATTCTTGAGAACAAATTTAGAAGCCGTGCTTGCTGAGGGATCTGCTCTGAATATCCCCTGGGAAATTCTGATTACACCTGCCTGCTGGGCCTTGGCCAGGGCCGTGGGCACATCAGGGATAAGACACTGCCTGAAAGCCCTATATTGCCCCTGCACCCTTTTTTCCCCTCCTCTGGGCCAGCAAAGAGGCTCTAAAACAGAGTTAACACCTAGATGTGAATGTGCTGGAGACTGAGCCCCAGGTCGTGATGTGCTCTCTCTCCTGGAGTACTGTCTGCACTCCGAGGAGTGGGCTCCCCCTCAATGGAATTAAAGTCTTAGTCCACTTGTTTGAGGCAGCCTGGGCCCACAGGGGTTCTCATTAGAATACCTAGCTTTTAAAAACTACTGACATTGGCATATCACCCTGGACCCACTTAATCAGAGTCTCCGGGGTACACCATCTCTCCTTGGAAAAAGCAATGGAAAGAACCCACCAGGTGGCTGCAAATAGAGTCAGGTGGAGAATCATAGCAAAATCTGAGCACTATCAGGTGGTTTACTTCCGTGCACATGAATGTAGGGAGTCAGCCCCAGGGTCTTTTGGTCCTGAGGACAGATCCAATACTAATGGAATATAATGTATGATCCTATCTACCCAGAGTGGGTGTTCACAGACCCCTGAAGCTGGGGACGCAGTTTCATGGTGATCAAAAGCCAGGGCTTTGGATCAGACTGTGAATTTAAGTGCTGTTTCCTAGCTCTGTGACCTTGGGTAAGGTACTTAACCTTTCTGCACCCCAGTCTTCTCATTAAAAATTGTAGCAACATCACAAGAATGTAGAGGGATGTGAGTAAAATCATACGAGAGCTTAGAATAGTGCCTGGCATATAGTAAGCTCTCAGTAGAAGTTAGCCACCATTCCTTTCCTCAACATCACCATTTGGCTCAAGGATACATCAGAATGTTTATAAGAAGCCAGATCAGTAGTCCTTCCTAATGTTTTAATCAGGGTTCTCCAGAGAATAGGGTATAATCCATGCGCACACACACACACACACACACGGTTTATTATAGGAATTAGCTTATATGATTATGGAAGCCAAAGTCTGCTGTCTGCAAGTGGGAGACCCAGGAAGGTGGTGGCATAATTCAGTCCGAGTTTGAAGGCCTGAGGGCCAGGAGGGCCATGTCTGAGGGCAGGAGAAGATGCATGCCCCAGCTCAAGCAGAGAGAGCAAATTTGCTCTCGCTCCACCTTTTTGTTCTGTTCAGACCCTCAGTACAGTGGTGAGAGTAATCAACTTTACTCAGTCTACTGATTCAAATACTAATCTCTTCACAGACACAGCCAGAAACAGTGCATTACCAGCTACCTGGGCATCCCTTTGCCCAAACTGACGCATCGATCGGTTCCCTCCCGTATGTGCCCCAATTGGAACGGAACACACAACCTGGGCATGTGTCCTGACCAGAATCGAACCAGCAACTCTTTTGGTGTACGGGACAATGCTCCAGCCACCTGAGCCACCTGGCCAGGGGGACTTCCCTTTACCTTAGGAGGGATATTTGAACATGCCCCACACCACTGGACCCTTGGAAATTTCACTGAATTTTAGTCAGATTTACTTCCCACCTTCTGACATGCAAACGACTTGCCAATAAATCTAAAATAGTTGTTATTTCTCACTTACTAGGTCCAATCAGCATAATGTCATCAGTGTAGTGGACCCGTGTGATATCTTGTGGAAGGGAAAGGCAATCAAAATCTTCAAGAACTAAATTATGGTGTAGGGCCAGAGAGTTGATGTGCTTCTCGGGTAAGGCAGTGAAGTTGTATTGCTGGCCTTGACAGCTGCTGGTGGCTCTTATGGACAGGGTTGCATATCAGGTGCCAGGGGATGTGTTAATTTGCTTAAACAATGAAGCCACATCTGGTACAGCAGCTGCAACTGGAGTCGCCACCTGGGTAAGCTTACAATAATACTCTGTCATCCTCCAAGATCCATCTGTCCCCTGCACAGGACAAATAAGAGACTTGAATGGGGATGTGGTGGGAATCACCACCCCTGTATCTTTCATGTCCTCGATGGTGGCACCAATCTCTGAAATCCCTCTAGGAATGTGGTGTTACTTTTGGTTTCCTATATTCCTAGGTAGAGACAGTTCGAATGGGTTCCCCTTGGCCTTCATTATAATGTGAGGATTCTGCCAGGTGCTAAGCATGGCTATTCCAGTTATGCATTCTGGAGCTGGGGAGATACAGGCCGGGCCAGGGACCCACTGTGAGATAAGCCTAAGCATAAATTTTTTGGTCACCTGACCCTCATGAGCCCCTCCTCTGAAGGGCACAGTGACATTCTGAGTCTCCTGGAATCATTATCAATTTAGAGCCGGTGTCTAATTGTCCCTGAAAAGTCTGATTATTTTCTTTTCCCCAATGTACAGTCACCCTCATAGAAGGCCACAGGGTCCTCTGGGGAAGGCTGGGAGAAAGGTTCACAGAATACATTTTTGGTAGTGTGCTGAGACCCTTCCTCAAGAGGACCTGGCTTTCGCCCAGCTGGGCGTGGCGCAGCGGTTGAGCGTCGTCGACCTAGGATCCAGGAGATCGGGGTTCGATTCCCGGTCAGGGCACATGCCCGGGTTGCGGGCTCGATCAATGACTCTCTCATCATTGATGTTTCTATCTCTCTCTCTCCCTCTCCTTTTCTCTCTCTGAAATCAATAAAGATATATTTAAAAAAAAAAAATGAGGACCTGGCTTTCCCTTCATTCAAGGGGTTCCAGGTCTGTAAACTGGCTCAAGTCTGGGAATGGATTGAGCAGGCATGACTTTCTGTTAGAAACAAACTCTTAGAGCCCTTTCGAAGGGCTGTAACACTAAATGCAAAAACCTCTGCTTAGAGAGCCTACATCAGTAAATTCAGCCTGATCCAACTTGATGTTACTGTCACCATTATCCCACTTCTTAGTATTCATTCCTGTGGCTATTCCCTGATTTCTGTCTGCATAAATTAGAGTACTCAAGTAGTTCTCTTGGAATGCAACACACTTCCTCACAGGTCACATTTTGTACCTCCCCTTCAGGGGCCTGCTGGACTTGAGTCTGATGATAGATCTAGAGGCAAAGAGGGGTGGCGGGGTGGGTCCCATGGAGAATCAGCATTGTCTTGCATGGCAACTGTCTCAGGAGGGGCCACTGCCATTTTCTCATGCATGCAGGACTAACTTTTCAAGCTGAGGTGGAGAGGCTGTTTCTACTGGGCTGGTGAGAAAGATCCCACTGGGGTGAGAGACCTCTCATGCTGGCAAAGAAGAATCGTCATGATTTAGGGGCTCAGTGTCCCCAGCTTCCTCAGGATCTTCTCACACATCCCCATCCCAACTCACAGGATCTCATTCTTTTCTAATCAATGCCCTCACTTGAACAGCAGACACTCTGCCAGGCCGGGAGTTCAACCTGTGTTGTAATTTAGCCAGTCGCAGGATGATGTTCTGCAATTTTCAGCAATTTCAGCCCTGTGGCTGCAAGAGATGAGGCTCTGCCTCAGGGCACAGTGGAAGCCTGCTGGTCATTGATGCTGCACCTGAGTTGGGAATTTGAATCCTTGAGATCACCCTTTTCTTAAACCACTTTCTCCAGTAACATTAAGAGCAACTAATTAACGTCGCCGCGTTCTTTAGTTTTCCCAAATGTTCAAAAGCGTCACGCACAGAGTCACTTCACTCATTGCTTCTTGTAGGCAGTTGATTGGGAGTATCCAGTGCAGGTGTTTTGCATTTCTCTACAGTTCACACAGGAGATATGGCCATTAGGGTTTTTAAACCCTGATCAGAGGCACTATTCCAAAAACTCCAGAACCAATTCAAAAAATTTATCCTTAAAATTCTGTTCCTCTATAACCACTCCCAGGATCAAAATCTGCATTGGCTAGGGTTCTCCAAAGAAACAGAATCAATAGGATATAGATATAAATGAGAGATTTATTACAGGATTGGCTCACATAATTGTGGAGGCCAAGCAGTTCCAAGATCTATCCTCTGCAAAGTGGAGAACCGGGGAAGTCAGTGGTGTAAGTCAGTCTGAGTCCAGAGGCCTGAAGGGAGCCGATGATGTAAGTCTGAGTCCAAAGCCTCAAGAATTAGGGGACCAGTGGTGTAAGTCTCAGTCAGTCCAAAGATCTGAGAACCAGGAACACAGATGCCTGAGGGCAGGAGAAGATGGATGTCTCAGCTCAGGCAAAGAGAGCAAATTCACCCTCCCTTTGCCTCTGTTCTATTCAAGCCCTCAGTGCACAGGTGAGGGTGATCTTCCTGGACTCCATCTATTAATTCAAATGCTAAACTTCCAGAAACACCCTCAGAAATGCTCCCAGAAATAATGCTTTACCAGCTAGTTGGGCATCCCTTAGCCCAGTCAAGTTGACACATAAAATTAACTGTCACATTTAGCCAACAGAGATCAACTTGAAAGGAAAACGACAGATCCTTTGCTGGTACTCTCTCCATGGAAAGAATGACCAGGAATTATTTCAGGTGTTATTTTCAGGATTTATAGTCACATTAGAACCCGATTAGTCTATTGTTTGTAGATTGTCTATTGGAAAATTTTTAAATAATTGGAAAGAGAACCAAAAATAAACAAAGCTAATCAACTCAAAAGAGTGAATGCCAAAAAAAAAATATAAATAATGGCCTTGAATACGACACATGTGTTCCTCAGGTCATTACTGTCCAGGATGAACCACGCTTTATCTTTAAATCTTGTTATATAAGGAACTGCTAACATACCAGAGTTTAACAGGACAGCAGAGAGACTATGGCAAGCAGAGAGCAGGAGAACTCAGCGTGGACTCGGAGCAGTTCTGTTCGACTGGGTGAGCCTGGTGCCTGCGCGGGGAGCAGAGTGAGATAAATGAGCAGGATCGTGTATTCCTGAACCATGACGACAATTATGCAGTTGACTATGAAGGTCAGGAGACTCATTTTATTATGTAGGAAGAGTAGTGTAGAAAAAATTTATAGACAGATCTGGAGGAAAAAATATTGGAATCAGAGATACTGATCAGGAGTGTGTTTAATCAAAGGGGTGGAAAAATGCAAAATATTTAGGCATTTGTTAGGGCTGTACTTAAAGCATTTGTATCTTCAGGGGAAAAATATGTAAGTGATGCAGATTTTTAACTAAGACATATCTTTGGCTCTAGCAACTATGCGTAAGACCACATTAGAAAAAAATTTACATTTCTAGATTGAGATAATTTTCTTTTTCCGACGTTGCTGCTGTAGACAGTAAATTTCAAAATAAAGAGATTTGACTTTCCATTTCACATCAATCAATACTTCTTGCACAAGTCAATGTGGGCAACAATATGGGGAACATTAGACTACATTAAAGGCATGATCGCTGCCGTTGGGGGAAAAATCACATTCTCATAGGGAAGGCAAATGAAGCCAGGCAAACAGTTCACCATGTAGAGTGCTGGCCTGGAAGACGGTAAACTGGATAGCTTAGGTAAACTGGATAGTTTAGGAAACTCTAAAAGATTGTACATAACAGAATAGACGGTGGCATCATGGAGAGCTGGAAAGAGAACAGAATTTTGAATGACATGGTTTGGGCTCAAGCTGCAGTCTCATCCGCGCAGGCCTGGCCTTGTGAGCTCGGGGCTCCTTCATGTTTTTCAGTCTCAGCTTCCTCTTCTGTAAATTGGAGTTAAAACACATGGGCCACTGACTCATGCTGTTCCGATGGTGTGCTTATGCAGCTTATTTTTTAGGTCCCAGTAGAAAACTTTACATTGATCTCAGTAAATTTTTATCTTGGTTATAATTTCCAAAGATGTGAAGGTTAGTGTATTTGTGGAGGGATTAGCCATAGTCCATGGGACCAGGGGCCACAAGCCAGACAGAGATGGGCAATGGAAAGAGAGATAAAGGGCCAGTATGAATAAGTCATTTTCTAACCTTCAAAACAGAATTAAGATGCATCCTCAGGAGGCGGTAGGTTTCATGTCACTAGAGGTGTTTAGAGAAGGACATGATAGAGATGACTCAAACATCAGATGACATCTTTTCCAAACAGAAAGCAGAATTAAAAGTGGCACTAAATAAAATCTCATCAACATGCAATGAGAATACAAGGCAGGAGGTTGGCTTTCTGGTTGAAGACTAATGAGAAGGTTTCAATTTAGGAGGCTTTTACTGCAGGGAGCTGACTTTAAATCTAATGCATTTTTTTTCTTACACTTTTGAGATAATTCTATTTTAAATAATTCTTAAAATATATTTCATTGGTGTAAATACAAGGCTTCCTTTCTTTCTGTGGAAGTGATTTCAATAAAATTATTTAATTCTAAAGTGCCTGCCAAAGGTATGCTTAAAAATAGTAAATAATTTAAAAAGACATTTTTACAGACATCTATGAATTTAGGTGCATAAATATATATATGAATATATATATGTATATATATATACACATACACACACTCACACATATACACACATACACGTAATACATATATATAGCTGAAATATATATCATATACAGTTATATACATATATTTAACTGAACTATAGGAAAGATTATACAGGTCTTTTTTAATACATTTAATTACCAAGAATTTAGTAAGTGACTTAATTGTAGACAATTTAAACTATACAATTGACTCAAATCAGTATTTTTCCACATGTCTATTAACAGCCTCTTAAAGAGCCACTTCTGAGGAGGGTTTCGAAATAATTGTTCAAAATGATTTATTGTATTCAATTTGAATGCTTTGTCATAATTATGCATTTATCTCAATGTTCTTAGAGACAATCATGTAGAATATTTATTTCAATGAAACTTATTAGGTAAAATTTCAGCTATAATATTACGAACCAGAAATCCCAAGTTCCACTTCAAGGTCTAAAATACTCTCTCTCCAGGCAGGGCTTTAATGTCTCTGACCCTGCGGTTCAGCCTTGAGTCCCCTGGCCAGTCATTCCTGTCGCCATCACCTGCTTTGTGGCTGGGAGGAGCAGGTCTGGGTGACGGGGCCATGGGTAATGTCCCATCCAAGGGATTTGGCCATGTCTACTGTAGTCACTAAGCATGACCTCAGCCAGCTACACTGACTGATTTTCCTCACAGAGGTGCGTTTGGGATATAGGGAGCAGCTCCCCTATAAATAGAAGTTGTAAGGAGTTTTCTGTTCCAGCATTTTCTTCTTTTTTTATGCCTCTGAAGTCATATAGCATTACTATCCTGGGTGCATATTTTAATCTCTGGAGGATTTTCAAAAACACAAATGTTGGTACCTGAAGCACTGATTCCTGAACTTCAGCATTCAAATCCCACAGAGAGCTGGGCCCCAAGCTCACCCTCACCCCCAGGGTCATGGTTCAGTGGGTAGGGCTGGGGTGGGCCTGGGAATTTGAATTTCTAACAAGGTTGCAGGTGATGTTGAAGTTCCTGGTCCACAGACTACACTTTGAGAATTGTGACCTAGAGACTCAGATTTAATTGGTCTTAACAGTGTGGTGGTTGTGGGGCTGGAGGGGATGGGCGGAGGTGGAAGAGAGCACAGAGGGGATAAATGGTGATGGAAAAAATATAAAAATTTTGTTTAAAGAATTAATTGGCCTTAGATGGAGCCTGGGCATTTATAGTTTTAAAAACTCCCCAGGTGATTCTAATGTGCAATTAGGGTTGAGAATTACTATGGAATCTGATGAACTTCTTTCTTACAAGCAAGTATTTTTAAATTTTTATATCAAGGTTAAGTGTGACATGGAAAATCTTATGCTAAATACAAAGGTTGCATAACACCAAGTGCTGAATGCTGAGTGGGACCTAATTTTAAATGCACTTATTGACTTAACTATTAAACCAACAATAGCTCTAGCTGTTAACACATATAGTACGTGTAAGGCTATGAATATCTTCTTAAAATAATTCTTACTGCACGCTTAAAAAAACAACGCGCTTTCTTAATTACACTCCCAGATATCCTTCCATTTGTTCTACTCAGACCTCACTGAGGCCCTCATTAGAGGCTAACAAAGTGTTGAACAAACATGGAGAAGCTGAACAAACAAATGTGTTATTGACTGTAACATGGAAGCAATAAAACACATTTTAGATGAAACAGGCTCATTTCAAATTAATGCCATCACTAAAGAGCCTATAAAACCATGATTTAGAATTAAATCTTATGTTGCTATCATGTACCACATCGAATCAATAAAGACAAAATAAGCAAAAGTGATTTGGGAAGAATTTTATGGATAAATCACTGAAACAGAATATTGGGTAAATATCTTTAAAGACCCATGGGTGTGTTTCTCTACATACATGAGCCTGCATTTGGGTTTAACAAAAATCTCTGGTGGAAATTAGCCTAAGGAGGTTTTTACCAGAAGGCTAAAACATTCCATGGGGCATATAGCTTTGCCTGTCGGGGTCATCGGGGCTCCCGGGTAACTAATTTATAATTTCATACAATAGGCACGTACTTGAGTGGAACTCTTGAGGATCAATATGATTAAAAATATGGGTAAGGATAAGGGGAATTTTCAAATATTAAATCGTGTTTTAATTTTAAGAATGTTTTGAAAGGCAAAACAAAAACCTAAAGAAAATAGATACATCCCGGCCCTGGCTGGGTTGGTGGCTCAGTTGGTTGGAGTGCCATTCTGTGCACCAAAAGGTTGCTGGTTCCATTCCCCATTCAGGGCACATGCCCAGGTTGCGGGTTCAATCCCAGTGGGGATGTATCTGGAGATGTTTCTCTTTTTCTCTTCCCCTCCCTTCCTCTCTGTCTAAAAATCAATAAGAACATGCTTTTAAAAAACTATTTAAAAGAGAAATAGATATGTCCCTTGTGAAAGCTTTGTTTCGCTTTGCCATTACAGAAGGGTTCCTTCAAATATAACATAATAGCTAGTGTTTAGATTGTATTTTACAGTATCAAAGCATTTATATATATATATATCGTACTCATAAGATCCAGGCATAATAAAAAAATATATATGACTCTTTAGAGAAACTATCCCGAGAAAGGAAAGTAGAAAATAATTCGCCTGCTCTTGTTCAGTGATGCTTAGCCATGATCCATGTGTGTCTGGTGCCAGCTGAAATGGAGGTGGGGGAAAGCCACAGGTTACCATGGGGGTGGAGGGGTAAGGGATGGAATTGTTTGGAGGCTGTTGAGAAATAAATGATAAAGATTAATTTAAGGCCTTAGAGTTTTCAAACTGGAAATGCAGCTCAGCCAACACCTAGAAGTGTTTCAAAGAAGTAAAAGATAAAAGATCTTATAGTAAAAACTACATTCTTGGGAATTATCAGTTCTGCATTCTCAGCTGTAGGATTGGTCCAGGATGGTTATCAGCCCCAAAGCAGGCTGTCAGGATGACGGATGCCAGGGGGTCCAGAAGATGGGAGCCAGGAGGTCTGGTCAGATCTGTTGGTTTGGGTAATAGAGGTCAGGTGGATGTATGTGAGTCTTTCAGAGGGCAATCAGAGGGTTATCTGGAGGGCCATATGTGTACCTAGGCTTTGATGCAGGACTGGAAAGTCCAAAAAAAGTTTAAGTTCCCAGGCTAGTTAGAGCAAGAATGTATTTTTTGCTTATGCTTCAGCTTTCATAATGTTAATAATTTTAGCAGCTTGGTTAAAGAGACTCCATTGTATAGAGTCCCTCTCTTCACTCTTCCCTGAGGCGAAGTACTGATGAAAGTCCACCGCCCTGGATGGGCCTGGAGGCTGCAGATGATCCAGCCAAGTGAGTGCAGAATCAGGGCTGAATCCCAGGGGACTCTCACTGCCAGAAAGGCATCTAAAGCTGGACAGCTAAATGTGGACACTTGAGAGAATGTCTAGATCAAGGACAACATAGCCAGAAGTAGGTCAAGATAAAGAAAACAAAAACAAAACAAGCAAAATAAAACAGTAGGATTGAGAAGAGGAGAGAACATAGAGTAAGGACGCGGAGGGCACGTGGGCACTGAGCACCCACCCCATGGCCAGGCTGGCGACACTGCTCCCGCTGCTCTGCACCCTCAGTGGCTTCCTCAGTTTGGGGGAATCAATGCTACAGTTTCAAGCTGGAACTGCTCCGTGGGCTCTTGTTTAATTTTATGAGTGAAATCCTGCCTTGGCTGACAGCTTCTTTTCAGTAGGAATCTGCTGCGTGCTTTCATGTTTTTTATCAGAGTAGGCCATCATCTCTGATTATGTGAATATGCTTATATTATATAGACTCATAAAATTAAGACCTCTTTTTTCTCATAGTTTGTATGTGGTGGGAAGATGGAACCAGGTTAATCTATCCTTTCCTATTTCCATAGAGAATGAAAAAGAGCCCACCCAGTTCTGAAAGCACATTTTTCACCCCCTTCATTACTAAGCTGCATCAATCCCCTGCCTCCTAGGTGGCGGTGAGTCCCAGCCAGGAGCCCCATCGCCCTCTCCTGTGCTCTAAAGAGGCTCACCCAGCCCAGCCCCTCTCCACCTGACTCAGCTCCGTGTTCCAGGCCCAGAAAAAATGTGATGCTGCTTCCTATTTGTACGATCCATTCCCTTTCCTTTCTCACATTTGCTATCTCTCTTGTCACAGACGCTGATTCAACAAACACGTATTCAATTATACCTTCCCCGTCATCTCGCATAGCAGCCGCAGCAGAGACAGGATGAGCGTGGCATTTAAGCCTGGGCTCTGCAATGCCTTTACGAGCCGTTTAAAGGCCCCACTAAGTGTTCCCATCCCAGCAGCCTCGTGACAGCTACATCTTGGTAATTGAGTGGTCAGTGCTGCTGAGACTGACAGGCTGGCTATTTCCTCGAGGCCACGTTGTCATTGTGGGCCATCCTCTGAGCATTTTCCTTAAGCAGCCCTTAGAGGAATATGCCCAGAGGTTCTGAATGCAAGGCCAAATATCAACATCAATTTTGTACTTTGATCTAATCCTGTTACTGGTAGCAAGACTCGGCAGGTAAGAGCGGAGTGTGGGTAGTGAGAGGAGCCAGTGGGAGTGAGGAAGGCTAATCCAGGACCTCACTGCAGAACGAGGGCTGGGGGCTGGCCTGGTTGCCAGCTGAAGAGCTTGGAGGCTGGGCGGGAGAGGGCAGGGGGGTGCAGGCTCAAGGTTCAGGGGATAAGCCCCAGCCACACAAAGGCAGGCTGGCAGGGCTCAGGTTGCAATAAGGCAGAATGGCAACCTGACGGGTGAGCTGAGCCTTCGAGTGGGAACTGGGACAGCCGTCCAAAGGTGTGGAGCTGTGGCAGGGCAACGTCATGGGCAGGCAGCCTGTGCAGGTCTGCAGAGCCCTGAACTTGGTTTAATGATCTACTTTCCTGGTCTTGAAACTCTTAATAATTTTTTAACAAGGAGCCTGGCATTTTCATTTGCACTGGACCAGTCCTGTGTTGTGGTTTGGGGCCTGGGCAAGGGAGGGTAGAGTAACATTTCTTCTCAGGTGATAATGGCCCCAAATATCCACTTAGGGCTTGAGGCAAAAGTCCATCCTGCCCTACAATCTCCATCACTCTCTAGCTCCTTACCCTGCTTGATATTTCTTCAGAGCCGTCTTCACTCCCTGAAGTTAAGAGTATTTCTTTTTAACTTGTTTATTGCCCATTTCTCTTTTTCCCATGAGAAGCAAGGACTTTGCCCATCTTGCTCATTGCACTATTCGCAGCTCCTGCAACAGTGCCTGACACATAAACATGTGTGGTGTGGATGGTTACCTCCAAGCCTTGGGAATGCTGAGGTTCCCAGGACCTCAGAGGCATCCACAGGGATCTAGTTTTGTACATGAAGCTGGGTGGTCTGGCCCAGGAGATAGGCAGCTCTGTCTCAGGGAAGGAGATGGAGGACCCCGTGTCCAGGGAGAGATTTGTGGTAAAGGCAAGATCTGTGTTTACACTACTTAGCTGCATCCTGCCAAAGCCACCTGGGAATGGGGAGATCGGACAGAATACATGTGGAGGTTGGAGAATCACTAAGTGAACGTGAGGCAGGAAAAGGCAGAAGTAAATTGGAGGTTGCTGACACTCACATTCTTTTGACTCCTAGGAGTAATGTCCAAATTTGCAGGTGAGACAGTTGTGTTCTAAAAATAAAACAGAAATGTAAACAAGTGGTGCTGAATGGTTCTCACTCCAAAGACTTGGCAGTTTCCAAAGTTTCACAGAAGCAACTACTGACTGCATTTACCTCTGGGACTTGACTTGAAACCTTACTCATGATGTCATCCTGCAACGTTTTAGGATTGTCATAAAACTAGCTTTTGTCATTGCACTTATTCTGCAAATGCTCTGTGCTCATGAGGCCCTGATTCCACAACCACAAATGCTTGTAAGGGCCACCTGACCCTGGAGTGTGCCTTGGACCCACAGTGAAAGCTCTGGTCCTTTGGAACTAGAGCAATGTTCCAAAACGAAGGAGCCTCTCCCTTTCTGCTCTGTCTCCAAAGTCCTTCCTCAACTCTGGATTTCCCCCCACTGTCCCCTCCCCTGACTTGCACGATAGACCAACTCAGGTGCTGTAGCTGTGATTTCAATAAATGATGAGCTTGTATCCTTATAAGGAAACCTTGATCAAAGTGGAGGCATTGGGCATAGAGTCATTATGTTGATTTCTGATTAGACTGAATGACATGTTTGGGAAACCAGTTAAACCAAGAAAGGCCTTCAATACTGGCAAACCTGCTGCTGTGCCCATTACCGTCACTCCTTTGGTCTCAGCTTAGATAAATGCAGCTTTCTCCTCCTTGGTCTCGCCCCTAGTCAGAGGACCTGTGGATTGGCTAAAGGACAAGCCACCATTGGGTTTATCATTTATGTAGGATGTGAGTTTCACTTAATAAAGAGGAAGTTATTTTTTAGTGTTTGACTCTTGCCTTCCTTATAGCATTGTGGTTAAGTATAAGGTCTCTGAAAGCAACATGCCTGGGTTCAAACCCTGGTTCTGACACGTGTTAGTTCTGTAACTGTCAGTAAAATATTTAAGCTCTCTGTGCCCCATTTTCCCTATCTGAAAAATTAACTCCTGCCTTATTGATGAGGTTTAAATGAATCGGTCATCTTAGGCAGCTTGGACTGAAATAACAAAAACACCTTAGACTGGGAGGCTTCAACACCATTTGTCTCCCACAGTTCTGGAGTCCGGGAAGTCCAAGATCGAGGCATTGGCAGAGTCCATGTCTGGTGGTAGCCCCCTTCCCAGTTCATCCTTGTCAGTAGTTATTTCTGTGAAACTTTGGAAGCTGCCAAATCTTTGGCAGTGAGAACCGTTCAGTGTTCTCCTTGTAATGTCACATGGCAGAAGGGGCGAGGGAGCTCTCTGAGGCTCTTTTTTAAGGGCATTCGTCCCACTCACCTCCTAAAGGCCCCATCGCTTAATACTATCACACTGGGGATTAAGTTTCAATGTATGAATTTTACGGGACACAAACATTCAGTCCATAGCAGTGATGCATATAAAATGCTTAGAGCGGGCTTGGCGTGCTTTAAGAATTCAGTATAGGTTGACTGTCAATGTCATTTTGTTATTCTTAGCACCACCTCTGTCAGCCCGTCTCTTCTGATGGGAAATCAATTCCTATTTTCACTCACCCTCTTCCTGTTTGGACTTAACTGCTCCGGAGGCAAGGGTGTGGGCTGAGTTGGATGGCATTTCTCAATTATTAATCCATTATTTAATCAATTAGTAAAGATCTTATAGTCGACACAGAGGCATAGCACACACATTTTTCGTGCAGGGAGTGGGCTGAGTGGTGACTGACTTCTGGAGGCCTGATCTGGTGACCATGTCACAGCTGAGCTTTCTGCCTGTCGGGCACCGGCTATTCAATGGAATGACCACATATATCGCGTGACAAGCAAAGACAGATGGACTAGCACTATGCAGTGCATTGTTTATAATGTTCATTTAGGGTTCCCTAGAGCCACATCAAGACCAAGGCTCGCTGGAAAGACAGGGAACCAAATCAAACCCATTATCAGAGTGGAGCATCTTTTTCCGAGGCGCCTCATAACCAGGCGTACCTCCAAGTCATGTAATCTGCAAACCAGAGATAATTACACCTGCCTGCTCTGTGTCACACAGAGACAGTGCGAGGATTAATTAAATCATGACTGCCAAGAACACCGAGCTCCTTTGAGATAAATGCTCTACAAATGCAATCTTAGATTATTATTCAGAGCTCCATTCTGTAAATGTCAGGACAGACCTGCAGCTTATGAGACCAGACCCATCTGCAAGCTGAAATCCCCCCAGGGGATAGAAAGCCTGTCTGGAAAATTCCCGACCACTAACTAACACATTACTGGAGAACCTCTGCTTTATGTGGCCACGCACCACTCGACAGATGCTTTCATGGCTGCTCAGAACCTCGCACCAGGCGCTCGCATTTGGAGTTATAGCCTCAGTAGCAGCATCGCTCCCCTCCAGAAGAAAGTCTCCTCTATAGTTGCGGCCTCATTCAGCTGATTCCACTTCATATGACTTTATCATCACCGTAGAGTGACCAGTTGTCCCAGTTTGCCTAGCATTCAGGACATTCAAAGTTAAAATCAAGGTAGTTCTGGGAAAACGGAACCAGTTGCTCACCCTAACCCGTTACTAAATAGCAATGATGCTAAAGTGCTCTGTTACTGGGGGATATACATCCGAGTCCTGGAAACCTGTTCCATAAAATATTAGGTTTGGAACTGATGGTAAGAAATTACTTTTGTACAAGGTACAGCTGTAAATACTTTATGCTTAATATTCACCATAACTCCTGGAGGAAGGCATTATCACATCTACTTAAAGGATGAGACACATGGAGATAAAGGAATTTGCTTAAGGTTACACAGCTGGTGAATCAGAAGGACTGGGGTTCCAAACCAGGTACAAGGTACCAGGCCCATGCTCTTAAGCACCATATGATACTGGCTCTCTAATTATCTTCCAGAATGCAGAGTTGATGATTTTCCTACAAAAAGAAGCCATTTTTTTCTTTATTTACATCTGACTATTATAAGAACTCAAGGGAAGGGTACAAATACAGGTACATATCTTCTCTATTTCTCCAATTAAAAAATACAAACCAGCTTAGGACTCCCTATGCCAGATGGTCAACAAATCTGTTATCTCCCTTTTGAGTACTCCCCTCACACTGAATTGTCCTAGGCTGCAGGCTTCACAGGACACACGAGGGGTCAACCACCTCTGGTTGTAGACAGCTTGGGAAGTCCTCTGGCACCATTACTGCCCCTCCTTGGTGCTACTTCCTGTTGGCTCTGCTGAGAGCTGGCCCCACAGGCTGACCTGTCACAGCAGGCTGGACCTTCGCCGGCCCAGGCTCCACTTTCTGAGATGGACCAGGTGGTCTCACGGAGCCAGGGATGGCCGGAGATGACACACCTTGCTTGACATGCTGAAGTTGAAGCTCTCTATGCCCTGGGTGAGAACAGTGCCAGGCATCTGCCCACTTATGGACACAGAACTTTCTCCCTTCTCCTCCCCAAAGGCTCATGTATCTTGGGGTCAGGTTGCTTTTCCTCCTTCAAATCTCAAAAAATAAAAAATAAAAAAAAATTGCTGATTATATCTTTTTACTGCAATTGAGAGACAGTCACAGTCCTAAGGACAGCAATCTTAGCTCTGCTGCTACAACAAGTACCACAGGCTGGGCGGCTTAAACAACAGAGATTTACTCATAGTTTTGGAGGCCTGAGATCAGGGAGCCAGCAGCACTGGATTCTGGCAAGGGCTCTCTTCCTGGCTTGCAGAAAGCTGCCTTCTCACTGTAACCTTACATGGAAGAGACTCTGGTGCCTCTTCCTCTTCTTATAGGGGCACTAATCCCATCATGAGGGCCCCCCTTTTTATGATCTCACTAAGTCTAATTACCTTCCAAAGGCTCCATTTCCAAATACTACCATACTGGGGGGCAGGGCTTCAACATGTGATTTGGTGGGGTGAAGAGACATAGTTCAGCCCATAGCAGCAGCTAACTAATTACCTTCTAGCGGCCCTCCATCCCATGCCCCTCCAAAGGGTAGAACCAGCTCTGGTAACTTAAAGGTGATTTATTCCCCTTTCCTTACCCAAACTTCCTTGTTTTTGCAGAAAAATAACAAGAAATTACTTAAATCTCCAAGGTAGCATCTCTCTCTACCTATTCAAAATACCATCAAAATGATAACCTAACTTACGTAGGCTCAGTGACTACAGAATCAGATTATAGTTCCACTTGGCCTTGGCATATACTCACATTCCTACCTTTGATTTTAAATTCAGAATTAAGGTTAAAGTAGCTCAAGCAAAGCTAAAGTATTATTTTTTTCCCCATTCTATAATTAGCCATCGCCATTAGCTAGATGTCAATTCCTGTTCACACCTTGTTTAGTGCTTCCGAATATGTAGAAGGGCTCACAGGAATCCCAGAGCCCAAAACAGATACCACGCGGCACAGACGGGGATATGACTGGGTTATTGAGCCAGGAAAGTCAGGCCATCTGGACAGTGGTCTTTGATAACCTGGAAGCTGACGGGTCGGAGGTGTTCCATACATCATAAAATCCTACTGATGCTTCTGACATCTGCTTTATTGTTTTGTTTGTTTTCTTTGCTGTGCCCACCCCACCCCACTACTCAACCTCCGGTTTCATGGAAAAGCAATATATTTAAAAGCTTAAAGTGTTTCTCTAGTACCATGCCACCTCCCTGGAAATAGTTGATTTTCTTAGGAAGGTAAAAAAAAAAAAACACAAAAAACAGGTTAGTTATGGGATCCTGTGCCTGGTGGCCTGGTGCTAATCCCATCCCCTCTGCTTTTGGTCAGATGTCTTTGTCTGAGGAGTGTTGCAAGAATTAAATAAAATAATGTACATAAAACACTTAGCATGGTGTCATGTGCAATGAGTGTTAGTAGATTTTATTATTTTTATTCTCGGGTAAGACAAAGTTATTATTTTTCCTTTGTGTGACATTAGAACAGGCAGATGAATTAATATTTGTTGAATGAAGATTATCTCGACCAGCGGTTCTCAGAATTTTGGATTTCAAAGCCCATTAAAACTTTAAAAAAGAAATTGAAATTGATATAGAGCTGTTTACTTCTTAATTTTCCTTATTTTTAAAAATTTATTGGGGTGACATTGGTTTGCAAAACCGTACTGGTTTCAAGTGTACAACTCAATAAAGCATCATCTGCACACTGCATTGTGCGCCCATGGACCAAACTAAAGTCTCTTTCAGTCCCCATTTTACTTCTTATTTTTCTAAGCTAAGGCGTGGGAAAATTCATTTCCAGCTACTAGCAACAGTATAGTGCTACAAACAAAGGGAACTGTATTACAGATATAACCTATAATGAAAATGGAACATACTTAACTTGGAAAAACATGAGCTAGCGCTCGGACTTTTCTCATTTTGCAGAGAGATAGTGTTCACATGGTGGTCTGGCTCAGGGGCACAACCAGCAACCAGGAATCACTAATCCAGTCCAAACCTTGACCTTCAGAAACCATCTGAGCCAGATGTCTGTTACTCCTAATTTTAGGGATAAAGACTTCACAGTCCTCCTGGCAGCTTGTTTAATCACACTTAAGTTATATCTGAGCCACCAGAGGATTGAATCAAACCAGCGAAGGAAAAAACAGCCTGACCTGCCACCTTCTGGGTGGGCTGTGCCTGCAGAGGTGTTTACATTTATAATCAAATCTCCTCCTGGTCATTCAGACTTGAAGACCAGGCCCACTCAGAGCAAGTTCCCCACATTAGAAAAATAAAGGCTTTGTGACCATGCTCTTCCCCTTCTCTCTGGGAAACGCAGCCATGTCCCCCATAATGGTGTTTGGGTGGACGATGAACAGCATGCACTATGATGGTCCCGTAAGATTATGATGGAGCTAAAAAATTCTCATTGCCTTGTAGCCATTGGAAAGCCATGTAGCAAGGCAATGCTCATGTGTTTGAGGTGGCACTGGTGTAAACAAACCGACTGCACTGCCAGGCGTATAAAAGTATAGTCCATAATGCTTGGAAATGATAATGAATGACCGCGTTACTGGTTTATGTATTTACTATAATATACTTTTTTAAAATTTTTATTTTTGTTAATCTTCACCCAAGATTATTTTTTCCATTGCTTTTCAGAGAGAGTGGAAAGGAAGAAGGGGGGGAGAGAGAGAGCAAAACATAGACATGAGAGGGACACATGGATGCCTCACGCACACATCCAGTCGGGGGCCAGGGATCGAACCTGCAACCCAGGTACATGTCCTTGACTGGAAATTGAACCTGTGACCCTTTGGTGCATGAGGTGATGTTCTAACCACTGAGCCACATTGGCCAGAGCTATGTTATACTTTTTATTGTTATTTTACTTTCTACTTATTAAACAATAAATAGAAATTTTCTACTTATTAAAAAAGCTTGCTGTAAAATGTGCTGCCACGTGACATCTCCTGTTTACCGCGTCTCTTGACTGCATAATTTTCTCTGGCGCTTCTTTTAATCTTGTGTTGTTTTGTACAGTAACATGCTGTACAGGTTTGTAGCCTAGGAGCAGTGGACTTATACAGCCTAGGTGTGTAGTGGGCTGTGACATCCAGGTTTGTGTAAATATAGTCTGTGATGCTCGCACAATGACATGAAACTGCCTAACGGTGCACTTCTCAGCACATATCCCTGTTGTTAAATGGTGCCCGGCTGTGTAAGTGTTCTGGAAATATTGAAATCAATATAATTCATCCCTCTTTCAAGTCATGATATCTTCAGTCAGAGTAAACACGAAACCAAAGCCAGCTCCCTGCCATGGCTTGGTGCATCTCTGCATGAGACCCAAGCAGCCATTTGAGCCACTGGGTACATTGTCATGTTCATCCACATTCCTGGGCCTCATAAAAAGTCCTTTCATGGTCATAGTAGTTATAAGAAAACAACATCAGAATCTCTCTTCTTGACATTTGTAACAATTAGTGCAAGAATCTGAAGGCTGTTGCCATACAGAAGTGTTCAGTAACCTTGCACAGTCTGTATTCTGTTTGGGGAAGATTGACTTTATTTTTCCAGAAGGTCAATTCATGCTACAAATAAGCTCCACAGTGGGGATCACTTTTCTTTTTCCTTTTAGAATAAAAATCGCAATACTGATTACCCACCACTTTTTGTTCCTTTCCAGTTGGGTCTGCATCGGACAGCTCGTTACTGATGTGCTGCTTCATTATTTGCATCCACTTGGTGTCTACATATAGCTGCAAATGGTTAGAAGATTAAGCAGAACACAAATTTAATTTTAAATCCATTTAAGAGCCAATCAAAAGGTTTACTTGCTTCAAAACTCTTCCTAGTGTAACAAATACATATTTTGAAGGGAAGGTTGGGATAATACATTCTGTGCATTTTTATCATGTTTTACAATTATCCTGTCTTCAGTCTTTACCTAAGGTGACATCTTTTCTATACCCTCACATCAAGATAAATGATCTAACAACAGAACAGAATATTTAAAGTTTTGATTATCCTAGAAAACTTCAAGATACAGGGCCTCTGAATATGAGCAGAATATAAATTCATAAAATATCAAGCTGTAGTCTCAGCGATCAGGATACTAATTTATATATTTCCGTTTCTATAAACCCAACTTAAGATGACTCACGTAAGTTTTTTGTACACAGAGACAGACTCATACATTCTTTCCATGAACCAGAGAATTGCCCAAAACACACTTCCCTTAGTTACTAAATGTTAGTACTACATTAAACATTTTTCTAGTTCTGAATCAATAAGGAAAGGCTTATGTTTTTTAAAAAAAGTGCTCCCAAGAATGAAGCAGACAGCTGAAAACAGGAAATATGTCAGCTTTATTCAACCATTTAAAATGAGAGCATCATTCCTCAGAGGGAGAGTGTGCTTTGGGAAGACAGAAACACATTGTTCTGCAGGGGAATTCTCTTTACCCAGGTGACCCTGGGCCATAAATTCTGAAAACTAAAATTACGCAGTAAGTGCAGATCCCCTCTGTGATGTGTCGGTGTTTTGAATAAAGACCAAATTGTACCCTTTGTCTGTCTCCCTCAAAAAATAAAACAATTTGTCCAGCCGGAGTGGCTCAGCAGGTGAGCATCGAGGAGATCACGGCTCAATTCCTGGTCAGGGCACACGCCCGGGTTGTGGGTTCGATCCCCAGCAAGGGGCGCGCAGGAGGCAGCCGATCAATGACTCTCTCATCATTGATGTTTCTCTCTCGCTCTCCCTTCCTCTCTCTGAAATCAATAAAATATATTTAAAATAATAAAATAAGTAAAGACATAAAAACAATTTTTTAAAAAGCAGAGAAGGGTCCAATGCTACAAGAATTTACTCTATAGGACTCTTGCCCAGAGGAAGATCTATCATTGTTACAATAGAAATAGAATTGGCTCTAGTGGTTTTTACAATCCAGTGCCCCTGCTTTTAGCAAATTCAAGAAACCAGGACATTACTAGGCCCATATACTATCAAGCGATTGTCTTTTGAATACAAAACACAGCCTAGCCTGCGTGAAGGACATTCGAAAAGGCCACAGGGACACTGAGCAGGGAGAATATTTCAGCGAAGCCTTCATGGGTGCGATTGAAATGAGGGGCCCAGTGGGGATAACGCTGTCTAGGAAATGTTTAAATTATAACCCTCAAAGGTGCAACTATCCATGTGCGTACGGACCACGTCTCCATCACGCTGCCAGGCGTCGCTGATGTCTTACAGCATTGATGCCATTTGTAATCAACAGAATTAGGAACTCGGTAATCATCTCAGTTTGGTGATAGTAATTATGACAGAATAAATAGCAGCCGGGATGCCTCGCTGCAGTTATTGATGTTGATGGCAAACACAGCCAAGGAAGGTTTTTGTGTTTTGTTGTTGTTTGTTTTGTTTTGTTTTGTTCTGTTTTTAGGGAAGCCATCCAACAGGGTGGAACCTGCATGTGTTTGCCAAGAGAAAGACTTTATATACCATTTAAAAATAGACTTCCTGAAGAACTGGGATTTCAAAATACAGACGGGGTAAAAATGGATGTGGGGAGTGCCCATTAAGATCTGATATGCTATGTACTAATTGCCCTCAAACGTCAAATGAAACGTTCCTCTGTCCAAAAGTTATATATATAAAAAAGAAGACTTCCTGAAAGATGTCAGAAAGGTTCGTTGCCTCTTTAAATGATTTAGAAATAGTTCATTTATTTTTAAAAGTAATCACATATGTGTTGATATAAATTATACATGCAAACATATGCTCGCCAGTCCCTCTCATGGAAAGGCTGTGGCTTATCCAAATTTGGCTCTGACTGTCTTTCCATGGTCCCCTCTCTATCCAGAGCAGGCTGCTGGCCCCACCCAGAACCTATGTGTAGAGTTCCTTTGGTGCTGTTCCAGGCAATTACTTCTCCAGTTCTTACCACCGATGCTGGGTGAAAAATAAAACCCGGGGACTTTACTACCGATAATTAAGAGTTCCACCGCTGTTATGATAGAAAGATTGAGCTGTTTGAGAAGCAGACGTTTTATCTGGTGGTTGGTTTTATTTCCTTGTGGCTTAAATTATGAATAAATGTTTTTCTTACTTTTTACTTTTCCCATAAGCAGTCTTTTCGGCAGCAAAATGACTCTTCATTTTTTAATAACTACCATGCAATAAAGTGAGATGTCTATTTGGGAGACAGTGGATGTGCATTCTAATTATTCCATTCATCATGATTTTAGGATAGCAAAAGGCAGGGGCTTCCGGAGCCTCTGGGGAGGGTGTCTTAAAGACTGCAGGAAGCTGGTATCAGTGCCTCGCTTCATGATCGCTCTGGGACTGCACAGGCACAGGCAAATAAAATGCAATCAATCCTCTTACAGTTAGGAACTCTGTTAAACAGAGCACTAGCTTGAGCTTGTTTTTAGAAGTCTATGCCCTTTGACTCAGCAATGTACAATTCTAGTAATTGATCCTAAGAAAATAAGTAGATCGATGGCAGAGATATATTCAAGGACGTCCTGTGCATCATTGTCATAGTCCCCATCTTGGTTCAGAGTCTGAGAGCAGGACTTGACTGGAACCAGGTGGGTTTATTTCCAAGATGATCCTGAGAAGCTGGAGAGAGAGAGTGGGGAAGGAAGAGGCAAAGCAATTATAATGAGGCAGATGCTCTGGGCTACTGGGGCTCAACTCCATTGCACCCTCATGGGTATCTCTCAGAAGGCCCACGGGAGATTTCCTCTGGAGGGCTACGAGGCTGCAGCGTTTATTCACCAGTTCTGTTCCCCGTTGGCTGAAGGTGGCCTGGGGCAGGGGGAACATTTACTTCCTGACCCCTTCAGCATCGGAAAAGCTTCATGCTGGCTTGAGCTGGAGCTGTCAGCCCAAGGTGAGTCTGAGCTCCCATGATACTTCACGGTGACAAGTGTGGCTGCAGCCAGAAGTAGGCAAGGAAATGGCCCTGGGACCCAGAGGTGTCACTCTAGCACACGAGCAAACTCCCAGAATGTCCTCTAATAGGAGACTGTTTAAATTAATTGCTATAGATTCATACAATGGCATATTTTGCAATCACCAAAGATTATAATATCTGTCTGTATTTATTGACATAAAGAAACATTTGCCAATAGCAACAAAAAGCAAGTTACAAAGTGATATATACACTCTGCATTTATTTTTGTTTTCTAAAAATTATAAATATACAGATGTTCTCCATGTTACGGGACACAGAATGAACACAAAGTTGTTTCATGCAAATTGTTCCGTGCAGCACATAATTTAAGTTTAGAGAGACGGACGTTTTCACATCCAGTGTGCAGCACAGTGTAGCCCAGTGCCGAGGCACACGGTGGGAAACGCAAGTCAAAGCCCCGGCAGCTCCCCCGCCCCACTCACCCCGAGTCCCTGTGCTGCCTGGTGGGATCTCAGGGCATCAGCCACGCTCAGGGGTGTGGTTCGTGTCACTTGCCTTCACTGCAGCCTAACTGCGACTGCAGAGTGGTGATAAGGTGGAGGCCAGCAGTGGATTTGAAGGCATAAAAGGAAAAATACAGTATCCCTTGTACAAAGTTTGTGGCTTGTCATGGGTGGTTCGATAGTTTTAAAGACCTTGCCTTTTAAAAAAGTCATTTTAAAAGGGAATAGTAACACCGCTGGTGCTGCTACAAAAGCAGCAAAAGCAAGTCGAAAGCATTTCTATGTGTATAAAATGTGATTTACTCGAGACCTTTGAAAACTGATGGCTGCATAAATTGGAGGCGGTGTCTATTCCCCAGGAAACTTGGTTTCCTCTGCATGGTGGAATTTCAAATTATATTCCTTTGTTGCCTTTTTTTCTTTTTTCCCTAATCTACCTCCCAAAATTGTGTTAGTTGCATAACAAAGCATAATGATGAAGGGGACAGGGAAGAAAGACAGAGCATCCTCTCAATCACTTGCCGTTTCCGTGGGAAACCGTCTGTGATAAACACGCAGAAGGGCAGTTCCAGGACATCTGTGGAGGACTCTGTCGGAGGAACGGGCTGAAAGGGTGGTTCATAGCACTTGAGATAAGATAGAGACAATATCAACTCCAATGTCCTCATGTCAGAAATGAGAGAGGCTGGCTTATACAGATGGCGGCCAAAGTTCCCCCTCCCCACTTTCACCAACCCTTGACATCCCCCACAGCTGCCTTGAAAGGTGACCTTCCAAGTGACAAGAGTCTGGGCTGGGGCCTCACTTATTTCCATGTAGCACAAACCAGCTTCCTGACTTCGGAGAAGAGCAAGGCCAGATGGCCTGGAACCTGGCTAGAAGCAGACTCCCCAAAGAGCCTTCTCTGCTCGCTGGGACAACACTGGTCAGGTAAACTGGTCCAGCTATTTTTAAAATGCCATATATTTTAAAATGTGTGTGTTCCCTGGCTGAATGCAACTATAATAAATTCTGTAAATTCAAGTTAATAAATATTTAAAAGTTTCAGTGCATTAAAAAAAATGAAGGTTGGTGGGCCCTGAGAAGAACAGGGACATTTATTTAAATTTCATGCATTTTAATAGGCAAAACGGTTCTGTTGCCCTCCCTTCCTTCAAAGCAATGATTTTCGGGCTTGGATCTTCCACACCCCGTAGTATCGCCAGTTATTCCGAGGGAGGCCACAGAATTGCCAGTGCCTTGTGTTCAGCTCATCACATCCATTGATTTAATAGGCCCACCTGGACATTTTTCAAAGCCAGTAATTGAAAACGCGGGCTGACAGGCTAGCAGGAGTGGGGGGACTGGAGAGGGCGGGGAGGGGTGGGGAGGACAGTGAGCAGAGGGTGGCGGCTTGCTCACCAGCTACTCCAGCGAGGAACATCCCCTGCTGGCTGGCGCCAAGGATGCTGACCCAGAAGGCAGGCACGTGCTTTTTGCCTGCTACTCACTGGCCCCAGAGAAAGGCTCAGAGCTGGGACAGAGGCAAGAGAGTCATGTGGCAAAACTTTGCTGCTGGCCGTGAATCTAATAAGTTCAAAAGCAACCAGGTTACAGAGACCATGTGTTATTTTCTCATTGTTTGAAATCTCTTTTTAGGCTCAGTGAACTGTCTCAAACTCAGCTCATCTGGATCTATTTATATACATCCACTGCTATTGTTGGTAGCAGTAGTGGGATATTAACTTTTATAAACTAGTTTATGTTTTATAGAAATTAACTAACGTTTCCACCTCTGTGTCAGTGTTTCCCACCAGTGTCTCTGTCCCTCCAGGCATTGAGACAAGTCTGTGCTCGATGTCTCAGGGGAATATGCGACTCTGCAGAGAGCGGGGCTCAGGGTGCGAGCAGGCTAACTCCAAGGCCTTGGGGAATCTGAAGAAAAATGAAAGCTTTGGGAACAAAAATACTGTAAGGGAATGATTATAAAGGAAGAGTCTCCTCTGGGGACTGGGAGGGAATTCCCCAGAACCAGTAGAGACCGGAAAGCAGAAGACAGATGTTCCCTTCCTGTTAGTAACTAGGAGCCAAGAGCCGATCTTAGAACCAGGTGACCGATGAGAAGAGCTGATTGAGCCCAGGGGCAGGAAGACCCCAGAGAGAAACTTGAAAGCGAATATAGGAAGAGGGTCCTTACATATCCTCCAAGAGAAATTTTCATACCTCCAGGAGGTGCAGACACAGTGGGGAGAGTCATGGAGTCTAAAGAGGCCAGTTGGACAGAAAGAAGGAATATGTATGTCACTGGCAACCTGTGTGCGTCACCAGCTGAGGACAAGTGGGGGCCCCAGCAGACACCTGTGTGTAGCATATCAAAACCAGGTGTCCCTCCAGCTCCTACCATACTCACACCTTGGTACTCTGTGACCCTCCAAAGCTCACATTCAATTCTGTAGGAAGGAAGCTCAAGAGTGACTGAAATTGTGTTTCTAGATTTGAAACAGACATTAAGTTTACTGGTAGAAAATAATGTTTTGTCTAAATTATGAACAAAGTTCATGTCACCTATAGCATTGTTTATCCTTACCTTATTTTGTAGATGCTAGGATAATTAAATTATGATGATAGATTTTACCATTTCAAAGCATTTCCATGAACTTATTAAAAATGTGATTTTCCCAGGGAAGTGGTGCAGTAGACAGTAAGGGTATTATGCTCTTATCATAAATGAAGGTGCTAGAAAACAGGATGAGAGACACTGAGGAGATTGGTCAGCATCACACAGCTGATACCCACATCCAGTCTCACCAGACCAGTGCTTGCCAACCCTTTCAAACCACCCTACCACCACCTTCCCCCACCTGACACTTCTTGTGCTCCTTCTCTAGAGAACCTTGAAAAGTTTCGTGTCTTCTTTAGCATGATTTTAAAAATAATCTTTTAGTGTATTCAAACAAAAATTAAAGCAATGGGACAGAGAATTGCTTTGCTTTTAAAGTTTATTCTACCTACTTAATTGTTCCTAATATTATTGAACTAGTACGTTTTTAAAGGTTAAAAACAATTTCTTATTCATCCCTTACTATGTTTTGCGTAGAGTCAAATCAAGGGGTTATCCCCTGATTGGTTCATTCATATAGAAGTTTAGGGCAACTTCAGCTGAAAATACCCAGAAGACAGGGCTGGGAAAAGGCAGGAGACTCCCTGCTCAACTCCCTGCATATGTCGTGAGAAATGTTGTGATTGTTCAAGGTCACACAGCCAGACAGGGACACATTGAATAGCAATAAAACCTGGACTCCTGCCTGGCCAGTGTGGCTCAGTTGGTTGGAGCATTGTCCCATACACCAGAAGGTGGTGGGTTCAATTCCCAGTCAGGGCATATACCCAGGTCAAGGGTTCGATCCCCAATTGGGGCACATGCAGGAGACAACTGACTGATGTTTCTCTCTCTCCCTTCCTCTCTCTAAAATCAACACACACACACACATACACACACACACACACACACATGCACACACACATACACACACACACACACACACACACACCCTGGACTCCTTGTTCCCGATGCACTGAATTCATTGCCAGTTAACTTGAGCAAAAATAAAGTCAAACTCTGACGAATTTAACAATGTCCTCCCAATCCCACTTATAAAAACAGCCCTGACACCAAAAAAAAAAAGTGCTTAGCACATAATGCTCTCCTTACTTGATATGCTTTAAAAATATCTTCTACATAGAAAAAGGAGTCACAATAAATTTCTCATATTGAAAATGTCAAGTTCAAGTTTGTTAAATGATGATGTCAGTGACTACAAAATACAAATTTCTGGCTGAGGATCCAAACTCTACAAAAGACTTGGATTCCAATATCTGTAGAGATACGAGTGATAGTGAGGAAGTTGCTCTGCATGAGCTGTTTTGAAATATATAGCAAGGCTGTATATGTGCTTGTCTGAGAGATCCTACTTGCTGATATTTGTACTTATATTTGTCACTGTCACTCATCTCCAAAGCGGATATTGCCAAACAGCCTTATTCTCATACAAGAGATGGGAATGACAAGGTACCAGTATTTGTTGGGCATCTAATATGTCTGGGGGTCATGCTAGGAGGACGTGGTTGATGTTTCTACTTCGGTGGGAAACGGATGACCTGCAGTGACTTGAACACTCTATGACTAACTCACGTGTCATCCTTGATACATCCATTCACCAAATAGTCTACATGTATGCACTGGGCTTCTGAGCAGTGTTCTGGGTGCTAGGGATATAGCGGCCAACAAACTAGACAACCGCTTTGCACCCCTGGAGTTCACATTCCAGAGGGGAAAGAAAAAAAAGTAAGAAAATCAATGAACAAGTTGATCACTCTTTTTTACACTATGCTAAGCACTTAATTGCACCATATCATTTAATTATCAGAACATGTGAGTACTACTCTTCATTTAATGTTACAAATGAATAAAATGAAGGACAGCCTGGCCGGTGTTGCTCAGTGGTTGAGCATCGACCTATGATCCAGGAGATCGAGGTTGGATTCCCCATCTGGGCACATGACCGGGTTTCGAGCTCGATCTCCAGCAGGGGGCGTGCAGGAGGCAACCGATCAATGACTCTCATTGTTGATGTTTCTTTCTCTCTCCCTCCCTCTCTCTCTCTGAAATCAATAAAAATATATATTTTTTTTTAAAAATGAAGGAAAGACAGGATCAATAACTCTTCCCAAGCTCTCAAAGCCACGAGTAGCAGAGATGAAATACTATCTCCAGAAATCTTATCCTAGGACTCATGCTCCTACCTGTTACACTGTAAAACTTTATGAAAACCACCTATTAAATGCTAGGACTGCTCACCCAGCTGGGGTGGGAGACAGAAAATGGTGATATAGTGTGACAGGTGGCATAATTAGATAAGTGGTTTCATTAGGCGCACATAGGACCAGCCAACACACCCAGACTATAGGTGTCTGGAAAGGTTTTCTGGAGGAGCTGAGACCTGATGAGAGCCTTGAAGGGTAAATGAGCATTAGCCAGGGAAACGGAATGAAAGAGCATTGCACACCAAGACAGGAGCCTTAGCTTTATGCATGGCCTGTGGTGTATGGAGCCTGAGACAGGAGGCCTGGAAGAAATCGAAGGCTGCATTAGGAAGGGCCTTGGGTGCTGCCACTAGTAGTTTAGTCTTTTCATTTACAGGTAATGGAATCCTGTAAATGACTGATTTCATGCAAGAGAATGATATGATCCTATTTGCATTTTAAATGGTTCCCTTTGGGTTCCTTGGCCACTAGGAGCTTGGTAAAAGATGAGCCCCCTTTCTCTCCTACTCTCTAACCCCAGCTCCCAGGAGCAACATGGGCAGGTCTGTAATAACCACCCCAGACATCCTAATACCAGTAAAACGTGCTACTCTTGATCTAAAGAAACAGATCAAAAACTGAGATGCAAGCTGACTAAAAGATATGGTTAGAAAATATTCTGGATCGTGGGTGTTTCCTTTTTCTTCTTCTGCCTTTATCATACCTGATGCAAACCTTGAAACCAACAAGCTAAACGTTTAAGTAATTTATATGACCCTGTCAGCTCAGCACTCCTCAGCTCAACATCAATTGTAGAGCCTCCAGGACTTAGCATGTCTGGGGCAGGGGAGACTGACTGGGTGAAAATATAGATCAAGAGCCAAGATGTCCTTTCAGGCCTTTCTCTAGTTGAGAACGCAGTTTTACAGTGTGGAGAACACTGGGCTTTGAAGCCTGGCAGAACTGGATTCACATTCCCCCAGTGAAGACACGAGCTTCATGGCAGCATACTGAGCCTTTTTTCTTCTTCTTCTTTTTAACATAAACAGGGAAATAAGACTATATATTCACGGTTTGCTTTTTATGCATAAATAAACTCTGGGAAGATGCACAGAAACCAACTAGTGGCATGAGGCTGGGAAACTGAGAACTGAGTAGATGGGGGTGGGGGAGGGAAATTTTTCATCTTATGTGGACATATTTTTAAATCTTTGAATCAAGGAACTAGCTTACCCATTCAAAAGATATCTCCTCTCTAAAGGGAATATAAACATGACCACTGATTAGACTGTGGTGAGGACTGAGATAAGACAAGTGAAATAATAGGATCCCGAAACACCAGAGTGAAAGAGGTATATTCCTTACCCTTAAGGAGGGGTACGTACTTTAGGGTGTTGGGGTTTCATGATGATGGTAACCAAAGAATGTACTTCTTGGTCACAGTACAAAAGAGATGAGATGGTACCAGAAGGAGGCTACTGCCTTGACCAGGAACCTGACACTAAATATAACAGAAAAATTACAGTTTCCCCTTTCGGAACGATCATCAGCAGCCACTCATTTTCTTTTTTATGGTCACAGTGAATTTGTGAGCTGGCAAAGTATCTCACTGTTTCCAAATGAGAAAAATTGAGACATTTTTATTAAAAAACATCTACTGCTCAGCTGGCCTAGAAGTACACTGTATGTTTTCCTTACAGGTTCAGACATTTTGGTTTGGCTAAAAGTCTTTTTGAGAAATATGTGGTGACTAGCAAGTACAAAAGTCAGAAAAATGGCGTCTGGGTAATTTAAGCAATAGTTGTGAAATTACTTGATTAATAGCCAGCGATTTATGGGTTTGAGCTGGACTTAACATTTGCTTTTAGTTTCATTTTAGCAAATATTTATGGAGGGCTGTGTATGTACCTAACACTATTTTATATGCTGACTGAGCTTTTAAAAAAATACTGCATATAATTCAGCCCCTGTCCTCAACAGCTTTTTTTTTTTTTCCTTTTAGCAAAAATATATCAGGCAGCACGTAAGTGATTCTTTGCTTATATATAATAAAACACCGGGGCAGTGAGAAAGCCATGTTGGAAGGGGTTGTCATGGAGCGGGGAACCTTAGATGAACTTGAAAAAATTAGGCAAGCAGGATGTGAGAAGAAACCAAAATGAATTATTTTCAGTAATAACCGTAATCCTTATTTCTTCATGGCTAAACAGACTCAAATGTTAATTGTACTTTACACTGGAAAAATTAAGCTATGAGTGTAGAAGCGTGCACGCTGGAGTTCGACTGAACCTTCCTGATGACCATCTTTTTTCTAAGTCTCCTTTTTATAATGAATGGTTATGAGCAAACTGGGGCAGGAGCTGGCTTCTGAAAACGGGGGAAGGAGCTGTGTGAGGAGTGAAAAGGACACGCCCGTCTCTGTTCAGCCTGGAATTGTGGGCCTGGACACACAGGAGCGCCCCCGGGGCCTCTTATCAGGAGAACCCTTGGACGAGCTTGGAAAATCGGTTGAAAGTGTTTGGCAGAAGTTAGTTTGCACATTCACCATCATGTATAGATTTGATAAAGGTACTGAAACAATGGTGGCCTTTGCTCAGGGTAATGCCTTTAGATTAAAAAGTATATATGTACATAAGTAGATAAACGCATTACATACACAGATATGTATACTCATATTTTTCATACTTTAAAAAACAATAGTCCACTCATAAAGCTGTCACCCGACATCCTGAAGCCACAAATCACGGCACGGTGGCGCCTGTGCCCCCTTCCTCTTCGGGGGCACCCTTTGCTAAGGGCGCGCGCAGCCTGCGCAGGCCTGGCCGCTGCAGGACGCGGGAGGCGCGAAGCGGGCCGCAGGGCCGGGCAGCGCAGCTCCGCCTTTTTAAGGTGGGTCTCCCCTCCGGACACAGGGCTTATCTTTAAGCCTAGAAGCCAGGGGTGATCCCTTCGAATTAGGCCAGTGGTCACCATCGGGGACCCAATAAAATTAATTAAATGGCTAATTAGACACAGAATATTATGCTGTCGTTACAGCCCACTAAGGAGTGAAAACACGATAGTCTCTGCTTAGGAAGCTTATGGCCGAAAGGAAGTACAAACAGACCTCATTTCCGTTTTTCTCGCTTGAATGGATCTATCTAAGACCTTTCTGTCAAGTCAGAAAGGCCCTGCCAGGGAGAATAAGCTCCTTTTAATACGTGCTCGGAAAGGAACCTGAGAGTTAGACCAGCGAGCACAACAGTCACCCGTTCCAAGGGCTTGGTAAGGGCCCCTCCAAGAGTATCCTAGGAACAGAGATTACCCAGGCCTCCCATCCCTGGTCTTGAATCAAAAAAGCATGTGCGATCCACCTAAAACACTGAAGAAAGACAGAAAATCAAAGGTTGCAAACCCTCTAAAATGACACAGTAGTTTATTTTACTCACCTAAATTAGTATTATTTTCATTGAGAAATAGTGGTATTTTACACTTAATGCTGTAATGCTTGTGTACCTGCAGACAGAGGCTCCGGGTACTGAAGAGAGGAATCTAATGGGTGGAAATACACACAGCAATGCTTCTCGCCGAGGGCAACCCTCTACTTTCAATAAGAATTGAGCAACATGGTGTCTTTATGTGAACAGCCCCGAGTGAGGGTGTGCCGATTATAAATGAAAGAATTAAAACATTTTGAGAATAAACACTGGCGATATCTACAAGAGTGGCTTTCCCTAAATTGTTCTTGAGTGAAAATTTGGAAGTATTTGTTTTAAGAATTCTGTTCAGTTGTTTTCTGTAGGTGTCTGCCTTTCCCCTCCTGTCTAGGCGTGACTCCCGGGCTCTTCTGTACTCTCACACTCACAATACTTCTGACACTAGATGTGTGGGGTTTTTCCCCACACCGACCAATTTTCTGATATCAGTGGAGTGTCCTACAACTCAGTTCAGTTCACACACTATCTACCTGGACTCAGTGTGGATTCCACAGGTGAAGAGCTCAGACTCACAACACTACCTCCACTTCAGACACCGATTGCAAGTCCCAGTTGTCACGGTGTCACCTGTCCCTCTGACCTACAAGCTATACAGTGGGTTTCCCACAACCTCCTCTTTGGATTTGATAATGTTCTAGAAGGGCTCACAGAACTCAGAGAAACACACTTACCAGTTTATAACAAAAGACAAATAAAGAATATAGATGAAAAGCCAAATAAAGATTTACATAGAAGCCGTACAGAAGGCTCCCACTTGTCCAAGCTTCTGTTCTCACGGATGTGGGGGGCACCACCCTTCCCTCCTGTGGGTAATTCAGTAACTCAGAGCTATGGGAACCCATTCTTCAGGGACTCTAATGGGGGCTTCATCCCACAGGCATGTCAATCATTAACTCAATCTCTAGCTCCTCTCCCCTTCCTGGAGAATAGGGAGGGGTGTTGACAGTTCCAAGCTTCTGTCCTGGCTGGTGTGGCTCAATTGGTTGAGCGTCATCCTGTGCACTGAAAGGCTGTGGGTTTGGTGCCTGGTCATGATGTGTACAGGAGGCAACCGACTGATGTTCCTCTCTCTCATTGATCTTTCTCTCTCCCTCCCTCTCTCTCTAAAAAAAGGTCAATTAAAAAAACATTAAAAGAAAAAGTTCTAATCACGACTTCATCCTTCTGATGACCAGCCCCCATCCAGGGGCCTACCAAGAGTAGCCTCGTTGGAAATAAAGATGCTATCATCCAGAAAATTCCAAGTTCAGGAGCTTTGTGTCAGGGACTGAGGTCAAAGACCAAATATTAGCAGGAACTTAAGTCAGAAACCAGCACATATATATTTCTTATTGTTTCACACCTAGCCCTGACAGTTTCCTGAAGTTAAAGGCCAATGGCATTCGGTCCATTTGGGGATCCTCCCTAAATATGTGTGCACGGAAAAAGAGACATATTGAGGCAAAGCCAGTCCTCCAGTCAGCTGCTTTAAGATTAGGTAAGGCCAGGTGACCATCTGGGTGTCACATAGAAAACCTTCCAGAAAGCAAAGGTGCTCTCAGACCAACAAGCCCTCAGAATCAACTTCTAGACCGTGCATGGTTTTCTAGGCTCCTTTGAGCCAGTCCCCTCCCACCTGGGGCATGATTTCCAGTTGTCTTAATTGGTCCTTGTATTTCAGCTTCTGCTTTGATTCCTGAACCACCTTCCTCCAGCCATGTGCATCTTTCTTTTTTCCCAAAGTCCCTTGATTGGACGAGGTCAGCCCTTACTGTCTGCTTTTGTGTCTCAGCTACATACTTTGCTCCTCCTCAATTTTGTACTCTGAAAACCTTCAATTTTGTACTTTGAAAGCCTTCAATTTTGTAACTCTGCAGAAAAAATGCAATATCCCTGGGATGGAGAACCTGTGGTAGCCTCCTTAGCACCTTCCAGACACATGCCACAGGGGTGGGACAGGTTGGGCTATATTGTCTTTGGGCAATATTTTTCATGAAACTGGGTACTACAGTTGATGTTAACTTTTTGGATTCTAGTATAAAAAGAGACCAGAAAACAGAATGAAATGTGTATTGGGAAAAGTACTTTGAAAAAATACTTCAAAACATCTGAGTTCTTTGTCAAAGTATATTATACAAATTGTTCTATTATCAAAAGAGCCCAAGTGACAAAAAAATATGTGGGACTATCATCTGGCTATTCACATGGAATTAATGAGATTTAAAGGCTTTTTGATCAAAAAACATCCTTAGTGGTATGTTGTTGTGCCTGAAAATTCATATTTTCATGTCCTATTCAAATGTAACCATTTTTCCTGGGAGGTACAGAAAGAAATTAATCACCATCAACATATTGGATGCAGTAAGTGGTACTGTGTCTTAGCTGAACAGGCTTTGAAAAAAGTCAAACATAGAAAAATGTTTTAAACACAGGATATGTTGAGGATGTTTTAAGGCTGTGTTGTCTAACCTGATAGACACTAGTCATGTGTAGTGGCTACTTAAATTCAAATTTTAATTAATTAATAAAATAAGCTAATTGTTATTGTGTTAATTGTTGACCATTAACTATCCTGTCTGTACCCATCTATGTAAAAGATGTATATGTCTATCATTTTACTTTTATACAATCCCAGAGGTTTCCCTACCCCCACTTTGCTTTCTCCCACCCCCCTAATCTATCACCAGTGGATTTCATGTAACCCACTCTGCCTCTTCTTTTAATTGTAATGTATAAAACAAGGTGCAAAACTGCCATTCTCTGGAACATTTTCTCAATCCATTGAGATTTTACTTCCCAGAAATTGTTGTCAGTTTGGCTCAAATAAACTCATAAAAATTCTCTACAGTTTTGAACATTTCATACGTGGACATCCCTCTCTCTCTTTTTTATACTCTTGCTTTTACTACGAATAAAGATCCTGTGAAAGAAAGATGCTGTGCAAACTCTGATGTTATTGGTACCGCAAGAGTAATTAACATGAAATAGGATCAGAACACAATACCTTGGAAACTAGTCCTTTTAAATGAATGGAATTGAAAGATTATAATTTATGAAATAGCACTTAAACGGTACTGCTTGGACAGTTACTGCTTGTTATTTATATTTGTTGAATTTTTAAAATTGCGCCCTTCACAGAATTGCTTCAGGGCACAAGTACAAAGAATTAATACATCAATTATCATAAATGAATCATTAAATAGCAACAGTAATTAACGGCTTAAGCTAATATATTAAAAAAATTTTTTTCAACAGTAGCCTTAGTGCTCCTCTGCAGGAAGATGTTTATTAAAAGAGGAGCTGATTGGTAGAATAGCAAATATGAAAATGGAATCACGTGAGTTCATTTGGTACATTCTGTTATTGGTGGGGTGCTATCCATGTCCCCACCTGTTGCTGGTGGAAGTGGGATTTTGGAGGCCCTGTGGGAATAAAAATTTCCTGAGGCACCCACAGGAGCACGAGGTATTGTGGAAAGCTTTATTTCTGTGGAATTAAACCCCTGAGTTTCCAAGGTCCCACCTCCCTCTGCCCCTCCATGGAAAAAGTCCCATTTTATCTTCAGCAGAGCTAGGATTAAAGGCACTGCCCAGCCTCCTGCCATATTTGCACAGCCCAGTCCAGCATCTGGCTGGCTCAGCTTGTGTTCTCAGCTGCAGCCCATTGCATGTGGGGTCTGCCTGGCCGTGGGACATGCAGCTTCTAGGGTCACATGGCTGTGGAGGGAGCACCGCTGAATGCAAGGGCAGGGGCGAAGCCTGAGGAACACGAGAGAGGAGTCCTCTGCCTGGGGTTAAGTATGCCCAAATTTTCACAGGCTTGCAATGAGGTCCACCCTCCTAGCCTATGGCCTTTGTTCCCAGCATAGACTGATAAGCAAGCACCTTCCCTGTGTCATCTGACTTCACTGCATATGTGCCCACTGTCCCCTTACTGGACCCTCCCCCAGTGATTTGCAGGGAATGAACCGATGGTTCCCTGGGGAGTGTAACGTAGCAACTTCCCAGTGAAGCTGCCCAGATGACCACGCTTATAAGGTCTGGCCTCCCCTTTGCTCCTTTCTATTATTAATATTAGCCAGCTAATTACAATAATAACTCCACTGCCTTAGTATTTAAACCAATGTGGATGGGTACCCCCATCATAAAGTTTTTTATAAGATACTTTCTAATATTTTTTAGGTATGCACTTGTGATTTTTTTTTCCTTTACAGATGGCTAAAACAATTAATTTATATCTAGGCACTAATGAGCAGCATCTGGGTCTTCACTTTTGAATCTATCAAATGAAACATTTGAAACTTTCAGATGAGAACTTTTAAAACTTGGCTCCAAGGAGTCCAGAACAGGCATGGATCTGGATGCCCCCTTCCCAACACCAGTACTGCCCTCCCCGCCTCGATTAAACCAGTGTAGTCAAAATTTTACATACTTAGTTTGCTTTAATTGGGTTTGTAGTAAAATTTCTAAAAATTTAGAAGTAGTTTGAAAATCACTGAGTTAGATAATTCTATATTTTCTGCTCGCTTAAGTCCTCATAAGTAGTTCACAAACTTCAATGTGAGATTTCATTCCCACGTATTCTGATTCAGTGCATTTCTTGGGGACCCTGACATTTAAAAAGCTTTCCCTAAGGTATTTTAACTTGTAGCTAGGGCTGAGAAATACTTTTTAGTCTTATTGCATTGATCTCTTTTTAAGCAGAAATGAGTATGGGCTCATTTATTTTCTCATTTTTCTTCTGCCAGAGAAGGGAGTTTTGCCCAGGAGAATTAAATGTTTATGGAAATTACTTTATTCTTTTTTTCCATATTCCTACATAAATCAATACTCTCACCTTGATATCCACCAAGAATAACTGCTATGACTCTCAGACCATTTCACTTCACCATTTAACTCTACTGATTTGTATCTATTATCAAGAAGAGATGTGTTTCATTTAATAGATGGGCTCTTTTGTTAAATCTGTAAGTGCCCACATATAAATGTTAGTGTTGAGATTGCTAAAACAAGGTTAGAGTATATTTTGCCTTACTGCCTTATATATGTTATTTTTTGTGCCAAAATTGAACCTTTTATTGTGCTTTGCACACAGTAGGTCCACACTGAATGATTAATATACCCCAATAGGAACACATGCATTAGTCTACTTACCTATTATAGCAGGTGTACACATTCAGCTGCTATTACATACCATGTGCTTTGAGCTGGGTGTTTGCCATCACCCAAAGGACCACCACTGAGTTAACAAGGTCAGCATTTCAGGGCCTTTTTAAACAACTTTTTCTTTTTATCAGTTTCGTGTTCCAGTTAAGTGGCTATATTTGATAAACAAACACAAAGTGAGTAAGGAACACCCCACCCTTGCCCTCAAGAGTTTCATGATTAGAGCGTCAGCCGGAGCCCCAGAGGGTAGTGGGCTTCATTCCTGGTCAAGGGCAGTTACCTGGGTTGCAGGTGGATCCCAGGCCCAGTCGGGACGCATGTGGAAGGCAACCCATTGATGTGTCTCTCTCACATCTATGTTTCTCTCTCTTCCCCTCCCTCCCTTCCACTCTCTCTAAAAATCAATGGAAAAGATATCCTCGGGGAAGGATTAGCAAGACAAAACAAAAAGAAAGATTTAATTTTATCACAGGAGAGGTGACTATAAGTTAATACCACACTCACGAACTTTGTCACAAACTATCACACCTCTCATCTGTTCTTCTAAAGGCCATTTACCTTTCCTAAACATCATCTGCTCTCCTCTAAGAGCCTACATCTTCCCTTTCCCTATGAAGAAGGTACATAAGACTGAATTTTAAGCTACCCTTTTGCGTTACCCATTTTCACCTAAGTATCTCCCAGGTATACATGAGGTATACATGTTAGTAAAGTTTTGTTTCTTTTCCTCTTGATAATCTGTCTTTTATTACTGAGATATCAGCTAATTATTTTCTCCCCTTTATACCCAAGCCCTAGGTAATGGAAAGAGGCATCTCCATTTCCATAGCTGCCACAGCATTAGCTCAGGTACTTAATACTCTGCTGTTTAGTTTACTCTTTGTTTTTGGCCCCTGGAAACTCTTTTACTTTCTAGCATTCCCAGATGAAAATTTAAGGACACTTGTTTAGATTTATCAAGCATCCCTGGGTATTTGGTAGATGAATAATTTTTAGTTTATTCAGTCTATAATATTGCTGAAAGTAGTGTCTAAATAGTTTTTCTATTCAAATATCTGGTGGGCTGGTGAGATCCTAGGACTCCTGAGACCTCACGGGCCCAGGGAAAGCCCAACTATGAGACACTTCTTGCTGCTCTGCCCTGGACGACCATGTCATGATGACCACGGAAGCCTCTCAGCACCAGTCAAGGCACGGGCTCTGTGGGAAGACAACTATAGTATAGTATTTACAGTGGATTTACCTGAGCTCTGTGGCTACTGTCTACTTCAGTTTCTCTTGTTTATGACCTTGATATACTTTTGTTCTTGAGAGCCATAACCCTTCACTTCTAGATTTCTTTTGAGTTTGTCTCTATTGCACCTGTCGTATGGTCAGCCCCATCCTCAGCACTATTGGGCTAAATTTTGGCTCCTGATTCAGATTTGCTTTTTCCATCTCTCACACCTCCCTCTGCCTTATCCCAAGATCCCAGCATATCACCTTTCCTTTGGAGAAAGGATCTTGCCAGTCCTATCTCTTTTTTGGTGATGTAGTTTGTTCCTTTCCGTTTATAGCTCTAATCCAGAAAGATATTGCAATTAAATCTGTATAACAACAAGGTGGGCCAAAAGTAGGTTTATAGTTGTTTGTATTGAAAATGACACAATAATTAACAAATTAGCCCGACCGGGTGTGGCTCAGCGGTTGAGCATCGACCTATGATCCAGGCGATCAGGGTTCGATTCCCAGTCAGGGCACATGCCCGGGTTGTGGGCTGCAGCCAATCAATGACTCTCTCATCATTGATGTTTTTCTCTCTCTCTCTTTCCCTCTTCTTTCCTCTCTGTGAAATCAATAAAAATATATTTAAAAAACAAAAACAAACAAACAAAAACCAAATTATAATACAAGAATAACCTCTGTGTTTTGCACACTCACAACTGTAAACCTACTTTTACCCCACACTGTACTTTGAACTATGGGATACCCAAGTGATAAATCCCTGGGACTTAACTTGCCTTGGTGCCCCAAGGTCTTATGGTGGGGAGAGGTGCACATGAAGAAGAACTTATAGGTTATGTCTAGTTTCTTGAATTTAATCACTGAAAGAAGGCATTGAGGGCCATGACTCTTCAGCTTGTGAAGGAAAACATTTTGGAGTACAGAAACTTAGTGTCTGAGCATTTTTAAAGAACACTTTATTTTCAAGTATTTCTCTATCTCTCTCTTTTTGAGATAAGAATGTTAAAACCTTAATTTCTTGGCTTCAGGTTAAACACCCTTAACAAGTACAGTGGGGGGTAGAGGCGGTGGTGGTAAGGTTCCTGATCCCTCGCAAGGAGCTGCTTATCAAACAGTCTTCTGAGACTGAACCAGCAGGTAGAGGCCCAAGAGAACAAGGCAAGGTCACCCATACAAGAGGTTGGTTAATTCAGGTGTAAATCAAACAGCAGGGAGACAGAAATTTGGTGCAAAGGCCCGAGATGCCTGTAATGAAGAATGCCTTTTTCTTTAGAAGGGCTTCAGCTGGTTGGCTTTAAAGAAATGCTACAAACTTCAAGTCCTTAGGCACATATTTCTGTGCAAACATGGCTGAATGGTTAGTGAAAATAAGAAAGACAATCTCTTAGTCTTGTTAAAAGAATATTTTCCACAGACAGTTTACTTATCTGATAGGCTTATATTCAGGGATTCATGAATCAGGCAGTATCTAATCTAGGAGATAGAGAGGAGCTCTGAAAAGCTATATAAGGCAAGAGATTTTTTAGACGAATGTGAGCAAGAACAAGGGAGTGATACTGGGTACTGGCTCATTGGTTAAAGCAGGCTTACTTTCCTTATACGGAGCAAAAGAAAGTCTTGAAGTTGGGTCGGGTGACTGTGCTGAGCAGGCAGGCCCTGCTTGGTTGACCTAGGCCTTCCTTTCCCAGGAGAGCCAAGCATAGAAACCTAGTTGAGTTCTGGCTTGCTGACTTGGGGCTTAGCATGAGTGACTCCATTTTAGGCCTAGCCTGGTTATTTTAACAGTAGGGAAAGGAGAAGATTTTAAATATGTGTCATATCACATATAGGCTTGAAGGGTGACAAATATGCCATGCCCAAATATGCCTCTTTGGCCTTTGGCATAGGATTATTTTGAGAAACAGCAAAGGAGAAGCTCTGAAAATAGATAAATTACTCTTTTGTAAAGGAAAATTACATTTAGAAAGGAAAACCCTATTTATAAGGGTGCCTCCCTTTCTGTACCAGGAAGAGAATAAGAAACTCATAAGAAACTCTTAACAGTGGAGAAGGTACAGACTTAAATATGCGTATCAGATTGGGCCCTTGTTTACTGTGCTTTTCCTGGTAACTTCCTATGACTGGCCTCTGCCCCACCACCCAACATTTCTCCTTTGCCTTTAGTTGAAGATGTTATTTAAGGTGGTGACTTGAGTCACCTCAGAGCTACTCATTTTTCCTGGGTATGTCCCATGTACACACGAGGTATACATGTTCATAAACTTCTGGGGTTTTTTCTCTTATTAATTTGTCTTAAGGCTGAGATCCTTATGATAGGGATCTCAGCAAAGAACTCCAAGAGCTCAGGAAGGTAGAGGGAAAATTATTTTTACTCCCTATAGCCTCCGCATTTAGCATCAGCCTTTCAAACTGACTGAACTCTTGATTAACACTCCTTTCAATCTTTGAAAATAGGAGGTTCACAGTCCTTCCTTCTAGTGTCTATTGCAAAGAAAAATCTCCTTGTTTGTGCCTCTCACCTCATTGTACCTTTCACAATGGATTGAGTGGAAACAAAGTGCTCAGGACTACAGGGAGACCATATTTTGTGAGTAGTGACTGTCTTATGGTCCTGGGCAAAAGAATTTCCTGGAACAAGCAGGTAAGTCATGTTGATATATGTGGTCTCAATTCTCAGACAGAAACTTCTGAGCTTTCCTCCTCTATTAACTGAGAGGAGCCACAGACCTTGCAAGGACTTGTTGCCCCCCTTTGAGGTCAAATAGGTTGCTCTGTGTGCTTGCTTTTCTGTGGGGCCCTGGGGGCTTTGCCTGCTGTCCTTCCTCTGAATAGCTAACCCACCTTCTTTACTCACTGGCTGATTCCTAGTTATCATTTTAGCATCAGATGGGCTTCCCCTTCCTCAGGAAGCTCTGCTATTGCTCACTTCAAGGTCCCTGCCATGGGTCTACCATCTCTCCAAGTCATTCAGTATTGTTTAAAATCATCTCCTTGACTATCTCCCCTTCAAGCCTGTGAGCTCCTAGAGGGCAAAAACCGTCTTAGTATAATATTCTTTTCTGTTATCAATACCTGACACACAACAAAAAATTTAAGTAAATGTTTTTATTAAGCATTGCACAATGTAAAAAAATCACAGGAATCATATATCTACAGTTCTGTTAATATTGTGGCACTGAACACAATGAGTAACTGGCCCCAAGATCAAAGACTAGAACATTACCAGGGCCCCTTTATACTCTCCTCCAACTGCTACCACTCTCTCAAAGCTACCTGCTATCTTGATTTCTAACACCATACATTAGTTTTGCCTATATTTGAACTTTATATAAATGTACTAATATAGTTTACATTCTTTTGTGATTGCTTCTTTCATCAAATGTTATGTTTGGAGGATTCACCCAGGTATCCTTGTGTGTTTGACTGTAATCAATCTGCTCCTCTAGCTTGTTAGTACTCCATTGTGTAAATATACCATACTTTATTTATCTAGTCCACTCTTGTTGGGCATTTAGGTCTCTAATTTGGGGCTACTATGAATAGTACTGCTATAAACATTCTTATACATGTATTTTGGTGCTCGCATATTTGCACTTGGAAGAGAAAAATTGTTGGAGCACAGATTCTGCGTATTTCCACCTTTCATAGGAATCACCAGTTTTCCAAAGTGGTTGTACCAGTTTTCACCCCAGCAGCAATATGTGAGAGTTTGACAAAAGTGTTTTATTTATTTATTTATTTTCCTTTTTTTAAAAAAAGTTATGTTTTTATTGACTTTAGAGAGAGGAATGGAGAGGGAGAGTCACCTCCTGCACGTCCCATCCTGGGGATCGAGCCCACAACCTGGGCATGTTTCCTGGCCAGGAATCAAACCCATGACCTTCTGGTGCATGGACTGATGCTCAACCAACTGAGCCACACTGGCCAGGGCCAAAAAAAAGTGTTTTAAATCAATTAATAAATGAGTTAAAAAAACTGAGAGTGTTACCTATCTAAGTTTGGCTCCCAATGGGGATACAGTCTTTCTAGTTGCCCTGAAAAAAGAAAAAAAAGTCCTCTGTTCCTTCCTTTTTAATTTTGTTCTTACATCTGTTAATGAGTGACTTACACTAGGGTGAAATGGGAATGTATATAAATGTCACCTGTGAGAAAATTTCTAAGTCATTGAAATAAAGCCATAATGTGGATGTTTTCTTTCCTGTCTTTATATTGTAACTGCTGATTACCATTCTGGGAACAACTAGCTTTGTTGGAATATCAGGTTGTGAATAATTCTGAGAGTATATTTAATTTTTTAGACACGTGTGAGTAATATATGTCTTCCTTTGTGGAATTATTTAGACTCCTCTCTTGCTGTAAACATAGCCTAATCAAAAGTAATTGTGAAGTTAAACAATGGGGACCAATTACGGTGCAGTTACCATTTGCTGTACGAGCTTGCCAGTGGATCTGCCCCTCCTGATGGCGCTTTGCTTCTCAAATCTAGGCAGCTATAGCGCATTATCTGGCCTGAGCGTCCGTGGATCTCAGCAGGTGAGGAGAATTGAGTTAAGAGGAAGAAAGTAAGTGTTGCTAAGAGGTAAAGTAATTTAAGACTCAGCGCTGTTCTCAGAGAATTGCTACTTAACAGGCATCCCTGCCTGCAAGTCTATGTCACTTGCTGGAGGGCAGCTTACATTTTAATACAGGATCAACAGAGGATGGGCCCTGTCTGTTTAGTGAATTTTCACCTAGTCATAGTGCCTCCTCTGTGGTGTGTATCAGGGGAACCCGCGTGAGCAGCCTCCCCTGCAGGCCTGTGTTGGGATTTATCAAGCAGTTGTTTCCACTGACCTACTAATAGTTATCTAAGACCTGAGGAAACCTGGGTCAGCCCTGCCTCAAGTCACCATGCGGCTACAGCTCAGATCCACAACCTTGTGTGAAAACGTAGGAAGAGTGGAACTGACACAAGTTCAGTGGTTCAGTTTCAAAAGATTGGAGAAAAGGTAGTGGCCATATGCAAAGATTTTAAATCTGTGGCCTTTCTGCCATGCCTCAAAGCTAGGCCTGAAAACGGAGGGACTGGGGGCAAATGAAGTACTTCTGCCTACTGACATCAATATGGTAAAATGCTTCATTTCTGAACTGTGTTTTCTAGTACAAATAGTTCCTGCAAATGGTAAGAGACAGAATAAATTAAGCAGGCCAGGGAGTTTCACTGTCTTTAAATTAGATCTTTGTGGATTAATGGAATTCAATTCAACCAATACTTATTAAAAAGGCAAAAGGCACTGTGGAAGAGACAAATACAAAATTTCTACCTGCACCAAACTTTTAATCTCATACTATATTGACATAACAGGTACTCATGATCTCTACTGGGCCTATACCTATCTTCTCTGGGAAGTAAGGCTTCTCTACCCCATGGGAGGACCAGTCAAGAGGACTTTAGGACCCATAAGTATGGACCCATGGATTAAGACTTCCAGATTGGTGGGGCTCAGGACATGCTACACCAAAAAAAGCACCTTGGCTTATTGAACATCTTGAACTGAAGGAGTCTGAGAAAATAGCAGAAGCAGGAAGGTCACTTTGATCCATCCAAACCCACCCTTCTGTTACCACAATAATGGGGTCCATTTGCCTGCGTGCCTCAAAGCCCAATAAAATGCAAACAGAAGTGTGCAGCCAAGAAAGTAAAGGTTTATTATTTGAGGAAATGGCACCAAGCCTGGAGTCACAGGTAAGCTGGTACTCAAAGACATGGTTCCCTGATGGCTTCCAGGGGATGGGTTATAAAGGGAAAAATCATTAATCATGGTGATTAAGGGAGTTGGGGTCATGGGCTCTACTGATTGATTGGGGCTGGAGTAGAGAGGAGGTGATCATTGTGTCAGGTCCTAATATCAGAGATGGCATCCTTCTGTCTGGTTTCATGAGGGTGTGGTCGTAGGGTCCTTTTTCTTTCATGGGCCTGGGGCTGAAACAGAACTGGAGTCAAGATGTTATCTTTAGCTTGACCAAGACTTTGTTTCTGTGGTCAACAGACCTGAGGCTTTGCTCTTAGGACAGTTTCATGTTGACCAGAATCTGGTGTCCTGAGGGCTTGATGATTAAGGAAGGGAGTGACTGGACAGAAAGAAGAAAGCCTCCGGTTAAAGGAATGGAGTTTCGGTGCAGTTACACCTCTTCCCCGAAAGCAAAAGATAAATCTCCCAGATTGGAGGGATGTCTCCAGTACTAATCCTTAGCTTCCTATTTACTTTTTTACCACTTGCTACCCCTAGCCCAAACTATTTTGTCTTGTCAATTCTTTGTTTTTATTTATTTTATTGTTTCTTTATCTAAAACTGTATAAAAGCTTCCTGCGCAGGTCACTTCTTCAGGCCTCCATTCTCTTGTGAAGACTCCCATGTATTTGTATTTCAGTAAAATACATATGTTTTACTCCTGTTAATCTGTCTTCTATCAGTTTAACTCTTAGGCTTATAGAGGATAGAGGAGAGTATTTCCTTCCCACAGCTCACTTAAAAACTCAATGAATTCTAACCGTCTCTGTGATCAAAACCAATACAACCCTAAATATAGTAATAAGAAAAAGAGAATTAGAAGTTATGTACCTAAATGGGTGTATTTTAAAATACTTTGGCCCTAGCTGGTTTTGCTCAATGGTTAGAGCGTCGGCCTGTGGACTGAAGGGTCCCGGGTTTGATTCCGGTTGGGGCCGAGGGAGGCAACTAATCGATGTGTCTCTCTCACATCAGTGTTTCTCTCTCCCCCCCTTCCACTCTCTCTGAAAAACAATGGAAAAAATATCCTCAGGTGAGGATTAAAAAGAAAATGTTTTGTACTGTTTTCACATTGGTAGGTTTTTAATTTCTGTATTCATATAGACAGGAGATTTCCGGGGCAGGGACAGATTATTATTACTTACTCTTAGTAGTAATCTCGTTGGCTCCCCTTTGTCTCAGCTCTTCCCTTTGGAGAGATACGGTGAGAGGAGAATGTTGTGGAGAGGAAGAGACGTCCCTCCACCCTTCAAAGTTCTCTAAGCTGCTCTAATAATTAAATCTACGTGAGAGAGATTAACAAGAGAAAATCAAATTTAATTAACATGCATACATATGGGAACCCCACATGCCGGAGAGGTTCAGGGACAGAAAGTTAAAATGAGGTTTATGTGCCATTCTGAGCTAAGGAGGAGGTAAGGCACCTTGGGCCTTCAGATGGGGGGCGGGGTGGTAAGAAAGCAGATGTGCAGGAATTAATAGTTGCCCTACAGTAAAGGTTTCTCCTTTTTCGTCTTTGTTAATCCTCACCTGAGGAGGATATGTTTTCCATTGCTTTTCAGAGAGAGAGTGGGAGGGAGGAAGAGAGAGGAGGGAGAGAGAGAGAAAGAGAAACATCGATGTGAGAGAGACTCCTCCGTTGGCTGCCTCCCACACAAGCCTTGACCGAGAGCAGGGAGCAAACCCAAAACCCAGGTATGTCCCTTTGACAGGGAATTGAACCCGAGACCCTTTGGTGTGCAGGCTGATGCTCTAACCACTGAGCCACACCAGCCAGGGCTGATAATCTCTTATTATGGGCAAGGCCCCTATTCAAAATTCTTCTAGGCAGTTAAGGACAGAAGTTTCTCTTGAGCCCACAGGGTCTCCGTTGTCTTAAGCTAAAAAGAATTTGAATCCCACAGAGGCACTTCTTGGGGTGACTCATGCTGAACTCTTCTAATGTCATCCACACACATTCCAGGCACTGTAGCAAGAACTCCTTCCCTTCCAAATATGAATCTGGGAGCTTGTATAAATTTTCTCATCCTGATGGTGGGGAACAAACATAGTCTCCCTAATGAAAGTGAAATCCCCTTGGCAAAAGAAGGAAAAGGCTCCTGGGTTGCTATCTTTTGAAAAGTAGATGTCTCCGGGGAAAAGAGAAGACAATCATATCTGAGTTTAAGCCTCTGGAATGTCTCCAAGGCTTTGGGTGTCCTTTCTCATACCCCCCACCCGCCCATGAAATGTAAACACATACCTCCTGGGAGGAAAATATTTTCCCATTTATCCAGTTGTCATTTAACTTCTAAGGCCTTTTTTAAAAAACAGTTCCCAGTACAATTTGCCAGGAAGGCCCTAACCATGCAGAAACATAGAATATTAACTTCCTGAGACACATCTGAAGCATGACATGTGATTCAGTAGTTATTTAAAAGAAATGTTTATAGTATGTTCTTCTCTTTTTTAATCACCAATTTTATTTTGAAAAGCATTTGACTACTTAGGTCAGAGTCAGAGATCCCTAAATATTTCCATATTATATTTGGGGGAAATTGATCAATTTAAAAAATCATCATCTATTCATTTGCAATCTCTATAGTTTGAATCCCCACCTCAGGGCTGGGGAAAGGAGCTGTGAATAGGAGGCATATATTTAGCATTCAGTCCTCCTAAAAATAGGCATTTGGCTGATCTGTAGTAAAACATGCCCAGTCCTCTATTAACTAAAAATTAAGGTTGCCTTTTGTGGTAGATTGCATTTTCTAAAACTGTCTGCAATAACATTTCCAGTCCCACTTGCTCCTCCACAGCCTTGCCACATGCCCATCCAGAGCCACAGTCTAAGCTCCCCCGCCTTAAACCTGGGTGGGTCTTTGTGCTTGTCTTGACTAGTAGAGTATGGTGGAAGTGACACTATATGACTTCTGAGGCTGAGTGATTAATGATTCTGTACCTAATTCTAATGTGTGAGGTTTTTTTTCCCCCTACACCACGGAGCATTCTCTGATACCAGCTGGTGTCTTACAATTCAACTCAATTCTGACTCTATCTACCCGAAGATATCATCAGGTCCTACAGGGTAAGGGCTCAGTCCCACAAGACTGCCCTCCACTTCAGATGCCAGGTGGTTATCGGTGCTTCCGACTGGCTGGCCATAAGTCAGAGGTTCCCAGAATCCCTCCTTGGGTTTGATTAATTTGTTAGAGCAGCTCACAGGACTCAGGGAACCAGTTTCTTCCCTGGATTACGCATTTATTACAAAGTATATTAAATATGAATCAACAGCCAAATGGAAGAGAAGCATAGGGCATGGTATGGGGAAAGGGCAAGGAACTTCCGTGCCCCCTCTGGAAGTGCCACTCCCCCCAAATCTCCATGTGTTTACCAACCCAGAAGCTCTTAGAGCCCCATCCTTTTGGGGTTTTGTGGAGGCTTCATTACATAGGCATGATCGATTAAATCATTGGCCATTGGCGAATGAACTTAATCTCTAGTCCTATCCCTCCTTGAAGGTAGAGGGATGAGACTGAAAGTTTTCAGCCCTCTAATCAAATGGTTGGCTCCACTGAAAACCAGCTTCCAACCATCGGCAAGTCGCCTCATTGACTTGACAAAAGACACCTTTATTGCCCTCATCACAGAAAATGTACATATATATAAATATATAATTATTATATATAATATATATCCTTATTATGTACAGTACATATCCTTATATTTATTATATATTCTTATTATATATACTATATTTCTTGCTATAAATTGCAATATCACAGTAATAAATGGCAATACAGTTTCTGACTGGCTCTCTCTCACTTAGGGCCGGATCTTCTGAGTCACCCTGTAAGGTGTCCGATGACCCTGATGCTGCTATGCTGAAGAGACCATGTAGAGAGATACAGGGATAAAGACATATGTCTAGGGGCCTCTAGAGGTTCCAAATTCTAGCTGAGTTTTACCAGCCTATGTGCCAGGTGTGTGAGCAGCAAGCATCAGAGTATTACAGCAATGGCCATCATTTGATGCAGCTGCTGGGGACACCCTGCGCGAAACCTCCTAATTGAGCCCAGTCAACCTCTAAAGCAGGAGAATTAATAATAAAATGCTTGCTGTTGTTTTACACCACTAGGCTCTGGTTTGTTAGGGGGCGATATAGAATCAAAACATTCTTTGCATGTTAAACTAGCAAACGTAATCCAAAAAAGAATGACATTATCTGCAGAAGTAAAGTGAGATAAAAGCTCTCAGTATGGGTGGAGGCGACTTGGGAACACCGGTTCAATAAAGGCAAAATCTTAGGGAGGAAGGAACAGGTGTGACTGTAACTATTAAAGAGGAAATCACAGGCCTAAAAGGGTATAACTCATGCTGAAAGCCCATGATATAAAACCTAGATTTAATACCTGATCTAATTGCAATTTCAACCTCTTCAGTATCATAACCTTAATCAACTAATCTGGAATTTTTTGGTCAACACCAGTGAAGTAATCTGTCATGCGGGCTCCCTCCATTCCTCCTAGAAAGAACAAGCAATGTGCATGATAAAAACCCTGCCTGTTCTCCCCTGCCCCCAAAAGATGTCCCGGTTCCAAAATAATTCTTTCTTTCTTTTATTTTAATAACTTCCTTGCCTCACCCTTCTTCCTATAAAAACTCTCCATTTCGTACAACCCCTCGGAGAGCCCTTCTAGCTGCTAGAAGGGATGCTGCCCGATTCGTGAATCACTCAATAAAGCCAATTAGACCTTCAAATTTAGTCGGTTGAATTTTTTTTTAACAACCAAGGACCTGCTTCTGTCAAGGGTAACGTGCCAGATCTGAAGAAAGACGAAGGAGTGGGGAGCGTGGAGTCTCCAGAAAAGAGCGTTGCCAACAGATTTTTTTTTTTGGTTTTTATCCTGCACTGTTCAGTAAACAAAGACATTGACTCTGGTGAATTATGAAAACGGGAATGATTGACGGGGCTTTTACCACGACTGGGACTATATGTCCTTCAGGAATAACAGCTCTCGCTCATGCTGACACCCTGCACGTTCAGGAAGCTGGTTCCTATCAGGCTTCTCTTTGGACCTGCCCATGAGAAGCCGTGATGGGCACAGGACTGTGCCCACCCAGGTGGCAGTTATAATTCTGCTGGTGAGGGATGTCACCTTTACACGTCGGTGCCTTCGGAGATTAGCTAATGTAAATCAGCCTCCTATAACCTTGTCACTTCAAAGTGAACTGATAAAAATTGAGTTCCTAGATGTAGTGAAAACTAATAAACAGAAACCTTATTTAAAATGAAGCAGAAGGGCCAGAGGGGGATCTCTCTTGCCCTCAGTTGATGGTGGAGCCCAACAGGAAGAGCTTTTTGCTTACAACAGCTCTCCCCATTTCCTCTTTATGAGTGTCTGCTCCTTTGTTTGGCAGGGCCTGTGCATAGCTGGCCATTAGACCACATGTCCCGAACTGCAATTCTTTGTTGTTTGCAAATTAAATTTGCTGCAGAAATATCTGGCTTTCTATTTGTTTAAGGTCAACAATGTGCAAGTCTGACAAGTAGAAAAGGACCCTGATGATTCCTCAGAGGCTTGGTCATTCTGGCCTCTCTCAGAGGTGAGATTAGACACAGCACTTCAAGGGTCCAACTCGTACTGGGTCAACAAAATTGCTATTTTTAATGATCATTGCTGCTGAGCAACATTCTAACTAAAATATTTTACTGTATTAAGTTAAAATATTGAATCCATAAAAACATGAAAAACTCTGGACTCTTAAGTATGTTAAATCCTAACCTATGTTCTACAATAAGTGGAACAGTCCTTTATTGATTAGTTTTTCCATGCTGCTGTCACTTAGATAGTAATAATAACAATAATAAATGACAATAACTAACATTAATTGCTTACTTAGTGCTAGACATGCCGTTCAAGAGGGTTTTTAAAATTTTTTTTTAAATCAACATGTAAAGGTATCATTATGAGGTTATTTTTTTTAAGTCAGGTTATTGAGGTTATAATTTACATATAGTAAAATTCACGCTCTTAAAGGTACAGTTCTATGAGTTTGGCAAATGTATATACTCATGCAACCACCACCCAATCCAAGTTAAAATATTTTCATTATGTGAAAAAGTTCACATATGCCTTTTTGTGGTCAGTCTCCTACTCCCACCCCTAGACACTGGTAAGCACTGAACTGGTTTTGGCTTTTACAGTTTTGCCCTTTCCGGAATGGCAAAGTGGAATCATGTACTATGTAAGTTTTTGAGCCTGCCTTCTTTCACTTAGCCTCATGCCTTTGAGGTCATTCGAGCTATTGCATGCTTCAGCTATTTGTTCCTTTATATAGCTGCTAGTATTTCATGGTATAGATGTTCCATATTTCATTTATCCCTTCAACAGTTGATAGACATTTTGAATCACTTCCAGTTTTTGGCAATATGAATAAAGCTCCTTAAAGAACCCATTTGTGTATAGGTTTTGGGGTAGAATATGCCTTTGTTTCTCTTGGGTAAATATTAAATGGTATAACAGTGAATTTTAAATATAGTCTGTCAGCTAATCCTCACTAGTAGTCCTTTGTGGAAAGTATTATTGTGAGTTCCTCTTTAGAATGAAAGCTAACACTTAAAGAGGTTATGTAACTGCCTACAGTTACATGGCCGGTGGGGAGAAAGCCAGGCTTGTTTGCCGAGACTGAGGTCTTCACTATTACTGCTGTAGCTACTGCTGGCTTATTCCCCCTAATGTCTCACAGCTTTGGAAATTAAAGTAAAAAGTGTGATCAAGACTTGATTGCAGATGCAGAAATGAAAGGATTAGACAGTCTAACATGAAAAGTCTTTATGGAATTGACTTTGGGGAAATGAGAATGGATCACAAAGCGGCAAATATAGCATGCCCTTGAATAACGTCATTTTGTTATAAGGTTAATGACGGGAGAAAAGAAGCTCAGTTCCCCAGCCACTGCCCGTGGGGAGTGTGCATGTTCTCCCCATGTCTGCGTGGGTTTTCTCCAGGAACTCCAGTTTCCTCCCACATCCCCAAAATGTGCAGGGTGGGTGAACTGGCACGTCTGAATTGCCCCAGTCCGGGTGAGTGGTGGGTGTGTGTGACCCTGGGATGGAAGGGCGTCCTGTCCAGGGTGAGTTTTCTCCTTGTGCCCCGAGCTGCTGGGAGAGGCTCTGGCCACCTGTGACCCTGAACTGCAATAAGCAGATAGGAAAAGAATCCCCTTACTTGTTTTTATTAATCTTTCTTAAATGTATATACAGTTCACGTTTATTGCAATGTTTAATATTAGAAGTGTTTTGGGTCTTTATTTAGAAGTTTGGCGATGTTTCTGTGGCCAGAAATATACCATAGGAACTTAATTCTAGTTTATGTCAATTAGCCTAGGGTAAAATTAGTTCACTTAAAGTGACAGTTTCCAAGAACCTATCGACGTTAAGTGAGGACTCACCGAATATGAAGATGATAATGGAAATCAATTCAAAATTCAATTCAAAGATGAGTCATGGTCTTTACCTTCTATGCAGCTCAAGTAGTATAGAACTGCACCAGGCTCCAGCACTAAAACAGAGCTCTGATCGGTATTTTCTCATAAGTCTCCTCTACTGTTAACACCTACTAAATATCATGTTAACACTAATGCAAGCATAAACAGTTTATCCCCTCAAACACATACTTACATTTGTGAATTTCTAATGTTCTACTGTCATAATAATAATAGTAATACATTTTGTTTATGAATAATTAACATCTTTAACAGTTGCATTTTATATTCAAATATTTATTGCTTGGATTCCAAAATGATATTCATAATATGAACAAGAGAGAAACTGCAGTAAAGATTAACCTCTAAAAATGTATTGCGAGGAATCGGGAGCTCTTCTGTAGAACTGGAAATAATGGAAAATTGACAGTGAAATGTAAAACTAGATCATGAATAGTTAATACCCAATTCTTCTATGATGAAGAATTAAAATAACAAGGCAGTAGTCACCACAGTGACAATTTAAGACTAATTTGTCATCCCTTACTGCCTAGCACAAGGCCTCACATTTATTATGAGCTGAATAAACATTTACTGAGGCCAATTGAATCTTTCCAAGATGAATGTTTATAAGAATGGTGAGATAACAGTGGCAAATGCTCTGTACAAATTCTATGGTTTAACATTAATAAAGGCAATATATTTTTGCCTAACAAAAACAAAATAGAATACAAATGTTATTATTAATATGTCTTCCAGCTCTCCCAAAACAGTCCAAACTGAATGGCATTGTTGATGGTTGTGACCGACACTTGCCTTGCCTAAGACATTGGAGCACTGGTGTATTCTTTTCTCATAGGATTTAGGTACTAAGGAAAACTCTTGTAAAGCCCTTCTGAGGATCACACACAGGAGGCTCTAGCAGAACAAATACAATGGCAAAGAATCCAGCATCTGAAATGTTCCCTTTTGTGAAGGTGGAGCTCACCTCCCATTCTAAAAGCTGTAATTGATAAAGACTCCCTGCCCACCGCTTCCCTTGCAGCCAGGGCTCAGGACGTAGGCTCTGCTAATCAGAGGCACTGGCCCCGGGCTTAATGGGAACCCAACGACTTGAAGAAGGAAGAGCTCTACCGAATCCACTCTGGCAAGTCTGGGGCAGAGATGACAGGACATCCAGCTTCCAGAAGCTGAAGTAGCCACAGTTCCAGTCGCAGTTCCTGACTTCTGCTGCCTGCGTTATCAGCAGTTTATGCTCTGGTGCCTAAGCCCATTGCTGGTAGCAGCGGTGTCCTCATGGGGCTAATTCTGTGGTATGATGTGGGTAGCCTTCAAAGGTGCTTACCCTTTTAATCTGGAATGAAGAATCTAACTGGTATGTGACCATTTTTATAAAGTAGCTGCAAATAGCCAAAACACATAACATATTCCCTAGGAATAAAGGAGTCTAGGGTATACTGTTTACTTCAGAGAGAAACTTCATAATGGTCTGGGGCTCAAAATTATTTAGGAGAAAACAGAAAAACATCGTTAATTGTGCAAAAGGGTTGTTCCCTAGTAATTGTAAAATAAGGGCCCTGCGTGGATGGTATTTGTAGAAGGAAGTATTTCGTGCAGCCAGTGTTGATTGCTGTCTCACGTTAGCTCAGTTGTGTGGACCAGTGGACTACAGGGAGAGTCAATTTAAAGACTTTACTCTTCTGGGTGTCTTGTTTCATCTTCTTAAGAGAAACTACATTAAAAGAAGCATCACAGGGAAATGGAGTGGTTGCATCCCCAACGTTCATTCTCTCTGACCCCTTTTGAATGGGACCCAGGGCTTCCTAGCCTTACAGACTGGTTGGCATTGATCTCACAGCAGCTCTAGGGATGGGCCCCGGTCATGATGGCTGGGATAGGATTATGACTCAAACTGTCTTAAAAGGACAGAAAGGAGATGTTTGATGGGTAGCATCTGGAGAAGAAAATTATTTTCTCTCATGAATGCTACAAAAAGATGCTCCCTTCTTCTGAAGTAGTTAGCTCCAGGTGATGCTTGTGGCCATGCCACTGTCATAAAACGTGACAGCCTTAGGGTGATTCTGCCACTGGGGAAGACAGAGTAGGGAGACAGAAAGACAGTGGGCCACGTGGCATCATTAAACTGTTGGACCAAACTTTGCCTACGTGTCCGTTCAGGTCCTCCAGTAAGCAGACACAGAAATGGAGTCACCAGTGCCCAAGACTTACTGGGGTAATGCCAGTGAAAGATAAAGGTGGAGGAAAGAGCATATTGGGCACTGAAAGCCTTTAAGTCTTGATGCAGGTCTAACACCTATGAAAGCAAAAGGGGAAGAAACAGGATTGGGTAGGTGGAGCCTAGACTGTGGATGCAGATTTTATAGTCTTAGCCAACTCATCAGGGAGTGTTAGAGCAAAGACTGCTTGTTGGAGAAGTCCCATATTGAGCAGAAATGCCCAGGTCCTGGTATTCTTGTTGTGATTATTGACCAGGCTGTCCAGAGAGTGTGGTTCCAGCTCAAGGGACCACAAGTAGAGTGCCCTACGTGCCCAGTAGCTGGTGGCTACCAGTTACCTGCACTCCTCACAGTTGGACAGTTTGTTCTCTCTGGAAGATCCAAGTGCTGTACTTCCTCTATCTCTTGATTTTTTAAATTACTTGACCACTAAACCCCTTTCTTCTTATTGTGTTGTTGCTGACTTCAATTTTCTGATACTTGCAACCAAAGAAATTCCAGCTAGTAGGTGGAGTAATATTTTTAAATTTAAAAAGATTATCAGCTCCGTTCAACACACACTTAAGGAGCAAGGTACTTTATATGTATTATCTCTTATCATCAAAGACAAACAAATAGATAAACAAACTCAGCATATATCACAAAACTGACATGTAGTTGATACATAATAAGTAGTAGCTATTATAATTGATCTCCTTTGCAGTTAGATTGCTCTTCAGTGTTTAATGATGGTAATTGAGATTTTAGTGCCTAAAAGGTGCTTTTTTTTTTCTCTGCAGAGAAGATAGTATTTATAGTTCCTTTTGCTTGTGTTAATGTTTAATTTATAAAAGGTATATATTTTATAACCTAGTTTTATAAGCCTTTTCTTTTAACTCACAAGTCGTGTCACTATATTTACAAAGGGTATTGTTAGAATTTTAAACACATTAATTAATGCTCAATTAGCTTATAAATTTGGGGGATTAAACACTTAAATGTTAACACTATTTAAAAACTTTATTAACTAGGCTTTCTTAGGCAATTCAAACTCTTATTGCCAATTTGATAAAGTGATTCTCTCAAATATTTCAAACACCTAATAAATCAAACTTAAGCATCTAACATACAAGATATTTGTGTATATTTTTATAAAACTCTTGTAAATTTAACAAATCAGATTTATAAATTTAATAAAGCAGATTACCTTATCTATAACACCTTAAAACAGATAAAACATATACAAAACAACACAATAACTATAAAACAGCTCACACAAACCATCAACTCTATTTGAATTTTCACCTTCCCAGAGTCGCACACTCAGTCACCCAACTGAAGGGAGCAGGTTATCATCAGAAGCCTGTTATGTGTGACAGAAAGACAAATACTGTATAATTGCACTTATATGTAGAGTCTGAAACAACAGAAAGTTCAACTCATAGAAAGAGAATACAGGGTGGTTGCCAGGGACCCGAGGGGTGAACGAGATGGGGAGAATGCTGGTCAAAGGGTACAAACCCTCATAAGAGGCGTAAGTTCTGGGGATCTGATGTACAGCATGGTGACTAGTTAATTATACTGTATTGTATATTTGACATTTGCTAAGAGAGCAGATCTTCAGTGCTCAAAACGCACACTTAACTATGTGAGGTGATGGATGTGTTAATTCACCTGACTGTGGCAATAATTTCACAAAGTACACACATACAAAATCATCATATTGTGCACTCTAATTGTCAATTATACAGCTGAGAAAAAGAGAGAGAGCCTGCTGTGTGGTTAGAAACCTAGGACCACGAGACAGTCACTGATGGAGGTCAGGGTAAGGAATGTGGCCTGGGAACAGCACCTGCGTACTTCTGCAAGGATGAGACTACCTGAGGCACAGGGCCGCTCTCAGGGAGTCTTTTACAATTGGGTTTTAGCTGCTTTGTTCCTGGCAGACTCCAAGCTTCCAGACTTCGGCTGGGGTAAAGTTTAGTTTCACAGTCCAATGTATCATGAGTGTTTTTCAACTTTTAACCTTACCCAAATTTTCAACTTTTTATTATTTGATTTTCATAGACAGAATTCAGAACCCCCTACTTAAATTGCAACTTAGCTCTTTGCTGCCTGATTAGACATAACAAAGTCAGTACCCTTTTTATACAATTGACCCTTGACCAACACCTTTGAACGCATGAGTCCATTTACATGCAGATTTTCAGTTTTTAGTAAATACCTGCACGGGTTTTGATCCATGTTGGGAGTCCAAGGATGTGGAGACCAGCTATACGCATTGATCTATGCTATTTTATATAGGCAACTTGAGCATCCATGGATTTGGGTATCTGCAGGGGTCCTGGAAGAATCCCCCATGGATACCAAGGGAAAACTTAAGTTTTTGGGGAGTCAAAACTTATACAGATTTCTGATTATGTGAGGGCCTGTGCCCCAACCACCACATTGTTCAAAAATCTACTGTATTTTACTTTTTATTTGTCTTAGCTATCTCTCTTCTAATGTAATTTATTGAAAAAGAAAACATCTTTTCCCTAAGGAATTATCTTCCTATTAGAGACAGTCAAGACATATGCATAAATCACCTATAAAAAAGGGCAGACATAAAGACAACTATAAAAGCATTATAAGGAAATTTCGGGAAGATAACCGTGGTTGACAGAATTCTAAGATGGCCCCCTGAATTTTGCCCCCGATGTTATTCCTGTTATTATGTTACTTTACATGGCAAAAGAAGATTTTTTAGATGTAACTAAAGTTACTAATTAGTTGGCCTTCAGATAAGAAGGTTACCCAAATGGGCCAACCTCATCACATAAGCCCTTTAAAAGCAGGGAGCTTTCTCTGGCTGGTGGCCAAAGGAAAAGTCAGGGAGATGGGAAGCCTGAGAGCAAGTGAATGTGAAGGAAGTTGTTGTTGACATGGGACCTGCAGAGCAAAGACCTCAGAGTGAACTGTAGGAGCTGAGTGTGGCCCCTAAGTGACAGCCACGAAGGAAATGAAGACCCCAGTCCTGTCACCACAAGGAACTGAATTCTGCCAACCATCTGAATGAGTGCGAAAGCAGTTCCCCAGAGGCTCCAGATAACAGCCCAGTCAGACTGACACCTTGATTTCAGCCTGTGAGAACCTAAGCAGGTAACTCAGTTGAGCTTACCTAGGCTTCTGACCTGTAGAACTATCAGCTAATAAGTAGATGTTGCTTTAAGTCTCTTTGTAGTGATCTGTTATGCAGCAATAAAAAACTAGTATAATCACATAGATAAAATTTCTACTCAAACCCAAAGGCTCGATTTATTAAACTTTTCATTAATATACAGTTGGCCCTGGAACAATGTGGGGGTTAGGGGCACCAACTCCTGCACTGTGGAGAATCTGTGTATAACTTTTGACTCCCAAAAATCTTAACTACAGTTGTCCCTCAGTATCTGTGGGGGATTGGTTTCAGGACTCCCTGCAAATACCAGAATCTGCGATGCTCAAGTTTCTTACACAAAATCCCATAAACCAATGCATATAGTTGGACCTCAACATCCATGGATTCCCAACTATGGATGGACAATACTGTTTTCCGTCTGCCGTTGGTTGAATTCAAGGATGCAAAACCTGGGGATAAGGAAGGTCATCTGTATATTTATCGAAAAATATCCAAGTATAAGGTGACCCACGCATTTTAAACCTGTGTTGTTCGAGAGCCAATCTGAACAACAAAAATAGATATTTTTATGTATGAAGGAATCCTTAAGGTAAGGATTTATGATCTGGTGTTTTATGTTTTTTTCCTGGTGAAACTAGGAACGAGACTGGAAGGCTAAATCTCGGTTGAGTAAGGGGGAGTTCAGATATATGAGTACAAAGGTTTAAATGGAGAAATTTCAAACGTCCACTGAAGTTTTCTTTATTGGCCTTGCCAGAAATGTGTGTGTATATATATATATATATATATATATTGGCATAAGACATTAAAAATGAGGTGTTTTCTAGGTTGGATAGCACATTTTGTCATTTATCAGTGAGAAATGTTTAGCTTATATTATTTATCTAATTGGCAAGTTACCTAACAAGACTCTGGAGACTGGAGTTGAGGGCAGGTAAACACTGGTGGAGAAGAACAGGGAGAGAGAGAGTCAGGGCATCGGGGTGCTGCTGGAAGGCAGGTTGAAGTGAGGTCCACAGCTTTGGGACCTTACAGAGGGAGGGGCCACCACAGCAAAGGGAAGGAGACACTCAGGACCCAGGATGAAGGAAGATGACCGTGCACGACCATGCTGGCATTTGTCCAGAGCTTGCCTGCACTGAGAGAAACATGAAAGAAACCCTGCCCACCTTTTGTTTTCCCTATGAAAGCCCATGTACAAAGAGATGGAAAGAAAGTTATAAAACAACACTTTTCTGTCGTGTATACTTTCCCCCCCTTATCCTTTCTGGGAAGTAGTACCGACCTGATCCCACAATGTCTTAACTCATAGAGCACTTTAACTTTTTCAAAGTGCAGGCTGTACAAAGATCTTTCATTTCCTGAGTGGACATGAGGATGAAGTTTATAGTCCTTTTATTGCTAGTATTTTGACATTTTTATATACTTTCCCCCCCATAGCATAGAACATGTTACCCCCTATAATTGCTTTTATATACTACTTGACATAAAGATTGCTTCAAACCTACTTGCTCCTAAATCATTTTTATTTTTAAGCAGTCAGAACAAGGGCTAGGTGGTTTTTTAAAAAAGTACCAGCGTGTTCAAGTTGAAGGTATTATTTTTTACTCCCTCCTTATGCCCGTCTACCTAAAATGATACCAACTGTTTTTTAAGAAATGAGATAAAATATATTTTCCTTTTTTATCTTATTTAAGCCCAATATAAATAAATGTTATATGTGTATAAATGTCATATATATTATATGTATAAATGTTATATATATGTATAAATGTTATATCTATGATATGTATAAATGTCATTTATAATATATGGATAAATTATCTATATGAAGCCTTCTAGATTAACTTAGCAAATAATATAATTTTGAAGTACTTTCCTGGTACCTTGTTTTTGCACAACATTATCCCAAGTTTTCTTATGTAATAATAACAATTAACATCTGTGAAATGTCCTTAGTGCACCAAGAATTTTATAGACCCTATAACATGGCAAATTTCTACTCATAATCTTTTTCAAAAACATAGTATTCTATACCCTATCATTTTTTAATGCTGAGAAAATAACTCAATTTTACCAAATATATTTTTCCCAAGTTTTTACCTCAGTCATCCACTGAAGTTTTATTTCGCAATTTAAAAAATTAAAGGTCCCATCAATCTTTATTTTAAGGTAGTTTTTGTTATAAAAACTAACTCGGAGTAATGGTTATAAAGTTATACTTTCCATAACAGGAATTCAAGTTTCTCGTCAAGCCCCAGGCAGTCAAGGGGTTGGTACCTCAGCACACAGACGTAATGTCTCAGGCCGGTGGGTCCTGCACTCAAGGCTCAAACTGCAGAAAGGAGAAAGGCGTGTAAACAGATAACCTTTCGACTGCATATTCATTACATTGTCAATGGTTATGTGCACACCGTTCATATATCCAAATGCCTGTATTGAAAGACAGCAATAAAGTGGAGAAGAGAATTTAGATGGTGAGGAAAGAGCTGAGTCATTGCCACAGACAGATTATGGGGCTTATTCTGCTTCTCACCCTGCTGAAGAGACCTTAAGCATATTATAAATGAACATTTCTGAACTTCAGTTTGCTTATTTGCAACAACAATAATAATAACAATAATAATTTTATTACTTACAGGTAAGTTTAGAATTAAAGTTCTTGCTACAGCCCTGGCTGGTGTGGCTCAGTTGGCCGAGCATTGTCCAGTGCACCAAAGGATCACTGGTTCGATTCCTAGTCAGGGCACTCACCCAGGTTTCGGGCTCAATCCCCGGTCAGGGTGCTTACAGGAGGCAACCAATTGATGTTTCTCTCTCACATTGATGTTTCTCTTTCTCTCTCCCTTTCCCTCCCTCTCTAAAATCAATAAAAACACGTTTAAAAATAAAGTTCTTGATATATACAAATGATTAACAATTATATTTTTTCTTAATTTGTTGTCTGTAATGTCTCTAAAGTAAAAACTAACACTAAACTTACATATAAAAAGATTCTTAGGCCAAACAGGTATGTTAGCCTGCTGAGGCTGCCATAATAAGATACCATAGACTGGAAAGCTTAAACAATAGTAATTTACTTTCTCATAATTTTGGAGGCTGAAAATCTAAGATAAGGGTTCCAGCACAGTTGGTTTCTGGTGAAGTTTTTCTTCCTGGCTCATAGATAACTGCTTTCTTGCTGTGTCCACATGGCAGAGAGAGAGCGAGAGAGCATAAGCTCTCTGGTGTCTCTACTTATAGGGGCACTAATCCCATGGGACCAAGGCCCCACCCTGATGACCTCATCTGACTCTGATTACATTGCAAAAGCCCCATCTCTACATACTATGACTTTGGGGTTTAGGGTTTTAGCATATAAATTTAGGAAGGGAACAAACATTTAGACCCTAAAACATATTTGATTCACATATCAAATAAGGTGACAACATAAATGAAAAGAATGGAACATGTATGTAGGAAAGCTTTTCCAAAAGGAGATTTTTTATTGATTTTTCGAGAGAGGGGAAGGAAGAGAGAGAAACATCCATGTGAGAGTGAAACATCTATCGGCTGCCTCCTGCACTCCCCTCATTGGCACTAGGAATAGAACCATCAACTTTTTAGGTGTATGGGATGACACCCAGCCAACTGAGCCACACCAGCCAGGGCCAAAGGGAAATTTTGATATGACTTATTTATTAGCCATGGCACATTGATATTTTCTAAACCAAGGATTAAAAGACAATTTCTGACCTATGATATGTATTTCAATTAGGAATGACTTGGGCTGCAAATAAAAGATAACCCATTTGATGATATCTTAATCAATAAAGACATTTGATTTTTTACATATCAACGAGTTTGAGGTAGGCATTTCCAGGTATGACCCAGTGACTGGGTGACACCACCAGAGACTCGGGTTCTTTCCATCTTTTCACTTCACCATCCTCAGCAGGATCACTTTTATCCTGAATTTGTTCCATCAAGGTCTTGCGATTTTCACCACAGTCAGTGCATAATGTCCCCAAATCAGCATTTTAAACAAGAATGAATGGGCAAAAGCAAAAGGCTTTTGCATCTTTTATATCCCTGGGAATAAAAGCTTTTCCAGAAGGCTCTTTTTGGTTCACTAGCTAGATCTGGGTCACATGCTTACTTACCTCCAGCAGAAAGGGAATCTGGGAAAGCAGATAATCTCACTTTAAAAAAGTGTTTTTATTGATTTTTTTAAAGAGAGGAGGGGAGAGGGAGAGAGAGAAATGTTGATGTGAGAGAGATACATCAATCAGTTGCCTCCCACATGCACCCCCACTGGGGACTGAACCTCAACCTGGGCATGCGCCCTGACTTGGAATCGGACCAGTGAACAATGCTCAACCAGCTGAGCCACACCGGCCAGGGCACTCTGTTTTTCAACCTCTATCGTGGAAGGCAGGGAGGGGAAATGAAGGCTAAGAATAACTGTTGTAGTAATCAAAATTGTTACACACGATGTGAGAGCAGGACAGAAACTGAGATGCTAGGGGAAACTCTTGGACATCTCATCTACCACTATAGATGTGGGGGCTTAAGCAGAGGATTTATTGACATGCTGAAAGTTTTGGGCATTAGGGTAGTAACATTTACAGAAATCATAATGTTGCTGTGAGAGTCGAGATAGGAGTTTTAAATACTGTTTTGTCTTCCAGGCCTCTTCTAAGAATAATGAGTCGATGATGTTTTCGGTGTGATTGATAAACTTTTTTAGAACGAGGGCTGGAGACCATTCTTGAGAGCTTAGCATCTCTTCTAGTCCCCTCCCACTTCCTCACCTTACAGAGCCACTCAACAAATACTCTTATATGTTCATAATAACTACAACTACGAGAAATTCTGGAATCTTCTGGGAAAAATAACCCAATGAAAAACTCGATGACGGTTATGTGTTCTTTTACATGGCATGTCAAAGATCTCAGAACCACGTTTTTATTCATTTCCTTACTATCACTATTTAAGAAACATGACTGTAGAAATCTCTCTCACTAAACATTAGGAGAAAAGGAAATCTCACCTTTGGAGCTATAACACTGGATAGTTATGATGAAAGAAATTATAGGTCAACTTCCTGGGGCTGATGACACCTGTGGAGCAGAGTAAATGTGTCACGGGGAACAAGATACTTGGTTTTTGCATCCCCGACATTTTTGTTTCCTGTTGCTTATAATAATACTACGCATGCTGTCATTATGCTCTTTGTATTTGTAAGCCCAGAAGCACTGTACCAACATTAGCTTAACAGCTCTGAGAGTCTTGAATTGAGAGGCTGTTTTATTTAAGTGGAGAGCATGGTTCCTCCTCCTTTTTATAGTGAAGGAAGCTCACATTTTCTGAGTGAAGTTTGAATGGTGCCGTGGGATCTCGGCCCACTGCCTCTGCCCGGAATCCAGTGCTCTTCCATGACATCTGGAAGGGGTGGTTTGTTGCTGGACAAAATTTTCCTCTCCGTGGGTCTTGGTGAATTTTCACAGCCACGACACAATGACCTGATATTAATGCGCAAGCGTCATTGCCTGCATGTCCCTCACCTCTAGGAGAGCATTACTCCATGAAATGCTGTGCATCGTTTGCAAGGTTAGGAAGAACTGATGCGGGCCTGACCAACACCACAGCAGTAATCAGCCTGACACAGAGGGGGAGGTATTCTTGGATTTTCACCATGGCTCCTGAAACAGGGAAGACAAGAAGCCGTACACTCTCATCCAAATGCAGAAATATAACTACTTTATAACCTTTGGGAATAACTGAGGAGGTTCTCCTCTAGCATTCCTACTATGCTATAAATAATATGGAATAAATATTATAGAATACTATATAAAACACAGAATGCATAATTATAGAATGTTTTTCTAAAAATAGCCACAAAATGGGATCATGACTCATATCTCTAAGCACTGGTTCTCAAATTTTAACACATATGAGAATACTGGAAGGCTCGTTCAAACACAGGTTGCTGGACCCTGTTTCCAGAGTTTCACTTCAGAAGGTCTGGGATGGGGCCTGACAATTTCCCTTGCTCACAAATTCCAGGTGCTGCCAATGTGGCTACTCCAAGGACCACACTTTGAGGATCACTGTCTTAAAATGTGAAATGAAATCATGGTCCTACCCATATCACATTTTTTTGGTTGAGTCTCATTTGCTAGAGTTTAACATGACATGAACTGCTTTTTCAGAGACAATGGGTCTGAATTATTCAAGCACTTTAACTGCGGGTCAGCCCTGGGAAGGGAGCACTGGCAATGGCATTGGCCGTGCTAAAATGTAAGGGTCCCATTGGTGCCCTTTAGAAAACCCAGCTCAGCCAAGGCCCAGTGGCTTCATTCCAGAGAGGATGCAGGTGTGCAGACGCCTACGTACCTTGTTAGGCGATGACAAGAGTGGCACAGAAATGCCCTCCTTGGCTCTACATAAGAAAACACATTTCCCCTGCTCAGTGGCAGGTTTTTCATAATCTTTGTTTGGGGTTTGCAGGAGAAGTGGCAGGCTCCTAGGGAGGTGTTGCTGTCTCTGAGCTCTCAGCGGCACAGCAAATTATATCTTCCCGCAGGTGATGTGGGCTTGACTCGAGGGGGGCTGCTTTTCACAAGAAACGCGTGCCTTCCTGGGGCACAGAAACTGCTCCGCACACCTACCGCTCGCTGTTCTTTTATAAGAGGGGATTGATTTCCCCGTGAGGGCATGTGTGCGTGTGTGCTCAGGAAAAACCTCCAACGCCTTAATTGCAGGTTTCTTAATAGCACTGTATGAAAACACTCAGAGCTTACAAGCATTTATATAATCTGAGTCCTCAGAGTATCTCTTACACAGCTCTTTGATCTTTGAGGTTTTTTCCCTCATTTACTCTGCTTAACTTAGATGAAATTCATTTTCCATCTACGCCACAAGTATCCTGTTAAAGTGTCTGAAAATGTCTGGCTGGGAAAAGCACGGTGAGATTCTTGGTTTCCGACTGCACTGGTGTTCTGTGACACGAGCCTTTGCGTTTCATGTCTGCAGCACTGTGGAGAGAGCACGCTTAGGCTCTGCAAGTGAGAAGGGCTTTATTTGATGCTGCAGAGATAAAAACGATAGGGTTATCATTTAGAAGTCAGTGAGTGATCAACTCACAAACCTTAACGACGAGGGCTAATTAATCTCTCCCGGTCCCGCACTTCCCATCCGCCCTCTCAGTTCCTCTCCCAGAGGGGAGGGCATGGATGTCTGCCACTGCCTCCAACTCAGACTCTGCAGCCGCCTCCTCCAAGAGTAAGTCATTTTTTCTTAATAACCGCGTAAGATTCTACCACCCTCAGGCACAATGACTGACACCGAATAGGTGCTTTTAAGTGACTTAGGAATGAATTAATAAATGAATATCATCCATAAATGTAGCTAAGCCCTTCTTGAACCTAAGAACACATTCAATCTATTATATACTCATGGGTTAATGAATTCCATAAATTTTCTGCCTTGGAAAATATTATTTTCTTTTTTTTTTTTAACTTAGAGTTATATTTTCCCAGAGGATTGCAGAAAGGAAGGAGAGCCTATTTCTAATATTCAGGGAGTTGTTCAAAACAGTGAAAGCCAATGCATATATTAGTTATCTTTTGAGGTCTAACAAGTTACCCCTGAGTTTAGCAGGTATAAAACAACAAACACTTACTATCTCACAGGGCTTCTGAGGGTCAGAAATTTAGATTCCTAAACTAAGCTTTTTAGTTGGCTGGTTTGTCTCAGGGCCTCTCACCAAGTTACAGTCAAGATGTTCTAGGGCTGCAGTCATCTGAAGGCTCGACTGGGGCTGGAGGATCTGCTTCCAAGATGGCTTAGCACATGGCTGTTGGCAGGAGTTTGCACTCTGTACCTCATGGACTTCTCTGTAGGGAATGTGAATGTCCTTACATGGCAGCTGGCCTCCCCCTGAACAAATAATCTAAGCACAAGCAACTGAAGAGGAAGCCAGTGTCTTTTATGATCTAAAATTCTAGACTCCTAAGTCTCACACCCCTACCTCCACTTGATTTTATTTTTATAAGTGAGTCAGAAAATCCAGCACACACTCAAGGAGAGGGAGATTAGGCTCTATCTCTTAAAGGAAAGAATAGCAAAGGATTTGTGTACATTTTAAAATCACTACAATGAACAATAGAATTAGGGAATAGAATTATTTTAGCATATTTTTTGTCTGGTAAAATTAAATAGCAGAGTTATAGGACTTCAATTATTTCTGCAGACAATGAAGACATCCTACTAGGGGGGTAACAAGACATTTTGAAATTAAAAGGGGCTTGTTGATATGGTTCATGTGTGTTAAAGCATATCTACACTATGTATCTACACTATGTATCTAGTCAATGTTTGAATTCCTTCTACCAGCCTCTGCTTGGGCACAGGGAAAAGGAACCTTCTGCTCCTTGGGGCAGCTCAGTATATTTGAAGAGAATTTTAACATATTCATTCGTTTAATTTATTCATCCATTTATTCAGTCATTACAAGGCACCTACAATGTATCAAATACTCGTAAGCCTTTGGTATACAAAGATGAACAACCAGGGAGGAGAGAATTTCAGGAAGGAAATGGTCAAGGGGAAAAGATCAAGGAAATGAGAAAAAAATTCTGTATTGGATCTGGAATTCGGAAATTGTAAATTCCTTTAGAAAGAGTTCTTTCTCTGGAGCAAGGGGCGCAGATATGTGATTAAGTGATTGAAGAGTGAAATGGAAGTGAGAAAATCAAAATTGGAAAAGTGCGACATATACATTATTGAGAAGTTTGCACAAGAAAGGGAGAAGAGAAATAAGGCCCAGGTAGACCTTTTCAGTACCCCTTAGGAATTTATTGAACAAGTAACCATCTCTCTCAGCCTAATGTTCAAGATGTGCCTATCACTCCTTGCCTGTGGATCAGGCCTTCTGTCCTCCGGTAGATTTCCCCTACTCTGCTGCCTCACAGCATTTCTTGATGTCCAAAATTAGTTTTCCAAATGTGCACACAACACGATTTTGTGCAAAGGTTGGAGAACATTTTCCATTTCGTTTCTAATTCTTATTCTAATAACCAATGGTTATTAGACTTCAGCAACACATTGGCCCCACATCTTTGGGATACTTTATAATGCAACTTCTCCCTCTTCAGAATAAAAGACAGTAAATATTCATTACCTGGGCAGATCGTGTCAGGGTTTGTTCTCTTTTTTCTTAAAGGTGTTTCCTCTTGACTTACTCATCCTGAAGCTCAAACGTCACATTATGTCCCATACAGAGTCAGTCATGTCCACCATTACTACCTAAAAGGTTTTAATACCTTTATATCCCTGGAGGTATTCGTTCTTTTGTATCCCCTCTTCCTGAACATTTATAAGATATGTTCAATGACACTTTTTCCTGAAGACTCTGTTTCTTATGTTTATTTTATCCAGAGAAACATTTGTCTGCTCCTAAACTTTGATTTGTCCCAAAATCTTTCTTTCTTTTTTTAAAAAATATGTTTTTATTGATTTCAGGGAGAGGAAAGGAGAGGGAGAGAGAGAGATAGCAACATCAATGATGAGAGAGTCATTGACTGGATGCCCCCTGCACACCCCCTACTGGGGGTCGAGCCTGAAACCCAGGCATGTGCCCTGACCGGGAATCGAACCAGGATCTCCTGGTTCATAGGTCAATGCTCAACCGCTGAGCCACACTGGCCAGGCTCAAAATCTTTATTTCTTAACAAAACATTTTCCTTAGTGGGTCCCCACCCTAACTTGGGCTGCTGTTCTAAATTATCTTTGAAATAAAATCTTGTTGAAAGTTTTTTAAAAAATGGAAATAAAACAAGTTCCCTAGTAGCTCATATTTTCATGCCTAATGCTTCAAAACCGTCTGGTGGCTCCATCAGGAATAATTTTCTCTGATAGAAACTGCATTGCTTTATTTGTGATATGTGCTGAACTGTTTAGTGATCCTGCAGCGTGTGGTATTATAATTGTGTTCAGTTTTCTGAGGTCTGTGGGCCAGGGTCCTCATCAACAATGGCAGGATGCCTGTTTTGATCAATATGTACACATTCTAGCTATAAATTCCCTCCAAATGCTTGGGCGGGTGCCCATGATTTATTTATTTCCGTTTGCCAATTAGGTCTGGAGAGTTATGCTAATAGACTCACTGGGAAAAAAACAGAAAGAATCCTTGGAGGAGAAAAGCTGAACCAGAAAAGAAAAACCTTTCTGCTCTCTAAATTTAGAATAAATCCATCCCCATTTTTGTTTTCCTCAATTAACTTTGTCCTTCTGAATTCATCTAGTCTCTAAAGACATCTCACAGCCTGGAGAATTCCTCCCTTGGTCTGGACTTTGAAAGTCCTGTGCCAAGTGCGGTCCACGTGCCTGGGGAATCTGAGTATATTGGTCGTTCATTATTATGATGGCACTCGTGGGCGTCGGGAGCGATAATGTCTGTATTTAATGGTATTTGTGGCTTGCCCCTGGCTTGCAATTACCTACAAAGTGTAGTGGCTGGATTGAAAGCGTGATTGCTGCAGCCTATTTTAAGAGGTATCCAACTGGCTCCTTGATGATAATTTGACCTAAAGTGTGCATGTGTGTGTGTGTGTGTGTGTGTGTGTGTGTGTGTGTGTGTGTGTGTGTGGCACACTGCCATTTCTTCATTCCTCCTGAGCAGTAAGAGGAAACTTCCCAGGGAATTGAACAGTGCAAATAATGCATTTCCTCAACGTTGGACTTGCTCAGCCGGCTGAACATTCTTGATAAAACCAGCAACTGGCTGTCTGGATGCCACCCCTCCGGCAAGAGACAACCAGCATGTGGGGAGTGTGAGCAGTCTGCATGTGGCCAGGACAGCATGAGGCTGTGACGGAGGCGGCTGGTCTCAGGAGAGCTTTATTTTTCCATAAGGCTTAGAGTCTGTCAGGGCCGCTGATGAGTCAAGCATTTTGTATTCATTTGTCCATGGTGAGTGAGGCACAGCTGTCACCTTTTTATACTCTTTTTTTTTTTTTTTAAAGCACTGCACAGCTTGGACAGCGAAGCAGGGTTACCCCAGCCCCGAAAGTTGAAAGCCTAATGTTGCATCTACACGGGGTTGGCTGTGAACAAGAGCCGTGTGCAGTGCAGGCCTTCAGGTGCCCGCTGCTCTGCCAAGGGCAAGAGAGACCAGCCGCCCAGACTCATGCAAATATATAAGCCTCAATCCTAAGAACCTTTATTTTTTTTTAATGGTGCCGTAGAAAACTTACGGCCATTGCGCTCTGTTTGATGTATTGCTTTAACAATTTTAATTATTTTGCTCCGTTAGAATAGAAATTAATTAAAATGCCTGCCTGTTATTAACAGTTCGTGTGTTACAAAGAACTTGGAGGGGAGGACTACATTTTTAATATGTAATCACTGTAGAGCAATTACAAAACAGCAATAAGCAAAATAAAACCATATAAATATCTAATAGTTATGTTGTTTTTACTACATGCTAGGCAGTGTTATAAATGACTTCTTATGTTAGTTCACTTAATTCTCAAGCAACCTTCTGAGGTAGGTTTTTCCATACCCCCATTCTACAGATAGGGAAACTGAGGCACAGAGAGGTTGAACAACTTTCCCCAAGTCCCCAAAACAGTAAGGCTCCGAAGCCTACGCTCTTTGCCACACTGCTGTGTTTCTCTCTATAACTATTCACAATACCCTTCACTCATGGGTAAGTTACAGTTAACTTCAGTGGATAGCACTCCAGACCTTTTCCTATTAATATAAAAAGTGAATATATTATTCACTTGTACACATACATAAGTGTACTTCTTACATATATCATATTTATTTTCTACTATGACCCAAAATAGGCATTTTTATGTTTCAATAAAGAAACAAGCTTGGAGGAGCTGAGTAACTAGTCCAAAATCTCACAGCTTTGGTGGGAGGGAAACCTTTGTCCAGGTGTGTTCCCTCCACCAAAGGTATTCTTTTCTCTGTGCTAAGCTGCCTCACTGCCTTCCAATTTTGATTGTGATGAAAGCACATTATTTGTTGATATAAGATGTGTCTCTGGGTGGAAGGCGATTAGGTGATGAAGTAGATGCTCTCGATGCCCCCCCTGCTCTGCCCTACCAGCTGGCACACCTATCTGCCAGATGCTGCAGGGCTGGCTAATGACCTCCTCCAGCTGTCCCCTTCTCTAGTGAAATGACTCTGGTCACATCACCCATCTCAAGGTTGGCATCTAGGAAACCTTGCTTGGGACAGGTAGAGAGCTCTGGAGTTGACAACATGAACACCTTTCATACAACAAAAATCAGCTCCCACACCGAGGCCAGAGCTGCCTGTCTTTTGGAGCTCTGCAACAATTTTCATAATTTTTAACCATACAGTTTGCCCTGAATCAATAGTGATATTTTTCTTCCCCAAAAAATCAAATGACTGCTTTTTTTCAAAGGGTTTTATTAAAATATTTCATTAAGGCAACTTATATGGACCAAGAAAGCCCTAAAAACCATTTGAAACACATTTAATTCAGGGTCATTTTTCATGTTTCCATATTTCCAAGCTTTAATGCTTTTCTATTTCAAATTGATTACTTTCTATTCATTTTTAAAGCACATGTATTTTAGAGTTATAACAGAAGAATGGCCATGAATAACTACCTTGCCTTCTTTAATTTCACAGTACCCCCATCTGCCTTCCATCTCCTTTGCTGAACATTTCCTTTTCTCCACCACCATAATTTCACAGTTAGCTCTCTCTTACCAACTTGTACACCCAGCTGTTAAAGCACTCTCTATTGTCGCCATTTCACTGGGCCCTCTCTCCTGATGCAATCCTTTCACTTCTGCCCCCAACTTCCCTCCTTTGAAGCCATATGTAGCTATAAAATCCAAAATTTTTGAAATTATTCTTGATTGTAGTTACCATCATCATTTTATGACCTGGAAATGTTTGAGGAATACTGTAATTCTTCAGGACTGGAAACTGATTTAATGGTGTTAGAATTTTCCTGCATTTCTGTTTCCATCCCCATGCCAGCTGCTTCATTACTTTTTGTTTATATTATTGCAAAAGCCTCAGCCCAGCTGCCTGCTTCCCTTCCCACCCCCATCAATCAATCTGTCCTCTTTAGGGCAATCTTCCTAAGCCTTGTTCCCTTCGTGGCATGTCCGTGTCCCGCAAATCTCCCCTGGCTCCGGCTGCTTGTGGAAGATCATCCTGAAAACTCTTTAGACCCATGCGGCACACCCCTAACATTTGCAGGACCGAAATGTGAGTACAGATAAGGTCTCGGGCTCACTCCTCTTCTCTTAGCACAGAAAATAGAGACACGCAGGCAGCAGAATTTCTCCTAGCCCTGAGCTGTCATGCCAGCACCGTTGCTGGTCACCTTCATCCCACCACAAGGGGCAAGGACACATGTGTGTGAACGCCCAGCCTACAGTCAAGTTCTGTCCATAATCCCCCAGCCTCCAGCTGCAAACATCCATTCCCTGGCCACTCTTGAAAATAGGGTGTCCACCAAAGTTTCTTGATTAAATGAAAATGATAGTATACAATGCAATTGATTGAATGTTTTTTAAGTTGATTTTTATTTTTTGCAAAAGCACAGGAGCTTTTGCCTGGTAGGGTTTCTCACAGTCTGGATTTAGCTGAGTGAACCCCTAGGATGTCACTTAAGATGTTGCTCTTTCCCTTGTATTTCCTGTTGTTGCTGAGTATGGAAACTTGTGCTCAGGGTTGGGTTTGATATTTTTGACAGAACTACTTCACTAGCAAACTCCCCAAATCTCAGCGGCTCAGCAACGCTAACACTATTTCTTGTTCACAGGGTTGCAGGTTAGCTCTTCTTCCCTCCAAGTTGTGGGTTGTATTCAGGTCCTCCCTCCCTGTCTTCTCATTCTGGAACTCCAGGTGAGAAAGCAGACATTATCTAGTCTTTCCCTTTCCTTGGATGTGGACAGAGCTCAGACAGGGCAGAGCCAAGCCATACATTTGCTTCTGTTTGGAGGTGTCCTGGATCAGGGTTGCTCACATTCCATTGCTCAAGGGCAGGCTCATGGGAAAGTTTAAAGTCAGTGGGGTCTGCAGGGGATCACAGTAAGTGTGGAGAGAAAATGAATAATTATGAACAAATAGGTGTTACATAGCTTGTTTGTTTTGTTTGTGTTTGTTTATCATTGGTGATGTTAACGTCATTAAATCACAAAGGCTACAATACAAAATGGTGCTGTTCAGATTCTATCTTTTTTTTCTCCCTTAATGAGCTGGAATATTATATAAAGAGGAACTTTTTCCTTTTTGTTTAAGTTAAGATACAGCTTGTAAAGAAATAGCAAGATGAATACTTGATGCTTTCTCTTTAATTGCTTATTACCAAAATAAAGTTTGTTTCCTACAATCTTTGAAAGTGACCCATGAGTACTTTGAAGCGTGAGGGGTGGGGTGTATCAGTGTGAACTCGTGCATTTGCACATATTTGACCCATTTCAATCTATCACAGTTATCTTTATCGATGGTATCTTCATTAAATGATCACATGGCTGACCACTGGGAACCCATTCAAATTCCTAAGTCTTTTGGGCATAACCCTCAGGATCTTGCACACTGTCTTTGCTTTCTGGTATAAGGTGTTTTAGACTCATCGTGTTCATTTTCTGCCCCAGACCTGAAATCTGACATTCCTCCTAAACGCTCTAGTTTCTCTAGGTGAAAAATGGTATTTAGAGTCTACAATCTTGCCACCAGAGTGTTTTCTGTGCTACTGGGTTAGTCATCATTTTTAGGCCTTTTCAATGCACAGAGTTTAAAAAATCTACTTTGGTTTTAGATAAAATACATCGTGAGTTCTTATTATGCTTCCAGTTTAAACACAGGTTTTTGCCCAATTTCATACATACCCCAAAATGTGATCCTGATTCAAATAGTTAAAATATAATATGACAACCAGGCATATTATAAGTAAACACTGAAAGCCATTTGATGATATCAAGAAGTTATTACTAATTTTTAGGTGTGTTAATGTTATTATAAACATATTTCTTAAAAAATTTCATTTATTCTAGAGATATGGACATACTGAAATATTTATAGTATGGTATATGGCATTTGCTTCAAGAGAATGCAAGGGTTGGGAGGAAGTGGATGGTGTATAAGTGAAAAAAACAAGCAATAAGTTCTTAATGGTTGAACATGAGTGATGGGCACATGGGGATTCATTAGTCTAGTCTCTACATTTTTATATGTGTAAAATTTTTAATTATACATTTTTTAAAAAGATGTTCTAGGAGAATATTTAATGACACAGCACAATGTTCACATTATATGATCAAGTGAAAAGGTAAGTATGTTACCTTGTAAAATAAGTCCAAATTTGTAAAAGAAAATAAAAGTAAATATGTATATATAAATACACATATTTATCTTTTAAAGGCTGTAAGGAATTACCCTAAATGACGGATAATCCTCTTTGTGTTACAGATTATTTTCATTTTAGTCTTTGTGTTTTTGTGTATATTCCAATTTTTTAATATGAACATATACTGCTTTCATAATCAGATAAAAAGACAAGTGTTATTGACTAAGTGCCTCTGAAACAATGACTAGTTCTCCGCTTCCTTGTTTGTATGCTTTTATGATAATGGATCTCCCATTTTCAAGCTATTACCAAATGCTGTTATAGTATGGCTGTCTGAAAGCCCTGCACTCTCCTCTCTTCCTGCTGCTTCCTTGCCAGCTGAGCTGCATTGTCCCTGCCTGGGGCCATCCTCATCTTTCTTCCGCGCAGAGTCACGAAAGTCAGGACCTTAACTCAGACTGGGAAAGAATTTAACTTACTCCCCTCTGCTCAGTGTTTCTTCTCTCTTCCTTCTCTGGTTTAAAAAATTTTTAAGACTTTTTTTTTTAGAGCAGTTTTAGTTTCACAGCAAAATTGAAACTAAAATCTCTAAGAAAGGTAGAGAGATTTCCCATGTACCCTCCCTCCCTTCTCCCCCACCACAGCCCCCCCATTATTAATATCACTCATTGGAGAGACACATTTGTTAAAACTGATAAACTTACACCAAAACATCATAATCATCCACAGTCCATAGTTTATTTTAGAGTTTACTCTTGGTCTGTCCTAAAAATTCCATGTTTTTCCTCTTCAGCTCCCCACCCCCAAGCCCTGGCAACCACTGATCTTTTCCTGCCTCCACAGTTCTGCCTTTTCCAGAATGCCATGTAATTGGAATCATACAGAATATCACCTTTTCACATTGGTTTCTTTCACTTACTAACTTGCATTCATGTTTCCTCCATATCTTTACATGGTTTGATAAACTCATTTCTCTTTAGAACTGAATAATATTTCATTGCCTGGCTTACTTTTTTTCATCTCTAGCTTTCTTCCTTATATCTGATAATTTTCATTAGTAATATTATTAAGAACACATGGCGTTTAGCTTTTGCTTTTGCTAAATGCCAGGCACTTACTAATTATTTAACATACATTAACTTATTTCTTTCTCAAAACAACCTTAGGATTTAAGAATTACTTCTAATTCTTACAGCATAGAGATTTTTATCCATGCTGAATGGGCACGGATCAGAGAGAGTCTGTGAAGCTTGTCCTGGCCACTCCAAGCAGGAGGCAGACTTGGTTCAAACTCACGTGTGTCTGGGTCCAAAGTTCATGGTTTTCCCATGCTGTCCTGCTGCCTTTTTCATAAAAGTAAAGGAAAGAAGGGGCTGGGAGTGGGGAAAACCCTCTCAAATTGCCCTAAAGCAGAGATCTGCAAAACCCTATAGAAGGTTTAGAAAGGGATGGTGCTGGGTTTGTTCAATTATTCTCTGCCGTATATAAATTGTGCATTAGCCCTATAAACTTGTTTTTTTGTCATTGGCTTCATTGTAATAACAGTAGAATTAAAAATGCACAATAATAACCCCGCCAGGCTTGGCTCAGCAGTTGAGGCTTGACCTAGGATCCAAAAGATTGAGTTCAATTCCTGGTCAGGGCACATGCCCCTGTTGAGGGCACGATCCCCAGTTGGGGGCGTGCAAGAGGCAGCCGATCAATGACTCTCTCATCATTGATGTTTCTATCTCTCCCTCTCTCCCTTCCTCTCTCTGAAATCAATAAAGATATATATTTTTAAAAATGCACAAGAATAAAATTTCAGGTTAAATATTCTTATTAGGAAGGGTACAGAGAACTAACAGTGTAGGGGTGCTCTGTGCAGGAGGGAGAAGAGCCCCTGGGCCACTGAGAGCATCAGCAGAGAAGAAAGAATCAGAAAGGGAAAGAATGACATCCCAGCAAGAAAGGAACCTACAGCCTAAAGCATTGCCTGTCTCAGGGCTGCTAAAAGTGAGCAAGGAACTGAAGAACAGCTTTTCGAGGAAATGTCTGCACATAACAGTGACATCCCAAGTAATGCCATCTTGGGCATAGTGTTACTTAATAGAAATGTGCTCTTCCAAGTTGTAATACAATAGAAAGTTCCTAAAGCACAAAGCATGCCTTTAAGAAATTAAAACTAAAACAAAACAGTATTTTTTACAGTGGGCCTTCTGCCAACAAATTGAGCGTATCTTTGGTGTTTCCCAAGTCACCATTTGGGACAGACCACTCGCACCTAGCCCGGTCCCATCTGATCACCCAATCCTGCCATGGCCCAGGCACTGCAGGACCATCCATGGCCAGCCCCTCTGCAGCCACTCCCTTGGAGGGGTGGCCTGCTGGGCAATGGATTTTTCTTCTTGTGACATCACACCTCTCCCTCCTCCACAGACTAGTTGGCGCCCTTGGGACTCGACAACCACACTGTATCAAATAGGAGTCTGATAAACTGGGAATGTTGCTGAGTTCCCTTTCCTAGGGGGATACTTGCATTTTTACAGGAGTCTTGGAGACAAAATGCCTTAAACCAGAGGAAAGGGTTTAATCATGGGAACTTCAGACTTTGGGAGAAGCTAAAACAGGTGATATTTGAGGAAGCTATAGCCTCACACACCCATCACTCACACCATCTAGGAAGCACAGACAAGTAAACTCAAGCTCTTTAAATATTAACTGTTTGGAACACTGCTATCTGTGGACATTTGTATTACATCGAAAGACCTGAGAGACAGACAGGGCAGTGGGATAAAGTGGGGAAAAAAGGAGAGAAAGAAGATATTGACTAAAATGATACAATACGGGAAATGCACGTACAGTGAATGACTCCTAAGTAGTGGGGGAGCTTTTTGGTTAAATGCATCCTGGAAGTTTTTCTCTTTCCATCCAAAGCTAGGAGAGTCCACACACCCATCCCACCAAAGCAGAGAAAGTGGGGAAAGGAATTTTGCAGAACTTGAGGAAAGACCCGCCCCCTAAAGACACAACATTTGCCTAAATGCAGTAGCCCATAGAAACAGAAATAGCTGGATATAGGGAGACACACTTAAAATCCCAACTGTGAACAAAGGGAGGCCCATTTTTTGCAACCAGACTCATCCCATTGCAAAGACCTACTCCCTGCGCGTGAACTGAGGAGCAGAAGGCAATGCAGAATCGGACCTCAAACCAGGCCCAGAACCCAATCAGACCTTGAAGGCAGTTTCGGCCAATTACTTTTTAAATAACGAATACTTACTGAGTCTTTACTACGTATGTTCCTGGAACTATTCTGTTTTATACAGATTAATTCAATTTTACAACACTTTGAGGTACATGCTATTTTTGTCCCTGTTTTAGAGATAACTTCTTTGCAACTGAGAAACAGATAAGATGATTAAATTTGCCTGGAGTTATGTAACTAGTTAGTGCAGAGCTAGGATTCAAACCCAAGGACTTTGGATTCGGATCTGGGGTCGTTGCTACGCTCCCAGCCGTGAAAATCCCACCACAGGGGCCAGCTTGGAGGCAAAGGCATCCAAAGTTTCATAACTCTGCTCCTTCAGGTTCAACTCGTATTCCGTGCATCAGTTTATCAACAGTGGGAGACAGAGCCATAGCCCAGTGTTCTAAACCCAAAACACAAAAGTCTAAAGCTGATTATATGCCTCTTCCCCTCCTTCCCTGACCAGCAGAATCTTCACCCCTAACCCAAGCCCCTCTGTGTGTGGCCCGCATGCCTTCCCTTGTCCAATTTCTTTTGTCTGTTTACGGGAAACTTTAACATTACCATTCCTCCTGAGAATGCAAAATCTATTTAGTTCTCTCACTACCTCTTCCTGGGACATCTTCCCTTCTCTACTTTGCTCAAGACCAAGGATACATTTCTTGAATACATTCCTATATGGTTCTCTACAAAAGAGCCACTGGGAAGCTAAATTCTTAAGCAATATTGAAAAGAGACTGAAGAAGATGGTTTCCTTCAAATATTTGCAAGGCCAGGACCTTTCTAACAGGAAAGATCAGAGGCACACCAAGGATATTACTCTGTGTTATTTATAGCTTGCTGTGCATTTAGTGAGTTGTAGATAATTCATTTCATTGTTTTGGTTCAATAACTCTCGGTTTTCTCTTTTTATTGTTTTCATTGAGTTCCAGGGAAAGGAGCATCTTCACATATTACAAAGGAGGGGTGTTTGAACTGGGCTGACCACCCTTTCCCCTACTGCTCCCCTCACCAATGTTATTTGCAGTAAAAATTCTGGCTCCCAGAGTGTGCAGAGAGCACAAGATACAGCACTCTCACCCTGGGAGTGGTGCCTGACTTGTTCCTATATAGCTGCCCCCAGCATCTATCGCTTACCCTGCCCGTTACAAGATAGGGCAGGACAGGCCCTATTACTCATTCTGAACCATGTTCACATTCCCACATCAGCAAGAAGTGGTCAGGGTTTGCTCAGGTGATGACGTTCGGACCGAGGGGACCAGTTTGTGCCCTGTGAGACTTGGAGGGATGGAAAACAGGCCCTGGCCTGCAGGCTCAACTGCCCTGACTTGCTGTCTTAGTGAGAAACTGTCCAAACCTGTAGAGCACTTTTATGAGTTTATTTGGGCCAAACTGATGAAAATTTCAGGGATGCAAAATCTCAAGGGATTGAGATAATGCTCCTAAGAAAGGTAGTTTTGCAGCTTATTTTATACATTAGAATAAAAGGAGGAAACATGAGGGGGGGGCTACATGAAACCCATCGGTGGTAGGTAAGCAAGGGGGTGGGAGAAAGCAAAGAGGGAAAATCTCTGGGGTTGGATAAAAAATAAAATGGAGACACACATACTGCTTTTAGGTTGGTGGGTACAGGACAGTCAACAATGAACATTTACAGCACACAGAGATGGTATGTGGGAAACGATAACAATGAGGGGCCTGTGGCCTTGTGCTCTGGTGAAGGGGTTATACCCTGAAGGGCCTGGAAAAGAAGGCTGCTCTGACATTCCAAAGGCATGTCATCTCAGAAAGACGACAGACAGGCTCACTTCAGGTAAAGACTGACCGTTGTCAAGGAAGCTACAGGCTTAGTACGTGATTATTGATCACAACTCCCTTTCCGTTAGGAATTTTATGTTCAGACCATCCTGCGTGGCTACTTTCAGCCTCTGGGTTTGTAGGGCCTGTCCTGCAAGCCTCCCTTTTGTCCACATTGCCAAGCGGCACGGAGTGGAGGCAACACTGCAGCCCGAATTGAAACTGCACAGTTGAATGACGTTTCTCCCAGCTCCCACACACAAGGCTACTGTCCAAGGCCAGTTGTTAGCAAAACAGAGCAGAGAGAAGTTTTTTCCTTCCTAAGATTCCCAGCATCTTTCTTCAAGTCCCTTTTTTCTTTATCCCTTGCAGGAGGTGTTTAAAAAGCGGAATGACAGTCACTTGTTCGGTTTGACCTACATACATGAATTCCTCCATTTGATACCACTAAGCTCCTCAAGACTTCTCTTTCCCTTTACTTTATCCACATTTTAACAGCAAAAGAATCTGAAATCTATTCCCAGTATAGTGAAAGCGGCTGGTAATAGAGCAAGCCTTCTTTTTTTTTTTTTACTGAAGGCTGGTGTGATTCTCAGGCTGATTCTCAGGCAGATTCCAGGGCTGCAGACCCTCTGACCACACCCCACACACTCGGCGTCTACATTGTGAACTGGAGCCCACAGGGCGTTTCAATGCTGGGCTTCACACTTGGAAAAAACTGGCTGAAGGTTAAAGGCATGAAGCACTGAGGGCCTTATGCAGGGAAGGATAAGGTTGGAGAGACTTGAAGGACTTGGGTCTACTGCCTCCCCCTGTCCCCAAATATTGTGGGGTTGATTCCCCCCCCCCCACCAAAGGATAAGTTGAAGTCCTAACCCCGCTGGCCCCTGTGCATGTGAAATTAGGTCTTTGGAGAAGTAGTCAGGTTAGTAGGTCATAGGTCATAGTGCCGTAGGGTGAACCCTGACCCAGTATGACTGATCCACATTAAAACAAAACAAAACAAAACATAAAAAAAGCAGAAGAGCTATGCAGACACACACAGAGGGAAACGGTGTGAAGACACACAGGAAGAGTTCCGTGTGACAACCAAGGCCAAGAAAGGAGTGATGAGTCTACAAGCCAGCAACACCAAGGATTGCTGACAAAAGCCAGAAGCTCTAAGAGGCCAAGAAGGAGCATCCCCTGCGGGCTGCAGGGGGAGGAGAACCCACCAGCACCTCGATTTGGGACTTCTAGAGTCCAGAGCTGTGAGACAGTGAAGGTCTGTTGTGTTAAGCCACCCAGTCCGGGGTAGTTTGTTACGGCAGCCTTAGCAAACTAACATACCCCACCCCCCACTCCAAGCAAATTCACCCTCCCCAGTCACCTCTCCCACTCCTACCTGGTGCCAGCCCTGCCTGGGACTCCACACCGCAGCTTATCCTCAGGATGCCTCATCCCAGCTCTGACCCTTGTGGAGCATGGAGACCACAACCCGGGGCGGCAGGAAGATCTTTCAGAGAAAGATGAACAGAGTGCGGACTTTTGTGGGCACCTTCAAAAGCCCAACAGCCGTAAAGGGAAACAGACGAGAAACCAAGTAAAGCTCCGACTTCAACCATAAGTTGTTTCTCTGGAGCTAGAGAAAGTGGACTTCTGATCAGAGGCAGATTCCCGCCAGGGTGTCCCATGTCTGAGAGTTGCCCTGTGGTCCAAGTCTTTATTATGTTGGAGTCTGCATTTCCTCCAAGGACGTCTGCAATTTGTCACAGAGGTCTCTGACTTTCTGTGCAGAGGGAGAAAAGAAATGAGAGAAGATAGAGACTACAGCAGAGTTCTTTTAACTTTGTCCAAGTCCAAGCCAACTGTAAACATTAAAGGGGATACTTGGAGGTGAAATGATCACAGTGATCCTTCCAGAACGCCTGTGGTCTGTCTCATCTCACTCCACTCTCTGACACTCTCACTTTTGGAGTATGTAGCTATACAGTGTCTTGGAAATAATAACAGTCATAAAACTATCATTTATCAAGTGCCATACACTGTATATCTATTATTTTGTATCCTTAGAATAACTCTGAATGGCACACACAACCCACGTTTTACAGGGTAGGCTCTGAGAGACAACAGAATTTGCTCAAGTTCACAGAGCTGTGTCTGGCTGAACCAGCAATCAGGTCTTCTCACTGGTGGGGTCCAATTGTCACAAAGACAAATGGACCTTTGGCTAGGCTTGGATAGCAGAAATCTCTGGTAGTCATTCTGTCCTTGAGTTAGGAGAGCTACCTGCAGGCTTAGCCCCTTCTTCAAAGCTCTTGTAGCCATTCTCAGTAGTCCCTGCATTTCCTTTTGAAGTATGTACATAGAAAAAAAGAAACATATTAAAACTCTTGCAGGTCACCCTGACCAGGTGGCTGAGTTGGTTGGATTATCAATCCATACACCAGATGGTTGTGAGTTTGATTCCCGGCTAGGGCACATACCTAGGTTTTTGGGTTCGATCCCTGGTCAAGGTGGGTATGGGAGGCAATCTATCAATGATTCTCTCTCACATCGATGTTTCCCTTCCTCTCTCTCTCAAATCAATAAACATATCCTCAGGTAAGAATAAGTAAATAAGCAAACAAACAAACAAAACTCTTCCAGGTCAAGCAGAAAGAACAGAAAATACAGTGATTGCTTCATGGTTTTGCAATAGTTGCACTTCATTAAAACCTAATTTAGGTTTTATTTTGAAAATCTTTGTTACCCTTGTGTTAATTTCTCCACACAGATATCTCGAAGCATTTCTGCAGATCAGATGTCCTGAATTTAGGGGAGCAGAAAAGTGGAAATGACCCAAGATCCATGAGGCATCTAGGTGTGCCTCACTTCTTTAAATACTTAAGGGCCTCCGGTTAAGGAGAAAGTTTGACTTTTGCATATGTAGTCCTAACCTGTGAGTCTGTTTAGCAAGTAAGCATAATTGTAAATTTTGGTTTCAGATAAGAGAGAGAAGGCCAGACCAAGGGGATTAGATAAATAGTGTTATTTAATTTTATAAGCGGGTGTTTAGGACTTCTCATATGAAGGTTACTTGTAGAGATGACACTGAGGGGTGGCCCTCTGTCTCCCCAGAGGCTGTGACTGACAAAGATGGCCCTCTCTTGTTGTGTAAGATTTAGGCTAGTCGTGAAAGCGAGTAGTGGTTGGGAAACTTTTTCTTGTAACGGGCCAGAGAAATATTTCTTTACCCATAACGACACACTTCATAAACAATGCACAAATGAATGAGTGGCTGCATTCTAATAAAACTTTATTTACAAAAACAGTCAGTGGGCTGGGTTTGGCTTGTGGGCTATAGTTTTCTAAGCACTGACACACAGTGTCACACAAAGTATTACCAGAGGAAATACTTTGCAGGAGGTTTTTATAAAACAGAATGACAGTCGCCTGTTTGGTTTGACCTATGTACATTAATTTCTCCATTTGGTACCACTGTTTGGCTTTACTTCAGAGAGCTCTACCCTATATAGTTGTCACAGGACACATTGTTGCCTCGACATGAATCTTATACTCAGTGTTGTCACAGGGCTACCAGTTACTGTAAACCTCTTTCCCTACTAACACCATTCAAGCACCGTTCAAATGTGTAGAGAAATGTTTCTTTCCATGTCTTGCCCTATGTCCTCTAAACAAAAGGTGACACCTTGGGAAGGTGTGAAGGTGACATGGCAGCCAAAGGAGCATCTGAGCCTTACAAATACTTGGGTAGGAGAAATGCAAAGTAATTAACTCGTCATATTTTTCCTTCCCGATACATCTTGTAGTTCCAGAAAAGAAGTGCCAGAAAAAAAAACAAAAATGAGGATATGTCAGGTGGACTTGGAAGCTAACTGAACACTCCCAATGGCCAAAGCTGAAACAATTTTGAACAACAAAATAAATATTGTCGTATTCGATCATAATACAAAGTGTAAAATAAATATGAATGAGTCCATATTGATATAAATAAGTGACTGAATAAATTACTGGGAAAATTAATAAATCTCCCCTGCAGAAGTACTCAAAATAATGTATTCATATATTCCACTTCAGGGAGGTGAAGGATTACTCCCCATTCTTAAAATATGGCTTGTGCATAACGTCTCCTTTCCAAAGAGTACATTGCGGGAAGGAGGACAGCACAGTAACTGTACAACGGAGAAGCCTGACACACTAACCTTAGCCCTGTGATCGAGGTCAACGTCAACAGTGATCAGTCATGTTGACAGCATGTACCTTTGCTATGCTGTGATGAGAATTACACTTTAACTCTGTGGTCTTTTCCCAAAAGACTCACAACCCCAGTCTAATCATGTGAAAGATACCAGATAAACTCCAATTGAGGGACATTCTATAAAATAGCTAATCAATATTCCCTAAACTGTCAAGATTGTCAAAAGCAAGAAAAGCCTGAGAAATTGACAAAGCCTAGAGGAGCCTAAGGAAATATGACTATGTTTAATGTTGTGTCTAATGTAGATGGGGTCCTGGGGGTCGGGTGGGAAGGACATTAGGTGAAAAGAAAGGAAATCAGAATATACAGTATGAAATTTAGTGAGTAATAATGTATCAACATGGGCTTATTAGTTGTAACAAATGTGCCATACAGATGTAAGATGTTAACAGTAGAGGAAACTGGTTGTGGTATATAAGAACTCTTTTGTACAATCTTTGCAACTTTTGTGTAAATCAAAAAGCTATTATAAAATAAAAGGTTTAATTGTTAAATATGGGCAATAGATTTGAACAGACACTTGGCCAAGAAGACATACAAAAGGTTAATAAGCACATGAAAAGATCCTCGACATCATTAGTCACTAGGAAATGCAAATTAAAACCACAATGGCGTACCACTATATATCCACTAGAAGGCTAAAATTACAAAGAATGACCAAAAAAAAGTGTTGGAAGGATGTGGAGGAACTGAAATTTTTATATACTTCTTGTGGAAATTAAAAATGGTACAACTACTTTGGAAAACAGTTAGGCAATTTTATAAAGTTATATGTACACTATTATATGACACAGACATTCTAATCCTAAGTATTTACCCAGTTATTAGAACATATATTCACATAAAGACTTGTATGTTTTGTATGGATGTTTATAGTAGCCTTATTTGTAATAACCCCAAACTGGAAATGACCCAAATATCCACCAACAAGTGAATGAACAAACTGATGTTTCCATGTAATGAAATTTTACTTACCAATGAAAAGAAACAAACTACAGCAACACCATGGGCCGATCTCAGAAACATTATGCTCAGCCAGACCTGAGAAAGTACATGCTGTATTATACCACTTACAAGGAATTCTAACAAATCTCAAGGAATAGAAAGCAGATCTGCAGTTGCCTAGGACACAGGGGGCAGAAATCAACTTCAATGGGGCAAGAGGGGAATTTTTGGACAAATGAAACATTCTATATCTTGCTTGTGGTGATTACATGGGAGTATGCATTTGTTAATACTCAGCAAACTACACTTACAAAGGAGTGTTTTACCTTATGTAAATATACTTATAATTATTTTTTAATAGAGGGAGTCCTAGCGGGGATTCTGAGGATGGTCCTCCGAGACCCTTCAGGAATGACAAGCTGTCTTCTCTCACTCAGTGGCCCTTCTACAATACATCCCATCTCATTCCTACCACACTCACCACCATCCCAGGGAGTGAGAGAGCTATTGGACATCTGACCTTTTAAGACTGAGGGTTCCTGCTTATCAGGTGATTTCAGAAGGCAGAAAGATCGACGGACTAATCAATGCTAGCAAGGCTCAAAGAGATCTTGTAGTGTGCCTGAAAGAGAGGTGGGGAGACGGACTAATCAATGCTAGCAAGGCTCAAAGAGATCTTGTAGTGTGCCTGAAAGAGAGGTGGGGAAAGGGACATGCCTTTCTCAGTTCTCCACGACTCTCAGAAGACCACAATGTCCAATGAGAGCACAGAGGTTAGCATACCCAGGGCACATGCTACTAAACAGGAGGTGTTGAGCCTCCTGGGTGGGGGACAGAAGGACACACTGTTGTCCTTCTGTGGTAAGGAAGTGCTCTGTGAGGGGGCTATTGTGAAACAAGCATGGTCTCAAGAAACCAAGCACACAGCTTACACTGAGACTCCATAGCAGCAGATGCCGTGGGAATCAAGTGGCACCAGATCAGGACCTGGTCTTCCTCCCAGTGCCAATACTCCCAGGCAGGCACAAAAAGAAGATTTCTCTCTTTCCTGCTATGCTTGGAGTTTGTGAAGGTGGGGTACACAGTGTTAGCTCACAGAGAGAAAGCTTGGCACTCTGAACAGTGAACAGTTAATAACATTGAATTTTGACAGAATATTCAACAGAGAGGGCCTAAGCCTTTAATAACCAGATTGGATTACAAAAATCAGTGGACCAGACTAAGGTTGAAACAACAATAGGCCCCAAAACATGCTCTGGGTAGACTGGGGAACTCAAAGAAGTCTTGAGAACATAGCAAGTTTCATTTAAAAAATACTTGCTTTGGTATACTTCAGTCCAACTGTTACATTTATATATGAATAATCTTTTTATAATACACTGTTTTGTACCCTCCCATTGTCACTGGGCTGTATATCAGGAACATTTGTCCTTGTCACTAGATTGCCTTCTCCAATATCATTTTAATGTCCATGCAGCATTCCATCATAGAAACGTACATATTTTACTGAACTAGCAGCTTATTGTTGGACATTAAGGTCCTTCCAGTTTTTCAGTGTTATAAATAAATTTGATGAAGAATCTTACACATATGTCTTTTCACACATCTCTGATTATTTCCATAAGATAAATTCACAGTTAAGGGATTGCTGGGACAGAGGGTAGTCACATTTTAAGGTTTTTAACACCCTTCAGAAGGTTTGTCCCAATTTACACTTCTTCTAAAAATCAACAGTTTTTTAAAGGCTAATTTGCTATTTCCCTATGCTGCTATTCTGGCTCAACAATGATCTGAACTGGCTAAAAGGATGGTCATAAGCCCATCTCCCTGCCATTGCTATGTCGTAGTTGGGTGAATTTGGTGCTGATAGCACCAATAGCAGTGTTGGAGTTTATGCTCAGTTTAACCACAGAAATGGCTATGTCTGTGCTATAGCAACGGAGTTGCTGGTAATAGCAGTGGAGTTGACCTTCATTGAGAGATTATTATATGGCAGGCAGCACACAAGCACTTTACAGGTATTAACAGTCCTATGAGGTAAGTACTATTGATACCATTGTAATTAGCTAATTATTAATAATAAGAAAGAAGCAAAGGGAACGCCAAACATTATAAGCATGTTCCCTGCAAAACACTAGAGGAAGGGGACTGGACAAAGGGGAGATAGACACATGCCCAGTAGAGTTAGAATGACCAGGGAAGGTGCTTGCTGTCAGTCACAACTGGGAACAAAGGTCATTGTCCAGAATGGGCATGGCCACTGCAAGGGTGAGGAGATTTGGGATATATAATCCCCTAAATAAACAAATTTGCTCTCTTGGTTGCTCTTGGCTCTCTTGGGACTCTGGGCTTGTGGGGCTCTTTTGCTCCTGTTTCCCTGAATTCGCCCACATGGCCATGACCCCACACACAATGGACTAAGGGATTGTAACTAGCCTGATGCTGAACTGGACCCAGCTCCAACATGGAAAGGAAACTTTGGACACTGGCTTTGCTTTTAGCTTTACTGAAACCCCAGCTACACTTCTCCTATGACTGGTCTAAGGGAAGTGGGACTTTGGAAACCTAGGGGTATAATTCCATGGAAATAGAGCTTTCTACTATATTTCAGCTTCCTGTGGGGGTACTCCAAGAACCCACCTCCAACGATAACACTACTATTCTCTCCGTTTTGGAGAAGAGGAAGCTGTCATTAAAGTTAGTGCCTCGATCAGTGTAGCTTCTGCATGTGAACAGGCACCATCTTAACCCTCACTGTCTCAGTATTTCTGCACATATTGTATTTCTTTTCATTCTCTTCAGACCTTAAAGAGCTAATGTTCTCTCTCACAGATCACACACTGATGCATAGAGAAGCCTTTGCTCTAAATATGAAATATGGTGCTTGGCGGGTCCCGGGCCTCTCTGTGGGAAAGCCCTGTAGACTCTGCCCCTCACTTCATCTTGAGAATGGGAATACGTTACTGTTTTAAATACCCAAGCACAGTGTTGTGACATAGTGCCCCAGTCAGTTGTGGAGTTTGCCACAGGCATTTTGTTACAACTAAAAAAGTTCTTCAGTTTGCAAATGAGGTGCTTTTCATGTAAATTGGAGTGAATGTAAAATTACCCTGTGGTGAGGTCACTCCCACTCCCACACATTTTCCAACTGCTTTTAGAGAGGGACAGGAGCAGCAGAGGAGGAGGGGCAGCCTGCAGTCTACAGAATCTCTGCCTCCCCCCTCCTCCCCTCAGCCCGACCCTCCCCTCCCCCTGCAGTGGGCGGCACATGTCTATACAAGTTTCTTCCGGAAAAGCATTGGAGCCATAGCTCCAAACTGAATGAAAAAAAGACGTGACAATTAGAATGACTGAAGGGTAGGAAAGATGTTTTTGTCTGAAACCAACAGAAAAATAATTTAAACATTTTTATTTTTTCTTCTTTCCTTAATAAGCAACAAGAAGCCAACTTCAATTCCCTACCAAAAAAAAAAAGATAAGATATGTGTGCCCATCAAGGAACAATGTTGAATGCACCATGCTCGCGCTTGTTTATGCTTGAGCATGTCAAAGGCTATCAAGACGGCCATGAGAAGAAAGGGACTTCCAAAAAACTTTGCTGTTAAAGAAATGTGTTCTCATCAATGAACAACTTGCCAAAGTCAGATAAGAAGCATGAAAAGCATAAAAAAATGCTTCTGTATTTGTTTGTCTAGAGTGTCCAGAAGGAGATTGCCTTCCCTGGCCCATTGGCTGGTTGGGAAATGTCTGCTTTTACTGTGTTGAGTTCACTTTCTCTTTGTTAATTTTTGCAGCTTATGTTATCAATGCTCTTGCTTGCTGATGAGCACTTAGGGTGACTGTCTGCTAATGAGGTCAAAGCTGTGGACTATAAAATCTAACTAGGACAGGTGACTCATTGTGTTTCGTCGTTACAATCTGGATGCCTAATCCCAGATAGACACCCTTGAGTTTAATGCCCATGTTCAGGGCCAGCACAAGCCTAGCCTCTCCTGGAGAAGCAACTCAAAGCTGTGCCATTTCAGTGTATATCTTGGTGTATGAATCAGAAATCACTGTTATTATTCAAAGAATAAACATTTTCTTATTGACGGGTAGCTTGGTCAAAAGTATTCCCAGCTCTCAAGGTCTTCCTTGTGTTTATATGGCTGATCCTCCTGCTTTTCCAGGCATCTTGCCCCCAATGACTTTTGTTGGAGATTAATATCAAAGGAGCACCCTCTCATTATGCAGCAATCATCTGATTTTGAGGTATCTTTTATACATGGGATGAATTTTCTTTAAAAATTTTTTTTTTTTTGCTTTTTTCTCAGTAAAACTCACATACACACATTAGCCAATGTGGGAAGAATTTTGTAAAGGAACTATGACTGAATGATAAAGCAGCTTTTTGCCTTTAAGTGATTTGATTAAATTATGGGCAGTCCTCTGATTAAATTCTATACCATAGGAATAATTCATAACTATCTCCTCATGTCATTGTTTTTACTTAGTTGTTTATTTTTAAGTCATTATGGCTGCTTTCCTTGCATAAATGTCAATCTCTGTTGATGAATGTCCTCAGATGCTTTTCTACAAATCATAGTTCAGAATACATTCTTCTTTAGAGAACTACTGCCATTCGATATCACTGTCCTTGCAATAGAAGAGACTGTGGGAATTCTGGAAATTAAATATTTCAAAAAATGTTGTGTAAATAAGAACAATAATATTTACCACTTGAAATCACATGCTGTTCACCTTAAACTTATACAGGGCTGTACGTCAATTATATCTCAATAAAACTGGAAAACAAGACTTAACACACACAGAGATATTTATCACCTGAAGAGATGAAAAGTAATTAGTGAATTTGAGCAGATAGAACTATTTATACTTAACACCCAAGATCCATAGCTATTAAATACCCCCAATAATCATAGTTGTAAAAAACTTTATTTCAAAATGGTGTGACACATAAGTGGATTTAAATTATTTTCGTCTTTCCTGTTTTGTCTTGGTAGTAGCAAATTTTAACTATATTTATACTCAATAAGCCTAATAATCCTTAATTAATTTAATCCTTAATATTAATAAGCTTAATAATCCATTGGTTGGACAGTGGATTACATTTCACGTTTCTGCATGCATTAGGAAAAAGAAACAGACATTTCCACTACTCTAAAGTGGATGGGTTTCTTTAGCATAGGAGAGTAATTTTCAGTTCTGGTCCAATTGTAAAATTTCCAAAGAAAGGAAGGCAAGAAAATAGGTTGGGGAGAAAGGAAAGGAGCTGCTAGCATTTGCCTCACTGACTTAGAAGAACTGAGTAGGGAAAGGGTCTGTGCATCACAGGTGATCAACTCTTCCTTTATAATTGGGAGCCTCCCACAAGGTCAAGAGTGCATCCTACTGGCCCTGAGGGGAAGAACTGATCCATCCACCCCTTCTGACTTGGGAGAAAGTGATCTGTTGACAGGAGCTGGGTACCTTGGGCAGCACTGCCTGTCCAAAGGCCAAACTATGCTAAGAGAAGTTAAGGCTCTTGACCTGGAGACTTACAGAAATCTGGGGAAACTAGAGCCTTGCATTTCTCGTAGAGTTTGGATGAAAGTGATAACATCCAGCAACCTCTCCCTATGAAGAAGGCTTGTGTGCCTTACTCCTGGGAGGAAGTGTAGGCCTAGGAAAGAACCAGAAGACCTGTTTTTCCCCTCTGTTCACTTGCTAGTTTGTTGTGTGATCTTGGACAAATCAATACATCTCTCTGGGCCTTTAGTTTCCTAAGGGGTGTAACGCGGTCTTTCCAACTCCGACACTCCATGATCCTCCTCATTGCGGGCCTGTAAACCACAGTGCCGCAGACTAGCCCTGTGAATGCTGTACACGCTGACAGTTGCTGCTGGTTGGTTTCTTCAGGTTCCTTTGTAGCCTGCAGACTCCAAGTTTTATAACATGTGCAAATACATAGACTACTGCTTCATTGTTTTCTTAATCCATTTTACTGGCAACAATACAATAGCTACCTTTTTGACTGTGGCAGCAACAATAATTATGTCTTTCATTGTCACTTGCTTACAACTCCCTCCCTCATGACATTTCATAACGGGAGGGACCGTGTCTGTTTTCTTCGTCACAGTAGCCCAGTGTCCACCACAGTGACCAGACCACTGTGAGCAAATACATTTGTTAAGTGATTGGCCAAGCGAGTGCCCTTCAGTGAAAGTTTTCTTCCGGTCATTTTAATTCCGTCATAGAAGCTGTTGTCAGGAGCAATGCTGCAGATGATTATTATTTTTGTACATCTTTCACTTTTTCAAGAGCTCTCCCTATAAAGAGCCTCTTGATTTTGGCCTAGGCAGGTCTGATTTGAAAGTTGCCATCTTCTCTTCCCTGCAATCTCCTTTGCTTAGGGATACAGAAAGTTCAAGACTTTGTCAAGGGTAGGCTTGTCTTCAGGATAAAACATAGTAATTAAGAGCAAGGGTTCTGGGGTCACTCACTACTGAGGCCTGAATTTGGCTCTGCCCCTTTCTAGCTACCTGACTTTGGGCAAGTATCTTAGCCTCAATTTCTTTAACTCTAAAATGGGGTTAATAAAAGAACTTAATTGATAGGTTGTCTTGAGGATTTAAGGAGGTAACCAATTTGAAATGGTTAGTACAATGCCTGACACACAGTAAGTGCTTATAAACATTAAATTATATTTAGTAAGATGTTTCACTCAAGCCCAGAAGGAAAGCCCATATGCTCAGTTCTAGGGCTAGGGAATTTCTTAGCAGACATCCTTCTTTGTCTTCTGTCTGCCTTCCCATCACATGTTCTCTACCCTATACTTTGTGGCCCCAAAAGGTGGCAAGCAAAGGTGATAGGCTTTAATTACTGAACTTACTCATTTGAAGTCATAAGCAGATCTGAAATCTACAAGACAACAATATAAAATTGCCGGTGACCATTATTTAAACTTTGGTGAGATGGATCATCTTTAGGAATAACTAATAATTTAAAGTCAAGTCACTGCTTCCTAGGGGGTGTCGGCGCACTGGCATTTGGTGACAGCTCAATAGAGGAGTCCTTGTAGGCAGAGAGTAGGGGACAGTAACCTTGTGAACAGAAGCGACAGCACACCCGGTGCCAGGGTACCCAGAGGAGTTTGCATTCCACTCCCACGGCCCTCCCCCGCTTCCCGGCTTCAGCAGCGGGGCTTTGAAAGGAGAAGCACATTCCGAGCGCTCAGCGTAGGTGGTGGAGTGGGAGGAGGCCAAATGTAAGCTTTATTTGCCAGACTGCCTGTCACCAGCTCCCCGCTTTCCTCTGACTTTCAGGAGTGATGAGGTCATCCCCGCGCAGGAAAAGCAAACTCTTATTTTTTAGACCCTATCAAGGCGGGCATTGTCTGTCTACATAAACAGCCAGGCGGGCGAGGGCAGCGGGAACACGAGTGGCCCGCCCTCTGGCGGCCCTGAGACCGCTGTGCCCTGCGCTCCTCTAAGGACAGGCAGGGCGAGAGGGTTCGCGCTAACATGTGAGTTAAAATTAGATCAATAGTCCGCGTGGCTCCCCCAATCAGCGCTTCGCGCGGAGAGCGCGGGGCCATCTATTTATGAGCTAACCCCGGCATTATCTTCCCTTTAGGACGCAGAGATCCGCTGCTGCGCGGCAGGGGAGAGGATGCGGCTGGGAGCTGGGAGCTGGGAGCTGGGGCCGCCCCCTGGCAGCCTCCCCGGCCCGCCCGGCTCCGTCCAGCCCGGGGCGCGCGCGCTCGCGGGGGCGCAGCGGGAGGACACGCTCCTGCAAGCGGGGGGGCCCCACTGCTCCCACGGGCCTGTGTCCTTGAGAGCGCCCCCACGAGGACTCACTCCCGCCCATGCCCTACCTCCAAGGAATCCTTAGCCTTTAAACAGAGACAGACTCATTAGGGGCCCTCCTGCAGAGGCGGAGCGCGCGGGCTGCTTCTAAGCGCGCAGGGCTCCGCGGCCCGCCCACAAAGGCTTCCAGCCCGCTCCCCACGGGACTGCGTTCCTCGGGGCTTGCGGAGGCAATTGTCGCTGTAAATAGCTGCAACCCCTCGCCTCCGCCGTCAGAGCAGGGCTGAAACTGGATTTACAGCAGTCTGACTGCGTGATGCTTAAGGCCTTGGTGAGATGGGCCCACCTCCATCTCCAGCCCCTGACGTCCTGGGGCATCTGGGCGCTGCCAGGCTCATTTGCCTCAATGGGTGGAAGTCACCCGCCATATGTGAAGAAAGGCCACGCCTGGCATTTGTTGTTAAATTGTTTTCAGTTTTTGAAAGATGCTACAGACAAAGAGGAAAAGTCTGATACAGCCCAACGTCCTTGGACAACAAGATTAAATCATATTTCTGGGGGGGAAATAGGTATTCTAGTCATATATGTATATGTGCTGTATATTTTATATTATATACTATATATTTTTCTTAATTTTTACTTCTCTCTATTTTACAGCTTTCTTTAATAAGCAAGTACTGTATTATAGGAAAACTTTCAAAAGCCAAAGAATTTTAATTAGCTTCTATGTATATTAGATATGTTTATAGGATCGATTTTTTATCCTCTGACATAAAAGGATTTTGAACTAAAGATAGAAACTGAAGCAGTCTTCATTTAGAAACAACCTTTTTCCTCCGCTTCAAATTCTTGTTGGCTTACCTCCAAAATATCTCCTGCATCTGTCCCTTTCTCCCCATCTCTATGGCTCCTAGCGTAGTTACAAGTCACCATTCAGAATCCTTCACCTGGGTTACAAAAATAACACCGTGTCTGGTCCTCCTGGATCCACTTTCTCCCCACTGCAGTCTAGGCTGCTCCACATAGCAACCAGGTTGCTCTTTTGAAATGTAAATCAGATCAGATCTCTTGTCTTTCTAAAACCTACCTTGGCTTCCCACTCTCCCTTCAATGAGTCCCCAAATTCTTCACCATGAGCCAAACGCAGTGTGTGAGCCGGCCCCTCGCCACCCTGCTCGCCTCTTCTCACTGGCTCACTCACAGCACGCTTCTGCGTGGCACCTTCTGTCTGAGTCTCAGACCCCCAGATTCTTAGCACTTGCTCTGCCCTCTGTGAGGAACTCTCCGATCTTCTCAAAGCCGCTCTGTTCTTACCATTCTGGTCTCAGCTCAGATTTCAGAGACCTTAGCTGACCACCTCCTGCCCCTCCAGAACTCACTATCCCATTACCCTATTTTATTTTCGACGTAGCAGTTAACCAAGATTGGTTTATGACTTTACTTATCTTTTTCACCCACTAGAAGGTAAGCGCTGGCCGGGTAGCTCAGTTAGTTAGAGCGTGGTCCAGATACGCTAAGGTTGCAGGTTTGACCTCCGGTCAGGGCACATACAAGAAGCTACCAATGAATGCATAAACAAGTGGGACAGCAAATTGACCAAATCGATGCTTCTCCCTCCCCTTCTCCCCTCCCCTTCCTCTTTCTCTCTAAAATTTGTAAAAATTTAAAGAAAGAATGTGAGCCCCATGAACAAAGGCTCCTTATCTTTCTTGCTCACTGCTGTTTCCTTGGATTCCAGACCAGTGCCTGGCCCATAGATGGTACTCAATACATATTTATTGTATAAATGATTAGGTGTGATCTCCTGCTATTTCTAGCATTGTGCGGATTCTGCCTTAAATGTTACAGTTACTTTTATACCTATGTGCTTCCTCCTCTCAAGTGTGAACTCCCTGAAGCAGGATCATATTTACTTCATCTTATTCTCTATGATCGTATGGAGTCTGGCACATTACAGGTGTTTAGTATATTTATTGGATTAAATTGCCGTAAGTGATTGAATAATAAACTACTACAATATGACTTTACCCCAGATCTAGCTTTTACCAGGAAAAATGCAATAATATTATGATATCCTAAGGGATAGGTACATTGTTGCTTCGATCCTTATAACACCCCCCCACACACACACACACACACATTTATTTTCAGTATTTTCAGAGAACATTTATATCCATGATTTTATTTGGCCTTAATACCAATTCTGCGAGATGGACTTTATGATCTTACTTAAATGTAAGAACCAAAGCTTAGGGGCATCGGTCGAAGTGCTCATGCTTGCACAGCTAATATGAAGCAGAGACAGGACTACAGCTTGCTAATTCCAAACATTCACAAATATGCACACGTAAAACCATGCACACATAGGCACACATTTGCCAACATCCTCCCTCCTCAACCACATTCGTGGTTTGGATCAAATGGGATCATTAATGCAAAGTACCTTGAATGCAGTCTGGTATATGCCAGGCTCCCAATAAACGATCACCCCTTCCTCTTGCTTACACTACGGTTGCCAAACTCTCCTCACCCCAATAAAGGAGACTGTGTCTATCTTCACTTTGTTCTTTTTCTTATTAAACAGATCTCTAGGATCCTCCTTATTGTGAAATTTTAATACATAATATTAATTAGATACTTTCACATATCTGAGCAACGGTAAGTGGATTTTTGCTAACTGGCAACCTATTGCTCTTTCATCTTTTATTCTGAATACAAAGCAATGAGGGATAGTTGTGAAAACCTACCAGACAGAACACAGCTTGGCTTAAGTTATACTGTTCAGTATAGGTGAGGAAATGGCACATAAAGATCCCAAGCTTATCTGTCCTAACCAAACACTAAACACAGCACATCCAGAGGGGTCAGGTAATGTGTGAAAATAGTTTTACAATGGGCAAAACGAATCAAGAGCCCATTCTGCTCATTCATATATTCATTCTTTCTTGAGTGTATTTTATGTGCCAAGCACTGTACTAAGTGTTGGGAACACAGAGGCAAGCAAAAATTAATGAGGTCTCTATCATTATGGGTCCAGTAGAAAACAGAGATTTAAACCAAAGGGTCTTACAACAAAGATCAGAGCTGTGAGGGGACGAAACAGGAGGAACCGACATGGAGGATTTGGGGGGAAATTTCTTAGGGAAGCCATGACTAAGCTGAGCTATGCCTGGAGTTCAGGCAGGGTGTGGCACCTCCACTGATTACCAAAGAAGGAAGAGGGAGAAATGATCAAATAAGAAATTTTAATGGTGATTAACTTTTAAATTCTTTCACTTAATAACTCTTTTTAAAAAAAATAAATATATATATATCTTTATTGATTCAGAGAGAGGAAGGGAGAGGGAGAGAGAGATAGAAACATCAATGATGAGAGTCATTGATCGGCTGCCTCCTGCACGCCCCCTGCTGGGGATCGAGCACACAGCCCGGGCATGTGTCCTGACCGGGAATTGAACCATGATCTTCTGGATCCTAGGTCGATGCTCAACCGCTAAGCCAGCCTGGCCGGGAAATAACTATTTCTTGAGTGCGCACTGGGGGCCAGGTGGTTGTGCAGGTGTGGGGATTACAGTACTATTGGTCACAGACAAAATGCCTCCCTTGGGGGCTTCTATTGTATTGGGGGAAGGCATACAATAAATGAATAAAAATTCTAATAGAAAAGAATGTTAAGTGGTGATTTCTGTTAAGGAGAAAAATAAACCAAGGAAGTAAGGTAGGAGAGTGGGTTGGGGTGGGCAGTGAGGTAGAGTTTTACAAAGGGTAGTCCTGTAATGCCGTCACTGAATAATGCATTTGAGCAAGATCCAACAGTGACAAAGGAGCAAGTGTACTGATCTGAGAAGCCAGGTGGTGACTGCAGAGGAAAGACTCTCCAGGAGGGCTGTAGGATGACAATGACTCTGAGACAACAGCGTAACTGATTTATTTGAGGAAGTTCAAGGAGACTGGCTTGTCTAAAGTAAGTGGAGTTAGCAAGGGAGTAAGTAGTAGATGAGTTCAGACACCTAATGGACCTTAAGGGGCTTTAGAGGTGATTGTAAAGACATTTTTTTTATTGTAAGTGGAATGGGAAGACATTGGAAGCTTTTGAGCGAATGACTAACATTAGCTGACATATCTTAATAGTCACTCTGGCTTCTATGTTGAAAACACTCATTATATTTCAGGTAATATTGTACATGTCTTAACAGATGATCTCATTTTATCTTCACAGTTCTGAGAGGTACCCATTGTACAGGTCAGAAAGTCAAGTTTAAGTGTTTATACAAGGTCACATGACTAATAACTGATGGAGCTGAGATGAAAAGTTAAGCGGGGTGATTCTAGCATCCCAGCTGTAACCACAGTGATAGAGCGCCTCCCTCAGGGACACTGGGATGGTGGGTGGTAGTGAGCGTTACAGTAACCCCTGTCCTTAACTGAGGGTTTTCTAGTCATTGCTTTAGCTTTTCTCATTAATTTTATTTCATTTCACACAAACCCTTTCAGATAGGTATTTTTGCCTTTTTATTATAGATAAGGGAACTGACACTCAGGGGTGTTATGCAACTAACCTAAGTTCAAACAGTTTATAATTAGAATTTAAAATTTAAATCCAGGGCTCTTCATCTTGGAAACCCATGCCTTTCGACCTCCTAGAGAAGTATGTTAAACTTTAAAGTATCTTTATTATAAGGAGCTTATAATGGAGTCTTCAGTTTAAAAAAAAAAATCATTCTATCTCATTTTGATTAGAATGTTTAGTCCATTTATTTATATAATTACTGAAATAGTTGGTTTAATTCTCTCTACTTGCTATTTTTTCTACTTATCCCACCCATTCTTTATTCCTTTATGCCTCTTTCCTACCTGCTTTTGAAGTATTTATTTTTCATTTTTCCTTTCTACTAGCTTTTTGTTACATTCTTGATTTTCTTTGAGCTTTTACCCTAGAGAATCAATATGCCTTCCTAGCTTCTCAACACACATCTTAAGTAAGCATTTTTACTACTTCACTAGCAATGTAAGAAACTTACAACAGGTTAACCTAGTTTTAGACTCTCCAATTCCTTGTGATATTATTTACAACTTTACCTCCACAACAAATCTTTCCTTATTTTTGTTTTAGAAGGTCAATATTTAAAATATTTACATAGGCATTTATCTTTTATAGTGCTCTTTATTTCTTTGCAAAGTTTAATATTTCCATCGGGGAATGTTTTTCTTCAGCCTCAAAATTTTCCTTTAGTAAATCTTACAGTGCCATATTCCGGAGATAAACCCTGTCAAGGTTTGTTTGTTGGAAAATATCTTTATTTTGGCTTATCTTTTGAAGTATATTTTCACTTGGGTATACTTTCACTTGGTATATGATTTTTCTTTCAGCTCTTTAAAGATGTTAAAGCATTATCTTCTGGCTTCCATAGTTTCTACTGAAAAATTAGCTATCAGTCTTGATACTTTGAAGCAATGAGTCTTTTTTTCTTAGACTCTTTTAGATTTTTTCTATGTCTTTAATTTTCAGCACTTTGAGCATGATGTTCCCTGATGTGGTTTTCTTCGTCTATATTCTTTTTAGTGTTCCCTGTTCTTGGATTTGTGGGTTAGTACCTTTGATGAGTTTGGGGAAATTCTCAGTTTTTATCTCTACAACAATTGCTCTTCTCTGGACTTTTCTCCTCTCCTCCTGGGGCTTCATTACACATATATTGGATTTTTTTTTTTTTAATCCTCACCAGGGGCTATTTTTTACATTGCTTTTCAGAGAGAGTGGAAGGGAGAGAGAAAGAGAGAAACACTGATGTGAGAGAGACACATCCACTGGTTGCCTTCTGCACACAGGCTGAGGACTGAGCCTGCAACCGAGGTCGGTGCCCTTGGTCGGAATCAAACCCGGGACCCTTCAGTTTGCGGGCAGACACTCTAACCACTGAGCCAAACTGGCCAGGGCTATATTGGCTTTTTTTACTCTGTCCCACATGTCTCTTAGTTTTTATTCTTTTCTTTCCACTCTTTTTCCTTTCTCTTTTGTGTTTCAGTTTGGGCTTAAAAAAAGAAAAACACTGATCTTGTCTTTGAGTTAAATATACTGTGCCCCACATGCTGTTAAGCTCATTCAACGAGTTTTTAAGTTAAAATATTATATTTTTCAGTTATAAGAACCCCATCTGATTTTTTTTTTTAGCAATTTCAATTCTCTGTTACATTCAAATCTTTTAATCCATTTCTTTTCTATTTTCTCAATATGATAATTTTTGTTTTAAAATTGTTCTCTGCTAATTATCATATTTGAGTTAACTGGGTCTGATTCTATTGTTTGATTTTTTTCTCTTGATTATCAATCATATTTCCCATTCTCTTCTCATGTTAGTAATTTTGAATTGTATTATAGATATAGGTATTGAAAACAACCCAAAACAAAACAAACAAAAACCCCAAAGAATGTTCAGATGAAATTTCCCACCAGCAAAGGTTCCTCCTTTCCTCTAATAGGCAAATAGGCAGAGACTGAGTTGGGCATGAGGTTGGGTTGAAATGTTTAGTGTGTCAGTTTACCTCTGCTTTGTCCCTGTTCTTTGCAGAGGCACTTTTAGGCTTTTAGTGGGGAACTCAGAAGCTCCCTGTCTCCTCAGTTGTAAAAGTTCTGCTCATCATAGGTTTTAAGCTTACATCTTACACTTCCACTGCACACAGGTTCAAATCCTGGCACATGGTTTATGAGCAAGACCTGCTGTGCATTCATTGGATGCCCATATTTCTAGCAGGACTTTGTCTCTTAGGCACAGAAGACTACAAGAGATTCTACTCTCTCTGTTTCAGCCCCCATAAGCCTTCCCACCACCCTAGAATATAAGGGAATGAGTCTTGCATTTTGCACTTTTTGGTTTTCTAATCCTTTATTCCAGCCTCACACATTCACCAAGAATTCTGCTGGTTTCTCTTTTACCCAGAAGAGTCCTGCTTGACCCAAATCACTCTTCAGCCTGTACCCACAGTGGGAAAATATTCCTTGGGAAACAAACAACTAGTGATTGTAAGAAGTCTTAGGAATCTTAGTTTATCTAAATCTCTTTGCATCCATAGCTCCTCAGTGTCTTTAATGTTTGCAATGCACCTGTTTTTGGGGGATTTTCCCTTCTTGCCACAGTGTGAATTTTAGTCTGCTGTGACTTTCTACATCTTATGCAGAAGTGAATATTCCTCTCAGATGTATACAGGGTTAGAAATTTTGGAACTGGAAAAGACATTGGCATTTACCTAGCATAGCTGCTTCATTGAACGTATTGAAAAATAGATGCTCAGAAAGGTAAAGTGAAGTGTCCAAGGTCCAAAACTAATAAGGCTAGAAACTAGACCTGAGATAAATTTTGAGGGGGTTTCCTGATCCCAAGTTTAGTATTCAAGAGCACAAGAAGGAGGGAAGGACATATAAATAGGGAATATACCATGGGAAGGACTCCATCTGAAGCTGGGAACAATTTTGGAGCCCTTGCTATAGCAGTCCAGGTGACGAGTCCTCAGACACTCTTGTTGAAAAACCTAGTTAAGGCCTTTTGAGGTAGTCATGAAATCTAACACTTGCTTCTTTCTTTCTTTTTTTTTTTAGCCTACATTGTTTGAAAATAAGATTTAAAATAGAGTAGCAATGATAGGATGGTAATGTGGAAAGTAGGAAGTCTGTTATCAGAAAACTGAGAATATTACCCTTGGCAGGGGGATATTGGTAACTGATGAAAGTTTAGGGTGTTGTGGGCTCATGAATTATGCTGCTCAACAGAGTAACTGAGACAAAATCTGGGCCTTGTCTTTTGAAAACATAGAAAGTAAATGTTCCTATTCTTTTCGATGTAGGGTGAGTTTGTAACTGCCACTTTTCACTTCTCTCTCATTGTTGAGCCAGTTAGGCTTTGAACGGAGGAAAGGGGAAGTGCAGGATTAATGATGAGATGGGGCTGTGGAACTGGGAGCAGAGAGACCCATCCCTTCCTAAGATACCCCTCACCCTTCCACCAGCACACGGAGCTACTGTGCTTAGCATGGTGTGAGAAGAACCATGTGAATTTTCAGAAAGTCAAAATCATGAGAAGATACTTTAAAATAAATATGATTTTTATCTTTACTCTTTAATATGGTAGTAAAATATTTATTTAAAATTGTGGCACTTGCTCCTATTCTTTTAAAAAATATATTATTATTATTATTAAGTTTCTCTTACTGTTGAGATTATTACTTGATTGAAATGTTGTATCTCTACTCAAGCCTACAAGAGAGGTTGCTAAGCAACTGAAGAGTGTAAACAAATAAAGGACTGGGGTTCAGGATCAAAGGAAAGTAGTACATTCAAACTTCTTAGAGAAACAAACTGTATTTAAGGGTGTTATCACATTATTGTCTACATGCAAATGTGTGCTATTTGTAAATGAATCACATCTTTTTATAAAGGAAAAACATCTTATTTATCATCCTTGTTGCAATTCTGTGACAAAGAAATCCCAATATTTTTCAAATTATCCGGTATTGATGATAGCTAACATATTTTGAGTACTTGCTATATACCAGGCATTTTCCTAAACAAGAAATGATTTATGCAAGCTATCACATTTAATCTCTACAGTAGTCTTTAAATACTGAATGTAAAGTGTGTAGGTCAAGGCAGTAGTTCTACAGTACCTACGAGTCTCCTCCTTTTCAACAAGTGAGAAAACTGACATTTAGCAAAGTTAAGAACGTTTCCCAAGGACATGTGATAAAGTGTAGGGCCCAGTTCTGTCTGATCCCAAAGCCCACGTGCTAATGATTTTGCGCTTATCAGATTGGTCTTTCAGTGGCTCCAAAGGAGTGGTGCAAATCTTTTCTCTTGAACAATGGTCAACTAGTGGTTTGGTTTTTACACAGCAATTCCAATTCCTTCTTTCTGCTCTACTCAGCCAGTCACCTTGGCTACCAGCCTTCTCTCTCAGTGAGTGGTGGTGAAGCTGAGTTGCCTGAGGATGAAAACGGGAAGTGAGCAGTTATTGGAACCAAGACTGAGCTCGCATCTCTGTAGCTTTGGAACCAAGACTGACCCTTGCTGGGCTCCAACACCTCTCTTACTACTTGCATAACCTCAGGCTATCAGCTTTGGTATTCCTTATCTGTAAAACTGGAATAATATTACCAGTCTTGCAAGATTGCTAAGGAAATGAAATACTGTATGTAAAGTGTCTAGGTCAAGGCAGGCACATGATAGTAATTGTCAAAAGTGAGTTCCCTTCTCTTCCTGTTCCTATTATTAATGCGTCCTTCTGTAACATCTCTCTTCAAAGTCAGCGCCTTGTCTAGGAGATTTTTGAGTACCTTGTTGATATCCAGATTTTGCAAACCCCTGGGGGAGGTTTGTGAAACGAATAATGTGAGGGCATCTTTAGACAAGCAATTATTTACTTCCTACTTTGTATGTCCTCATAATTCTAATACTTGTTTTGGGAGTAGTCCTCCACTTTAAATATTCGATTTTCCCCTTTGGCATCAATACTTCCCACCCCTGCTCTCCCCGGCTCCCAACCAAGACATCCCATGATAACATACCCAAGAAGTAAAATTCAGGATTCCTTCTCTTCATGTGGAGTGATCTGAAGTTGAACACCCTCTTTGAATGGGGGACACTTTTCTTCTATGATAAATTTGTCTTCCTGACAAACTCAAGCCATTGACCTCCAGGTGGAGCTGCATGAAAAAGAGACAGAAGGGAAAAGAAGGAAAAAAACAAGTTGGTACCTCAGAGAAGCAGAAAGCCTGAGAAAGACACAATAAAACACAAGGATGATGCACGGCCCTTAGGGGATTTGCAGGGGGAAAGAGTGATATATGAACTGATGCAGCCATTTTCATTCCACAAGAGCTTGAAGAGACTGCCAGTGTACTCAGCCTGCCCAGGGTGGAATTGGAGAGAAATGAAACGTGGTCTCCAAGGAGCTGGCTGTCTTTGGGAGTGGCAGCACTTAGACATGGAGGAAGAATAGCAAAAGAGCAGTTGCATTCAGTGGAAATCGCGATGCAGCTTAGGACAAGGTTTCATAAGTGAGAGAAAAGCTATTATCATTTTTTTTTTTTTTTGGTAGGTTGCTATATTCCAGGCACTAAATTAAATAGGTTAAATAGATTACCTCATTTAATTTAATCCTAAAAACAAACCTTTGACATCAGCGCATTTTGATGGTGCTGAAATTGAAGCACAAAGTGATTAAATAAACTGTCTAAGAGCCAACAGCAAGTGAGCTATAGGATTTCAATTTCGATCTGCCTGAACACGACACCGTGCTCTCAGAAGGCAGAGAGCCTCTCACTAGCTAATGACTCAGCTCTCCTAAATTTCTGTAACTCAGTTTCCTTACGTGGTGAATGGAGATAGTAATACTGTACGAGAATTGTTTGGGAGTAGTGCTTCGCTGGCAACCTGTTCTCTGACAATATGCACCTCACATTAGCCCCTGATAATTGGTCATCTCTGTACTCCAACCACACAATCCTCCAAATGGAGTCTGTTCAGACCAGGGTGGACACCTGACTCAAGGGAGGGAGAGATGGAAGCAGAGTGACAGGTCCCAGAGCTCCCTCAAGTTTGTCTGTCCTGAGACCTGCTTGTTCAGCCTTTCCTAGATTCTGTGAGACTGTTATAACTTCACAGTCTCCCAACTCCCATTGTCTCTGTTTTCTTGGGCTAAATTGAGCTTCTGCAACCTGCAACCAACAGATGCCTGACTAGAACAAATACTTTCCTCACAGAATTATTGTGAGGAATCCATGAGATAAAGTAAATTACAAAGGGCAAGATCAATGAGACCATAGCTGTTCATCTTGCTGAGTAAAATAGCAATTTGGCCTTTATAATTGGGTAGCGAGACTTTCTGTTTATGGAATGCTTCATTATGTCAAAAGGGGGATATGCACAAATTTCACTTTTACTTTTCCTGCCAGAAGGAATCCAAGTGGCTGATGGTAGCATCAAACAAAGGATGCACAGCCCCCAGGTTCTCTGCATTCGGGATAGAGCAGCTCCAGGCTGGTCCTCTGGTAGCTACTTTAAATTAGGTTTCCACTGGAGCCAGACTGTACCCTGCGGAACCTTCTGGAGAAATTCGTAGACAGCCTGACTGAATGACGGACAGCCTGGCTGCTCACACTCCCTGTGTGAAGATACAGAGCGGAGTGTGCAGCTCAAATCCAACACGTAGTTTCACTAAGGAGACTTCTCATTTGATTTGGTTCAATTGTACAGACTGGTCATGTCCTTCAAAATGGCCAAAGTAACTGCATAGGCATATCGACACAGCCCAAGAACGCAAAGCCGTTTCTTTTAAAAATAAAATAAACTTCACACTGGGGGTTTTAAGGCTGGGTTATTTAATACTGCAAATGCTCTACCTTTGGGCCGATGATTCAGTAGATTTGAAGAGCTGGTCGGAAGCAGCACGCTTTCTGCTGGCGTCTTACTTGTCACGTGGTTGCATATTGCTTTATTTATCATGGGCCTCAGGCTGCCAAGGCTTCCCTTGTGTCTCGGGAATTTCAATACCTCTTTGGGTAAAGGGGGAGCCATGTGGACGGGATCCCCCTCCCTGGCTGCCTCCACGCTCACCCTGCCTTCTCCCGCTTTCTCGGTGGATTGCATGGCTCTGTTCTCCACCCCCAGTCTGGCGGCAGAGGAGGCAATATTTTCTGTGTGTTTTTTCCTGTGGCTGCTTTATTATTTAACTCAGACCATGTAAATCACCAGTTGGAGGGTGACCTTAGAGTGAACTTCATTCTAAATCTCAATTGACTGGTGTAAAGACTGTCAGTATATTTTCCTGCTACTTTTCTCAGCTTTTGCCCATTAGGAACCGTTATGATTCTTTAAAATAAGTGTCTTCTGTTGGTATTATTAAGGGTTCCCTTCCTCTCCCCCTCCCCAATAAAGCAGCAGGTCAATACTTACTCTTTTGGGAGAATTTTGGAGGAGGTTCATGGGAGACGATCTGTGATGGCCTTTAATCTGCATGATTTCTTAGAAGAGATCGCTGAATCCTGCTTTGTGGTTGGTTGTCCTTTAATTACCAACGTCGTCAGAAAATAAATTGCACCGTAATCTCCTATTGGTGGATTGTGGTGTATACATCAGACAGAAATCTCTTTTTTTCCCTTTTTATTGAATTTATTGCTGTGACACTGGTCAACAAAATCATACAGATCACAGGTGCAAGACTCCACAACACGTCATCTGTACACCGTATTGTGTGTTCATTACCCCAAACCAAGTCTCTGTCCATCACCATTTACCCCTCCTATACCCTCCTCTACCTCCCCCTCCTCCCTGCCCTCGGAGCTCACCACACTGTTGTCCATGTCCATAAGTTTTATCTCTTTTTTTCTCTCTCAATCCCTCCACCCCTTCCACCCAGCACACCACCCCCACCTGACAGCTGTCAGCCTGCTCTCTATCTATGAGCCTGTCTCTATTTTGCTTGCTAGTTCATTTTGTTCATTAGATTCCACAGAAATCTCTTTTCAAACAGCCTTCTTTCTCCAATTTGGATTGTGGAGGAGGCGGCATTTGCCCAGTTGCTTGCTCTGTGTCCTAGAATATTGGTGGCAAAGGTTATATAGGGTCAGCCCAGGCCAGGTATCTATCTAGAACTGTCCTGGATGGGTTAATTTGGGACTTTATTAATTCAACAATAAATTTCCAGCAACTCTGTGCATGATAAACATATACAAATATGAAATAATAGAGAATATTTATCAAGTATTCACTATATGCCAGGCATGAATCTTATCTTATCCTCTGAGTAATCCTATGAGGTCGTAACAGCTGAGATTTATTAAGCTCTCACTATGTGCCAGGAATTATTTCAAGTGCCATCCATGCACTAACTTATTTATTGAATCTTCCCAATAACTCTATGATGTGGGTACACTTTTTCGACTCATTTTATAAATGAGGAAGCTGAGGTACACAGAGAGGTTAGGTAACTCTTTCAAGGTCATACAGCTGGCAAGTGGTGAAGCTAGGATTCAAACTAGAAGTCTGATTCTAACTCCCATGCAATAAACTACAACTGTCTCTGCAAAAGATACATAGTGGATATGGACCAGTGAAAACTTCCAGTTCCTTCAGTGGCCCAGGGAAGAGTTGCTGCTTACATATCTGAGAGCATATTCTGTGTCTCAGATTGCTGATTCTCGCTGTGGCCCCCACACTCTTTTAGCCACAGGCAGCCTGTGCAGGAATGGTGGTGGTTCCTTGAGGGGCCTTGTTACAACCCAGAGACTTTTCTCCATCTCTCTAATGTAATTTCTGAGATTCCCTTTAGATATAATCTTTGTCAATTTCTATGGAGACTAGCTCTCCCAATACTTTCTGCAAAATACCTGCCTCTAATTGCCAAGAAACGCCTCTCTCTGGGTTTGTTTACATGGCTCAGCAGCTCTGTCTGCTCAGGCCGTGCCCTCCATGCCCTATTTCTGTTCCTGTCCTCTATTAGCATTCTCTGCTATGTTAAGGCTGTGAAAAGAGCCACATTCCTCTGCATTTGCTAGGAAGAAACATTTTAATCATGGGATTTTAGCTAAAAAGTGAATGTCCAATTAGGCACCTCTCATTGTTAACTGGACAAGTCTCATTGTTAACAGAGTCTGGGCCCTGGGCCCAGGGCCTGCCTGCAGTGTGTGGGTAAAGCTGCGGACAGTGAAACAAAGGGAGGGCTTAAGGTAAGGGAAGCAACAGGAGAGGAAACGTCAGAGACGAGGGGCCTTGGAGATGGTTCAGGGGGTTAGCCAGGTCGAGCTGCTGCTGCCCACTGCTCCCCTGGTTGCAAGTCTTGTGGGGACCCTTAGAGTTTAGGAGAAACACAGCAAAGATACAAGGCGTGGACGTGCTCTTGCAAGGGCACCGTGGATCCTTTGTCTTGAGGCTTTTCCTCTCTCTTTGGCCTGCCAGAATCCTAGGGAAGGCCTCAGGGGAGAGTCTTAATGGAACAGTCACCAGTTTTCGGGTGTGTCCTTCAGTGTGTTGATTCATCACACTGTGCTCATAGAGGGGTCAGGGGTTACTTTCTGGTTAGTCTCACATTTTTAAGAACCCATTGAAGAGGGAGCTGGCTCGGGCAGTTCTGTCCTGGGACACAGTCGGGAATGTGTGAACCATTTGCTCCTCAGAGTCCTTGGTTAGGGAATATAAAACCTTGTGATTCATTAGCTGGCTGTAAATTGCTCAGATTGTTTGTCCTGTTTAATGATATTGTCTCATTCTTTCCTTATTCCACTTGCCAAGGAATCTCCTTAGGCTCTTACTATCCTGCCTCATCATGATATAATTAAATCTCCCCCAGTAATAATGGCTCAGGAATGTGCTGATTTGTTTTAAGCATTTTATACCCAATATCAAGTAAGTTACATTAAAAAATAGGAATACTGCCTTCTCCATTGAGACAGAGCAGGAAAAGGGATGAAAATGGACTCTGGTGTCAGGCAAACCCAGGTTTGCATCCTGGTTCCAACACGCACTGCCTGTGTGGCCTTCGACCACTTATTGAACCTCTCTGAGTTTTCTTCTTCCAAAACGCAGAGATAACACTTCATAGAATTTTTGAGGATCAAAAATGATAGTAGATGTGATGTTCCTGGTGTTGACTAGTATGTAATTGTTTTTCTTTCCTTTCATTAAATTTCCTGTTCTGTAATATTTAACTGCTACACTTAACCTCTCTGGAACTCATTTTCAAAGACGACATATTAGGATAAATAGACTGCCAAAGTCTCTTCTAGCTTTAAATGTTTCCTATATTAATATCTGTAAATGTGCTAAGTGCTCTCCTTGTGGTATCTCATGAGATCCTCTTAACGACCATTGGAATTGGGACCTGTTATAATTCACATTTTACAGATGAGAACACTGAGACTCAGGAAGAATGAATAGCTGGTCAGGCTGGAGAGGGAGGGTTTAACCCAGAGTGTGTACACCAGAACTCAGAGCCACACCCAATAGACCCCTAAAACATAGCTGCTCAGCAATTGCTCATAACGCTCTTGAGTGTTCAGACCATGTGCCACCTACTCTATGACATGGCAGGGTATATCCTGCCCAGTAGGTTTACTAATGGGGCACAGATCCAAAAAGATAAGAATTTCACTGGATTGACGGGACAGTGCTCACACAGGACACAAGCGGGTGACAAGGAGTTACTACTCAGTTGCTGACTGATTGGCTGGATGGCTCACCAGCTACTTGACCAACCTGGGCAGACATTGTGTATGATGAACATTTTCACTAAAATGACCGCTAAATGAAATACCTGGCAAGCATGTGTGCCATTTTTTGGTGCTACCAGGGCATCCATCTAAAGTAACCCTGCTTCCTTATCAAATTTCTTACCCCTAATGTGCCATGGGTTCAAAAACCAGCTAAGCAAACTTGTCAGAATTTTGCTTGAATCAGAGTAAGAATGCTCTGAGCAAGTGCCTGAGCTGCCCTTGGAGAAGTAGTAGGGCTTAGAGATTGTGATATTTCAGTGTCATCAGAGAGAAAGAAAAGCTGTTCCCAATAACTTGAAGCCTTTCAGATGTTTGTACTAGTTGGCATACACAAACCCATAGATGTTCATGTCTGCTGCACCCACATTTGGCTCCACTTAAATGCTTTTTCCCTTGCTGATCTCAAATGTAGATGCAAATAGTAGCTATATTCAACTTTCTTACATAAATTGCCTAAAACTCCAGGTACTGACTCCTGGTAATTTCATCAGCATAGTTTGCAGAGACCCACATGACAATGCAATTATTGGCTAGTAGGAAGCTTTGTTATCTATTTTTTAATTCTGCAGATGTTATAGCTTAACAGTGTTACAGATACACTCGTGTATGTGCTTAGGTGATTCTAATGGTCTATTTTCTTTAATTCATTAAATAAAAACTCACCCATCAGTAGTATTCTAGATCCAGTTGAATTTTTATTTCATTTTAAAACCTTAAAGCCACCAGAAAAATTGTGCTGTAAGACCCTCAGTGGCAGCCAACATCGCTCATCAAAGAAACTCAAAATACTTTCCAAATATTAATTAAACCCCACCACAGTGAACCCAGTCATATGCAGCATTTTATCTTTTTTAAAAAATCTAGGCAAGTAGGGGAAATATGTACATGGCAGAGGATAATGAAAACTTCTTGAGGAAATAAATTTGAATTCTCAAGTACCAAGGGCATCCACTCCTTCTTAATAAAATGATAATCTAGTTCCTGTTGCATTTGGTCGCTCATCTTCTTACATATAGAGCTGTTGATTCCATCTTCCTTTCTACCACCCTCAGTCTCTCAGCATGGACAGAAACATTTGCTTCTTGCTTTTATTGTGAGCAGACTCAGTAAGGCTGTGGCCCACAGGGGAACTTTAACACTTTCTAAGGAAACAAGGAAGTTGGAAACTTCCCTAGTGTCATACCCTATGCATCTGGTTTGCTGGTAACAGAGAGATTCTAAGGCAGGTTGAGTCTCTTGGACATAGCAAAACCTGTGGAATGAGAGTTAGGGCCTAGGCCTGGCTTGGAGCTTTGAGGTCATTGCACCTTGAGGTCATGCACGGAGAGGGACAGGGCACGAGTAAAGGAGGAATGCAGACAGTTATGCTTCACTGGCCACTCCCATTACTGCTCATGCTTCCAACCCCCGCAACAAAGAAAGCTAAGTTGCTAAACTTGAAACTGCAGAGTCTTTATCTCAGAAGTCCTTTGACTCACCCAAGCAGCAGTATCACCCTTAAAGCAGAAGCTGATGGCCAGTTTGTGAGAATTTTTGCCTGGCTTTGAGTCTGATTTAGTTACACCAATCCTCTTCTCTCTAGACACATCCAATCATGCCTCCTGGTGTCTTACAGTTCCCATGCTTATTGGATTCAATATCTTAGCTATGTCTTCTTCATCAATTATTATTATTTTTTGCTTCTAGTCCAATATAATCACCATATAAGTATTATTTTTATTATTATTATCTGTGTCCTTAACAATATAGTAGTTTATTCAACAATTTTTAAGAACTAGGTATCATGTATAGCAATAGTAAAAATACCTTTCATTAAAAAATACTTTTCACAACCTGTATCTCACATCTTGCATTCATTCTTTATATGTTCATTTATTCACTTGTTCAACCAGGAGACATCTATGGTGTCTTTGGGAATAAAACCATAATTAAAATATGGTTCCTGGTTTCAAGGAACTGACAGTGCAGAGAGGGGACAGACATGTAAACAGATGCTGAGAACACAAGTGCTGTGCTGGAGCTTATCCTCAAATCATCATTTTACCAATGAGAAAAAGAGACAAAGGGAACAAAAAAGACCTTCTCAAGGTCACACAGCTAGTTATCTGAAGAATAAAAGCTAAAATTCAGACCTGTGGTTATTAAGCCATTGAATTTTTGACAACTCTGTCATTTGGTTCTCTTTAGACCAATGGTTCTCAAAAGTGTGATCCAAAGACGAGCAGTATTGGCAGAATCTAAGAGCTTGTTAGAAATGCAAATTCTCAGACCACCCTAGACCTACTGGACCCAGGATTCTGGAATTGGAGCGCAGGAATCTTTATTTAAATAATCCCTCCAGATGATTCTGATGCACACTAAGTTTGAAAACCACTGCTCTAGATCAATGCTTCTAAAACTTTAATGTGCATATGAATCACCTGGGGATTTTGTTAAAAATATAGATTTTGATTCAGTAGGTCTGGGGAGGGGTTTTGATTATGCATTTCTAATGAGCTCCCTGGTTGTGCCGATGCTGCCAGTCCTTGCCTGAGTAGCAAGAATATATAGAGAATTAACACCAATAGAGAGCACTGGGTAAGCCCAGCTGATGAGTAATGCTGGGGTGTGTCAAGTGAATTTAATAAAATTATTCCCTTAAACACCAGTACAGATAATGTTCAGATAGATAGACATTCAGGGCATAAATGCTATCAAATAACTACTGAGTGTGTGTGTGTGTGTGTGTGTGTGTGTGCAAGAATGTACATGTATGCCTGGCTGGTATTGCTCAGCGGTTGAGCATTGAACTATGATCCAGGAGATCTCAGTTCAGTTCTTGGTCAGGGCACATGCACAGGTTTCGGGCTCGATCCCCAGTAGGGGGGTCATGCAGGAGGAGGCTGATCAATGACTCTCTCATCATTGATGTTTCTGTCTCTCTCTCTCCCTCTCCCTTCCTCTCTCTGAAATCAGTAAAGACATATTAAAAAAAAAAAAAAAAAAAGGAATGTACATGTATGGGCACGCACTTGCAGGGATGCACATGCATATGTACACACAAAGACAATAAGCACATATTTGAAGAGACAATATTACAAGTCAGAACCTCCTTTATCTGAGTTGCCAAAATAAATATCACAAAGTCCATCATTTTTGCTGAAGCTTAGTCCTTTAAATCATTGTTTAGGGCTATTAATTTTTACTTTAGACAAAATTTTAAGATAGTCACAGTAAAAACAGATTTGAAAGAGTAAATTGGATAGGCAGGGTCAAGATGCTATAGGCAGGCTTTCTGACAGTAAAGACGTGCCAGATGGCAAGAGGGAAAAAGTGTGTCTGCATCTGTGTGTGTGTGTGTGTGTACAAACATATAAAATTTAGACTAGAACCATTTAATATAGGAAAAACACATAAGTAAACATCAGTAAAGAATATTGTATAGAAAGCAGAATGTAGTAATGACAGAGACATGCAGAAAATATTAAAACGACAGAATATTCAAGATATTTGGAAAGCATGTAAAACATTTTAAACAGTTTCCCCAAAAATGGTAGAGTTCCCAGATTTATCAAATAAACATATGTTATCTAGAAATCTTAAGAATGGTTAAAAATAAGAGGGCATGATAATTTCTAGGAATTTTATCAATGTAGATTGCCAGTTTCTCTGAAATGTCTCTCAAGCATTATTGTAATGGGAAGTTGCAGGGTGGTGAGTGAAATAAGAGCCGTCGGAGTTGTATATTTGGACAGGGAAGGTCCCAGGCAAATTTGCTATGGGCCTCTCAAATAGTTAAGAAGGGTATATTGGTCAGGATTGGTTCCAGTTAGGAAGCAACAAAACATACAAAAGGTAGCTTAGACAGTACAGGAGTTTGCTAGTTTCACTAAACACAAGATCAGAGTTAGATAGTCCAAGATGAGCATGAATCAGCAATATCATCAAGGGTGCATATTTCTTATATATTTATTTGTTTATGAAAATTACATCTTTTTAAATTTTTCTATTATAGCTGACATACATTATTATATTAGTTTCAAGTATACACCCCAGTGATTAGACATTAGATATCTTGCTACATGTTTATCCTGATAAATTTTGTACCCAACTGGCACCATACATAGTTATTAGAATACTATTGACTATATTCCCTATGTTGTACTTTACATCCTCATGACTATTCTGTAACAACTAATTTGTACTTCTTAATCCCTTCACCCACCCCCAAACCCCCTCCCATCTTGCCACCACCAAAATGTTTTCTGTATCTATGAGTCTGTTTCTGTTTTGCTTGTTTGTTTATTTTGATTTTTAGATTCAATTGTAGATAGACATGTATTTATTGCCATTTTATTGTTCATATTTTATTATCTTTTTTTTCTTCTTAAAAAAGATCCTTTAACATTTCATGTAATACTGTTTTAGTGGTGATGACCTCCTTAAACTTTTTCTGGTCTAAGAAGCTCTTTATATGTCCTTTGATTCTAAATGATACCTTTGTTGGGTAGAGTAATATTGGTTGTAGGTACTTGCTTTTCATTGTTTTGAATATTTCTTGCCACTCCCTTCTGGCCTGCAGAGTTTCTGTTTAGAAATCAGCTGACAGTCTTATGACAACTCCCTTGTAGGTAACTAATTGCTTTTCTCTTTCTGCTTTTAAGATTCTCCCTTTGTTTTTAACCTTTTGCATTTTAATTATCGTGTTTCTTGGTGTGGACCTCTTTGGGTTCATCTTGTTTGGGACTCTCTGCTCTTCCTGGACTTGTATGTCTGTTTCCTTCACCAAGTTAGAGAAGTTTTCTGTCATTATTTTTTCAAATAAGTTTTCAATTTCTTGTCATTATTTTTTCAAATAAGTTTTCAATTTCTCTCTCTTCTGCTTCCAGCATCACCATCATGAGAACATTGGTATGCTTGAAGTTGTCCCAGAGGCTCCTTACACTATTTTTTTGGCAGGGAGGGGGATTCGTTTTGCTTTTTTGCTGTTCTGATTGCATGGTTTTTTTGCTTCCTTATATTACAAATTGCTGTTTTGATTTTCAGTTTCATCTATTCTATGTTGATTGCCTGTAAATTATTTTTTATTTCAGTAGTGTATCCTTCATTTCTGACTGGTTCTTTTTTATGGTTTATATGTCCTTTTTCATGCTGTTGATGTTCTTACTAAGTTCCTTGAGCACCCTTATAACCATTGTTTTGAGCTCTGTATCTGGTAGTTTACTTGACTCCATTTCATTTAGTTATTTTTCTAGAGATTTCTCCTGTTCTTTTATTTGGGACCTATTTTTTTGTCTCTGCATTTTGGCTGCTTCCCTATGTTTGTTTCTATGTATTAGGCAGAGCTGCTATGTCTCCTGGACTTACTAGGATGGCCTTGTATAGTAGGTGTCCTATAGGGCCCAGTGGTATAGGCTCCTTGGTCTCTCAAACTGGGTACTCCAGGTGCACCCCTGTGTGGAGTATGTGCATTATCTTGTTGTAGTTGAACCTTGATTGCTGTTGGTGTCACTGGGAGGGAATGGGTCTCAGGCCAATCAACTGTAAGAACTGGTTGCAAATACAGAGGAGAAGCTGCTGTGTAGAAGCCAACGTTATGGAGCAGGACTTGCTTTGGAGTTCACCAAGTCCACTCCTTGAGTGTGTTGCTTGTGAAGTTTATAGGGTTGTAATCCGGTGTGGTCTGAAGCTGTCTACCAAGTGTACTGGTTCTGGGGCCTCTGGGGAAGTGCAAGGTCAGCCACTGCTGTGCCCTGCCTGGGATCACCCAGTACAAGCTTCAGAGTAATCTCCAGGTGGTTGATACTTATGCTGGGCTTGGATGTGCCCAGGAGAGGCCATGCTGCAAACCAATGCTTGCTGCCACTAGTGCTGGGCCTGGGACCACTTAGCAAGAGGTATGGGGTATGCAAAGGCCAGATGTTATTTGTTTGAGGCTTTAGGAAAATTCAAAGCATGAGGCAAGAGAGGCCAGTTGTATGGGAAAGCCATGAGAAACAGCTTGAATGGGTCCACAAATTGGGTCAGGCCAGGTTTCAGGGAATCACCAGGTGAGGCTAACAGTGTGAGCAAGGTTGATGGAGATTCAGATATGGCGCCCACCTGTGAGGGGATCTCAGAAAAGGAACAATGGCCTCTGCCAGCACTTTTGTCTAGCAGAAGGCTGCCCCTTAGCTCTTGTCCTAATACCAGACAATTTAGTTCCTCCCTGTATGTCCCTTGTTCCTTTCAAGCTGTTGCCCCAGTGCTAGAGCTCAGAGGAAGTGATTCCAAGTTAGTTCCTGCATGGGCTCTTTAAAAGGAACTACCTGGGACTCCAGCAGCTTCCACCTCCCTCAGCCTCAATCCCCGCTGGTTTTTACAGCCAGCAGATATGGGAACTTTTCATCCTGTCACTGAAACCCAGGACTGGGAGGCCTAGTGTGGGGCTGGGACCCCTTGCTTCTCGGGGAGGACCTCTGCAGCCAAGATATCACTCCTGGTTTTAAACTGCCACATGCGGGTATGTGTCCAGACTTTTCCGTGTCTCTGCCCCTCCTACCAGTCTAGATGTGGCTTCTTTAAATCCCTAGTTGTAAGACTTCCATTCAGTTAGATTTCAGGCAGTTTTAAATGATGGTTGTTCTGTAGTTTAGGTGTACTTTTGATATGGTTGTGGGAGGATTCGAGTACCACATTTACGTGGGCTGCCAGCTTAACCGGAAGTTCCAGATTTCTTTAATAGTATTATTTCATTACCCTTAACTTCCAGTCCTTAACATTATAAAATGGCAGCTGCACTTCCAGACACTAAGTCTAGGTCTCAGGCAAGAAGAAGGGAAAAAGCAAGAGCAAGTTTTAAGGGCTCAAGAACACGACAGCTGAAATTGTCTCTAAAAAAAGCTCCAGTAAGCTGCACCCAGAGAATTCATTTTTCATCTCCTTGGCCAGAACTGGGTCATATGATCATTCCTAAATGGTTAGGGTCTGGAAAGTTATTTTAAATTGGAAACATATGCCTTAAATAAATTCAAGGTTCAGTTGGAAAGAAAAAAAGGGAAGAATAAAGGAATATTGGGTGGCAATTACCAATGTGTGTCTTAAATCACTTTTTAAGAAACAGGGAAAAGATGAGTAAATCATAGAGGAGTCCAAGAGGGATTTGAAAGCATGAGTGAAAAGGCTGTATTATTTGGTTGTTCATGGAAACTGTTGTATGACCTCAAGCAAGGGTCAAATTGCCCAATTCAAAGCAAAGCTCCATTGTTGAGATCTAGAACATGTCACTTAGCCTGCTACTCTGTACCCCAGACTATTTTAGAAAACAAGCTTAGTGTTGAGTGACAAGTGCTACATATTTATTTGACACTTACTTATTAGTAGACCACGTGGCTTCTCAGTCTAGTTTAATTTGAGAGATATGGTAACAATGATCTCTGGGCAACTGATAATCTATTACAGGGAGAACCTTATGATATGACATTACTTTAACCACTATTACAAGCAAAATGGGAACATCTTTGCAGTTTTCATAGCATCCTCTGCTTAGACTAGTGAAATCTAGAATATATATAAAACAAATGACTCTGGTACATCAAGAAAAGAGTGAGCCTTGGGGGCAACTTACAAAATCACATTCGAATCAGACCTTCAAGGATGAGGAAAATTCCACCACGTGATGCAGACAGAGACACTCAAAGGCCCTGCGTTGGTAGAGAACCGTCCAATTATCTTGCAAGGTTTGTTTTGCTGTTCAGAAAGATTGGCTTGCCTATTTTCAGAAAGGAAAATTTTAAAGAAAAAGTAGATGAAGTAAGTTTTCTCAAATGCTGCATTGGCTTTTCGCTTTAATTCTGGTTCAGTTATCCAGAACACATAACTCCCCAAGTCCTTTGAGGTAATTGACCTTTTACCTGAATCCTCAAGCAATTTTTCCCCATCACGGTGTGTTTTGTGAACATTTCCCTTCTTTCTCTCCTGCAGATAGTATGAATAGCCCAATTTTGTTCATTTCTTGACAGGTAAAAATGTGGCAATCTCTCATTTCACCTCCATCTAAGCGATGCCGAGAACTGTTCCTCTCTGACTCAATGTGTGTATGTTGAGGGGTGGGGTAGGGGAAGGAATGAAGAACAAAATCGGGAAACGAGGTTAAGAACATGTCGCTCCAGACCCTGGGAGCAGTCAAATCAAGCTGCCAGCTGCAACAAGAATCTCTCTAATAAGGAAATTAGAGCATGAACATTTCTGGCTATGTGACTCTGATCCTAAATAGGCTTTACAAATAGATTGTGATTGAACTTGGAAACATAAACAAATTGGCTTTGCGGAATAAAGGCTGAACTACATTTTGGTTGCAGGATTAAATGCTTTCATGGGAAGCGCTGTGGGAGAAGGGAGGGCTCGCTTAATGATAGCATATGCATTTCTGAAACTCGCCGGCTTTGTTGGCTTCTCTTTGGAGAGTCAGGTCTGATAAACTCAAAAGAAAGTTTCCCAACAGGGTCCCTAAGAGGACAACCGATAAAGGCAGGGAATAGGCAGTGTGTATTTGAAATTCCCCATTCAGATGCCGGGAGAAGGTGCCATTTAAAAATAATAGATTTTAAAATATCAGTAGCTTATAAAATTCTAGTCAGCTGTCTCCCTTGGACATTTCTTTTGTCTCTTGGAGGGTTGGGGATAAAGGTTCTTTAAGCTCTCTTAATACATTTTTACTTATAAATATTCATGCCGTGTTCTCGGTGCCTCCCCGGCTGACTCAGTGCAGGCTCCCCGCCCTGGCAAGCCAGTGGTGCCAGAGGAGATGCTAAATTTCTAACAGGGCCTTGGGTCAGCCTCAGACAACCCAGAGCCATTTGAAAACACCAAAGGCTTTTCAGTCAAGATAAAGTGTGATAAATGTCTGTGTGTCCAAGCTTATGTTCCACACGAGAGGATTAGATTTCACTCTCTGCAAACTCTCCCAGGTGTTATAAGCAGTCATGGTTTTGTGTGTTTTGTGCTTCACACAGTAAGAAACAGATCTGCCGATTGGAAAGATGCTCTTTTTTATTTCCCTTTTCCTAAATCCTCTGGTTACTCACTAAGGCCTGATCCATTATTGAGTACGCGTCAGCAAAATCTCTCTGATGGCACCTTTAGAAACGTAAAGCATTAGACCGAGTGGGAATCACAAAGGTCATTGGCTTGCTGAGTTGCAATTTAGATCCAGGTCATGCACAGAGTATTCCACTGTCTCAAAATGCTTACACTATGGGAAATTTTCCTACGATCTAACCCTGCATCCTTCTGTGCTAGCTGTTCTCCCCCCACATCCATATTACTAGGGAGTGAAGCCTAGAGCTGTGTTTACTAGCTCTCCCTTATTGGGATATGCGGTCTCTTACATCCTCAGGCTTAAGTGGTTAATTTCTCCTAGTAAATGCTTTCTAGGGCCCAGTGAATGTGTATACAGAGCTTATGTCTACACCTATATCTATTTCCCCACTATACACAAAAAAATCTTAAATTACATAGGGAAATAACCCTGGCTGGTGTGGCTCAGTGGTTCGATTCCCGGGCACATACCTGAGTTGCAGTTCGCTCCCCTCGTTGGGGTACATGTGGGAGGCAACCAATCATGTGTGTCTTTCTCGCATGGATATTTCTCTCTCTTTTTCTCTCTCCCCCCCTTCACTCTCTTTCAAATCAATGGAAAAACAAACATCTTTAGTTGAAGATTAAAAATTTTTTTTCATTATATAGGGAAATAAAATATTTTGCTAAAAGAAGCATATATTGTCTTACAGTTTTATTTCAGACCTACTTTATTTTCATTTATGGTTCAACTTAAATGGGTATTTAGCCCTAATGTGTTAGTCCCTGCTGATGCTTTTTCTGTCAAGGGTACAGAAACTTATAACTGAATCACCAGGTGAACACCTTATTTAAATAAACCTCTTAAATTAATTCTTTGTGAAAATAAAATTTCTGCTCTCTTTACTCACCCACTCAACATAAACAGTTTATTTTCTTTACAATATGTTTTCCTTAACAACCACAGCACAGTAGAAAACACATTACACTGGTTGCCCTGTGACTTAGATTCTAGACATAGTTCTTCCACAAATGGGTGAATCTGGACATGTCATACATAAAAGGATGGAGTTATGCCAGGTGTATTGACGGGTGAGCTTCTTGAATTTTATCATATGTGTTAGTTTTTGTTCCAGAGAAAGAGAAAGAAATTATGTCTCTATCTATCTATCTATCTATCTATCTATCTATCTATCTATCTATCTATCTATCTATCTATCATCTATCTATCTATCTATCATCTATCTATCTATATCTATCTATCTATCTATCTATCTATATCTATCTATCTATCTATCTATCTATCTATCTATCTATCTATCTATCTATCATCTATCTATCTATCTACCTGTCTATCTATCATCTATCTATCTATCTATCTATCTATCTATCTATCTATCTATCTATCTATCTATCATCATCTATCATCTACCTATCATCTATCTACCTATCTATCTATCTATCATCTATCATCTATTATCTATCTATAGAGAGAGGGATTTATTTTAAGGAATTTGTTCATGTGATTATGGAGGCTTGGCAAGTCCAAAATCTGCAGGATGGACTGGCAGATTGGAGACCCATAGAATTGCAGTTTGAGCCCAAAGATGAGGTCTGCTGATAGAATTCTCTCTAAGAGGAGGTCAGTCTTTTTTCTATTAAGGCTTTCAACTGATTGAATGAGGCTCACCCACATTATGAAGGGTCATCTGCTTTACTTAAAGTCTACTGATATAAATGTTAATCTCATCTAAAAAATTTCTTGAAAGAATCATCTAGAATATTGTACAACCAAATATCCAGATACCATGGCCTAGCCAAGTTGACATAAAATTAACTATCACATCATGTATAAGAATCACCTGGAGAGCTTGTTAAACACAGATTCCAGTGCTCCATCCTTAGCGATTCTGATTCTAATCTGCAATCTAATAAACTCCAGGTAATGCTGATGAAGCTTTTCTAGTTATTATTTTTTGAATAGCATTATTCTAGGTATGTATTGGATGATTACTGTCCAGCCTCTTCTACAGATGAAGAAACTGAAGCCAAGAGTTATGAATGGACTTGTTCAAAGGAGTGTATATAATTAAATATTCTATTTCAAAACTTCACATCTTAGTCCAGGGTGCTTTCCACTTAACACACTGCCTGACATGTAGTATAAATAAGCTTTCTTAGGATGAAATCTAGTCTCATAACTAAAACTTCCTTAAAACTAATGAACTAGTGGAATTTTTCCTGGAATTTAACAACCTGATCCTAAAATTTATATGGAAGATTAAAAGGTCAGGAATAGTCAAGGCAGTTTTGAAGAAGAATGAAGGAATACCCATACTACTCATTTGCAGGTGTTTTATAAAACTATAGTAGTTAAAGCAGCATGGTATTGGCAAGTAGACTACTGGAGTAAATGAAGAACCTGTTGTCAGGCCATAAATATTTGAGATATCCGTGACTGAGTTGGCATTATGAGGAAAAGACACATTATCAATAAATACTGCTAAACAATGGCTACTGGTGTGAGAAAAAAATAGTCTTCTACCCCTACGGCACTTAGAAACAAATTTGAGATGGATCAATGTAGAAGGAACATTTTAAAACTTTGAATAGAAAATTTAAGATATTTTTATATCAAGGAAGATACATATTTCTTAAATGAGACATAAAAAGCACACACCATAAAATAAAATAATAACAAGTCAATATTTATTGAGCTAGTCTATGTGCTACACGATGTTCTGAGTACATTATATATACTAGCTCATGTGATCCTTATAAAAACCCTGTGAGGCAGCTATAATGATGATCTTCATAAAAGACAGAAGCCGGAGAGACTACTGACCTCCCTAACCTGCGCGATAAGTGGTAGAGGTAGGAGCTGATCCCAGGCATTCTGGTTCCAGAGCCGCTGCTGTGCACTACCTCTCAAGAGAGGGAAGTTGACTGTGTTCAAGTTAAAAGAATATGTATCACATAAACTAATGAAAAATACAAACAGGTACTAGGAGAAAATATTTTAGTGCTTATAGTCATCAAAGGATAATACACACACACACACTCACATACTGATATGAAAACGAAACAATCCAAAGGGAAAATGGGAACAGATTATGAACAGACACATTATTGAAAAGGAAACTCAAGTGGCCATAATCACATGGAAGTATGCATGCTAGTAGATAGATAAATAAGTATAATCACTCTGGAGGGCAATTTGGCAATATCTACTAAAGTGAAAGGTGCACATTCCCTGAAACGCAAGAAATTTTTTGTATACACAGAGTTGTTCTAGCAAAAATAACTCCGTAAAGAAATGGTGAAACATATTGTAGGATAATTATATTTTGGAATACAAAGTAAAGTAGATCTAGATATAGTTACACAGATAAAGTTAAAAAACTTAATGTTGCCTGGCCGGACGTGGCTCAGCGGTTGAGCAGCATCAACCTCCAAACCAGGAGATCACTGTTCTATTCCTGGTCAGGGCACATGCCCAGGTTGTGGGCTCGATCCCCAGCAGGGGGCATGCAGGAGGCAGCCGATCAATGACTCTCTCACCATTGATGTTTCTCTCTCTCTCCCTCTCCCTTCCTCTCTCTGAAATCAATAAAGATATATTTAGAAAAACAACAACAACCTAATGTTGGATGAAAAAAAAAGATAAGTTGATAAATGACATATAGCATATGATATGTCTTGAATGAAGTCTAAAATTTCACCCAATAATGCTATATATTGTTATGGTGCATAACATTGCTTTAAAGATATGGATCAACTTCTGGATAATGATTACCTTTGGGGTGAGTGGTAGGGAAAGGGAGAGAGTGGGGATGAGTAGATGAGTTTAGTTATATCTAATTCTTTTATTTAAAAAAATATCTTAAGTAGACATGCCAAAATATTAAGATGTGTTAAATCTGGGTGGTGAGTACCTGAGTGTTTTATCATTTCCTATGTATTTGAAACTGTCCATAATCACATGTTTTCAAAGAAATAAAGATACTATCCCCACAGTTGCTATTTTTAACATACAATTGTATTCTTTTTGGGGGGGAATAACATGCATGGGCATTCTTCTTTCTGCATATTATTTTTTCTTAGGTATCCTTTTCTACTTCTTATAAAATCTTAGAGTAGAAAGAAAAATTAGAGGGCATTTGTTCAAATCTACCTCAACATAGGCACTCCTGGATTCAAAGTGGTCTTCCAAATAAAAATACTTGCTAGAATTTTCTTTTATGCTTAATAATACAAAAAATATGCTGTTTGTTAACTGAAAATTTTGTTTTAACTTTTGTTTAAAAATTTTTGTTTGAGCCAAGGTCCATAGACAATAGATTTTTATTTGTTTATTTACATTTTTTTATTTATTAGTTTGAGGGAGAGAGAGAGAGATTTGTTGTTCCACTTATTTATACATTCATTGGTTGATTCTTGTATGTGCCCAGACCTGGGCATAGAACCCTCAGCCTTGACATATCAGGATGATACTCTAACCAACTGAGCTACTTGGCCAGCGCAGATAATAAATTTTTTATAAAGTTGAACATAGCCCAGCTGGCCATGGCTCAGCAGTTGACCATCCACCTATGATCCAGGAGATCTCGATTCAATTCCCAGTCAGGGCACATGCCCAGGTTGGGGGCTCGATCCCCAGTAGGGGGAGTGCAGGAGGCAGCCAATCAATGACTCATCATTGATGTTTCTATCTCTTTGTCTCCCTCTTTTTTTTTCTCTCTGAAATCCATAAAGATATATTCTTAAATAAATAAATAAATAAATAGTTGAACATAATAAATCACACTTAACTTTAATACTATGCTGAACACATAATTTTATCTGTAATGATACAGAAAGCTGTGATGAATCTCAGGGTCAGCATCATAACCATTAATTGTCATTATTTTGGTAATATGTGGAAGCTCCAATTGAAAGGGATTTGATTGGCAAAATGTCAGATAATATGGCATAAAAGGAATACACAGAGAGAAGGGAATTAACATTTAAGGTATTATGGGAGGTGCTTTAGATATATAATTTAATTTAAATCTTGTACCAGTCCCATACAGTGCTATTGTTATTCCCATTTTCTCAAATAAAGGCATTGAGGTTCAGAGAGATGAGGTAATTTGCCTTAATTCCTGTTAAGAAAAAATTATTTCAAACCTGAAAATAAGGAAAATGAAGCCTGCATGTCCTTTCATACTGGAGCCTTATCTAATTAGAGCCCACAGATTATAATTTTTTTAAGGAAATGTACTTTTGTTTGACTTGTGTTTACTATTGATTAGAAGCAGGCTCTGTGAAATTCTAGGATGACTTGTAGTTCCTGTCTAATACAAGTACAAATGATTTCAGTCCAGCAGAAAATATGTGTTCCAAAGGGATATATCTATCAGTTTATCTATCTATTATCTATCTATCTATCTATCTATCTATCTATCTATCTATCTATCATCTATCTATCTATCTATCTACCTACCTACCTACCTATCTATCTATAGATATAAACATTGTCTCTCCAATTCTTGAACGAGTTTTACAATCCTATTGCTTCCTCATTAATAGATTAGATGAATTTTAACCCTTGTTCTTTGTATATTTGTATGAGTCAAGTTTTTACCTTCTTAAAAATTATACTTTGACAGTCCCACAACTGCAGCTAGGACTTTCACTCCAGAGCACGTGCCCTTGCTCCCACATCCACTCTTTTTGGCCATATGTAGTCTACTTTATTACTGAAAACCTGTGCTTAATTAAGGAACTAGTCCTCCAAAGGGGGGGGGGGCAGGGAAAACTTTATTGTTAGAAAAATAGTCCTAGTTTTCATTGATCTGAGAGGTGGGAACAATAGGGGAAAATTCCACCCCTGGAGGTGCATCTCTTAATACACAGAGGCCTCATCACTTGGACCCATACTGTTGCTACTTCCCCTCCCCCCAAAATAGAGGGATAGCATGGCTTGTCCACAATTTTGTACTATATATTTTGTACTTCATAGTCTGGGTTGAATAGAATGTGTACCATAAATGGGTAGAGACAAGTCCTTATCTGCAATCTCTATCACCATCTCTACCCACCCAATTTCTAGTTCGGCAGCAAATTCCTATAACCAAATGCATTTTACAAAGATAATTCTATAAACTCCAAGAATATATTCATCAACATGTACCATGAAACCCCACTCATTCAGTGTTATAAGGGAAGGTGGGACTGAATTAGTGAAAATAGGGAATTGTGGACTATTTTTAAAGAACTGAAGTAGCATTATTTTTAAGTACATATATGCTGGTATTTAGTTCTGAAACAAGACCCAGTATTTGTCCTTGGGAACTTAATTAAAGAGGAGATAAAGTGGTATGTAATCAGCTTATCAACAGAAGGAAGAAATGGGCATTTCTTAAGTGATTGCAAAGTGTGTTCTCTTAAGCAGGTTAAACAACTCAATTCCCCTATAACCCTTTCCAGATTATCAATGACACAGAATAACCTTTCTTGATAAGGCAAACCAATGGAATTCTTTCAAATTCAAAGCAGGAATATGTGAACTAAGGAGGTTTCAGTTCTTCTACATTTTCCCCCCTATAGATTTCTTCATCAAACGAGCTAATTGACTTAGTGCACATCCCTGGTAACACTGTCTTGAAGTAAAATGTTGGACAAGGTCTCCTGGCAACTGGCAACTAGTGGCCACTGCCATTTTTCCAGGAAAAAGGGGGCTACTGTTGTACCAGGCAGAGCCCAGAGGACACAGGCAGCAATCTGGCAGTGCTGCCTGCTGATGCTAATTATCCTAGTCTGGGGAAGTAGGAGGAGAGAAATTGATGCCAAGTTTTTGCACAAGGTCAAATGTTTCTGGAGGAAGGGAGCCAGGGTTAAATTAGCAGTCATAGTGAGGTAGGAAGCTGGGTGGAGAAACACAGGCTGGGAGAGGAGGGGTGGGGGATAGGGGAGTCTGGAAATTTAAATGGAGACAGTAGTAAAAAGTAATTACTAACACATTTTCCAGCTTGGAAAGCCAGCCACATCCCACACCAGGGCCAGACTCAGAGCTCTTGTGTTCCAAAGAGGTTGGAGCAGGCTCAGACGCAGGAAAGGACCGTGCAAGCCAGCTGCCTATCTCTGGCTTTGGAGCTGTGCTTCCCGAAAAGGGAAATTCATCTTGAAAGAGAATGGAAAGGACATTTCTGCCTAATTTCTCTATTAAGATAAACATTCTCCATACATTCAATGGATCTATTCTTTTAAGGCTGCTTAATAGCAAAGAAGAAGAAGAAAGAAAAAAAAAAGATCATCTAACATCAAAACAAAGGAAAGGGAAACCTTTTTGGAAAATGTCAGGGTTTGTGAAACTAAACTATCTCCCTTCTCTGCTGTTCATCAACATCACTGGAGGAAAGACACGGTGGGAGGGACAGATATCAGGAGAAGGGGGGTAGGGAAGGAAAGGAGAAGCAATGCTGGCTGGTGTCAGGGAGAAATTCATGATTAGCTTGACTGTTTGGGATTGACTGTTTTGACAGTTGATTTTTATTATTTTTTTCCTTCCAACTTCAGAACCATGACAGACAATTGCTGAACATCAAACTGATGGGTGAACATTTCATCGGATCTGGTTGCCTTAACAACTAAAGTAGCCAAAATGTTAAGACAGTCAAATGAGATTGATTATTTTTGATACAATCTGTGGGTGGTTGACCCTGGAATTCTCAGCCTAATCTGGCATATAAACACAGAGGCCGTAGCGACTGATGCAAAGGCAGCCACTGGACAAGTGAGAAATCAATCAATCACCCGACTGCTTCATCTCTACAATGTCACTGGACAGCATCCAGAGAAACACCTGAAAGTCTTTGCGTTGCTTCTGGGTGCTGGGTGTAACAGGAAGCAGCCAGCCTTAAAAGCTGGGAATTCTAGATCTTTTCAGTTTCTAGAAAAGAGACAGAATCTGGCTTGTATTGGAAAAGCAGATTCCCGGAAATTGTTGTCTAGAGGTGCTGAGTCATGCATGAATGTCAGCAGATGACACCAACCGTGGCATCGTTTCATGGGGACTTTATCCCATGTGAACCAAGAGAATTCTGCTTGATGAATTTTCTTTCAACATCCACAGATAATTGTTGTGCTGTGTCATAGACCAAAAGGGAAATTAAATTTCTCTCATAATTGGATTTGGTATTTGCAAGCTTGCCTGAAGAAAAGGGAAAGGAAATTCATTTTAGGGATTTAAAAAAAAAATCTTGAATTAAAAAAATTGTAATCACCGTATCAGGTGCCTATCTGAATTCAACCCACCAAGTGCAGACGGATGGATGCTGAAAATAATGATACAGGTTCAAAGGTTCCTGAAGCTTCACTCTTGTTTGTTTGTTTGGTTGTTGTTTTTTTTCTTTTCATTTTCAGTTCTGAAAATTATTATTTGATAGCTTGGTGACAATGCAGTCTGTACTGAGAAAATAGGAATTGATTAAGAAGTGAGAGACTGTGAGAGACTGAAAATGAGTGGGGGGAAAAAAAGCCTACAGAGCATTTACAGTGTAATTTTCCAATACAGATTTGAGTAGATACCACATGCAGTTAGAAACAGATGCATTTTCAAGCCTATTGAATGAAGAATAATTTCTGAGTTTCCTTCTTTTCAAAGAGAACACAAGAAAATACAATGCTAAATTCTATATATTCATTTGAATGCCTAATTGCTTGAAACTTGAGTCAGTCTCAACTCTTGGAGGTCCTGACAAAGATAGCTGGATGTTAGAGAAGAATAGTTGCAATGATAACTTATGAAAATAAAACATTAATCTGTAAATATCAGTTTGTTAGATTAATTAACAATGATGTTAACTTGAAATACTGATTTTTCAATGAATCTGTGGATGTATTTGAATGTATGTTTAAAACATAGTATAACATCTACTTAGATAACTTTATATTTTACTTTCTACTTTTCTTATTTTGATTGATCCACACCACCAGCTTTTGGAGGTCGACATCTGCATTGGTCTGTGCTGACGAATACACAGCCATGCCCACCTTCGCTGCCTTTTCCTTCCAGCTTTAATTGTTAAGAGCTGAACTTTTCTGTATACAAGAGTGATCACTAAGTGAACAAGAAAGGATGCCATTCAAACACAGACAATCCACTTCAAGGTCAGCAAATTATCTCTTTCCTGGCAACTCGAACCAGGAAATTCCTAAAGAATAAGACTGTGTTGAGAGCTGACCTTGAAATGTCTTGAGATACAGAGAAGCTGGACAGGCCATGATGCTGGCTCAGGTTCTAAAAGAGCAAAAACTGAGTCAGGTCATGGAGGCAACAGAAAGTGATCAGGGAGGTGACAGGGACTGAAAGGCAGAAAATAGTCAAATCAGACAAGTACAAGAGCACTAGAGTGGGAGTCCATGACCTTCCTGCCTCTGAGGTCACTAGGATCCACTCCACCTTCAATTCTGGGGCAGCTGCTGTTCCTGCTCTGGGTTTGGTTTTTCCTGGCAACCCTTGGTAACACGAGTGAGTCTCTATTTCTTGTATCCAAGGGAGGTTGACTAAAAAAGCATTGTTATCCTCTCTGTTGTTACTGCAGAAACTAAAGCAAAAAGAGAAAGTAAAAATCATTTCTGAAAGGATGAATTATATTATACAATTCATAGCACACAATAGAATGTAGTGGAGCCAACACACACACCCAGTTTTTTCTAAAACTGATGCTGATTTCAGTTTTTCACACTATGGCATTTTAAAAACATGGCCCCAAGTCCTTTGACACTGCTTCTATTAAGAGGTGCTGCCTGTGTCCCCTGACCTTGAACCTGGGTGGAAGCTTGTGGCAGTTCCAACCAATGACAAGGAGAAGCAGTAATGTTGCATGATATTTTGAGACTAGTTTAGAAAAGATTAAGCAACTTCTACTTGCTCTGAGAATGTTTTTGGAACTCAGCCACCGTGCTGTGAAGAAGCCCAAACTAGTCCACATGGAGAGACTATCTGGAAAGATCTGGGGAATGAGAGAAAGAGAGAGAGAGAGAGAGATCTTGACCGCTCTCAGCTCTTCCATCCCTCTCTACACTTTCACTTCCCCCTTCCCACCCACCCACCCCATCCCCACACTCACCCTACCCCCACCCCCACTTCATCCCCACCCCCACCACTACTCTAAGTTTAACCACTGTTTGACTGACTGCAAGTACATGAGAGACCCAAACCAGACCCACCCAGCTGAGGTCTTCCTGGATTCTTGCCCCACAGAAACTATAACTAGAATAATTGTTTTTAGCTAAGTTAAAAATAGCAATATGCCCTAGCCAGTTTTGCTCAGTGGTTAGAGCATCGCCAGCGGACTAAAAGGTGCCCAGTTCCTTTCTGGCCAAGGGCACGTACCTTGGTTGAAGCCTTGGTCGGGGCTCGTGCAGGAGACAATCAATAGATGTGTCTCTCTCACATCGATGTTTCTCTCTCTCTCCCTTCTATTCTCTCTAAAAGCAATGGAAAAAAATATCCTCAGGTGAGGATACAAAAAATTTTAAAAAAGGAAAAAAATAAAATAAACATATCAATAAACATTTGGTCAGAGCACAATATGTAATAGGTTCTGCACTCAGAACCTAAAGAGGCCTACCAGGCATTATGCTTCTTCTTTCGTGGTGGAAAGGGCAATATACAATACTTTGTTCTTTACCTTGAAGGGATGCCCTGGCATGCCCCAAACCAATGGACCCCTAAAAGCTTTATTGATATGGTAGGTCCCTGAATCTTCATTAAGTGTATCTTATACTATCTAGAGTTTGTGTGTTTTACAAAGGCCTCTAAAATACTTGCCACTATTGCTTACCTGATTTGATTAACATGATGTCACCAATAAAGTGGACAAATGTATGGCTGCCTGGAATGTTCAAACAGGCCAGTAACTAAATTATGAGAGATGGAGAGAGTTAACATAGCCCTGGGGTAAGATACTGTTTATCTCATATGAAGATCAGTAACTGCATGCCATTAACAGATACCATGAAAATGTGCTCCAGTAAAAAATACTACTTTTGGTACAGCAGCTACAGTTGGGGCTACTACTTAATTATTTGTCATAGTCCACTCTCATACTGCAGGATCCATCTGGCCTTTGCAGGTACGAGGCTGGTGAAGTAAATGGGGGTAGAATGGTAAGTAGGGGGTAGAGTTCTGTGTTCTTTAAGTTTTCAAGATTGACACTAATCTCTGTCATTTCCCCAGGGATGCAGTATTGTCTTTGATTTAATGTCTTGTCCATGGTTGAGGAGAGGGAATGTCTGAGCCTTTCATGCGGCCTTTCCAGTTATTATAATTCTTACCTCAAGGCCAAGGAACCAATATGGAGGTTCTGCTAACTCTTTGCATTCCAATTATGCATTCAGAGACTGAAGAAATGACCACTTGTTGGGTCCACACACTGAGTTGACCTACTGTGAGCCAGGTATCAATGTTAACACGCAGTTTTTGAAACGTTTGGTGTTTCCCTTTCCCCAGTCTATGGTTCCCTAAGTAGGTGATTGTAGATCCTTCTGCAGAAGACCTGGGAGAATCATACAGTAGTATTTGCCATGATCTTGCAGGGTCCTTTTCTCATGAGACCCAGCTTTTCTTTCAGAAGATGGGCTCTGGGTTGAGAACTGGATCAGGTTCAGAAACTTAGCAAGAGATTGTGACATTTTATTGGGGCAGTACCCTTAGCCTTTGTCTCATTTTGTTGTATAGATTGGGAAACAATCCTTGCTGCCTGCTCATTCTGTCTTGATCCTAGAAATGCTGTATTCCATTAACTATCTCCACAGCACTAGATGAGTCATGTCACCCTCCCCCAACCTTGCCCCTCTTTATAATAAATGACCTTACTTTGCTTTTGATAGTTAAGTGCTACCACCTGGACTCTATTTTTTTTAAGAGTTAATCAGCATCTTGCTACCTGAAAGCCAGTTCAGCAACAGCACCTTCCAAAATCAGTACCGGTCTGCAGAAGTGAGCCACCAAGGAGATTCTTAACAATGCTGGTGCCCCTAGCGAATCCCATTTCCTTCGGTAAATGAAATGTCCTCTGAACTCTCCCACAGAACATAATAAGCTAATAGGTTTTCTGACATTGCATGATATAGCCATTTCAATATGCCCTAATTCCTGAGCCTTTAGATCCCTTCTATCATTTGCCCCCAAAAATGTTAGCATGTCTCCCAAGGTTCTTGTCAGCAAAGGTGAGTGCTCCAATATCTATAAACTACTCTTTATCCAACTTTATATTCCAACTCTCTTAATCCAGCACCTCCAAGAACCCAGTCCATTTATATTCTGCTGGGTCTTGCTGGTAATGTTGGCTAGATTCTTCAGTTCCTTAGGTATATTATCCCTTTCCTGGCTTTGCAATCCCAGCACTTCCCCAGCTGAGTTATGTTGTGACTTGACCCTTAATTATTCTTCTGGTGATTGCAGGGGAGGCGATAGATTATGATGAGCGCATGTTGCTAGGTCGTATCTTCTGCATCATGCTCAAGTAAGAAGAGGAAGCCTTTAACAACAAGGAGTGGGCTTTTCTAGGTCCAGAGAGTCCAGCAGAATCTGAGGATTTAGATTCCTTATCCTAAATCTTAGGGTCCCACTCCTTCCCACACAGGGCCATGACCTCAGTGTAAGAGACTGAAATTCAAGGTAAATTTCAACCTCCATAGAGCTCTGCTACTCTTATACTTACATCCTGGCCCTGATCCTCAGGTTCTCCTGCCTTCCTGGTGCAGGGGATGAGAGTGTCTTTAAATCCTGCTGAGGTGGCCCTCTGGCTTTCAGCCTTTGGTGGCTAGTTGCCTTCAGCCTTTCATTGACTTCCCCTAGTGCATGGATGAACCTTAGCAACAGTCATTCAATTCCAAAGCCCTTATAATTACCATTTACCACAAAACTCTCAAATGCCAGAAATATTGTGCTTGCTAGTACCAAGCCCTTCCAGCAGCATCCCATCCCAGTTCACCACTGGTAAAAGTTTTAATGATTGAACTGCAAATACATACAAAGAGCTATTAATGTTTTATCTCCCACCAGTGATGGAGACGTCATTGCCAGCTGGCTGAAGTCTGCTTTCTCGGGCGTCTTCTGGCACCATCTGTGGCAGGTCAGGTTCCCTAGGAAACAGACTCTAAAATTCTTAGATTTGTGCGCAGGAGGTTTATTGGGAGACTACGCTCAGGAACAATAACCATAAAAGGTGAGGGGGGGGGAAGGGCTGGGCCTAGAAATAAATTAAACTGTCCTGAAATTACAACAAAAGCCTTGTCTGGCTAGTGTAGCTCAGTGGTTGAGCGTCGACCCATGAACCTTGAGATCATGCCCTTTCCCCATACCTTGTTAGGCTTCTCTTCCACCTGGCTGTTCCCGGGGTGTACCTTTTTATAACAAACTTGCCATCCAGTAAGTGAAATTCTGTGAGCCATTCTAGCACATTAATAGAACCTGAGGAGAAGGTTGGGAGCCTCTGAGCTCTAGTCCATGGGTTGGGAGCACAGGTGACAACCTGGACTTTCGGTTGGCCTTTGAAGTTCAGGGACAGGGCAGTCTTGTGTGGGATCTGAAGCTATCTCCACGTAGACAGTGTCAGAATTGAGTTAGTAGCTTGGTGGTATGAAAAAACACACATATATTGAAGTTCCAAAGTAATAAGGTTTAGATTTTTAACATCATTTGGGCCATAGTCAAAGGATAAACAGCAAGGTCTAGTGGGAAAATCTATTGCCCTTGGAACCAGAAGAAACACAAATCTGGAGTCTAGTCTTGGCTTTGCTACTCCTTGTTTAAATTACTTTGAGCAAAATCACTTAACCTGTCTGCATCTCAATTTTTTTTCAACTATAAAATGAGTGCAATATGACCAAATTATGTTATCCTCATTTTACAGGTGGTTGTTAAAACCAGAGGGGCAATGTTTGTGAAATATAAAATATTATTATTGTTTTGGTTTAAAGGGGAATTTCTTCAAAGGTTGTAATGAGGGCTCTAAATTGGCTTTATTTTTATACTTCACTAGCTTTGAATCACTAATGGGCAAATTTTTCCAAATTATACTTACTGTTTTACTTTAAAATGGTTGTTTTCTGCTCTCTACAGGATTCTAAAGATAAACCCAAAGGAAACCTTTGCAGGTGTGACTCACTGATGATCAGTGTAGGATGCTTTGGTACAGAAGCCTCCCCTTGATAGTACAGAAAGGACCAATTTCAAACAAATCACTTAATAATAGGAGAAGGCCATTTTCTGCAATAGCAAAACCATGGGTAATGCTCACTGAGTCTCCCAGGACAGCAATCCTCTGAAAGAGATAGAGAGGAGGAAGACAGAGGGGAATGATAATAGTACTTTATATTCATATAGATTTTTCCCTTCACTGATTCCCGAGCATTTGACAAACTTTAATTGACTAATCCTCACATTTCCATTTGAGGTTAAGTAGGCAGCAAGAATTATCCCTGATTTTCAGTGGAGGAATAAAGGCATGAAGAATGGAAGTGCTTTGCTTGGGGTCACAAACATGCACTAGTGATAAAGCTGATAACCAGCATGACACAGGATCCCGACTCCCGGTCCACAGTCCAGACTCCGAGGTCTCACTCTGCAAAACCATTTGAGTCTTTTGTTGATTTTCCTGAAGCGAAATCTTTGATAATTCATTTTGCCCAAGACAGAAGACATGATGTCTTTATTCCTCTATAACATTTGCTTTGGATCAAAGGCAGAGACACAGATTTCCAGGCATGATGAACTTTTTCTACAGTTCGGCAAAGCTGTGTGAGCAATAAAGAAGGCTTTTTTATGTGTGTTTAAGTTCCAAGTAAGACATTGATGTTCTTTCCTGGGGCTGAACACTCTTTGAATCCAACAGCAAGGCAGAGCCTGCGAACAAAACCCTCCTATTCACTTCAAACTGTAGTATCTTTGCTAAACATTCTTCAGAGAATTCCCAGCTTTGTTTAACAGATTACCAAGGCTTCGCTTCGAACCACCCAGCTGACCCCTGCTCATCTAGTATCCTCAGTGTTGCCAGGAGAAGCAGACTGTCCTCGTCACATTAAAGCTTTCTGTGGGATAGACTACAGTTTTGCATTAAAAAGGAATACTCTGATGAGAATTGCAAAAAGCCTTTTAGGTACACACGCAGGCAGAAAAATCTGAGTCAGTAAGAAGAGAATTATTTCACCTTAACGACACTCACAAACACTGAACATTTTAGAGCCCAGTCATCATGTGGGGAAAATGAAGTTTTCATCCAGTTTCCATTAAGTGTTATATGTTCAGGGCATCTTGTTCTGGACTTTTTCAGAGTTTTGAGGCCCCTCTATTCAATGCCCAGGGCACCCATGATGCTAGGACACACCCCTAAGGAAATAAAAACCTGAGTTTCTTTGAACTGGAAACACAGAGGAAGAAGGAAGAAAAGAGTTGGGGGGGAGAGGAGAAAAGGAACATTGTAAAAGGACAATTTGTGCCCCACAAATTGATAACAATTTCTGAGCCTTATGTTGAAATCAAACCATGCCCAGCTTCTGGTGTGAGTTGAGTGTGTTGTGCTGAAAGATAAACTTGAGGTATATTAAAATTTTAAGAGTTTGAGTATTTACCTATTTGAATAGGGCAGTGCCAAACCAAAAGTGGTCAGGAGCTCCCTGCCAGCAGGAGCCAGGGGAAGGACATGTAGAGAAAGTGCAGAAGCGAAGAGAGGAAATCATTTGATTTTTTTTTTTTTTTGTAAATTAAAGTGTACTTGGCTATTTGTGAATGGTTTTCCTTAACGTCTTGATTTTGCAACCTGAGACATTTGCAGGCTAAGATTTTAGTTTGCATTTGTTTCACCTTGGTCTAACGGCCTCCTTGTTTAATTAAACAGTAGTGAGTGCAAATCTCGCTGGCCTGGACCACAAGCTCTGGTACTCACCAGGCCTGTGAGTAAGCCTGATATTTATGGGCCTCAATTTCCTCATAAGTCAAACAAGGGATCTATGGGATTGTTAAGGTTCTTTCTAAAGGTTTCTCAATAACTAGTAACAAAACAACATATTAGCCCTCCCTCTCCCCACCCCCCCTTCTTTCACTTCCCTTCTGATCAGCTCCTGGCCTAAGATATGACCAGCATTCTTTCTAGCTGGATTGTCTAGACATGCTGTTTCTTGCATTTTAAGGCACGCTCCTCATTCCTGTGTTAGCCATCTCCAAGGAACATGGGAGAAAGAGCACTTTGGGGAGAGGAAGGAGATGGTCCTTGTTGATGGTTCACTCTCTCGAGCAGGCCCTTTACATACAATCTCAGTTGCTCTTCAACCCTGAGATGAAAATATTGTTACGATCATTTTACAGATCATGGAACTGAAAGTCAGAAGAGATAAAATGACTTGTTGAGATCACACCAACATAAGAATAGAGTCAGTACAGGCTATGTGATTTGTGGGCCCGAGTGAAAATTAAAGTGCAGAGCCCCCTGTTCAAAGATTATTATGAATTTCAAGATGGTGACAGGAGAGCACTGAGCCAAGTGTGGGGCCCTTCTGAGCCAAGGCCCGCTGTGATCACACAGGTCCTAATACCGAGAGGCTAGCCTGCGTGTAGTCAGAATACAACTTGCTCTCTGTGTACTGTCTGGATGTTTTCCCTTTGTCCCTCGTGAACCACTCCAGACCCCTCTCCACCATGCCCCAGGAGGCTGGCCTTTAGGACATGCCTTCTGGCTTCTTATTTGGTCTGGCCAGTGGGAGTCCCTGGCAGGAGGCTGGAAGACAGGACAGTGTGAGCTTCCTCCCCACCCAGGCAGCAATTGGATGGTTTCTGTATTTTTCCCACTCTCTCCAGCCCAGTGACCAATCTCAAGGTCACAGCCCCTGGGAATTGAGTTAATGGTTCCCTCCTTACCCCTTCAAGCCCAGGTTTCCCCTGTTGCTAGTCCCAGTGTCCTTCATCCCTCACCACCATTCACACCTTTGGAAATGGCCCCTTGTTAATAGTGACATATGTTTCCTGCTGAGTATCTATTGTTTTGGCTTGCTCAACTCTCCCTTTTCTTTTGGGAACTGCAACCTACTTTTTCTTGGGAGAAATCCTGTCCTGCCCCCAGGTACCATGGCTCATATGACTCAAGCCTGGCCAATCAGGGTTTCCCACCTTCCTGGCCGCATTGACTGCCTCGGGGATGCACATGTCTCCCGGGGACATTTCTGTTACAATTGGTGGAGGGGGTGAGAGACTGTCTTTCCTTTCCAGAGTCAGGTGTGTGTGTTTTTTTCTGTAAAGGTCCAGATAGTATATATTTTGAACTTTGCAGCCCACACAGGATCCTGTCTCATAGCTGTTTGCTGTTTTACAACCCTTAAAAAATTTAAAACCATTCTTAGCTTGCCACATGTGGGGTTGAGGGGAATACAAAAACAGGCTACCGATCAGTAGTTTGCAGAGCCCTTGGGGTCACAGTACAGAAAAAATGAGGCAAAGAGCTGCTTGCAGTCATTGTCTCCAGTGGCTCAGCAGGAGCCAGCATGCACGTGGCAGAGCAAGGAGAAAAATTCCTGGAAGCCTTAAGTCTCCCAGTAGAGCCCTTAACACCCTGCTTCTGCAACTTTCTCTTCTATCTGGGAGCCCTCCAGGACTCTTCCCAGTTACCATGCTAACCTGGTCAGTATGAGTTGGATTTCTATAAGTTGCAAATGACCAAATCCTGGCTGATACATCTTTCTAGGTCCAGAACACACAGGCAGCTCACGCCTTAATTCCGGTGGTCTCAGAGCAACATCCAAGTGGCCCATGAACTATACAGCTCTCGTTCAAGGGCCCCTGACAAAGACCACGCCTTCTGGACATTTTGCACAGAGACATATACATTTTTTTGACAGAAAATGGAGAAAGTAGAAAAATCTTACCAAATATGAATGTAAGCTTTCTTTGTACAAACATTCAGAGCCATAGCTCAGTTCAGGCAGTGCTGCTATTTCTAAACAGGGTCTCCATGACGTCACAGGTGGTAACAGAGGCTTCTGACCAGGAAACCAGGGCCCCAGCCGTAGCAGCTGCCTCCGCCTCCAATTGAGTCAGCCTTGATGAAGAGCCGCTGCTCTCTGGCTAAGAAGCATTGCGGTCATGTTCAGAAACTGCAGTTGCAAATGGCCTGGTGTCCTGCTTGGGCCGCAGAAAGACACAGAATTTAATAGGTGAGACCTGTAACATTGGAGGGGGAGGCCAGGTTGCCATGCAGACCGGCCCCATCACTACAGCAACTGACCCCCAGAAGCAAGGTGGGAAGGGGCAGATTCCTGTGCGATGTCTGGTAGGGAATCTTTTTTTCTTAAAAGAAATGTTCTGATAGAGACATTTATAAAAAGCTACCACACGGCTTTATCCAAGACTAGACTTGAGAGAAGGACTGTTTTAAAATAACTTACCCTTTTCAGAGAGAGGAAAACAAAATGTTTATGAAATGGGAGTTAAACATGGTGATGGTCAAACTCAACGTCAAATATTCTATCCCCTTGTTCCCATTAAGTGAATCCATACTTGATTTGACCAGGGGTGTAAGTTTGGGTTGTGGGTAAAATGTTCCCCACAAGGACCCTAGGAGAGATTGCCCTTCAGAATAAAGCAGTGGGTGGGTTGGCCCTTTCAGGGGGGCAGGAAATGTTAATTAACTAGACTGCAGAGCCTCTCAAAGTCAAGTATGTGTGGGACTCTCCTGGGAATCTTGTGAAAATGCAGGCTCTGGGTGAGGCCTGAGAGTCTGCATTTCTCATAGGCTCCCAGTGATGAAGATGCAGATAATCTGTGGATGTACCATGAGTAGCAAGGGACCAGAGGACAACAGTGCCTTAACATGGGTGACCTTTAGTCATTGATAAATGCTAATAATGCTAGCTAACATGTACTGAGTGTCAACTATGAGAAGTGAAGTCACAGAACTAGTATGGAGTGTTGCTAGAAACTGTCTCTAAAGCCCAGGTTCTTTCCACTGCTCCGTGCTGGCTCCCTGCAGGGTAGAGAGGTGCGTGGGAATGCTCAGGCCCTCACAGTCCAACATGAGGTCCAGCCCAAGAAGCTGAGACCAGGTGTAGCACCTGGCATACTTCCCAGGCAGAACCTTCTGGATGGATGCTAGACCTCATTCAGTGAAAAGCATTCCAGGATTTTTTGAAATAGTACCTCTGGCATTTCCAGACACTGATGAACAGGCTAGCCTTTCTGCTCAGCCTATCTGACTGATTGTGTAGAAAAAGAGTCTTAAGATAAAAAAAAAAAAAAAAAAGTAGTGAACCTCCATGTGATTGAAAAATGGTAGTTTTTATACAAAACACAGTAGAATGATGAACTGCTCCTCCAGGGTGAAGGCAGGCTGTGGCTCTCCACGGTGCCTGGCGCTGCATGGGATCCCCAGAAGACAGATGCCGAGAACTTGGCACGGATTCCCAACTTTGCTTCTCCCTTTGACAGTAAAACATGGGGCCACGAAGAACAAGCCGTCCAGAGGGGAACTGTATATTTCAAGCGATTTTGTCTCTGAAAAGAAGCCTGGATCCCAGATGCTTTTTTGACATGGATTTATCGTCTCAGTCTTTGTGCTGATTGGATGTGGGTGACTTTGGGCCTGCGCGATTGGTAAGAAACACAATCAGCTTTTCAGAAATGTCTACCCTGGAAAGCCTCACAAAAGAGGGTTTTTTCTCTTTGGCCTCCTTTCTGAATAGTTTCTGTTGTAAAGCTCCAGGTAGAAGCTGCTCCAGGCGAAACTGGGACACAAGGGAAATCTCTCTGACATTTTCCCACCTCTTGCGCGTGGGCCCCTCCACTCCTGATGCTGAATCCCATCCATAGGAACAAGTGAGTATGATGCCTGCAGGGGAGGGATGGAGGGAGCAGGGACAACCACTTGGATATTGTAGTGATTCCTATTTATTTTCTAGATTGATGGAGAATTAGGCATTTTTTAGTTGTCACAGAACAAATAGAATCATGACTTATGTTTTATAACTTATGTAACTGATTTCATGTACTTCTAAAATTTTTATCAGATTTCTGACAGTTATGAATCCTTTCCGCTTCTGAAAAGGCGAAGGAGCATGTTTCCCAGCTGCGAGCCTCTAGCTCCACATCGTTCTTCCCCGTGTGGTTATGAAATGCATTTCTAGGTCCAAGATGGAGCCACGGCGGCAAAGCGAAACTCTGATGACGTTTATGTGCCTGTAAATGCTCTGCCTGACCAGAAACCCAGTCAGCAAATTCCCAAACACCAAGTCAGCTCCGGGCCCTCTACTGACTTCCTCGTTCCTTGTTTTTGTCTTGTAAATGCTTCCTGCCTCCAGCCCCATTTTGCAGTTTTCTGAATGGAGACTGTCCACTTCATGATGCATTAAATCAAATTTGTGTGTATGCCCTGAGTTGTCTTCTTGGATCATTTTTTAACAGTAGTAATCAATTACCTGAACTACTTACTAATGAAAATTTGGTCTGTGTGAATCCCAAAGACTATAAGGCCCGTGGGGCTGGAGGACTGTCCTGGTCAAAGGCCTTCAGGGGTCACAGTAGAGACAAGATAGCCCCAGGTAATTTGCATCCCTCCTGCTTCAGCTTGGGCAGTGTGGGCGAGCACCGAGGAAGCCTGGAGGCTACAGGCCCTGTGGTTTTAGAGAGTAAGTTGGGAGAAGTATCTGTGATGAATGCACTCACTCAACAAAGAACCTTTATTGCAATAGCAAACAACTGGAAATGATTACCAATACTGAGGGGAGCTGGCCAAAAAACTTATGAAACTAGTAAATAAATCATGAAAGTGCCGTAAGATGAAGCCATTTAAATAATGAGTTAGATCTGTGTGTTCTGTTAGGCAAAGTTCTCTGAGCATATTGTTGAATGAGGAAACATAAGAAATGCATAATTTGCTCCTGTTTGTTTTAGGAAATCGATAAATATATCACTGGGTATGTACATAACATTTCCACAGTAATACATAAGAAAATATTAAAAATAGTTGTCATTGGTAAGGGAAGTTGATATCTCCAATATCTACCCTTTTACAATACTCTTGCTATTAATAATAATATGAGTTAACATTCATTGAGTCCTTGCCCTATGCCAGGCAGTGTGCTAAGTTCTAGGTATGTCATCTCATTTAATCATCCCAAAACCCATAGGACAGATTTTATTACCTTTAATTTACCTTTGCATAAACTGAGACACGGAGATGTCAAGTAACTTGCCCAAGGTCACACAGTGAGTAGGTGACAGAGCTGCAACTTGTACTTCATCACTTTACAATAGTGCCTCTATTACTACCCCCTTTTTACAGATTTGGAAATAGAGGCACAGGGAAGTTAAGCAGTGAAACCCAGATTCAAACTCAGGTAACTCCATCCATTATGCTACATGATCTCTCCTCTTGTACTATTCAAATTTTTACCAAGAAGATACATTGATTTTCAGATTTAGAACATCTTGGCAAAAGTGGAAGATATTTTAAGGTTTAAAAAACCCTTTGAGAAGCTGCTATATATTAGTTCTCTACTGCAGAAACTGGCCACTCTGTCTTGCCCTTTAAGGCTCGCAGTAGAATGGGAAATACCTACAAATGCAGAGACATTGTAATGTAGGAGGAGAGGGGGAAGTGCTTTGGAGGCCAGATTCCAGCTCCAGGCTGGGGAGGGGTGGGCAAGGAGGGAATTCCAGACCTAGAATATCTGCGCTGAGTTCTAGAAAGGTAAGTAGGAAGGCGTTAGCAAATTAAGAAGGTGGTGAGTGGGGCTGGTGGGGGTGGAGAAGAGGGAGAGGGAAAGATGGAGGCATAAGATAATAGGTAGCTCCAAGAGCTGCAAAGTTTAGGGTGGTTCCAGTGCAAAGTTACAAAGTTCAAGTAGCTGGAAATCAGACTGAAGAGGTGGTTGGGAGCCAACCAGCATATTTCAACTCAAGAGCTGTTGGTCTCAGGATGGGACAATTATTCACTGAACAGAACTGCATCTCTCATTCAAGATGTTCAACATACCTGGCCCTTGTCCACTAAATGCCAGTAACATCCTGGTCATTGGGAAACCCCCAGTGACTCTAGGGCAGCATTTTTCACCCAGCATGTGGGTGTGCAACAAGAATTTTTAAAACATGCAATACCTGACTATTTAGTCAGGGGCGCTGACCTCCTTTCCATTAGATTGTCAAATAAAAAAATGACAACAGCCAACACAACAATAGCTGTCCAGTGTGAATGCCCTGTCTTGAACCATAAATGTGTAGGTCATTTAAGAGAGTTGCACCTTATTTGCCACATCGCATAATAAGATTATGTCTGGTTAATTCTTGGTACCAGAAACCCTTATATAAAAGTATAGGAACCTAATTTTTAAAAAAGTGACTTTGGAGCTAAAGGATAGGTAATTACTACTATTATTATTTTTGTAAATCAATCAAAATTACACCTATTTTTTGTCAGATTGTCAAAAAATATATTTTTTGGTGTGCCACAGAATTTTAGGAATTAGTTTGTGTGTGCCATGAGATGAAAAGGTTGAAAACTGCTACTCTAGAGGGATGCTGCTGCTAGATCCCACCTCCCCTCGAGAAATGTGAGAAACAGAGTCTTGTAGGCCATAGGATTAAGGTAACAGGACACATGAAAAAAACACACAAAAACAACAATCAGATTTGTGTTTCAGAAATATTTCTTTGATTTGGAGATGTGAGAAAATTGGAGGCAGGGAAAACAATTAGGAGATTTTTCTAGAATGCAAGTAAGAAATTCTGAGGACCTAGAAGAGGGCAGTGGAGAAAAGTAGGAAATAGATTAATTGCCATGAAGGTGATATTATTAACATGTGTCTACAAACTGGTGGTGGAAAGTTAAGAAGAGAGCAGCCTGGGTAAACCTTAGTGACTTTGGGTAGAGTGGAGCTATTGCCATAAGAAACACAGAATGAGCAGGTCTGAGAAAGGAAAGGATCACCTCATTTTGGACATATCAAATTTGAGGTGCATTTGTCTAAATGGGAATGCTAGCAGATCAGGAGAGAAGCTGGAGTTGGAGATACACACTGAGCCATCCATGTGTGTGCAGTCACTGAAATCGTAGGCATTGAATGAGTAGAATTGACTTGGGCAACTGATGACTGCCACACATTGCCTTCTTAGGCAGGAAGAACCACTCAGTGAATCATATGAAATTGTCAATACTGGACTTGTGATTGATGCCTGAAGTGGGGGGCAGTCCTGTGGGACTGAACCCTTTACCTGTGAGATCTGACATTATCTCCAGGTTGATCGTGTGGGATTGAGTTCACTGTAGGACACCCAGCTGGTGTCCTGAGTATTGCTTGGTGGTGGTGATGGTGGTAGGGAAACACCTTCCCCCACATCTGAAATTGTGTCCAGAACCCAAACTACCCTCACCACCTGCAACAGGGATTTAGGTAATTAATCTCTTGCTTGGGTAGAGGGAGGAATAGAAGAGGTGGGTGTGCTGTTGGGTAGAAACCGGAAAACTAAAACTGCAGCTTGAAAATCTGAAGACCCTTCCTGGGTCAGGCAGGAGATCGGCCCACAGTGAGGCAGGTGGGTGCTGATGAACTGCTCAGCTGCACTGACAAGAATGATACATCCTTGGCATGGAGTTCCTACACACCTTAAAGAGAAATAAGCCCCCTGCCTTCCTTTTAGTGAAGGCCAGGCAGATAGTTGTTAGCAAAAGAACCGTGCATAGATAAGTCAAAGTATTCTGGTCTGAAGAAGGCAGGCGAAGAGCCAAGACTTTCAGGGTCTGGGCTTCCTCTGATTGGCCTCTCCCTAGGTCAAAGGGAAGAACTCAGCAACCAGTCACAACCTTGTACTCCAAGTGTAAGATTTCCTGGTTCACGAGCCCCATTTTTCTAGTGTCCTTTGAGAAAGAGGGAGTTTATCTCATATCTTCCACTGATCTATCTACTGAGCTGAGGCTCTCTCACATGATGTGTTCTTCATTGCCATTCCTCTGACCACCATTCATGATACTGATGGTCACAGCCTGGAACACCTGGGTTCCAGTGTCACATAACTGAATACTGCTTTCCACATATGGTCAATACAAGAGGGATAAATGTGGGAGTTAGCCTCACTTTCCTTTATTGCCTTGCCTTCTTTCTCCCAAATGCTACTATATTCAGTTGTAGAATTATATAAAATGTTCCTGGAGGGCTGTGTATAACCAAAGGGAGTTTTATTGAGGGAGGCGAATTTTTATTTTACCTACATGTCTTTGTTGGGAGGCAATTCTCTCACATCTCTGACTATTCATGTCCTCTGAGCAGACATTTACAGCAAATTGAGAATGTTTGTATAAGGAGACATTCCAGGATACTAAAGTTTAGTGGAGAGATGTTTTGAGGTAGGAAAGATAAAGACCTCCACTACTTCTACCCAAAAAAGATTAGTGTAAATTCAGGATTAAAGTTAAGGTTTCTCTCTCCAGAGGGGAGGATATGCATGTTACTAGCAGCCCCGTGGAAGATAAGAGTTTCCTAACTGTGGCTGTTGTTTCCAGTAACACACCCGCTGCATGTGTAGGCGCCATTTGGCCCTCGCTGCATAGCCCTGTTGGGGGTACTGTTCCAGCAAGCTGCACTTGCTGAGAGTAATAAATGGTCTTTATCTCTCACCCTAAGGTCTCGTTTTTTTCTCTGTGTGGGTGTATGTATATCCTCACACATATATGTGTATATATGCCTGTTAAATTTATATATATTTGTGTATATATGTCTATATATACATACACAAATATACATATATATACATCTATAAATAAATATATATGTATATATTTACACACATATATATAGTGATACACATAAATAAAACTGTGGCAGGCTAACTTATTAGTTTACAAGTAAGATAAAATTCTCAAACCCTTCACAAAGGCTGACTTACCAATTTTATACAGAGGCTCCTCTAACGAAATCCATTTTCCATTAAGAAGGATTATCCAGGCCTGGGATCCATACCATCTTTTCACCAGGAAATACTGGGAATAGGGACTTTGTGGATAGTTCAGGACAGTTTTTGGCATTCCAAGTCCATGGTTATTCATAGTGCTCCTACAGGTATGAATTTTGTCTTCTCTATTCAAGGTGATCTAAGAGGTAATCATTGGGTCAAATACATTACACTTTCACAGGTAGATAAGGCCCTTGGACAATCATTAATATCATAGACAGAAAGTTCTGAATCTTACCTCGGGATAGACCCTGCTTTCTGATGGCAACCCTAACCCTGCACAACTAACACTCCCCTTGGAACCTCAACACTAGACATGGACTGCAGAGCAGCCTTCAGCAACCTTTTCCCAGCTTCTAGGCCTGCCTCAGGGCCTACAGATGTCAAAGAAACTGGATTAGTCCTCAGGCACTGCCACTTAATAGCCACCTCTCACCTGCACAAAGCCCTGACTTGTGTGTTTATCCAGAGACACTTTCTGATTACAACCTGGCTTCCCCTCCCAGCAACTCTCAGTGCTCACCAAGGCCCAAGCAAGGGAGGGCATTTAAATTCTGTTAACTTTACAGAAAATCAACATCTGTTTATATGGTTTCCCTTTCCTGAGGTTACTTCATTGAAGTGTCCAAGTTTTTAGTATTTAAAAGGAAACAAAGCTAAAAGGAATGCTTTGCAGTAAGGCTTCACATTTCTGACCAGGAACCAGCACTCCACCCATCCCCCATGACCACACAACTGCTCACCTTTACTAACAAAGCCAGCCTGGACCATGCAGGAGATGATGGTCAGGATGGCAGGTTCCACACCTGATTTTATGGTGGCAGTAAGACTGTGCTAATAATCACCGCATACTTTTCCCCAGGATGAAACGAACCTCCCAGTTGTCTGTCCTGTCACTCACTAATAGAAAATATTCAGGGTTAATCCTCCTTCTGTCCAGGAAGGAAAAAGGAGCTCATCCAAGCCCTGTTGGGCAGCACCACCTGCCCATTTGTCCAGAGCCAAGTAATGATGGAGCTGGAGCTGGGGGATGAATGGAAATTGTCTTTATTTTATGAGCTGCAGAAAGCTGGCTGGGGAACCCAACAGGAGGCTTAGCTGGAAAAAGAAATGATTTTTATTTTGTGCTGTGTATCTGCTCTTTAGAAAAATCCGTTGTGTAATCTTTCCTTGAGATTGGGTAAGAAAAAAAAGACATGTTCAAATATTGGGATCAAGGTCTGAACAGCTCACCAAGTTAGGCCATTCTCTGTTTTCCCGATGCTCAACTCAAGCCAGAGGCCTTCTGCTCAGACTGAGCGGTGGCAGAAGGGAGGGTGAGCCATACAGGGCTGAGGGGGCCCTGGCAGAGGGATCCTGGGCCAGTGCTCATGGCCTGGAGAGGATCCCACATGGGAACTTTTTGGATGACAGAAAGGAGCAGCTGTCCTTAAAAACGGAGACTTTTCCTCAAGGCAATATTCTGGCATGCATTTTTCTGGAAGTCAGCACAGTTATTTTAATGAGAATTTAGTTAAACTATTTAACACAGAATGGCTTTAGAGGATGTTATGAAGAAGAACAACACACTGAAGTCTCTACATTTAGTTACTATTCATTGGTGAGAGACAGTTTCTGGGTAGGTTTCTGCTAAAGCAGTTGCCCTGAGTTTCAGTTTGTACAAAGTCCAGGTTGGCCTGGGTTGTGGGAAGAGGGCTTTGATGTGAACATTTGAAGAAATATTTCACTGGTAATTCCTACTTGAAAAGCTATTGGGGAGGAGAGAGATGCAGAGGGGAAGAGGCATTGGTGAGGAAAGGTTCCTATTGGTGAAAAGAAATAAGCGGGAATAAAGTCACGGCCAAGTGGGGTTTTGTTCTTAGTGTAGCCGTAACTACATGTCTCATGTCTCACTTGCTTTCTTTAAAATTAATTCATTAACTAATTAATTTGTAAATTTTTTATTGACATATAAGTGACATATAACATTGTATTAGTTTTGCTTTGTACAACATAATGGCTTGATATACATATACATTGCAAAATAATCACCATAATAAGGTGAACTTCATCACCACATACAGTTACCAATTTATTTTTCTTGTAATGAGAACTTCTAAGGTCAACTCTCTTAGCAACTTTCAAATATACAATGCAGTACTGTTCATATAGTCACCAGGCTGTACCTTACATCCCAGAGCTTATTTGTCTTATGACTAGAAGTTCATATCCTTTGACTACCTTCATTCATTTCCCTCACTTCCCCCACCCAACTCCCTCAAACCCCCTACCCCTGCCTCTGGCCATCCCCAGCCTGTTCTATGAGTTCCTTTTTGTTTGTGTTTTTTTGTGCTTCATTCTCTTTAGGTCACATGAGAGCAGGCTGAGCATGACAAGGCAAAAGAATACGGAGGGCAAACGGTAGTCGGTTGGGAACAGCAGGGAGACAAAGTAAAGCTGTCCCCTTAGTTGCTCTAACAACTAACAGCACAGGCCGTGGGTCCTTGAGCATGCTGGACGTGCTGCGGGCCGGGCCACTGCTGACCCATACAGCACCTCTGTTCAAATTAGAAAATGCCCCTTCCTGCAGGGACAAGGCTGCGGGAGCAGAGCAAGGCCTGCATCTCAGCCTCTCAGCACCCCATGCCAGGACGACCTTGAGCGAGGAGAGAAGGAGCCCCCTGTGGCTGAGAAAAGGCCCCTGAACTTGAATTGTCTTCCCTGGAGTCAGTCTTCCTGGGAGCCGCAGCCCTGCAGCCTGGAACACAGCTCCAGGACCTCAGGGCAACCCAGTTAGGTGAGGGCAAATGTTACAGTCACATCTTACCTTTCTTTCCCCCCCTTCTGTAGTAAGAAGCCATTTACCCTCAGAGGCCACTCTAATTAACTAAGGGAGAGTAAGCCAGCCTTCTAGCCAAACAAGAAGCTGCCATCACAGTTTGACATGCTCAACTGACAACCCATTTTCAGGGCTTCCCCAGCGTGTATATCCTTGCACACGAAACCCCTGGTAGTCGATGTTAAAAAGCAAAGAGGAGCCGCATTAGTAGTCCATGCTGGCGGTGCACAGCCCTCCTGCGTCCGCGCCAGGTCTCAGGGTACCGTCATCTGCGTGAAGGGGCCGCTCTGCTCACTAAGGAATCAGCCAGCGACAGGCCTTCCACCTGAGCCTGGGGGACGGGGTGTGTGAGCGGCCGCTGTGAGCCCCTTTGTCTAAACGCCACAAATTGTTCCAGTTTTGCTCCGCACGTCAGGGTTTTTGCCATCGCCCTTTAATTGGCCAGAAGGCTCTGTTGTAACATTCAGAAGGAATAACGACATTTTTGGTCCCAGTCCAGTTTTCAATATAATTATTTGTCAGAATCATATTAACCTGATGTATGACAGACCCATAAAATGGATTCATTTAGGTCTCCAGGAGTCCTCCCTCATTAACTCTGATATTTATAGCTACAGCCAGGATGCTACAATCCCTCCTCCTGTGAAGCCGAGAGCGGGAATGTCAGATTTCCCTGACACTGTTTGGGTGAGTTGCTTGTTTCTCTTGCAAAGAGGGGCGGGATAAACCTGGTCTCAAGTCCAGGCCTCAGCGAACCTTGTCTGGCTCCTCTGCCAGTCCTTCAATTTTTAGGGAAGGGAAATAAAACTAAAACAAGACACGTGTACATAAATTCCACAAGTTTAATAACTTCTCCAAGGTAATGAGGCAGAACCAATGAGGTTGAAGGATTCAGAGGCTGACTCTGAAATCACACTTCCCAGAAGGAGATCCTGGCTTTATCTCTTACTAGCTTCGGCAAGATGCCAAATTTCCTTAGACCTCAGTTTCCACATCTGTAAAAGGAGGGTAATAATAATTTCTAACCTCATGGGGTTGTTAAGGGGATTCAACACATATACGGTGCTTAGAACCATCTTTGGCACCTAACAACACAAAAATAATATTACTTAATATAATTACAACTGCTGTTATTACACTGGGTCACAGCTAAACCAAGTTTTCATTTTATAGGTCTGTAATCTTGCCCAGTTGGTTTTATGCTGTGTTCTAGGGAGCCCTGGGCTTGAACAGAAGTGCCTCAGTTTCCCCAGAGGCGGAGATGGGTTAGCTGTGGGAGCTGTAGTGATCCATCAGGAAGGATCTCCTATGCCCTGGCTGGTGTGGCTCAGTTGGTTGGGCACTGTCCCATACACTAAAAGGTTGCCATTTCGATTCCTGGTTGGGGCACATGCTCGGGTTGTTGACTCCTTCCCTGGTGCAGGGAGTGCAAGAGGCAGCCAATCAGTGTTTCCTTCTCACATTGATGTTTCTTTCTCCCTTCCTCTCTCTCTAAAAATCAATTAAAAATCTTAAAAAAAGAAACAAAGTATTCCCCATATTCTTTAGCCAGAGTCTTGATACTTTCATCCGTTTCATATATTCGACTTTTGGGTTTTCACTTAAAGAATATGCTCTGGGCCCAAAACAAATGGAAAACTGCAGCTCCAGATACTCATAATCTGTACTAGTTCTCCAGATAATCTAAGAGGTCTTGAGTACTTGTTCCTGCTGCTCAACCAAAATGTATGAAACTGTAGTCATGAAGCCTTCCAAAGTTTTTTACTTTTAATTATTCTGGGAGTCCTGTGGCTGCAACTTTGACTTCCTTGCTTTGTCTAAGGCTAAGGGTGCTTCCAAGGGCTGGTAAATGGCTGTTGGAAATCTGACCCATGACAACAACGGAACCTTGGGCTTTCGCTCCACCCAGACAGCAGAAACGGATGTTAATAATGGTGAGGCCTGAGTTCACTGTGGTGCTTCCCATGTTGTCGTCTTCATGGCCGAGCTTGTTCCAGGAATCAAGGCCCACTGTGTTCTCTGATTGTCTGCTGATCTTGGAGAGAGCCCTGTTCGACTCCCATAAAGACCTTTAGGGTTAATTCTGAACAATAATGAGAATGAAATGAAGCCCTTTTTGTTCATACCAAAAGAGCTAAGTAAAACACCAATTTTATCCTGTCACTTATTTCCTCAGAATTTTAGTTTCTCCCCATTAAGTCTGTTGGATAAAGTCCAAACCCTTCCGCTGGGCTTTGGGCTGACCTAACCAACTTTCTCTTTCACTACTCTTCCAAACCAGACTTCCTGATAGAGCAAGTAAGTTTTATCACCACCTTCCATGTGATCTTTTCCTCACCCTCTCTACATGTCCAAAACAGATTCATCCCTGGTTCCCCTTCTATTCTGAGCCTTCCCTGGGCTACTCAACACAATTGCCCCCCTTTTAAATCTACAACTATGTGTTCTATCTGCTTAGCTCATTTAAGCCCTTATTCCATTATGACAGTTCTAGGAGTAAAGGGATGATGCATTAGAGGCACCAGCAAGGAAGGTCAGTTGCAGTTACCATGAAAGAATCCCAAAGAGTGGCGTGTGGCCCAGGGAAACGGAGTACTGCTAACCAAACTCTCCAAACACTCCCGTGTAAATCAGAATGCTCATTATAAAGAGACACAGGCCACTCACATGAGTGAGATGTCAGGGAAGCTTAATTGGTCATTAGGAGTCTGACTGGACATTTCAGTAAAGAAGGAAAATAGCCTCGAGAACTATAATGTGGGATACAGTGAGAGATGACTACTCCCTCCTACTCCCTAGCAGGAATGGGGACTCTATTGACCAAAAGCTCTGGCCCCCAAATTCAGTGTCTCTTCATTGGATATTGTCATCAATAGTAAAAATACGTGCTTCTCTTTTTCAGGATTTCTCTAAGCTCACAGACTGATTTTCCTCCCTTCTATGACTCATGAATTTTATCCCTTTTGTCAAGAAATATTTGTTGAACACCATTTACTATGTGCCAAGTGCTGGGATGTAAAAGTGAGCCGTACCGTGGATGCTTTCACACTGCAGGTTTTACTACAGTCAAGTTTTTAAGGTGACTTTGGTACACCTGATCTGATCCATTTAGACCCTGACATCAGAATTCTCTATAGCGTTATCACCTGACTTTCCTGAGTGAGCATTTTATTGCTTCAGCAATATTTTAAGCTCCTAGAAGGCAGAGGATAACTTAGTATTTTTCGCATACCCCTTAGGTACCTAGAGATTCCCCAACCAGTGGCGCATATATTAAATCCAGCCAGCAGATACCCTTTTTTTTTTTTTTAATTGAGCCAACATTTTTATTTTATTTATTTTTATTTTTTTAAATATATCTTTATTGATTTCAGACAGAGGGACAGAGAGGGAGAGAGAGAGATAGAAACATCAATGATGAGAGAGTCATCATTGATCAGCTACCCCCTGCAAGCCCGCGACTAGGGATCGAGCCCGCAACTGAAGCCTGCAACCCGGGCATGTGCCCGGACCGGGAATTGAACCACGATCTCCTGGATCCTAGGTTGATGCTCAACCGCTTTGCGACTTTGGACTGGGTGAACCAACACTTTTAAAATTGAGATCACCACACACATAGACTTATCTCCAAGTCCCTCTGGATTTTCACCTTCCCTTGAAAAACTGGAAGACCTGCAACCTTGGCCTCATACCCACTGAGCCCAAATGCTGGCAGGTAAGTATGCCGGACACTTCAGAGAGCAAACATTCCCCGGTAGGCCCCAGTTCCTGTCGCTCTGCATTTCATCACACTTAGCCTGCCTCACTTACATAGTAGCCTAATCCTGGGGCATTTGAGTCTATGACCTCTGTTTCACACAAAGCCCCCTCAACCCACAAAAAAAGAACAACTGCATGCCACCCCTGTGCTTCCTGGCATTTGGAGACGGGGACAGGCTCACAGGCTGGGCCTGCACCTTGGCCCTGGGCCTTCCTTGCAGATAGCTTTCTCTGGAATGTTGGTGCTCCCTGCTGGGGAGCCTACTGGGACTCCACATGGCCTGTCTCATCTAATCCAAGCTCTCTGCCTCCCAGGCCCTTCTCCAGCACACCCTGGACCCCATCTCAGCAGTTTTTTGGCTCGTTGCTTGCTGACATGAACTTCCCTCTCTAATCCTGCCAAGGAAATCTGCTTACCTCGCTGTCCCTTCCCCCCATGCCTGTCTTTCTCATTCTTTCCTCACTCCACAGGCATTACCATCGTCCAGGGAGGAATGATAGCCAGGAGCAAAGTAAATAAATAAAATAAAATAAAAAAATAAAATAAAATAAAATAAAATAAAATAAAATAAATAAAATAAAATAAAATGGGGAAGATGGAAAAAGGAAGGGACAGAGAGAGAAAACATTTAGAGAGGAAATTTTGAATACTTCATCATATTTGATCTCAGGTCCCTGTCTATAAAGATTTTAGTCTTGTGTGTGTGTGTGTGTGTGTGTGTGTGTGTGATTTTTTATGGGACAATACAAAGAATGGAACAAATAGATCTATAACTATTATTCAAGCTAGAAAAGAAAAAACAATAAGAGTATTGAGCTTGTAACACATGAGACAGCTATTATGCAAGGCAAGCTGCTTTCTTGTCAAAGCACCAAATATATGTGTGCACGCACGTGCGCACATGGGAATGTATATGCACATGAGCACCCACGTATGTAAGCATTTATTTTATTAAGATTATAAATTAATTACTTGCTTATGTAGAAACTTGGAAGCTAAAACCTAAATGAGGGAAAGGAATAAAAATCAAATATAATCTTATCACTCAGATAATTTTCAACCTGTTTCCTATTTCTATGCATAATGCATGTTATTTTATATAGCTGGGAGTTTATATTGCACATTAAAGTTTGTTAGCTTGCTTTTTTTCCTCTTAAAATCATACCATAGACATATCCCAATGACATAAAAAATACTCTTTATAGCCATCATTTTAATAGTTCGATTATATCTATAGTATGGATTTTTATAATTTACTTAACCAATCTCCAATGTTTAGCATTTAGAATAATGGAAGTTTTTTGCTTTTATAAGTAACATCATAATAAACATCTTTGTGCATAGATCTTTGCACTTAGTATTATTTCTTTAGGATGTTTTCAAAAAATGGAATTACTAGACAAAGAGTAGAAGTACCTTTACCATTCATGAGCTGCCTGTTGTCAAATTGCTTTCCTAAAGGCAACACGACTTTATCTTCGCAACACCCTAATGTGAAAGCAGGTATCAGAAGGCTCACGGAAAGTTTTCATTGGATATAGCTAGTTAAGATATCTAATAATACGCAAAGGAGCTATTTTATTACATAATTTACAAGTGTTGGCAGACTATATCATCTGGGAATAATCAAAGGTGTGAGCTGAATAAAAAGTGTTTGCCCAGGCCACACCACAACTCAGTCTTCCTGAAAGAAAGAAGAGAGTAACCTCCTGGTTTGTCCCTAGATATAGCTCTAGGATCTCCATCCTTCCCTAAGCCCGTCTTTGACTCCAGGGCTGGCTTACAGAATGTCACACAGGTGCCAGTGAAAGAAAACGCCACCTGCCCACCACACTGCTCGCCAGAGAAAGACGTCCCTCACCTCACTGTCACAGGAGTCCCTGCAGAGCCTCATTTTCCTCGGCAGCCTGCTTCGTTACAAATTCTCCCTGGATCTTCTCCAAGGTGTCATCATTGTATTTTCTCCTTTCCACACCAAGCTTCTTTTACTGAAGTGAAAGGGAAGAAATATCCCTTCAAATTGTACTTTTGGGCTTCACAACTGTGCTGTCTTGGGCCGTTAGCTTTGTTTGTTTCCTTATTGCTTATTGCTATCATTTTCTCTTGGTTACAAAGCCCTCTCTCCTTGTGACTTATGAACTGGTCCAGATGGGGCTACCTGGCAGCCAAGTTGGCATGAACCATTGAAAGTCTCTGCCTGTGCGAACTCTGATCACTGCTCTCCTGCTTCTGTTTGGAGAGCACTTCAGCCCATCCCATATACTGCCTATAGGGATGAGAGGAGGGTGGGAAGAGGTAACATTTGTTTTTAGTCTTAGGGATGTTAGATCCAGGTTTCAGTGGTCATCCTCAAAATGCCCAGTCAATTTTCCATGCCAAGAGGCTCTTTGGTCTCCATGTAAATGGCTGCTTGGAGTTTGCCCACATGCCTTCCAGGCATCCCTGACTTTTCAGTTTGTATGGAATATAAGCCCTTTCTAGGGAACCATTTAACATAAAATACACAGTGTGGTTCTGATATTAAAATCTAATTTCTTCCTCCTAAGAAATAGTAAAATATCCCTATTGTTACCGAGGAATTGTCAACAGGATTCTCTATCTTTTGCTGGTCCTCTTATGCTTTCACTCTAATATCAGTCTGTTTCAAATTGGTCATTTCCTGAATATCAGGGATTTTTATATTAATTGCAATAAATTTTCTTTTTTAAAATTTATCTTTATTGTTGAAAGTATTACAGATGCTCCCTAATTGCAAAAAATTTTCAATCACCATCTCTGAGCTGCTTCCAGTCTCTCTGAACGTTGCAATATGAAAGGTTCTAGTACCTCCTCCTTCACTGGCCAGAAAAGAGCAACTTTCAAGGCTGAACGCAACCTGAAAAGAGTTTCCCTACTGTTAAAAAATTATAGACCTATGGCAAATTTTGAGTCATAACATCAGCCATTTGGCTGGGCTGCATCTCCCTGGGGATTTCACTGTTTAAACTGAACTCGTTTTCAGAGAGACATGCTCTCCATCCCAGTCTTAAGCTCTGAACCCAGACTGATGGCAGTCCAGCTGCTGAGACAACTTGATGGGATGTCATTCTTTTAGCAAAAAAAAAAAGCCCATTATTGAAGGCAACCCATATAAGTATTTTCCTAAATTAAAGAGCCTACCTAATAGACTTTAGGATTAAATTTAGTATATCTGTTTTTAAAATTTTTTTCTTATGGTTATGAATTGTAACTCATGTGTACTGTAGGAAATTTAGAAAAATTAGTTAGCAAAAAAAATAAAATCAATAAAAAATACCCATAATTCACCAGAGATATTTAAATTTTTGCATATATTCTTCCAGGCATTTAAAAATATACATTTAAATGAAAATAGAATCCTACAGTTTGGTAACCCTTTTTCTTCTTGTGTAATGAGCAATGTCTGCCTTGGGTTTGACTATTAAACCTGAAAGTGAGAATCCTAAAATTTTCTCCACAGTAAACTGATCTCCTGAAGTCACGTGAGAGCAAACCAAGAGTAAATGCAATAGCAGCATATAGCCCAAGCTGTGTGCTTGCTGCGCTTCTTTTCTTGTTCCTCCTGTTTTGGTGAACAAAGGGAAAGATAAGATGATAGAGAAGAAAGGAAACTATGTCCAATCAGGTCAATGTGCTGTATTCCCCTGCAATGGGTCTTAGTTATTTATTTTTATTGAGGAAGGATTCTCCTCTAGGTAGCATGACAGGTCTCAGGTAGCTTTGGGTTCTTGGGCAGGGAACAGTTAATAATGACATCATCCTGTGATGGTCTGTAAGGTTGCCTCATGTTGGAGTACCTGGTTTTGACTTGCAGACACTCAACTGGATGTGGTGTGACAGTGAAAATGATGACCAAAAGCCCCAAGTAGGATGGATTTCCATCCTGTTGACGCACTGATATTGCTACTTAATCCCGCCTTTTCTGTATGTTAATCTAAGACTGACAGATGCTTTCTAGTACGTATTTCAGTTAATGTTCTATGTTATTATTCTAGGCAGTTTATAGAGGTGGACTTGTTATAATTTCCTACTTTATAATCATTACAATCCATATTAAGAAATATTTTCACAGCTGTATTGTATGACACAGCTTACCTTTATTTTAAAGGCTAATATTTTTTAGATTCTTTAAATCATGACACTCATGCCCTGGTCGGTGTGGCTCAATTGATTGAAGTGTCTTCCCATGCACTGAAGGGTGGTGGGTTCGATTCCTAGTCAGGGCACATACCCAGGTTGCAGGTTCGTATGGGAGGCAACTGATTGATGTCTCTGTCTCACATCGATGTTTCTCTCCCTCTTTCTAAAATCAATAAACATATCCTCGAGTGAGGACTAAAAAGAAATAAATCATGACACTCATAAAAATGTATAATGTCAATGATTTTATTTAGCTCACTAATTTATGAGAAAGCAAATAAGATGTTACAACTGGTTCAAAGGAGAATCCAGAGCATATTATACATATATACAAAATCAGGAATTCTTAAATAAATAGATGAAAAACTTGGGAATATCCATCCACAGAGCAATAGTCAATTGTGTTTGAGTAGACACAATTTGTTTGCATTACTACACAAATGAATTACTTGCATTATTATTAGTTTTCTAAATCACAGAGTTAAAAAATAGCTCAAAGATAGTGAAAGATGGAGATAACCCTTAGACGGGCCCCCAGTAATCTTTTTCCTGTTTCAAAATCTTTCACATTCCTAATTGGAATTTGTGTCTCCCTGACTCAGCTGCAAGATTCTTTTTACTCTGGGTATTGCCATGAAGCAACATTGGTGAGGACAAAAGAGGACACAGTACCTGATGGGGAAAATCCTTCATGCACAGTTCATTGCCGTGCCCCCTAGATCATCAACTGGTCCATAGGAACTTGGGGAGAAAAGACAGGAAGAGGCTGGCTTCTTGGGTGCATTCCCTTAGTGGCAGCAGAGTGTCTAAGCAGTCGACTGAGCTGTAGGAAACACAGGAGACAGAAATGTGAAACCTGCCCCATCAAATCCTCTTGTTTCAACCATCTCAGGGCTGGGTTTTCTGTGATGAAGTGAAACTGTAATATCAGAGTGACCTTTGAGGCTGAGCCAGAGGGTGACTACGGGGCAAGATAGTCACCTTCTTACCATTTTGTTACACAATTTTTACAACCTAAACAATTTAAATACTTTCAATGTTTAAATCATTCCTTCCAGCATAAGCTCCACTGAGATGGCAACATCATCTAATTTTAACCAGTACATTAAAAGTATATTCAAACAGTCTTACCAATGCCCAATTTAAATCATTTCTTAATAATATGTTGAAGGAACTCCTCAGCCTAATGAGTGCTCTCTGGCAGCCATCAGGGGAGAATTATGAAATTTCCGGTCAGCAGCAGCAAGCCAGCCCTCACAGGGTTTTCCCAGACTGCCTGGTAGCAGCAGCTCTCTTGCTTGGAGTGGAGTCCTCACTAAGTACACTACATATTTGCTTTGGAGACACCCTGGCTACTCACTAGTATAGCTTCCTCTATATTGGTTCAGTTCTAGCTTGTTTGAAATAAAATATGTTCCCCTGTCTACTTTGCCTGGACTGGAGTTCAGTGTCTTTAAGAAACAGGTGGGGCAAAGAAGAAGTCTTCTATTCTCCTGACACCAAGATATCTTCTTTCCTAGGAGAATGTGCTTTCACAGGAGAGTTGAGCAAGAGCCTGGGTGGGGATAATTGGGTAGCTTCCCAGCAACTGGAGAGTCAGGTCATTATTGTGCCGCTTCATCATTTGTTTGAAGGGAATTCCCAGAACTCCAGCAGCTCTTAGATTCTTAGATTATGCAGAAGTACATCCCAAAATAAGAAACACAGTCACAGTGCTTTGAGGCTTTCCATCCCGCTATTCACTAATGTAATTATGAAGCCTATGTTAGGATACACATTTTATCCTTTTGTATGTTGTCTGGTGTACATTCTCAAATATAATTTCTTGGCTCAGTAAGCCATGTGACCATGGGCAAGTTTCCTCTCGACTCTGCACGTCAGGGTACTCATCCTTGCACCAGGGCAGGGTGACCAGATGGTCCTTCAAGTCCTTCTGGCTCCATATGTACATTGCAATTCTCCAAACTAAGTCTGAGTTCCTTTAGAAAGTTTGTCAAGAACCTTGTTCCTGGCCAAGCCCTTGGACGATGATGACATTGCACTTAATTCAATTTCTTAATTAAAAGCTACTATTTTATGATTATTTATTTAGGGCCTGTCTCTCCTTGCTAGATATTAAATTCCAAGAGGACAGGACCAATATTTTTTCACTGAGCACTATCTCTCCAGCACCTAACACAGTGCCTGGCATATTCTAAGCACTCAGTGAGTATTTGTTAACAAATGAATGAAGGTACCCAGGACTTGGACTCTTGCCCAAGAGACAATGGCAATGAGGAAGCCTGACTAGGGTGGAATTGGGCAAGTTTCCTGAGCTTCTCTGACCTCAAAAGCATCAGAAGCCTTCAGACAACCGTGATCACTGTCAGGGACTTCATCTGACAGCTGAGGCTGCAGAACCTGCAATACTCAATCCCTAAAACCCTCCAAGCTTTGGCTTCACACTCTGGGGTGGACTGAGTAATACAACAGTTGCACAGCTCTATGCTCTCAGGGGGCTCTATCTGTAGAAATTCTGGCTGGGCCCAGGATTTGGATGCCTGCCCATCACCTCTCAACCCAGGCCCAGATCTGCCAGACCAACTTCTACTTCACTGTGGTATTCACCCTCATCTCCCCAGCACTGGGTGTTTTCAATCTCCTAATGCAACCTGGCATGTCAGAGCCACCAATGGCAGTGAGCCCTGCCTGGTGTGGGGTTCTGTCCACCAGGAAGAAAGGGAAACTTAAAAGGTGCGGTTAGACCAAGCCACAGCCCAGAGGTGAGTCACTTTTCAATACTTTACACAAAAGCAGCCCTGTCAGAGCATCCTTTTTGTTTTCTTTTAACTCTAATGAGCTAGATGTCTGTAGACACTGGTGAGTCACAAGTTTCATAAAAGTGCCAGATTTGAGCTTTAGGTAAAGTGCAAGGCTTGCTCCGTTTACCTTTGCCACAGCGTGGGCAGTCTGCGGGCACGCTGAAACTTTCTCCAGGCTCAGCTCAGAGGCGGGGAAAAGCTGAGAGGCCTGCGAGGGCTCCACTGCCCTCTGTATCCACTGCCCTGTATCTGTTTATAAGACAGATAGAGGAGAACTCTGCCCCCTGCAAATGAATGTGTCCCCTCACCAGCACACAAAGTAAGATATTTTCACCTAACATCAAGTTAAATTTCAATAACAGTTTTACGCTTAAAATATGCCCTTATGGTCTCCACAAGCATTTTATTTCACTTTCGAAATCTTTGATCGCTCCTAGAAATTGCTATGTATAATATTCAGAATTTGGAATAACAGCAATCGGGGGCACAATGGAATTGATGGGGAGCAGAATGGCAGAGAGGGAGCTCCGCTGGACTTTGGCAGGCTCGCTCTTTGTCACAGGGCTTAAATGTTTCCCAGGATGAAGCTATCTAATCAACATGTGATTTTTCCATAAACACTGTCCATAGATTATGAGCAAAGGCAGTGTGCACTTAAATAAAAAAGTGTAAAAATAAAAGCATTTTCTTTCTTTTGCCGAGTCTCTTCTTAGACTCACAATCCATAGCCTTGGGGGATATTTGACAATGTGAGCAGCCATTTGCCAAAGTCTGGCCACTGAGATACGTCTCCTGGATGGGATGAAAAATGAACAAAATGCATTTGTTTAGCAACTGCCAAACAAATGAGCTGTGATTATAATATGTACCTGAAATTTGCATTAAAAAATTTTACTTAGAACCTACAGGAAAAGGGAAAAAACTGGACTTTAAATGTGTGTGTGTTAGCACGTGGGTGTGCTTCCCCATACATTCATGCAAACTCTGGAAAGGATGGGGGAAGGCAAAAGGACAAGTGATGGCAGAAAGTGCTTTTATTTTAATAATAAGCAATAGATATGGAGATGATTTGGTCTGGGAAGCCTTACTATGCTTCTGCGAAGTCATTTGCATATTGCTAAGTGATTTGCACACTGCTGGGGCATCCGGGTCCCTGCACTGTGTTTCCCCAGGCCTCTCTTCTGCCTTCTTGCCAAGAGGAGGCTGGTAATCATTAAGCTAGCAGGGAAACACCAAGAACAAAAGAGCACAGTGGTAGCGGCAGTGGCAGGTGCTCAAAGTCACCTCTTACTTTTTACTCCAAGAATCTGGGGACAGATCTGCCCTGTCATCTTCTCAAGAGAAGAGTCAGATGTTATTTTCTCTCTGCTGGAAAGCAAACCATTTGAGGGATTATGAATGTTACTCTGCATCTCAGTCTGAAGTTTAAATCTTTTCAAGCATGCAGTTATTAAGATGCCAAGTTGCCTCACTTAATTACAACCTTCATTATGGTATTGAATACTTTAAATGCACTATTTATCACACCTGAGGAGAAGAGCAGGTCTGTCTTAATGGACCACTCTCAGTGGGCCACCTATTGACTATCTTCTCTACTGACTTAATTCCCCGTAATTGCCTGGTGAGCAGTCATTAAAGGAAGCACCTCCTGCAAGTGCAGGGCTGGGGTTGGTGGGATGCGATGGGCCAACAGCTTTTGGCCCTCTTGCTGCAATTTGAGTCCCTGTAGCCAATGAACAAAGGCCTTGAGACCAAACTGGTGTCTTCACTATAGAAATACTTTATTTATAGGGGGTCACAGGACAGAGCAGAACAAATCAGTTCCTTCCTTGGGAGTCTATTCTAACTGAGCCAACTGCACTGTAGATCCTTAAGACACCCTTAAGATCCCTTCTGGCATCAAAACAAGACTGGTCTGTTGAAGAAAGTCCAGCCCTGGAAGGGGTCAGTTCTTTGGGAGTTTCTACCATGTGCTGGGTGCTGTGTTGCCTTATTTCATTGAATTTAATTTAATCATTGAAGGAGTCCCTCATTCATAAAGCTGCCAGCAAAGTACATATTATTGGCTGAATTTTTGGATAATGTACCTGAGGTTCAGAGAGATTATTGTAGGGGAGGGGAAAATGTTCCCTCCTTTCCCTCTTAGTTCTTTGGGCTGGTCTGATAATCAAATTGACATGAGTCAGATTAACAGGGGGAAAAAATAACCAAATTTATTATGTATGTACATGTGAAAGCTCCATAAGAATACGAGACCTGAGGACAAATCACAAATTGGGCAGTTGAGGCTTATACACCATCTTGAGCTAAGGAAAAAAAAGGAGGTTGTGGTTTAGAACCTCTGGGAAAGGAAGAAAATTCACATAGAGATGGAAAAGTAAACGTTTGGTAAATAAGTGTTTGCCGGGTCATCTTTAACAATGGGACACAAAGAGAACTTGGATCAAACAGGTCTTGCTCAGGTTCCTCCTTGTCTGTCACACACCAGTTTATAATAAACTATGCGGTAGACTCTTGAACAATTGGGGAAGTTAGGGGCCAACACCCTATGCAGTCAAAAAATCTGTGTATAACTCTTGTTTGACTCCCCAAAACTTAACTACTAATAGTCTACTGTTGACCTGAAGCCATGCTGATAACATAAGTAGTTGATTAATATATTTTATATGTTATATGTATTATATACTGTATTCTTAAAGTGAGCTAGAGAAAAGAAAATGCTATTTAAAAAAAAAACCTTAAGAAAGAGAAAATACATTTACAACACTGTACGTATTTATTGAAAAAAACACACGTATAAGTGGACCCATGCAGTTCTAACTTGTGTTGTTCAAAGGTCAGCTATAGTTGTCTATGATGATAGCTCCCTTCCTGGAGCAGGTCCTCTATCTACAGTCTTTTAGGCAGTTGGGTGGAAGGGCAAAGGTTTTTCCTAAGTCTTCTGTTCTTTAAAAAGACCAGCTTAAAATAATCAATATCCAAAAGAGGCATATTTTGGGGTAGCAAAACTTTGCTCCCACTCATTATGTATGTATTCAAAGCAAACAATAGAGGGCAGATGGTATCTCTGATTTCAAGGAGAAGACATTGAGAAAAAGGGAATGCTGACATGAGGGCTAGGAAGGCGAAATCCAAAGTTGTGCTTCTGCCATTACTGGGTAAAGGAAGGAGATCCCTGAAGACCCAGCATCTCCCAGGTAAACTCCATTCTCTTATCCTTTTATAAATCTTATTTAGGGGTCACTGACAGCACTAGGCAGAGCCTGCTATCGCAGGCACCTCTTTACAAATGAACTGTCTCTTCTAACTCAATCTTCAGGCAACTCCCAGTCACTGGTGCAGAGGTGTATTTGCAAAGCCAAAAAGTGAAGGTCTGGCTGGCCTACTCTTTTCAAATATCCTTTTTTTGTTCTGAACCATACCCAGGCAGCTTGCCCCCTCCCCTGACCTTCTCTTCTGGGACTGGAGTGCACACTGGGTGTGAAGGCTGTGGTTAAATATCAGGGGTGGTCCCTGGAGACAGATGTTTCTAGACAAGCTACCAAATCAGGCTTCTGGTGTCCCAGCGGCCATGCTAAACCTAACGCAAAAGTCAATGGAGCTAGATTTGGCCACCCTAAAATGCCTGTAAGTTTGTATTTATAACCTCCAGCCTCTCTCCTTGCATCTTTTTCTTCCCCTGTGGTATCTAATAATAACAGCAACGATAATGGTAATTTTAAAAATAATAATGCTTAGCATTTATTCAATGCTTATTAGGAACCAAGCATTATGTTTAGTGCCTTATATATTACCTTGCTTACTGACAACACCTAATGAATTAAGCATGATCACCTCATTACCAATGAGAGAGTCTGTGGTTGTCAGCCCTAACTGCATATGAAAAGCACTCAGGAGTTTTTTAAAAACATGGTCCCATGGAGATTGTTTTAGTTCCCTGGAGGTGGAGCCTGAGAAATATCAGTATAAGACATGTCCAACCTGTAGAGAATTTTTATAAGAATTTATTTCAAGCAAATGGATGACAATTACTGAGAAGCAGGATCTCAAATATTCCTGAAGAATGAATTTTTCAGTTTGTTGTATGCATTTAAAATTAAGGAGGGAGTGCAAGGAAGGTTACAAGAAAGTAGGAGAAAATGAGATAGTTAACAAGATTATGTGCTCTCTTTTAGGTGGTTTCACTTATTTCAAAGGTGTGTTAACCTAGATGCACAGAAACAACGAACAGGGCTGGCTTAAAGCAAAGATAAGCCTTTTACTAAAAGTATTGTATGCCTGGGGCATGGCTACCCACCATGACCTGCTCAGTTAGCAATTTATGATCAGATCACCCTGTGAGGTTACTTTTTATAGAACTTCTTTTTTGTCCACAATTCCCCTTTTAGGTCATAAATTAATCCAATATTCATTGGCTGGATAGTATGGTTGGTCTCACAACACTGGGAAGGCTCATTCCTAGAAAATCTCAGTGTCAACATCATCTTGTTGAAAGGGTGGACCATTGAGGATAAGACAATACCATAACCATGGGATATGAGTTGAGGCCAAACTTTCCCCCCCAAAAAAGGGCAGGTAAATGAAAGTCAGTGGGCTTTTATGGCCTTCATTGCAAAAAAACACTCTGGATCATTTCTGTTCTGCAAATTATTATGATCTGAGTTTTGTCTTCTGTTTTATTTTCCTGTATTTGGCATCTAGTATAACATTTATAAAAGCCATACAAAGGGGTATTAACAGTTACCATATGCATCTTCAGTAATCATAATTATATAGAAAAATTATATTTTTATTATCACAAGCTATATAGAAAAACCCAAACGACAAGTATAACAATTATTATAACTAATATTATAAGCAGACAGGTAAAGACAATCAAACAACATCTGTAGATGCCTACAGGCTTTGTCAATGTCAGTGTAACTGCACAGAAACTTCATTTTTTTTAACATGACCTTTTCTCCTTTCTCTCTTCTTGATTCAAACTGGCCTTGTCCAATCAAATAGCACCATGACTCAACTTGCCTCCTTTCTTCTCCTTTTACCTTTGAAGCCCTCAGGACATCAGGTTCTGGTCAGCATCAAACTCTCTTAGAACAAAGCCTCAGGTCTGTTGATCAAGGACACAGAGCTTCAGTCAAACTAAAAATAGCGTCTTGACCTCAGTTGTGTTTCATCCCCAGGCCCATGAAAGCAGAATAACTCTACCAACCACACCCTCATGAGACTAGAGAGAATGGTGCCATGGCTGACATCAGAACCTGATATGATAATCAAATACTCCTTACCCTGGCCCCAACCAATCAGTAGAGCCCAGGACCCCAACTTCCTTAATCACCATGATTAATATTTTTTCCTGTATATAATCCGTCCCTGTGCTGGCCATTGGGGAGTCATGTGTGGTATCATTTCCTTAATTAATAAACCTGTACTTTCTTGGCAGCAAACTCCTGTTTTCAGTTGATTGGGCTTTGATGCTCACAGGCATCAAACCTATTTAATTTGTTAACAATAGCTGTCTACCTTTGATGTCAGCGGCTTCTCAAATGTCCATAGTAGGCAGAGGTATGTGTCAAGACAGGGATGAGTAGATATCCATTTGTGGTTAGGCACCTGATAAGATCCCTTCCAACGAAGTTGGAGAGTGTCTTTTATTTCATGTCCTTTCCAATAAACAAAATCTCAAAGCGGCAGTCAGTGATCTTTAAAGTTTTTGTCTCCTGAGAGCTCCCTGTGAAAGAAAGCCGTTACCAACTTGGCATTTCCTTGACGTGACTCTATCAAACCTTGGCAATAGTGTAAGTTGTCTCCTTTCAATAATGTCAGCTCATAAGTTCCTTTATCTAATTTATGTCCAGTTTAAATGCGTTATGATGCATGAAAGGATAAAAAAAGGAAGGGGGTGGTTATGCGTGGGAGCCTGGAAGAACCAAACAGCCATCTTTGGTTTTTCATAGCCCTGACTGTTTAATTTACAACCATTGTTTACTCATACTATATAGCCTAGAAGTTTTTTTTATCACTTCTTTTGCAATGCCCTGCATGTAATTTAACATAAAACCAAAATCTTTGAGGTGTTACAGGGGGTTTTCTGAAACATCTCAAAGTTATTCCTGCATATATTAAGATTTTAACCCTTAAAACCTCAATTTCTTTTTTTTTTTTAAATATATCTTTATTGATTTCAGAGAGAGGAAAGGAGAGGGAAAGAGAGAGATAGAAACATCAATGATGAGAAAGTCATTGATCAAACCCACAACTGGTCATGTGCCCTGACCGGGGATCGAACCCTGATTGCCTGTATCCTAGGTCGATGCTCAACAGCTGAGCCACACCCTGCCAGGCTAAAACCTCAATTTCTATTAAAAGCTAAGAACTCAGATTTATGAAGACATGTTATAACCTCAAGAAACATATTTTATAGATGTTAAAGTCAATTATTAACATAGACTTATTTTTATAAAACCCATGTAAACTATAATATCAATAACTCAAAAGACATGTCTGCTTTACTTGGACCAATAAACTTAAGCTAGCTTTTATTTACTAAAGATTAATATTAAATCATGTGAACTTAAAAAGCATTTGTGTTAGTTTCTATATTTCTGAGAATATTAGAATACCAATCCTTACAAGCACTTGCTTTTAATTTTAAAAAACCATCCAAAGGCAGAAAAATATCTCACATTTGCAACATACATATGTAGACACACACCGAAAGACACAAACATTGACTTTTTAGCATGAGAAAAAAGTCATTTGTTTATAACAGAACAGTTGTGTATTAGGTAGTTAGACAGGCGCGAACAGGGTAAGAACAATAAGCCAGGTAAGGAAGGTCACCATGGTGGAAGAAAGCCCCAGGTACCTAGCAATGGCAAAACTAGGGTGAGAACCTCACCCTCAATGTAACATTTCCTCCCCTAGCAAATCACTGGTCATACAGTTTAGATCCCCTGATCTTTCATATTGCTTGTCATGTGGTTTGGACCCTCCCCTGATCTTTCTTCCCCTGGCATGTCTCCAGTAATGTGGTAGATCCCCTTTAGAGGTTAAATAAGAGGGGCCAGAGAATAGCCTCACATGGCTCCCATACAAGCCCTTGCATGACCACTTTCTTAAGCATTAAACCCTAGAAAGAACATCTTGGCCTCAGCTGTGTTTTAGCTCCAGGCCCAAAAGAGCTGCAAGGCCAGGTGGGAAGACACCATGACTGACATCAGGACCAGATGCAATGACTAATGGCCCCCTGCCCTGGCACCAACTAATCAGTAAAGACCACAACCCTGAGAGACACACCTGGAAAGCTGATGAGTATTCAGTTGAAATCCTCCCGCTGAGACCTCCAGATAAAAACCCTCAAGACAAAGGACTCAGCTCCAAGGGTTCTTCTTTTGCCTCTATAACTTGTTTCCTGAGCCCACGCAGCCCAGCTGGCTCACTTTTTCTACAGCTCCCTTCTTCTACCTCTGTGATTTTCTAAATAAATTTTTGCTTGTATTTGAGTCTTGACTCTGAATTCTTCGTTAGCTAAAACTCAAGAACCGAGGTTTAACATCTGTTACCATCTGCCACTAACAGCTGAATCCAAATTTTCTTTTGGAGGCATTAACAATTTATATCTGTCCTTGACAGGTTGAGTTTTAAATGATCTTCCCCCTTTTGAAATAAGGACAGCCATTTTTATTACCTCAAAGAACTGGGTTGACACCTAAATAACATTGTAGGTTGATCCATTTATCTAAATCTTATTTTTGAAGTTTCTAGAGACCAGGTAAATGTTTTCATTCTGCGTAATTTTACAGTGGGCCTTTGGTAATTGTGTGTGCAAAAAATTAATTTAGAAGTATCAAAGGCTTCTCATCTCAGCCATGTTAGCATTAATGGGGGGATGAGGGTCCTGGGGTTTGTTGGCCTTGGAGACATTATTTACAACATTAATTTTAGTTTTTCCTTTGAGATCTGTAGTTTGAACAAACTTCTAAGGAAAAGCAGCCTTTACATGTACATCTCCAGATGAGTCAAATGCATTGAATATCCCTATAGGACTGCTTTCCGCTCCAGAGGAAATGTTTGGATTCTTAGTCACCTAAGGATACCTGAGCAAGAGCTAGTGCAAGCTTACTGGGATGGTGCAGGAAACAAGATGATTTCCAAGGCGCCGGCCCCTCTCTGGGGTTGAACCCATTCCAGGGTGCCCTGCCCTTCACAAAAGCTCTCCCCAGGGTTTCTCCAGAATTGGTTGCATTACCACACTGGACGCCTCAGAGCACTTATCTCCACCACTCTGGATTTGGGATTCTGCAACATGTATCATCATCCCCTCTGGCTATTCAGGTTGGGGAAGCAAGTGTCCTTTCTCTTTCAGAGCTAAAGAGAGTTCAGTTTCTCATTTAACCAGCAAATATTATGTTCAGACACTCAGAAGGAATCCGATTAAAAAGCTGAAATTAAAAACAGCAGCCCATACTCCCCACCCCTTTGCCTTGGTTATCTCAACCCTTATCCACCTCAAGGATCTTCTAAGAAGAGCCCATATAAGGTCATGGACTTAAAGCTACTTAAAGCAAGGAGGCCTGGGGTTCTGAGAGAAAGCTTACCCAAGTTCACTCAACATGGGGCACAACAGGTCCTTGCTGATATCTAGCCCCAGGTGTGGGCCTGCAGGGTGGTCTGGGGTGAGCTTCCTCAGAATCCTGTCAACTTTGCTAAGTAAATGTCAGCATAAGAAATGTCCAAACCTATAAAGAGTTTTTATAAGATATTATTTGAGGCAAACTGATAGCAATTGCGGAGAAGGAAGATCTCAAAATCTTTAAAAAATAACAGTTTTACAGTTACTTTTATGCATTTAAAATTAAGAAGGAAAATTACAAGAAGGTGGGAGAAAGCAAGGTGGGGATTAGATTACAGAATAGTTAACAAGATTTTGTGCTCTCTTGAGGGTGGTAAGGCTTCTTTCAAAGGTGTGTCAACAAATACACAGAAACGGTGGACAGGGCTTGCTAAAGACAAAGATAAACCTTTAGGGAATATCTAAGATAAAGATAAATTTTTTAAAAGTTAGATGGCTGGGGCATGGCTACTCACCACGACCTGCTCAGTTAGCAATTTATGATCCGGTCACCCTGCAAAGTTACTTTCTGTAGAAAGCCACCACCACCCCCATCCCTTTTTTTGCCTACAGTGAGAGCAGGGACTCTGCCTAACTCTCCCCTATGCATTTATACTTAACACCAAGGCCATAAATCCTAAGTGTGTCCTGTGGAGGTAGCTAGGACCAGAGCAGATGCTTGCTGTTTCCTGGGCCCTTGGCAAGATGCTCTCCTGAGCGTGCTTTCTCCTTATATCACCCCAGCACTCATAGTTTCTCTCCTTTGCAAGTTAATCCTCACTCAAGAGATTGAAAAGATTAATTCCAATTGAGTTACACTTAAAAAATAGTGAGAACACTTAAATCTGTGTTAAACCTTTTGAAGTCCCCTCCCCTTGCCCCTTGGTGAGGATCTCCACTATCCCTTCTGTCCCCAGATTTAGCCCTGGTGCTAGCTCCCCTGCCATCCCTGGGACAATCCCAGCTGGGGGCAGGCTGGTAATCCTGTCCAAGATCTGAGTGGGAGTGGCAGGCAGGCCTTTTCCTGCCTGAAAAACTGCAGATCACAGTCTGCGCTTCATTGGTGGTATTTCCTAGCCCTGAATGCAGGCACTCCTGCCCTCGTGGTTCCCATCATGCATTTCTGGGAGTTACCAAGGCATCCCTACATTCACTCACAAAATGAGACCAGTCTGATTTGTGCTTCTTCTTTTCGTGAGCTCCACGCAGCCCTATGGGGTGAGAAGTAGGAACAGGCCGGTGTCACACTCTGACAGGAGGGTTTCAGTTGGGTACAGCTCAGGCCAGGGCCCCCGCAGAGGTTTCAGGGGGAACTGCTGTTTCAGCTGTCAGTCAAATCCTCTCTCTAGGACCCAGGCAGAAGTCAGTGGAAATCTGGGCTGGGAAGAACCTGGGGTCAGACAGTGTACGTGCTGACTCAGAAAGTTCCCTTTTCCTTCTATTACTCAGGGATGTTTGTCATATTGTCCTGGACTCATATTCCTTTTTCTCTTGGGGAAAGTCTCGGTTCCTCAGAATCTTAGGCCCTCCACCCTCCTGGGAACCTCCCGTGCCTCACATGTCCAGGCTCAGACTGATTGCAGCTGTGCTGGGCCAGTCCCTGGACACACCCTGGGGATTGCCCTGTGGCTGAGAGAGGCTGTCAGCCCAATGGTTCCCTGAGCTGGGTCTTTCTACCTCCAGGAAAATAGATGGCTGAAAAGCTCACTGAGAGAAGAAATTAGATAAAGCAGACTTAGCAATGCCAGCTTCATTCTTCCAGTTGCTCATGACCAACACCTCTCCTTTTCTCCCACCCCTCACTCCACTGGTCAGCATATCCTGAGGCTCTACTGACAAAACACATTCACAGTGACCATTCGTTGCCACCTCTACCACTGCGACCCTGCTCCAAGGCACCGTCATCTCTTTTAACAGCTCCTGACATCTCCCTTCTTTTTCACCTGGGCTACTCCATGGTCTAATCCATGCAGCAAAGTGACAATGCTAAAATTAAATCAGATCATGTAACTCCTCTGCTTAAAACTCTCCCTCCAGCAACATTCTACCTGGGGGGGGGGGGGGGGGTAGTAAAATCAAAGTCTTTACAGTGGCTTTGTTACCTGGCCCTGAGCTGATCTGCCTAGGGCCCGCCTGATGTGTTTGGGTTCTTGACTTCATGCAAGAAAGATTTCACAATATGAGTCCAGTTGATTTTGAGAGTATGTTTATTAAAGCTGGGGACCGTGAAATAAGGAAGGGTTTAGGATAGAAGAGGCAATAGGAGAACCTAGGCAGGGATGCTTTGGCTCTCTGGAAATGTTATAGGAAAGAAATGAGCTGAGGTGGGGCTATTGTCAGCTCACTGGAGAGTCAGAGAAAAAGGAACCTGGAGACAGATTCAGGGGGTTAGTCCCTGATGAGGTGTCACTGCCCATTGTTCCCCTGGTTGCAAGTCTTATGGGGTCCCTTAGAATTTAGGAGATACACACCAGTGGGGGAAGAAGAGGGTGAAGGGAAAGGTGAGGGCATGCTCCTAGGAGGGAGAGCGCAGGCTGAGTTCTTTGTTTTGAGGGTTTCAAAGGCTGGGAGTTTAGAAGACGTCTTAGGGGAGATTTCAATAGACTATTCATCAGCTACTCCAGTTGTGCCCTTTCAGGGTCCTGGTCTCCACTGACTGGTCAGTGCCAGTGTAGGGGGTCATTAGTCATTGCAGCCGTTCCTGGCATCACCCACCTGGTTTTGCTGCTTTTCTGGGCCTGGAGATGAAATACAGCTGAGGCCTAGATGTAATCTCTAGGGAGGAAAGATCAGAGGATCTACACTGCATGAATACTGATATGCCAGGGGAGGAAAACCATCCTGAGGGCAAGGCCCAGGGCCAGTTTCTTCAGCTAGCTGTCTCAGTTTCCCCATTCTACTTGCCAAGGAATTTCCCTAACTTCTTAGTATCCTGTCTCAGCTTCAAAACCCCCTAGGACCTCTCTGAACAACTCTTCCCCTGCTCTCTTCTGACACATTTCTCTCCAGCCATTGGGCCTTGACACTTGTTACTTCCTTTTTCTGGAAAGCCCTTCCTCCAAATACATGCACGACTCACTGCCTGTTGAGCTTTACTTAAATGACTAATTATTCAATTACTTTGCATTGCATTGAATTCTAAATCCAGGTCGTATTTGACTTGAAGCCTTTGTTTCATATTAATTATTGAATCCTATATGTAAAAGACAAGAAAATTTCCCCAAATCTGCACAGACAAATTTCCTCCCCCCCCCTTTTTTTTCTCCCATGCTCATAGCAGCTGTATTCACAATCTCAAAAAGACGAAACAACCCAAATGTCCATCAACAAATGAACGGATAATCAAAATATGGTATATCCATATAATGGAATATTATTCAGCCATAAAAAGAGGTAAATTTTGACACATGTTACAAATTGGATGAAACTTGAAGACATTATGCTAAGTGACATAAGCCCGACACAAAAAGACAAATATGGTATGATTCCTCTCAGAGGAGCTTCCCAGAATAGTCAAATTCATAAAAACAGGAACTGGAAAGGTGGCTGCTGGGGGCTGGGCAGAAGGAGAAGGTGCAGAGTTATTGTTTACTGGGTGCAGAGTTTCAGTGTAGGAAGATAAAAGCGTTCTGGAGATGACTGAGGTGATGGCTGCACAGCAGTGCGAATGCACTTATGCCACATAACTAGTAAAAATAGTCAAAATGATAAATGTTGTGATGTGTAATTTACCACATAAAATACCCAAAGCATTTATTAAGTACTCTAAACCTCAAGTTAAGTGACTGGTAACTATCATTTATAAGAGAGGGCAAACACCCACAATTGCTCAAATTAAGCTAATAAAAATATTTAAAATGTTTTACCCTTCTGCAAAGGTAATGAATCTAAACTACCAGCACAGAGCTTGCTGTATATAGACATTTAATAAGTGGTCAATGTTTTTATTATTATTATAAATAAAGTATGGTGATAGGCACCTTCTGAAGAGTTGTGGATGGAACAGAAGTCATGTGCAAGAAAGAAAAAGAAATGTTCTACTTCTTTTCTCTGTAGTCTTAGGACATTTCCTGGCAAAGATATGAAGTTATAGAGATTGCCATAGAGCTTCTAGAGCAGCCAAGCACAACCAGAATTATTAAATTTATTTATTTGTCCCTTCCTTTTTCATTCATATAAAGTCTAATTAGATCCTTACTGTATATAGTGGTCTATGCCTGATGATATGGGCATTGTAAATGTGAGTCAAGTTTGATTCCTGACCTCCAGAAGCTTATAACCTAGTAGGAGAGATGACATACACACATATTATAATGTGGTTGGCGTGTCCAGAGGTGGACGGCCTTTAACATAGGCTGAAACGTGGAGAAAGGAATACCACCCCGTGGGTGTACAAATACTGCTGTGTGTAAAGATAAGAGACTGAGTGCCAGTGGTGGATCTAAACCTGAGCAGGCTTTTCAGATGTGCTTAGGATTCTTGGTACCTGCTCTCACCTTCTGACCCTGCGCTCTCTCTCCTTCCTTTCCTGAGGTGTGGTCGGAGTTCTCCTGGTCTCAGATTCCACCGTCTCCTGAGAAGCTGAGCAGATGGCTGCAGCAGCAATGGCAGGACTGAGCCCTGTGTTATGCTCCATGGCTGGTGACAAATCTGGCTGCTACATCGGGCGGCAGCTGTGGTTTGGCTTCACTGCTGTGTATGAAGTGGTGGTGTATGTGGTCCACATGCCCTGGTCTTCCATGCATGAAGATTTCTGGTGCCATGGCAACACCACCTATCCTTGCTTGATTGTGTTGAAAAAAGTTTTAGCAGTCCTGTAGTGGGAACTTGGTACTTCTTTTTCTTTATCTTCCTGGCCCTCTTCTTCCTCATGGAATTCTTCATGGCCCAGATTCGGCATAAGCTGATCAAGGTCAAGTCAGTGGAGTCTGTGGCAGGTGAAGTGGAGGAGGGCTCCATGGTGGGAATCCAGGAGCATGTCCCTTCTCTGAAGAAGTCCATCCTGAATTTCCACCAGGAGAAGATGCCCTTGCTTTTGTACTCCCTTTACTTCCTCCTGCAGGTTGGCACTGAGTGCGTGCCTTTGTTTCCTTGTTGATTTTTTGTCTGGAATATCTATCCAGTAAAATCTGTGGGGTGTTAAAGTACCCTACTATGATTGTATTATTGTCGATCTCTCCTTTAAAGTCCTCCAGAAGTTTTTTAGGTTGTTTTGTTTTTTTTTCCAACCTGTGTGAGTCTTTCATTCTGAGGTGGATCTCAAGACCTAGCATATATTTGGGTCTTGTTTTCTTATCCATTCAGCTACCCTGTGCCTTTTGATTGGGACATTTAATCCATTTATATTTAAGGCTATTACTGATAGGTACTTATCTATTGCCATTTTATTTCTTTATGCCTATGTTTCTCATTCTCGCTATTTCAACTTATTACAGCAGTTCCTTTAACATTTCTTGCAATGCTGGTTTGGTGGCAATTAATTCCTTTAGCCTTTTTTTTTGTCTGGAAAGCTCTTTATTTCATCATCTATTTTGAATGATAGCTTGCTTGGTAGTCTTGGTTTCAGATCCTTGTTTTGCATTACCTTGAATACTTCATGCCATTCCCTTCTGGCCTGCAGAGTTTCTGATAAGAAATCAGCTGACAGCCTTAGGGGAGCTCCTTTGTAGGTACAGCTTGCTTTTCTTTTGCTGCCTTTAAGATTCTCTCTTTGTCTTGAATTCTTGGCATTTTAATTATGATGTATCTGGGCGTGGGCCTTTGTGGGTTCTTCTTGCTTGGGACTCTTTGCGGCTCCTGAATTTGTGTGACTTTTTCCTTCACCAGGTTAGGGAAGTTTTCTGCCATTATTTCTTCAAACAGGTTCTCTAACCCTTGCTTACTTTCGACCACTTCTGGCACTCCTATAATTCGAATATTTTTATGTTTCATGTCCCACAACTCCTTTAAACTGTTCTGTTTTTTAATTGTTTTTTTCTTCTTGGATCTCTGATTGAGTGATTTTTTCCTACCCTGTTTTCTAATTTGCTTATCCGATCCTCAGCTTCCCCTAATCTGCTGTTCATTCCTTCCAATGTTTTTTTTATTTCTACTATGTCATTCTTAATTTCCTTCATAGTTTCTATATCTTTTTTCCTGCTGTTGAGCATCTTTATTAGTATTCTGAACTCTATATCTGATACATTGCTTATCTCCATTTCATTTAGCTCTTCTTCTGGAGAATTCTTTTGTCCTTTCATTTGGGGCTTGTTTTTTTTTTCTCCCCATTTTGGCTGCCTGTTTGTGTTTGTTTCTGTGTATAAGGTAGATCTTCTTGGACTCTAAGTCTTTCTGGAAGGTCTCTGGTGCAGGCTAATGTCAGACACTGTTTGCAACTGGCCTTGCATACCTTGTTTGAAGTTTTACCACACTTCACAGGTCTGGTTTCCTCTGCTGGGTTGAATGTGTTTGGACAGGACCGAGATGTGCACCAAGGTCTGCTTTTCCAAGCCCTGGGTCCAGAAGCAAATCAGGCAAAGACTCAAAGCACCCAGAGGCTGTTATTCAGTCTCTTAATGAGCCTCAAGCTGTAGAAACTCCACAAGGTGGGATGGCTGATTGTTATGAGTCCTTTAGGAGCCTCAGGCTATAGAAAATCCATCGGGTGAGGCCAAAGGTTTTCCAGCAGGGTGGAGCAATTGTTTCCCAGCCCCCCAAGCAAAAGCTGCTTGGAAGGTAAATGTCTGCCTGAGAAAGATGTCCTCTGCCATATGGGGGAATGAATCAGTACTGGGATCCAGATGGGTACCCTCTGAGATCTATTCCCCCAGCCAGCTCCCCTGAATTCTCCTAACACAGCCATAGTCCACTATGTCTCTCCCGGAGCCCAAAGTGAGTGGCTGTACATGAAACTTTGTGCATTGGCTCTTTAAGAATGTGCCTGCATTTCCAGCCATCCCTCCCTGACAGACAGAAATCCTGCTGCTTTTTACAGCCAGATATTATGTGGGTACCTTTCTCACTTCTGGTGCTCTGGACTAGAGATCCCAGCTTGGGGTTTAGACCCCAGAGTCCTCAGTGGGAAGCCCTCCCCCCTACAGCTGAGATATCCCTCCGGACCTTCAGCTGCTGCCTGTGGGAGCCTGGCCAGCCCTCTTGCACCTCCACACTTCCTACCAGTCTCTATGCAGTCTCCACTTTTCCTCCTTGGTTATGAAGGTACTCTCCAGCTTGTCTTCAGTTGCAGTTGATTATTCAAGATGGTTTTTCTATATTTCAGTTGTAATTCCTGTTTGGTCCTGGGACAGTGTCTGTGTAGCTTCCACTCAATCTGCTGCCATGGATCTCCTCCTCTTTTTTTCTTAAGGAAGCTACCCATCCATTGAGATTTGACACAATTATACACACACACACAAATACATAAACACAAACACAAGTACACACACAGACACTATTTTGTATTTGCCCAAATGCGAGCTATGTACTATGGCATATAGAAGAAATCTGTCCACTCGCTAATATGTGTGTCTCAAGGGACTGCCTAGATGAACCCTGGGTAAGTTCTGACAACCATTTATGGCCACCGAGAAGTGTGAATTTACTTTGAAAAATGGCTACGAGTAATAAAAATGTCAAGCAAACGCTTTCTGTAACCAGTGTAGATGGATTCACCTTTTTACAAATCCTCGGCATGTAAAACAGGTTCTGATCTTTCACCAGGATAAAAGCTTATTCAAGGCGATGGCTGGAAGCCCATGGTAGCAATAGCTCAGAGATGAATTTATGGGTTTTAAATTATGGTTTTGGAAGCCTGTAAATTATTCTCAGAACCTGAGTAGAGCCAGCTGACCCCTTGAATATACTCATTTTCTAGTGAGAATATTTTGCAGGTCGGCTGCAACATGGAGATAAAAAATTGACACACATGTGAAGTATGCATTTCTGTGCCATCTCAATTTGTGACTGTCCATAGAATATACGGTATAGCTATGATTACTCAAGAAATGGACTTGGTGCCAGCTTAAATGATAGACTCCATGTTAATACAGAGTTTAGGACTCAAAACAAAGTATCTTGGACCCAACACATGTTTTCCTCAGTAGTTGAGTATTCCTGTGTGTTTCTTTAATGACTCACATCCCCTCAAAATCTACACTCTGACAGGTCTTCAGGATTTGGTGTCAGAACTTGAATCTAAGATGGTTTACCTTTATGTACCTTTAAGTAAAATAAAAGCAAAACCAACAGTTCAGTATTAGTATAGCCCAAGGCAATGAAGAAACACTAGGCTTAGCTATCTTTACACAGCTGTACCCTAGAGTCACTCAGATACTTAATCAGTCATACAAAACTGCGCATCCAAAAGAAAGCATATTTAAAAGGGCTCCACTGTTGTTTCATACCCTACTTACCACACACACTATGTCCTTCTTTGATATAACAGTCATGCTGTCAACAGAGATTTCTCTGAGAAAGAAAACATACTGTCCTCTTAGAATAAACTATGTTAAATGAAAGAGCCGGCTGCTTGCCTCTGGCTTCACTGAGGAGAGAGGAAATTTAAATTGGAGTGATTTTTCCATCTTCCTCTATCTCAACTCTTTTTATTGTCCTTTATTTTAGGTTTTTCTCCATCTTTTTCAAATGCAAGTGAAAACTGGGGAGGCTTGAAGTAAGCTGGGAAATCAAGGGTACCGAAGATCTGAAACTTGAAAGGAAAGGAGGTCCCTACATATAAATATTACATCTCAGGTTATTTCTAAGTCATCTCTAGGTCCTTAGCTTACCTTTAAATTCAATTAGCATAATCATTTCTGTCACTTACCATGGACAAGGCCTACTCTAGTCACTGGAGATACTGCAAAAAAATGAGACAGGACTTCTCCCTCAAGGGATTCCTCATGTCGTGGGGACATACCTGTAAGCAGTAATTACAAAATGGTAAGTCACTAATGACACACAGAATTAAAACTCAGTTGTATTTCTACAGCTTTAAAAACATTACATAGTGTCAGGGAGGGGGAGGATTCCCCCTCTACCCTTCTTTTCTTCTTATGGCTGGATTAATAATAAAATCTACACAAGACTCTGTAAACAGGAGAAAACCCAATTTAAAACATGCTCATGGGAAAATCATAATTTGACCCTCAGATCATAAAATGAGGCTCAAAGAAATGCTTCAACCAGGCACCTTTTAATGCTGTTTAGATAAACAATAAATTTGTGAGAAATTGACAGGACAAAGAAAGTTAGTGCTCATTAGAAAGGAATCTCAGCAAGGTTTGGGTGTTCATTAGTGAGGAATCTCAACAAAGGGATGAATTAGAAAAGAGGCAACAAGATCTCATTACACAAACTTTTCAGCTCTGCATTTAACTCTAGTGATAAAGGGGTGTCTTCCAGGCACAGGGAGGACACCTTCCAAATGGGAGATTATTTTCTGTATCCAAGGAGACAAGGGAGGGTGGAGGTGTCCTGTGTCACTGGCTACTGGTCAGGTAACTTTAATTCAAAGTAATCAATATGTCATTGTGGGACATTTTGAAGTGGTCTGTCTTGGGCCCCAACAATAGTATGAGGTAAAATGACAGTGACAATTTCAACCTACTATTAAGAATTTAAAATCCTTAATAATTCCAAACTTTTTCCTATGTAAAAATAAATATAAAAACGTATATAAATACAGCTGTGTCTTTATGTGTTGGGGGTTCCCTGAGACCATCCCCAAGTTTTATGATTTGCTAGAGGATCCACAGGACTCAGCATATAATAATACCGATGGATAAACTTTATTACAGTGAGAAGGCAAGGAGCAAGACCAACAAAGGGAGAAGCACCATGGGGCAAAGTCTGGGAGAAACCAGGCCTAAGCCTCCCAGGGTCCTCTCTCTGGGAAGACGACTCGAGCAAGATCTGCTTAATTCCCAGCAGTGGGTGAAACAACACCTGTGAAATGTTACCTACGAGGGAAGCTCTTTAGAGACTCAATACCCAGGGTTTTTATTGAGAACTGGGCACAGAGGCAGCCTCTAACTGGTACATACCATCATTTCAGACTTCCAGAAGGAAAGCAGAGATTCAGTATGAACCATGTGGTTTGTACACACAATTTAGGCACCGTGAGCCACTTTCATCAGTCAGGATGGTGGAGCCCTTCTGTATTCCAGCTTCCCAGAATCCAACCAAGGGCCAACCTTGTAAGCAGAACTTTCAAAGGATTCCAGTCAGGCCTGCTAAATTGACTCTTTCCTACACAGTTACTACACACATTTTGTACAACATGTTCTATCACTATATATTCTTCTGTCTGTCTGTACACAACTGTTCTTCTTAAGATATCACTGTTGTGAACATCTTTCCATGCTAGTTCATAGCTAGGTCTACAGACTTCTTTGTCATAATTACATATATTCCATTTTGTAGACGAACAATGTTTAACCATTCTTATATAGATTGATATTTGGTTCATCTGCAATTTTTTACATTACAAATTATGATGCAATGAACATCATTGTACATATATTCTTCATGTATTCATGCCTGTGGCTTCTGTTACATAGGCTTCCAGTTTCTGTCACATAAGCTTCTAGAAATGGTATTTCTGATGTCATTTGATTTGGTAAAGAAGATCACTGTGTTGGAATTTTAGTGGATGCATTAACATGTGGAGTTTGTTGGAAAAGAGGAGAATTAGGAGACTATTAAAATATCCAGGTGACAGTTGATCAGGGCCTGAACTAAGCTGTGGCAGGGAGCTCCGAGAGGAGCAGAAATGGTGTAGATTTCATTAGAAGGCAATACAACAGCTCCTGACTGGATGGCTAGTGCAGTGGGAGCAAGGAAGAGTGAAAGGTGACTTCCAGTTATACGATCAGGTAGATGGCAACTGGGCCGGATGCAAAAATAGCAGTTAGGAAGCAATTATAATAATTCAGGGAAGAAATGATGGCGGATCAGGTGTTCATTTGTTCATTCATTCATATACATCAAGCATCTGCTATGTATTAGCCACTTTGTTAACTGTTAGAATTGGTACTTTTCTAAAAATTAAAAATATTGAGAAAAATTTTGATGTAATGTAGATTCCAATTAACTTGGCCATTAATTAACTTCATTTCTATTCTTTTGTGAATGTCACAAGCTTAATAAAAGCTGTAGAGAGAGTGATGGCCCCAGATGCTTGAATAATTTGTGCACACTTTAGAGTAAGAATATGAGGAGGGAGGGAAAAGGGAATTATAAGAGCAAACAGATCTCTCTTATGTCTAGGTTTGAAGACAGAATCCCTCCCACACGACCATTTCAGACAAATGCCCTTGGCAAACGTGAGCAGACAACCCTCCTCCTCACTGCCCCCGAGAGCCTTCTCTCCTGCACAGTTTCTGATAATACTTGCGTGGGCATCAAGTGCAATGTGAAAGAGAGAAGCCAGTAAGCAGTCCTTTTTATTCTTTTCACTGATTTGCTGTTTTCTTCACATTTGTCCCTCCTCCCTACCTCATGAGCCTAAAATGCAGCTTCCAACATTTGAAGCCCAGACACATATATCTCACAATTTGAATGACAAGGATAGTTTTATTTTTATAGAGTTTTATGCATCCTTCAATAGAAACTGAAGTGCTTTTATGCATTTTATTTCACAACTTGTTTGAATTTATATTGGAATCTGCTTTTTGATTAAATTTTTTTTTTTTTTGACTAGGCAGAAAAGTCCCATTCTGCATCCATTTACACCCAATATATCTAAAAAACGTGATCTCACACATTCTTTAAAATATATTTTTCATAGTCTTTGAAGCTCATATGGTGGGGAGCAAGGGGAATTGCATTTTTTTTCTTATTTACACCTTAAGTTTCTTTATTCTCTTTTTAATTCCTGTAAGAAGTCAAGTTACATTCTCCAAAGAAGATACATAAATGGCTAATAAGCACACAAATAGATGTAAAATGCCACTAATTATTAGAGAAATGCAAATCAAACCCACAATGTAATACTGCTTCACATTCAATAAGATGGCTATTACCAAGTTTAAAAAAAGCAGGAAATAACAAGTGTTAACAAGGATATAGAGAAATTAGAAATTTGTGCATTGCTGGTAGGAATGTAAAATATTACAGACACTGTGGAAAACAGTATGGTGGATCCCCCCAAAATTAAACCTAAAATCACAATGTGTCCCAACAAGTCTTCTTCTAGGTAGAATTTTTCTACCCCAAAGAATTGGAAACAGGGACTTGAACAGATATTTGTACACTCATGTTCATAGCAGCATTATTTGAAGTAGCCAAAAGGTGAAAGCAACTTGAGTGTTCATTGACAGATGAACAGATAAACAAAATGTGGTGTATACAATGCAATGGAATATTAATCAGCCTTAAAAAGGAATGAAATTCTGACACATGCTACAACATGAGTGAGCCTTGAAGACATTATGCTAATTGGAATGAGCCAGGCACAACAGAGCAAATATTACACGATTCCAATTACATGAGGTTCCTGGGGCGGTCAAAGTCACGCAGAGAGTAGAATGTGGCAGCCAGGGGCTGGGGCGGGAAGAATGGAGAGTTGCCTACAAAGGCGTGGAGTTTCAGTTTGGAAAGATGTAAAAGTTCTGGAGACTGATGGTGGTGATGCCTGTATAACAATGTGAATGTACTTAATGCCGCTGAACTATACATTTACAATGATTAAAACAGTAAATTCTATGTTACCTACACACGTTATCATAGTTTAAAAAATGAAAAAGGTCAGGACTGCTGGGCAAACCTGTACTTTTCCCCACTGAGGCTTCTTCCTCCCTCAGGGACTCTCCCATCTCTCATCCCAGCTTCCTCTCTCTACCGTAGTTCTTTCTGCACTCTTCTCCCTCTTCCCCAATTACAAAACTTTCTCTAAAGACAGATTGATTCCATTAATGCTCCCCTGTAGGTATTTGGGCCAATATGATAGCTTTCCCTGGTGTACTTTCATTTTAAGACTTATCTCTAATTGTTTTTCCAGTGAAGGTGGCCATCTGGGACCCCCTAAGATCTCTGTGCTTTGACCTCTGTGCCTCTGCAGAGGACTGATGTGATGGCTATCGATTCAGTCGGGAAAATGGAAGTCATTGTAGGTACTTCAAGCAAAGAGCAATTTAATATAAGGACTAAAGTTTCCAAGTTATTGGAAGAGGAGCACAAATGGGGTGAGAGGAGCCCAGTCAATCTCTCCGGCCCTAGAGGAGCCTACCTGCTTCCGAGCTCACAGGACTCGCACCCAAGCTGCCTGAGTGCTCAGTCGCTCTGGAGGCATCCTCTGTAGCCCTGCAGGAGCCCACTGCTGCCAGCAGCACTTCTGCAGAGGTTGGTATGAGCCTGCTGCCATCCAAGCTGGAGCCAGAAAAGGAATCCCTCTATCTGCCTCCTGCTCATGCACATGCCTCCCATGGGCAGAAAAAAACTGCAACCCTGCTGGCAGGGGAATCTGAGAAATGTAGTTTGCAGGTTTCTAGCCCTGGTGATCTAGGGAGCATAGGAAAGCGGGCGCTGAGCAGGCAATATGTGGCACAGACCCGGTGTTGTTTGGGAGTTGAAGTGAGCACCTTCATACAGACAGTTTGATCCCTGAGGAGACAGCCTCAGGCTCCGGAACAGTCACATCTCCCAGGTCGGACAGACCTGTTTTACTGGCTCTGGGATCTGGAGCAATATTAGCAGTAGTCATTTACCAAGCCACTTCAGAAAGCCCAGGACTCTGCAAAGTGTTTTAAGCCTCACACCACCAAGCCTGTAAGTAGGTTTTATGATTCCCATTTGCAGATGAAGAAACTGGGGAGGGGGGCAGGTCATATGGGAAGCAGGGATTCAAACCCAGGTGTGGAAAATTCCTCTCCTGCTGGACTCTCCCGGCTTCCACTTCCAACTCGCAGGCTTGCTGGGGAGTAGATGAGATAGATGCTGGATGTGCCCTTCCCGTTTCATGTTTCTATCCCTTATCCTCACGGCTCACCATTAGCCCCTGTTTTTAGTGAGCACCTCTGAGGACACCATGCACGGTGTGGTCTCCTTCACACCATGGTCTGCGCAAAGAGGGTGCTGGCCCATACTGCTGAGGCCTGCTTCTGGCAAATGGACCCTGTCCTGGACTGCAGAGGGAAGTCAGAAGACTTGGAGTTGTTTCTGCTGCTGGGTGACTTTTTTGCATTGTAACCTGTATTAGTTTCCCATGGCTGATGCAATAAATGACCACAAACCCGGTGACTTAAAACAATAGAAATGCGTTCTCTCACAGCTCTGGAGGCGGGAAGTCTGACATCAAGGTGTCAGCTGGGTCATGTTCCCTCCAGAGGCTCTCAGGGAGAAGCCTTCCCTGCCTCTTCCAGCTTCTGGTGGCTCCAGACATTCCTTCCCTAAGGCCACCTGAGTTTAACCTCTACCTCACTTTTCCACAGAGCCCTCTCTTCTGTATCTATTTGATCTCTTTCTGTCTCTGTCATTTAAGGCTACTTGTGATGGGATTTAGGGCTCACCTGGCTAACCCAGGATGATCGCCTCCTCTCAAGATCCTTAACTTAATCATCTCTGAAAGACCGTTTTCCTGAATAAGGTAATTCACAGGTTCCAAGGTTTGGGATGCAGTCACATCTTTGGGGACATCATTCAGCCCGCTACCCCGCCCTCTCTCAAGGGAGAAAGGAAAATGCAAGGAGGAGCTTTCTGCTTCCTCCTCTCAGGAGCACATCTTCGTGTCTGGGCCTTTCTCCTTCATTCTGTAGCATTTTTCCTCCAGTATCTTCTGGTCAGTGCCAAAAAAAAAAAAAAAAAATCAGAAATCTTGAGGATACACTAAACAGGGAAATATTTGCAAATGCAGCTTTTTGGCCTTCTTTGGTTGGGCAACATTAATAGACTCTGTCAGGCCTTATTTCCAGTTCAGGCAACACAACATTCCTGGTCAAAAATTCCTTTACAGTCCTCACTTCAAAGAAACTACTCAAAAGAGTCTTTCTCCTCTCTGGCCCTCTGCCTGCACAAAACAGGCAAGAGAAGCTTCTTCAGCTAACTTGCTCCCTGCTGGCGTCTTCTTTCTGGGCCTTATTTCATTAAAAAGCTTCTTCAGTGCTCTTCTCCCCCATTCCTGAATCATATCACATCAGTCCCTTGCAAGAAATTAACATTCAAATTTCCTATTTCCTTCCTCCCAGATTTCCAACCCGCCCCCCCCGCCCCAACATTCACATTTTCATCTCTCGCCGTCTTCCCAGGCTCTCATTAATAACAGCATAAAACACAAGCGTTGGACGACTCGGTGATATTTTCCTGGCCCAGGAAGAAAGGGGGTGATTACTCTTGATTCCAGGCAGGATTTGGGAGGAGCTTCCACTCTCCGAAACCTCAGTGGAAAGAAGACCAGCAGGCTCAGCCCTGTGCTGTCTCCACCTGGAGCAAGTGAGTGGACCTAAGTGGGGCCCATTCCCTGTGAAACAAGACTGGCAGGTCCTCACGCAAGTTGGCTCCAGATCTGAAGCAGGGGTTCCTTGCAGTGTCACTCACCATCTGGCAGACACTCTCATTCACTTCGTACTGGGGATCTGGCCTTCTGTTCTCCAAACACCATTTGAGTAGCTTCTATTTGTACAGTACTTCCAGTTTTGCAGAACTTCCCATGTAGATTCCTCTTCCATCCTGAAAACAAACCAGTGATGCAGTTAGCTGGTATCACTGAATTCATTTTACAGATAAAAAAAACCTGTGGTTTTATGGTTTGTACCAAGTCAACAGCAGGTAAGCGGCAAAGCTAGGATCCCAGTGCAGGAACTCTGGTAATGAGGGCAGTTCGCCTTCTGCTCCTGACCTTTTGTCTTATTCTGTTTTCCCCTCTTTTTCTTTCTTTGTCTTTTTACCTTCCCTGTTTATCTTCCTCTCTAGTCTAATTATTTCTGCCCATTCTCCTAGCCCTGAATTTCCACACTGGTTTCACTATTTACTAACTGGGTGACCTTGGGCACATTTCTTACCAACGGTGTGAATTTGGGCACATTTCTTGACCTCTCTGAGTTTTAGTTTCCTCATTTGAAAACAGGGATAATTCTGACTTCCACACAGGGCTAGGGTGGAGGTTTAATAAGAGTAGAGAGAGGCATATAGAGAAAGAGAGGGAGTGAGGTAGATAGAGTAAAAGAGAGAGAGAAAATAATAGTCTGGGGCACTCGGTTGACAGTCAGTAAGCATTTCCTTCACTTTTTAATATTGTGGACACCTGGCTAGAACTGTACACTTTTGTCCCCTGTGTCATCCTTATCACATAACTGTTGGATTTGATTTATCAGGAGAGTCTGGCTGTGCCTCCGTGACTATGAGCTAGAGCCCGATACATGTGGTGGAGTGATTAATAGCAGCCTGTCTCCAGAGCTCTGAGGGCGTGAGTGACACTCATTGCCCTGGCTTCACCTCTAATTCTGTATTGTCATACGTGGCTGTTTGGCCCGATAGAGGCCCTGTGGTCCTCAGCACAGCGTCTGGCTACAAGCCCTGGATTTCCTGAGTCACCAAGACAGATGCTCTGAGTGGAAAAGGAAAGGATACAGGGCGATGGCATTCACCCAGAGCTGGGTGTGAGCACAGGGTGTGTGTGCAGCGGCGCTCCATCCCTGACTGATCTCAGCCCTGGACAAAGTGTGAGCCGGAGAAGGCGCAGCAGAGACATGCCTGTGTGGGTTTCACCCCCATTCCAGCAGTGCCATTGTCTGGTGCTCTCCCAGTGAGAAATTCATGGTTGAGACAGCATGCCTGGAAATGCAAGAGCCCAAGGGTGCTGATTTGCTTTCGGACGTTCTAGTTGCTGACCACCCATCTTCTGTAAATGAGATAGCATTATTTTGCAAAACCAGCTACTTACCTACTTCTATTCTGCAGATATCTGACTGCCTCAGCTAAACAGAATGGGATGTATCATCGTTACCTGCTCAAGTTAGGCTTTTCTTCCGCCACCTACGTGTCTGGAGCATTGTTGTCTGTGGCTGGAAATAAACCTTGAGGCAGAGCATTCACTGATTCTGTTCAAAGGAAAAGGCAGCAGTGAATATGTCTGTTCTTTCCCAAGCCAGTCAGTTATCAACTTCTGCAACAGTACTTCTGGTAATCAGTTAGGAATGGGGAGGCCAGGGTCCTGGTCAGCTGGGCCAGACTCCCTGATGTCAGCCTAGCACCAGGGTTGGAGAAAACCCACAATTCCTGTTTGAGATTATACAGTTGGATGCTGTTTCTCTTGGCTTCAACTATAAAGGCTGGTGCCCAGAGCCAATCTTTGGCAAACTGAGAAGTATGAAGTTTGTTTCCCTCTAAGATTCCCAGCATCCCTCTCAATCACTTTTCCTCTTTATTCCTTTCCAAGTTCCCTAGGACTTCCCCCTTCCTGTACCTCATCCACATGCAAACTCTGCAAAGATCTGAGCCACACTATATGTGTAGGTGGCTGATCATGTCTAGAGCAGTGCTTCTCAGCTCCACAGCATGTATGACCCTTCTGCAGTGCTGAAATTCAGATTCCTGCTTTGGGTGGGGTCTGAGACTCTGTTTCCTACATGATCTCGGGTGAAGCTGATGCGGCTGGACCATAGACCATGCTTTGAGCAACGCATTGGTGAGACCTCCAGTCCTTCCCTGTGTTTCTCCGTTACTCCTGCACTACCACACTCACAACACTTCTGACACCAGATGTATGGGTTTCCCCCACACCAACCAGTTCTCTGCAACACTACCTGTATGCCCTACAACTTAACTCAATTCTAACACTATCTACCTGGAGAGAGAGTCAGATACCACAGGTGAAGGGCTCAGTCCCACAAGTTTGCCCCCTCCACGCTTCAGATGCCAAATGCAAGTGGTGATAGGTCCCCAGGCTACCAAGACTTCCGTCAGACTTGGTTACAAATCCGAGGTTCCCATGACCTCCTTCCCCTTGGGTTCAATATTTTGCAGCTAACAGAACTCAGGGAGACACTTACTTATGTCTACCAGTTTATTAAAGGGTATGATAAGGGATGCAGATGCACAGCCAGATGAAGCAAGGTGTAGGACAGTCTTGAGCACAGAAGCTTCCATCCCAGTGGAGTTGGCATGTGTCACCTTCCGATACATGGATGTGTTCACCCACCTGGAAGCTCTCCAAACCCCATACTTTTGGGATTTTATGGAGATTTCATCATGTAGGCATGATCAGTTATTAACTTCACTTCCAGCCCTTTTCCCCATTCTGGAAATGAAAGGTGGGGCTGAAAATTCCAAGTTTCTAGTCCTGGCTTGGTCTTTCTGGTTACCAGCCTCCAACCAGGAGCCCATCCAGAGTTGCCTCAGTAGAATAAGGGATGCTCCTATTGCTCTTGTCACGTAGACATTTACAAGGATTTCAGGAGCCCTTGTGAGGGTGGAAATACATATATATATTGGCCTCCACCTTATATTGGCCTTCCACAATATATATTGCCCAGTGCTACTGGGCAGGGATTGGGCCCAGAGTGGGTCTTCCTCAGGCCAACTGGTTGTATGTGGGTTCTTGATTTCATGCAGGAAAGATTTCACAGCACAACTCCTGGTGATTTTGAGAGTATATTTATTAAAGCTGGGGACAGTGAAACAAAGGAAGGGCTTAAGGTAGAAGAAACAACAGGAGAGAGCCTAGAGGGGCTGCTGTGGCTCTCTAGAAACATTATAGGAAAGAAGTGATCCATGCTGGGCTGCATGAATTCACTGAGAAGTAAAAGTCACAGTGACAGAAGTGAGCCATGGTGGGGCTGCTATTAGCTCACTGGGAAGTCAGAGAAAATGGGGCCTTGTAGACAGGTTCAGGGTATAAGCCTGGATGAGCTGATGCTGCCTGCTGCTCCCCTAGTTGCAAGTCTCATGGGGGCTGTTAGAGTTTAGGAGAAAAGGAGCGGAGGTACAAGGTGTGGGCATGCTCTAGTGAGAGTGCGCCGTGGCGGGTCCTTTGTCTTGAGGCTTTTTATCTTTCTTCAGCTGGTGGGAGTCCTAGGGTAGGTCTCAGGGGAGGGTCTTAACAGAATATCTATTAGCTTTCCAGGTGTGTCCTTCATTATGTTGATTCATCAAACTGTGCATATAGAGGGGTCAGGGTTATTTTCTGGTTAGTTTTATTTTTAAAGAGTGTCATTGAAGAGGGACCCGACTGAGGCAGGTCTGCCCTGAGACAGTCTGGGGTGTGTGAACCATTTGCTCCTCAGTGTCCTTGGTTAGGGAAGACAAAACCTTGTGATTCATTAGCTGACTGTAAATTGCTCAGATTATTTGGCCCTGTTTAATTATTTTGTCTCAGTTTCCCTTATTCCACTTGTCAAGGAATTTCCCTAGCTTCTCACTATCCTGCCTCATTAGTAGCAAAGCTTTAAACTAACCCTAAGGAGAGAGAATGGAAATGGAAATTTCCCTCCTTTGTCTCCTTTGTTTAGGAAAGTGGGTGTGCTTGTATGTGCTCATATTTTCCATATTTCCTAGTAAATAGCTATATCCTTGTGCTCTTTTCAGATCTTGCACAATGATTGGTTTGCTTGATCAAAATTCTAAATTAGTTGCTCAAGTATCAGTTCCCATTGATGCATAGTCATGATAAATATAATTTTCACTTTTGGAAATGTGTCTTCTGCCAAAATACCCTGATCTCTCATTTTGGTAAAGATCAATCAATCAGACTGAAATTAAGTTTCTTCATATTTTTCTACTGTGTGGGGGCAGGGATGAGTAGGGAGAAAGCCAGAGATGGAGCCAGAGGAGATGGCTCAGCTTGTGTCTATGCCTTTACCCACCCCTGCAAGTCAGTGCATCTGGTGAACTGTCAGAAGAAAGGATTTGCCTGAGAAACTGAAGAGCCTGCAGATGGGAACTCATCTTCAAGGCAGAATCCCACTAATCAGTCAGACTCAAGACCAAAACCTTAATTCTCAGTAACACAGGCGGGTCCTCATCCCAGCCTTCTACTGACTTGATATTCAGGTCATTGGAGAGAGAAAGCTGTGTGTGAATACAAAAAGCTATTTTCATGAATGATTCTCCAAGAGATTAACCTGGTGCCCTTTTAACAGAATGTTATACATAAAAGAGAAGATCAACTTCAGGATCTCCCCATCTCCATTGCTCTAGCCGGGTTTCTCCTGGAAGCTGAGCCATGCCTGCGGGGGGTGGCAGACGTGGCCAGCAAAGGTAGTAGCAAAGCCTTTGAAATTTAGGAGCCTTGCCTGGAGCCCAGGAGGGCAACAGGGCAGGGAGAGAGGGGTACAGAGTGGGGAAGGCACAATGGACCCATGTGGGGAGCTAAATGATTTCATTCATATGAGACAAGCTCTCTGCAGCCTTCCAAGAATATTAGGTAAGAGGTGACTGTGGAAGGGGATTTTCCTGGGGGGCTGAGGTTTTGCATTTCTGGTAGAAATAAAAAGCTAGGGCTGCTCTCTCTCAGTTACCCGGGGCTGTGCTTAGGTGCAGAAGGAGAGCAGCCAGTATGCCTGTGGCCCAGAGCTGGGTTTGTTGCAAGACCTATGTGACCCCGCAGAGATCCTTCGAGAAATACTGCATAGGCCAAGAGCTGAAACTGATCGGAGAGTATGGGCTCCAGGAGAAATGTGAGGTCTGGCGGATCAAATTTACCCTGGCCAAGACCCATAAGGCTGCCCGTGAGCTGCTGACCCTACGAGAAAGACCAATGGCGTCTGTTGGGAGGCAATGCCCTGCTGCGGCGCCTCAAGCACATCAGGGTGCTGGACCAGGGCAAGGTGAAGCTGGGTTACACCCTGGGTCTGAGATCGAGGATTTCTTGGAGACGCGCCTGCAGACCCAAGTCTTCAAGCTGGGCTTGGCCGAGCGCATCCACCATGCTCGCATGCTGATCCGCCAATGTGACATCAAGGTCCACCAGCAGGTGGTGAACATCCCGTCCTTCATTGTCCGTCTGGTCTCCCAGAAGCACATCAGCCTCTCCCTCCGGTTCCCGACTTGGGGGTGACCACCCGGGCTGTGTGAGGAGGAGGCACAGCCGGAAGGGCCAGGACGGGGCTGGAGCTGGTAACTGCGGCGAGGATTAGGCCCCCTCATTTAGCGCCTAGACTGTTGCAGTGTCTAGTTTTCCAGTCAGATAATGAAACAGATCAACACTTTAAAACAAACTAACTAACAAAAAAGCCTAAGGCTGCGAACCTAATTTCTTCAAAATCCCATGTGTTCAGGCCTCCATTCTGTGATTCAAAAACCGAACATAAGACATGATGAATGGTTAGGGGTCTACACACAGGTGCCCGTCACAGCAGCTCTGGCCTTGTCTGCTCTTTCTTATGGGGCTCCGTGTATCATGTCACTCAAGGAAAGGGTCCCAGGGCAAAATCCCGAGCAAGGTGCTCCCCAAGGGCCTGGGCAGGACCAAGGCCCTACAGCTCTTCCATAAGGAAGAAATAAATGGTGAGCCCTGTGATTAGGTTTAGGAACAGGGCTTCTCAGAGCCAGGGCCAGGCCAGGAGAAGCTGTGGCCAGGGAGGGAACTCCTAGAGTCTAGGCACTTCACAGTGCAACAACATTCCGTGCTGACAAAGTCCACTCCCCTGTACACACCGAAGCCATCAGGACACTCTGCGGCTGTGGATCCTTGAGGTGAGTGCTGAAGTCCCTGGAGGAAATGGAGGTAGGCAAGGCCCCAGACCTCGCAGGCTATTTTAAACCAGGAATGAAGAAGCTCTTGCTCACATTCTTAGCTTTGCAGTGTTTAAATTCAGACCCCATCACCAGCTGGCATCAGCAACTATCCATGCCCCCAGGGGAAAAGTCCATTTCTAAATTAACCAGAACCCAAATCAGAGACCTCATTCTACCATGATTGAAATGTTCCGAGTAATGGGATTTTAAGTAAATTAGCTATTCATCATGGAAGCGGTATTATAGATAAATACCATACCTCATTGTGATTCTAAGCTGTCCACCAGTCATCTCCTTGCAGGAGAAAAATAGAAGAATTAATGTGGTTCTGAACAGTGATCTGCTTAATGATTTCAAGGTTTTTATCTGGAGAGGGTTTCAATAAACTACTTTAAAAGAAGTGGAATGCAAAAAAAAAAAAAAGTGTGTGAAGGGCTTGGATAATTGCTGAAAGTTTGGTTCTTTAGAGCTGGAAATCAACAAAAAGTGTGAATGTTATGGAAAGATTTTTGAGTACTTATTCAGGAGAAACTAAATAGAAAATCAATCAGGAAAATTAAAAATTCATAAATCCAATTGCTTCTAATTGGCTCAGAACATAGTACAGAATTCAAAATGTTTACTTATGAACAGCTCTGTCTCTTACAATTATGGAAAGAGTATTTGGGTTACTCTTTTCTCTTCTATCAAATAGAATTCATAAAGGCCAAAGCAACCCTGCAAATGATTCAAGCTGAAAAACTCTTCATTATGGTCATTTATGGAGAAAATCCTACTAAATATTAATCAAGCTAGGAAGAACATATTTTTATTTCAAATCTTTAATTTTTTATTAAGCCCCTACTATGAGCAAATTAGCTATGATTCTTGAGAACTCACACTTTAGAAGAGGAAACAAATGAATGCCTAATTAACCTTAAGACAAGTATTGGTGCAATAAGGGCTTAGTAATAGAGATATCACCACATACTACAGGAAGAGAGAGGGACACAGATTATTTTAACTAAGAAGATCTGCAAAGGTTTATCGGGGGTAAGACGACATTCTACCCAGAGAGAACACTTGAAGCAAATGTCCAGTGACAATGGGAGCTAAGCTTGGGGAAAGCAGGATATTTTATTATAACTTAGAAGAACATAATATTTATATATAACACTGTAATCTCTTCCTCTCCATCTCAAACTTTGGTGGGTACCCATAATTTATGCACTACCCTCATTTCTCTTGCTAGGATGAAAATTTCCCAATAAACATACGTTTTTAAGTGTTACTGACTTAATAGGTTATCCCTCCCAAAGGGTACTTGCTTTCTTAAAAAATTTTTTAAATTTTTTATTTTGTATTTGTTTAAGGTACAGAAGATCTCAAGATAGGGAAGTAGTCTCGACTGAAGCAGTAAGAGCAACTTTAAGAAGCTTCTAACCCACTTTTCTTTATCATGAGCATTTTCAACATTCCAAAGATCGCTCAGTGTTTGTTTTCAAAATGGGCATGGGGAAAAGACCACATTCTGTTCTAAGGTATTAAACTTTCTCTGATGGAGGAATTTCAGGCACCTGTGTGAAGATAGTATTTTCAGGTGGGAAGATTTACCCAAGAAGATTCCTTGGGAGTTACTTTAGTATAGTGAGAGGAGCACATGATTTAGAGACACAAATACTGGGTTTCAGTCCCAGCTCTGCCTCTTGAAGCATTAAGTCTGGGGCAAGCTACTCTGCTTCTCAGAGACTAGACTTCCAAGTGTGCGAACTGGAAGCGATCGGTGATTATTCCCAAGCCCAGATTAGGGTACAGCATCCCCTCAGATCACAACAGAAGGTGGCAACTGATTTCACCTGAAAGCAAAGTCATCCCTAGTACAGGATGCAGCAGAAGCGAAGGACGCTGGTGGTCATCAGAGAAGCTGCGTGTTTAGACCATGAGGACCTCGTGTCCTTCTAGTCAGAAAAACTCAGATCCCTCTCCTACTGCTCTACTGACTCCCATACCCTTCTCTTCCCAACCAGTTTCTCCTAGCTGAATTGGTCAGCTTTCAGCTCTTAGAGGAAACTTATTTCTTGCCGGAGGCTTTCTCTCACCCATCCAAGCAGGTTGGGTCTTATATATTCTCACTCTCAAGGCAACTTCTAATTTACTAGCTGTCAGTGTTTATATTCCTTGCTAGACTGTAAGATTCACAAGGGTATCAGATCAATATGGTTTACTGCCTGGCCCTTAGTAGGTGGCCTTAAATATCCTTGAGTGAATTAATAACGAAAAGGGAAAAAGAAGAAAGGGAGGGAGGGAGGAAGGGAAGGCAAGCCCTGTTCAAATAAATTCTATCATAACCAAATAGACCATCTAGAGGACTGAGGATGCTGTGTTCAGGCTGGTGTGCCAGCTGCTAAGGAAGAATTAGGAGTCACTGCCATTAATATGCTATGATCTTTCTGAAAAAACGAAAAGGCAGCACCAGGGCCCACTCATTATTACATATGTCAGCTTTGCTTTCTGCGCTATTCTTGCTAACGTTTAAATGCCAACATCACAACCCTGGGGCCTCATGAACTGCACACAGTAAATCCCCGTGAACTGACATTCTTCTGCTGCTCAGCAGAGAACTTCAGAATATCTTTCACTTGCTTTGCAAACTGGACGTCTTGTACTAAGTATGGTAGATGAACGTTTTAAGACTTCAAAAATTACAAGAGTATTCCATCAGAAGACATTCTGCTTCTGTTTGCAATCAAAAATATTTTATAGGATCTAAGAGTGGAGAATGTGAACTATGTCTTTTATTTTTGTCTCGACTTGAGAGAAGATTCCAGCAGGGCGTATAGTGGGGTTAGAGAGAGGTAAGGATGTGATGATAGGGTGCATTGGGACTTGGCATTCAGTTCAATGCAGAGAATATCTATTGAGCACTTATTGGATTGAGTGGTTCAAAACAATACCAAGTGCCAGACATATATTAGTAATTAAAATGTTTTGTGCAATTATGGTGCTAGGTAATGAACAATCTCACTCAATCCTTTTGGCTCTATAGTTGGTATTGTACTACTTTTTTCTTAACTTCACAGATGAAGAACCAGGGTTATACATGGAGAAAAAGAAAAAATAAAAACAAAATAAAATTATGCCCAAAGACACATAAACATTAAGTGGTGAGGCCAGGAATCCAGCCGGCCAGTCTGTGCTCTTAGTTTTGCTGGGAGGGACAGGGCCCCGTGCAAGTGAGACGGCAGAGATATCATGAGGAGACACAGTCTCTATCGCTGAGAACCTCACAGTCCACCAAGATGACTCAGAGCAAGAACCCAGATTCTGTCATATTTCTTATACTTCTTTGTAGTCATAGAGTTTTCCTTTGGAATTGGAGAGAAGCCTATTTCACCTTGTACCTGCCATCCCTACAATGCCTTCTGCCCGTGTGATCCTGCCACCGTGAGGCCACCACCAATTGGACCAAATTACAGAGAAAGGACACTTTTAAAAAAAATCCTCACGTGAGGATTGATTTTAGAGAAAGAGGAAGGGAAAGAGAGAGAAACATCGATTGGTTGCCTCCTATAAGTGCCCCAACCAAGGATCGAACCCAAAACCTAGGTATGTGCCCTGATCAGGAATCAAACCCACAACCTTTTGGTACATGGGACGATGCTCCAACCAACTGAGGCACTCAGCCAGGGTGAAAGTACTTTCTAGGCAGAGAAAAGAGACTCTGAGAAGTCACTGAGCTAATATTTTTCCAGGAGCTGAGATAAGAGTGGTATGGGGAGAAAATGAGAGAGAGAGAGAGAGAGAGAGAGAGAGAGAGGCTCAAAGCTAGACTGAAAGATGTTATCTAACCCTGCGGCCCAAGAACTTGGCACCCTTTAAAAGTTTGTTCTTTAAATATTTACTTGGCATTTGTTTAACTGAGAGGCCAAGCTCTGCCTGGAAAAGGGCAGAAGAACTGGCTGTGCTCATTTGCTCCACTGTCCTAATTTTGCTCTGAACCCAAACATCGTGTACAACTTAGCCAGGCGGAGGTAGCTGGGACCTCCCTACTTCATAGTGTCCCTCTCCACAGACCTTGGATCGGGCCCCAGCCATCATCTATTTAATTTCCGGTATACCCCTTGGGGATCGCCTTCTCTCCCCAACATTCCTGAGTCAAAATTTCCCGGCTCAACTTCCCCCACCCACTCAGTCTTAATCTTTCCAAAAACACGCAGTAATCTCTAGTAGGAGACATTTCTCTGGTAACAATTTGGTGCCTGGATATGTTTTTTTGTCTCTACAGAGGCGCCCCCAATGGAATTGCTCCAGGCCTGTCCTTAGCCTGTCTCTGAGGTAAGGATAGGTGAATTGGAGAGTGTCGAGTTCATGATCACACGGAGGGCTGACCTAAGGTGTTGGGAGCCATTGGAGGGCTTTACACGGAGTGATGAGGCTTATGGTCTAAGCTGACTACCCTGGAGGCAGTGGATGGAACCCCGCACAGGCCACCATTGGTGGGTCTGGAGAACTGAGCATGGGGAGAGTTGGAGGGGGTAATATTAGTACCTGCTAATTTTAAGTCTGCCCAAGTCCCCAACCTTGTTTCCCCTCCCCTCCCCTCCCCTCCCCTCCCCTCCCCTCCCCTCCCCTCCCCTCCCCTCCCCTCCCCTCCCCTCCCCTCCCCTCCCCTCTTTCTTTCTTTCTTTCTTTCTTTCTTTCTTTCTTTCTTTCTTTCTTTCTTTCTTTCTTTCTTTCTTTCTTTCTTTCTTTCTTTCTTTCTTTCTTTCTTTCTTTCTGTAATCACCATTGTCATTGTGGTTACCTTCACTCATGAGGTGCAGGGCCCAGTACAAAGTAAAAATGCAGAGCCTCTTGCTTATAAATTACTAAGAATTTCAAGGACAGGGGTGCCTTTCTGAGCAAAGGGCTATGGGATGGCATAGGTCACACACCCATGAAGCTGCCCTGCTGGTAGTCACACCTTCTCTGTCCTAGTACTTTCCACTATGGCAGCTCAGCTATTCCGTTTCAACTTCTTTGATTCTTTGTTGACTCTACTCTACTTCTTCTGCTTTTTAGTGTCCACTTACTGACTTCTTTCTGTGTGTCACTTGGCCTCTGTCCTGCTACTGGTTGATGATTTTCTCTAAATGTCTCATTTTCAGAGCCCTCATAAGAGAGGGTCTGATAGGTTGAAATACTATCTAGTAGAGATCATTTTTGTTGGGAAGAACCTTAGCAGTAATTAAAGTCAAAGACATAGGCTGACCTTCACTCAGTTATACACTCCTGGCCAGGATGGCAAAAGCAAATGGACAAAAGGGGGTCCTGGGTGGGGCATTCACACATGTACAGTTGTAGACTCCTCTTCAATCAAAAATCTAAGGTCCTTGTATAGCCTCTAGAACTATAAAGAATTATAAGAAACTTGATAGACTCTTTCTTCCTCCACCATAGGTTTGTAAACTTATTGGGGAGAAAGGAGATAAAAACCCAAGTCATGCTGTGAAGTGCCTCATAGGATTGTATGAGAAATGTACCTCACCGGTTATGCGCACCCCCTGCCCCTGCCCTCCCAGTGGTAGCTGGGGATTCAGATACCCATGTTATATTCCTGTCCCCACCACTTGATTGTCACTTGTGTTTGGGAACATTCTTTTACTTCTCAGTGCCTCAATGTTCTTGTTTATAATATTACAGCAATAAAAGTACAGTCCAGACCTCAAAGAGTTTTATGAGATTATACGAGATCATCTATTCCTGGCGTGGTAAATAATCTGGCCTAATATTTTCTACCATAAATATTTCTCTTCCTTGATTCTTAAATTTCTTCTTCCCTTCTTGGACAGCCAAATCATATCCCCCTCTGTCCAGGAGGCCCATGATCCTTTCTGCTCCTGTAGTTCTGCTGAGAGTATTTCCACCACTTAGTGTGTCCTCCCTTCCCTTCCCTTCCCTTCCCTTCCCTTCCCTTCCCTTCCCTTCCCTTCCCTTCCCTTCCCTTCCCTTCCCTTCCCTTCCCTTCCCTTCCCTTCCCTTCCCTTCCCTTCCCTTCCCTTCCCTTCCCTTCCCTTCCCTTCCCTTCCCTTCCCTTCCCTTCCCTTCCCTTCCCTTCCCCTTCTCATTTAACCCTGACCTGTCTTCACAGCCCACCCTAAGTCCCAAGACATTCATGCAACTTTCCTTGATTATTTCAACTCACATACGAAGACTCACAGAACAAAACCAAGTGTCAAAAAGACTTAGTCCTCAGAGTGTAGCCCCTTTTTACAGCTCAGGAAACTGAGGCTGACAAAGCCTAACTTTTCTGTCTTTCCTGATCTCCTATTTACATCACTCATCTGTGTCATCCGTCATAGCCCTCAATCATCCACTGCCTCTGTTCCTCCTCCTTGTCTTCATAGCTACTCATCTTAGCATTCAGATCTCAGCTCCTATGACTCTTTCCCAGCCTTCCTTTCCCCAGAATAGATCAGCCCTACAAGCTATCCTTTCTCATAGCTACTCATTCTTCCCCTTGGAAAGCTTCATCAAAGAACAATTCAGGAATTACTGCTGAGTTAGTTGTTAATTGCCCATCTCCCTCATTGGATGAAAGCTTTAAAAAAAAAATCAGATATTTGCTGGGTACCTACTGTATGCACGGTGATGTGCTGGCTATTGGGGATTCAATGGTGAAATAGACAGATTTGGTCTCCACCTTCATGGATTTTCTTTAAAGCTAACAAATTAAAAAGTGAAAATAACCTTTTGGGAGCTCTCATGAACTGGAAATAGCTAAAGAAAATGAAAAGTATTGGAAATTGTATCCCCACTAAACTGAGACAGAATAGTGAAGTTATTTTTACAACCAAACATAAGCTAACACAAGTATTTCAAGTGCTCCAGGTAACATACCAAAGAAAAAGGTTTTCAACACGAAATATCACTTTCTTTAAGCTAGATTCTTCTTTCAAAGGCCAAGAGTCAACATTTACTCATCTTAGTTGTCTAAACCACTCTAATGCTTTGTTTTTTCCAGCTGTTTGTTTCATAAGAACAACCTAGCTCCCTATTACACAAGAGGCATGAACCCTGAGCACCTGAGCGGTTACTTTCTTTTGTAAACCAATCTGAGAGCAAACAAAACCCTTCATTTGAAGGTCAAGACTATCCTTCATCCTTTACTTAAAAAGAAATCAAGTCTTGTGAAATGGCACTAAATTATAAGCACACAAACCACTTAGAGTGAGACTAGTAATTTTATAGGCTTCTGATTGTCCACTTACAGAAACCACCTTCTGCTGGTCTGTTTGAAAATACTCTCCTTAGAGATTACAATGTTTATACCATCCTTTGAAAGTTAGGTTTCAGTTGGCATTTCTGCTTAGTATCTTGTAGGCAACTTAACATCAACAAGCCCCAAACTCGCCCAGCCGGGTGTGGCTCAGCGGTTGAGCGTCGACCTGGGATCCAGGCGATCAGGGTTCGATTCCTGGTCAGGGCACATGCCCGGGTTGCCGGCTCTATCAATGACTCTCACATCGTTGATGTTTCTATCTCTCTCTCTCCGTCTCCCTCTCCTTTCCTCTCTCTGAAGTCAATAAAGATGTATTAAAACAAAGCAAAAACAAAAAAAGCCCCCAATTCACTTATGATCCAGTAACTCTTTCTATTCTTACTATCTGTTAATGACACCTCTAAACCAGAAATCTGAGATTCAGTCTCTTATTCAAATACAAATCCCTGCATTTTTAACCAGTCATTGTGACAACCAGTCATTGTGACACACATTCTCAGACATACTCAAGTGCCGCTCCAGCTGATGATCCCCACTAAGAGAAAAGTCCATACTTCTTAATATGGTCTACAAAGTCTTCCTTACCTCTACCTAGACTGATGGCCTTCTGCCCTCCTCCCACACACTTGGTTCTCTGTCAACAGTTACTGCTGAGCTGTGACATCTCCTCCAACTTCCTCACCCAACTAACTTCTCATCCTTCAAGATTCCCTTCAGGGTCTCCTCCTTCCAGAAGCCTTCCTCGGATATCCTTCACTTTGTCCCTCTTTGCCCCCTCCTCTTGCCCGCGCTTACTCCAGCACTGATTGGACCAGTGCTTCTCCTCTGTGCACATCGCAACCTGGAACACTATCCTAAGACTGATCAAATTACAATGACCTGTGCATTCTTTACTGCTCCACTAATGTTCCTTGAGGACAGTGTGGAAGAGACAGACAGCTGTACTTCTCAGGTCTCCCTTCAGGTAAAACTTGCTGTCTATAGTAGTGTATTAAGGCTGCTGAAACAAATTCCCAGGAACCAGTTGGCTAGACAACAGAAAGTTCTTGTCTCATAGTTCTGGAGGCTAGAAGTCTGAAGTCAAGGGGTCAGCAGGTGATGCTCTCTCCAAAGGCTCTAGGGTAGGATCCTCCTTGCCTCTTCCAGCTTCTGGTGGCTCCAGGTGTTTCTTGGTTTGTAGCTGTGTAACTCCAATCTCTGTTTCTGTCTTCACATGGCCTTCTCTTCTTCTCTGTCCCTTCAGCTCTTTTGTCCCTTATTTGGACACTTGCCATTGGATTTAGAGTTTACCTGGGTAATCCAGGATGATCTCACCTCAAAACCTTTAATTATATCTACAAAGACCCTTTTTCCAAACAAGGCCATAACCACAGGTTGTGGGGTCTAGGGGGTGGGTGTACCTTTTGGGAGGCCATTGGTCAACCCACTTTACTGTCCAACTGTGAAGAGTAGATTCAGCAAGTAAGTAGACTCTGGCCGTCAGCTGCTTCAGGGGCCGAGGGATCAGCTCCATGAAAGAGCCTCATTAGACTGATTGTAGAAAACTGGGGTGGGTCACTGAGAATTAGGTCACCTTGTCACCTGGCCTATGACAGGATGAATGGAAACATCCACAGCTAAATTCTATCTCCTTTACTTTCATTCCTTCATACTCACCACGACCCACTTTCTCTAGTTTCTTTCCATGCAAGGATTTGTCCAGAGCCTTTTAAACTCCTCACTGAATGAGACGTTGAGGCTGCTATAGGAGAAGACTAATAGATTCCCTTGTCCTTCTGGAGCCAACCCTCCTAATAAAGAAGATGGAGCAGTAAGAACCAGGCAGCGACGATTAAGTGCCAAGATGAATGGTAAGGAGAGGTGACAGCTTCAGAGAAGAAGCAAGGCTGGGCTCTGTCAGCCTCAATTTCCTGAGCTGTAAAGAGGGCTGCACTGAGGCCTAAGTCTTTTCAACACACCGTTGTGCTCTGTGAGTCTCCACATGTGGCTGAAATTACCCAGGAAATTCTAAGAAGGCCTCGGGACTTAAACTGGGATGCGAGGGACAGATGGAGCTTAAATAGGGGGAAGAAAGTGGGAACAGTCCAGCCTGAACTAAAGCATGGGGGCAGCAGGAGCATGGGCATCCTGAGGGAGACGGAGAGGATTTGCTGCCCTGGAGGGGGAAGGAGGGGAGAAATGGCTCAGGATTAACAGATAGACAGTCAGGGTCTGGGTGGGAAACAGGAGATGAGGTAAAGCGGGCGGGTGTGCAGGCCCTCAGCTGAGGCCCGTCTGTTAACAGTGTGGTCACAGAGCCATCGAAGGAGCTTCAGAAAAGGGAGGCGCGGGGGTTATAAAAGTGGTATTTGTTTTTTAAGAAAAGTATTGGAGACACGGTATAGGTACAGAAAGGTGAGTGACCAGAAACTGGACATCAACACAGGCCACTGTTGCGGTTGCCCAGGTGTGTGGCGTGATGGGACTTGGAATGAAGGCAGCAGTCGTATTAGAGACCCATCTGAGTTGTTGGGTTATTAATGTGAACTTTGAAGAGAGAGAGGAATCTTAAATAACCCCGGAGTTAAGATCCTGGGAAACACCTGGAAGTAGAAACACTTGGGAGTCAAGATTAAAAAGACCATGAGCCTGCTTTGGGACACTGAGTTGCAGTAATGTCAGGACATTCAAACAGAAATGCCCAGCTGTTTGTTAGAGATGCCTCATTGCGGCCTGTCACTGCCGCGGCATTGTCCTGTCACAGTCTGTCCTAATGGGCTGTCTCTCCATCGCTGCTGGGAAGACAGCTCCAGTTAACTCCACAAAGGCCTTCTCTGTCTTATCTTGAAGGTGACCTTTTCCTTAATTTACGATATCTACTCCTGCATCTTTTGGTGTGTTAGCATCCATTTCCCACTCTCTAGTGGCTGAGAGCCATGAGGGGCGCAGGACAGCATCTGATTGTTCACTGAGCACCAACTTTGTGCCAGGCACTGTGCTGGGCACTGGGCATCTACAGTGAGTAAAATAAACTTGATCCACTTTGTGGTGGGGAAGATAGCTGCCAAATGAGGGTGAGAGGAGTGTAAGAAAGGGCAACACTCTTAGGATATAAAACAGGAAGGTCTGAAGAAACCTGAGGGGCTATGGGAGGCTTTAAAAGAAACCACTTTGAAGTGAAGCCCTGAAGACACTTGGGAGTAATCCAGGGCAGGGCTGCAGGGCTGCATGACCCCAGGGACACCTTTCCCACTGCACTCTGGAGATGTGGAAGGAAAGGATCCAAAGGCTGGCTGGGAAATGTGGTGGGGGTGGGAGGCAGATGGTGGGAGGAACCCCTGAGCCGATCAGAGTTTAGATAGTGACTCATGCTAACTAAACTCATAAGGCATTAATAAATATAAACCAGCATAGCTGTTTGCTAATTTCATGAGAAATTAGAGTGTATGTCTGTCACACAGACTAGAGATTGACAGCCTTGAGGTGCTGACTCATGCTAACTAAGTTCCCAAGGCATTAATATATGCAGGCCAGCATGCCAGTTTGTTAAATTTCTGTGAGAAACAGTGTCAATGTGTCAGGCAGACCACAGATTGACAGCCTATCCTCTCCCTGCGTGGGGGCTCCCTGGGAAGCCAATTATCCCAGGGTTTCATGGTGAGCCTGGAATCAGAGGAAAGAGCAGTCAGTTACACAACCTGAGGACTCAAGGACTTTGGGCTCTGTGTCTGATGTGTCCAGCTCTTGTTGGGGACAGGCTCAGTGGATCTGTCAGGGGAAAGAGGCAAGGTGAGGGTCAGCCCACCATAACCTCTTTAGACTTCTCTGCTCCAAAGCTTATTAACATTCCCGATTCTCATTCCCTTCCTTTAAATGTGTGAATGCTACCTGTAGTTTGGGATTAACCCATTTATTGCGCAGCTTCATGCAATCATCCGTATGTGTTGATTTTGGTCATTGAACTCTAAGGGCACTCCCATTGTTCAGGTTCTTGGTGTCACCCTTCTGCTGTGCTCTACCCACTTTTACAAGCTAACTTGGTATCTTGGGTCATTGTAGTAACAGGTATATCTATGGTTTTAGGGCTAGCTGAATGTAAATCACCCTTCAACCAGGTAAAAAGCAGGATAGCTGTGGGGTATAAGTTAAGTCGTCTTGCCAACATACAAACTCACACCTCTTGACTTCTGTTTCACCCTCTCCCTGGTCCCTGTGCAGCCCTGGCTAAATGCTGCCTTGCCACCAGGCCTGACCTTCACTGATTCCTTTCAGTCTGGATACTTAGCATGGAAGGCAGAGTAATGCCTCCTCCTGGAACTCGTGGATATGAGCCTTCCATAGATGTGTGCAGTTAAGGATTTTGAAATGGGAAGACTGTTGTGGATTATCTGATCCCAGTGTATCACAAGGGTCCTTATCAGGAAAACAGACAGGACAGTGAGAGAAAGAGATGCAATGACAGAAGCAAGAGGCCAGAGAGAGATTTAAAGATGTTATTCTGCTGACTTTGAAGTTGGAGGAAGGAGATACACGCCAAGGAATGGGCAGCCTCTAGAAGCTGGAGAAGGCAAGGAAACAGACTGTTCCCTAGAGCCCTTAGAAGGAACACAGCCCTGCTGACATCTTGATTTGAGGACTTCCGGCATATAAAACCAGAAGGTGATAAATTTGTCTTGTTTAAAACCATTAAATTTTTATAATATGTTACAGCAGCAGTAAGAAACTGATACACTCAGTTTCTCCTACTTGGCAATGCCCATCTTGCTCTCTAGAGCCTCATCACTCCAGACACACCAGAGAGCCTATTGGTGGGAGACAAGGTACCCAGTGTTTATGCAGGGTGAGAGCTATGTTTGTCACAAGCAGTGCAGCATTAAAATCTTTCTTCAGCTCCTGGCTGCATACGCATATATGGTGATTCCACTCCCTAGGCCCAAATACAGGTGCATTGTCGCTGCCTGCACTGGTGCACAGCCCTCCTAGGATGCTGATGAAGGTGCTGGCTTACTTGGAAGCTAGTCATTCAGATCAGCTCTATAGGGGCCTCGAGCAAGATGGGAAATAAGTCCAAGATTCTCATCATGATGCAGGTTTCGTATGAAAAATGCACAATCAACCAACTGGAACAGGAAATAATTAATCAGAACATTACAGAGCAGTTAAGTATAATTAATTCATACAAAAGAATGTGAGTGTGCAGTTTTAGCTGCCAGAGTGATTTTATTCCCCTGCAAATTTAGTTCAAGATAAACAAACATCAGAATAATCTTTTCAGGTTTTCATGACTCATAGGTTATTTCCTCCTTTCTAGTTACAAAAAATATCATTAAGTGTATGAACTAACAACTCTAAGTTGATCATATTCTGGAGAGAGACCTCCTTGCTCCCGAGAAATGGGAAATTAACTCTGTCATATGTCACTTTCTACTGTGTGTGTGTGTGTGTGTGTGTGTGTAAGGAGGTGGTGCTGAATGAAAGCTAAAGGGAAATTTTATTTCTGCCCAAATATCTTTTTAAAAAAAATATTATTGATTTCAGAAAGAGGAAAGGAGAGAGACATCGGTGATGAGAGTCATTGTTTGTCTGCCCCTTGCACGCCCCCTGCTGGGGATCAAGCCTGCATCCCGGGCATGAGCCCTGATTGGGAATCGAACCGTCATCTCCCGGATCACAGGTCAATGCTCAACTGCTGAACCACTTTAGCTGGGCCTGCCCAAATATGTTAAAATCTAAGCAAAATGCATAAAAATTATATTGTGAAAACACCATCTGAGAGAGGGACTTAACTCAAGGGTAAACTCATTGATACTGGTGGGTTTTCCTTTCCTCTTACCTTTTTTCCCTAGAGCTGGGAGCTCTTTATAAGGAAAGAGGTGGAAAATGTAGGGCCACCTGAGCTGGCTGCAGCAGCGGTGTTATTGCTCTTTTCTCCGTTCCCCCATCAGAGTTGGGATATTCAAAAGGCCAAAACGACAGGCCCCTTATGTTGAGGTGGAAAAAGTCATCATGCAACAGTGGTGGGGGAATATTTTCTCCCCTTTGTGGTTCCACAGAGCACAGTGTGCCCTGCCGAGCTAGACAAACAGAGCTGGGCTCATGTGATGGATGCTTATTGTTTTGAAGTCCAGATCCATCATGAAAACAATGGCAGAGGAAGGGCTCCCCATGGCCTGCAGAGGCCGCTGGGCTTCTGTCTCTCCTGTTAGATTTCCTCCCCAGATAAACCTGATCACAAATTACAACCAAAGGGCTGTCTGATCACCTAACATTGACATCGTTCTGTCCTACTATGTGGCAGATATAAACATGCTTCGATTTCTGATCAAATTCCCAGCGTAGTGACACTGCCGTCTCTTAAGAGTTGTAGTTCTTGCATTTGGAATCGGTCTAGCTCCCAGGACTGATACTCCTCAATCTCCCGCCTTCACTGCAGGGCATGGTTTTCAAGATGAACGTTATGACCCGCCACTGGGGTTTGAAATAAATTTAGTGGCTCACAACCAACATTTTCTGTTTTTACAAAAAAATAAAATAGAAAAGAAAATATCAGGATATGTCACATGAAGCAGGATGATAGTGCATGAGACTCAGTCTGAATGACAACCTGTCTGTGTGTCTGTGTGACCGCGCACAGGCCCACCAGCACATCTCCATGCTCGTGTGTACTTGGTTATGATGAAACTTTATCAGATGGGAGCCAAAAATGTTTGGAAGCCTCTGCTGTGTGTATTGGGCACTCTAATGCCTGACACACCCACAGAGACAGGCAGAGTAAAGCATAATGAAGCTGGCCTATACTGGATGAGAAGTGGACAGAGCCAAACAGGTGGAAGCACGCCAATAGTGGCTACCCCGGTCCCTGCCCCTGCCTCGGACCCAGCTGAGGTCTCCGGGAGGTCTGCTCACACCCTTGGCTCTTTCTCCAAATGCCCATGAGACCCGTATGTCCCTTGTTACTATGCGTGCACACAGCGTGAGTAGATAAATGAGACCTAACATGATGGATTAACTAGGGCACATGTGCAGACTCTTACGATCAATACAGAAGTGGATTGTGTGGGCAGTGAGTGGGAGAGACCTGTTGCGTAAGTGTCCCAGCCCCTTCGTTCTGCTAAAAGTAATGAGATGTGTGGGAGGTGCTGTGCCGGTGACGGCCTAGGACATGACTCTTGAGCGAGGGCGAGGCGGACTCACAGCAGCATGGTACCGTGTACGTTTAAGCATTCCACTCTACTCTTCAAACTATGAACAATGATTTTGTGATAGCCTTTCTTACAGCCCTCATCCCCCCTTTTTTACTGAAACACAAGTTTGTATAATGCTGTTTGGTTAAGGGTAGGTTACCTGGATACATAACTCATATCACTGTAGACGACTATACTAAAGCTTCCTGTTATGGGGAAATCCAGGGGAATCACGCTTCCTTGTAACCAAAAGACCTATAACTGAACAGTTACCATTTCCAACATCTCAGATTTATTATTCTTTATGTATTTTTTGGTAGTTTCGTTCAATGGGGCAGTCATTTCAAAAGTATTGGTTATGGCCTAAGCAGTCATCATCAACAGCTAGTAACATTCAAAGACAGAGAAAACCAAGCATTGTTTAGCTCCTGACGGAAGTTGGAGGGGAAAATTCAAACCAATTTTGCAGAAAAAACTCCAGCTTTAATTACCACTTTACTGGAAATAGAGGGGGATAGGAGTCATATTAAACAATGTCAACAATGTCATGGGGATGCCATCAGCAGAAGCCAAACTATGGGAAACTCTACCACACAAAGAGGCCTGGTTCCTTCAACAACATAACAAACAGGGGGAAAGAGTATAAACCTTATTTGGATCCTAAGACAAAAGAAAAGGGGAGGGAAGAGAGAGAGAGAAATAGAGAGAGGAAGGTTATTTATAAGATGATCAGGGAAATGTAAATACTAAATGGATATTGGACGATATTAAAGAATTATTAGATTGATATTAAGGAGGTGTGATAATGGTTTCATTGTTTTTAAAAAGGGTAAAAATAAAAATAAAAAAAATAAAAAGGGTGGTTTCTGTTTTTATAAGTATACACTGAAACACTTAGCAGTGAAATGCCCTGGCATCTGGGATTGGCTTTCAAATGATCTGGGGCAGGGAGGAAATGAGGGAAGAAACAGATAGTCCTTGAGCTGAATATACTGAAGCTGGGTAATGGGAGTTCATTATAATAGACTCTGTACTTAGGGATGTGTTTGAAATTTTCCCTAATAAAAAAAAATCATATTTATTTTATTGAAGTATTTGTCCTTTTAACAAACATATTGAAATCATATTGCTCTTACATGCTAGGTGTTGGGGATATAAAAACAAATTAGTGTTTTCTGGTCAGATTTCTGTTTTTAACTTTTTTATTTTAGAGAGAGAGAGAGAAAGATCAATATGTTCCACTTCTTTATGCATTCATCGATTGATTATTGTGTGTGCCCTGACCAGGGATCGAACTGGAAACCTGGGTATATTGGGTCAACACTCTAACCAACTGAGCTGCCCTGACAGGGCCAGGCTTCTTTGAATTTCTTCATATTTCTTCTTTCTAAGATGCCATTGATTTTCAGATACACCGTCGTTTTAGCTGCACTTTTTGATGCTTCCTGACTTGAAGGTCAGAGCTCCAAGCTCACTTGGGGTGGGGGAGAAGCTGAGAAAGACTGCCATATTCAAGTCGCACATTGATTTTTAAACACATCCTGATTTCAGGCTATCCAAACTATATCTTAATATCAAGGAAAAATGGCAATTCTTATTTTCTTTTGGATCTATAGTAAATATTTGGTTGCAAAACCTGAGGGTTTCCTAAGAGGAAATATTATTACATTCAGTGGAACTGTGGGGTTTGTCCTTTATGTACTTTTTTTTCCGGGTGTCAGAATCCAGTCATCAAGTTGAAATAGGTTAATCTGGTCACCAGCAAACCTTTCTCAGTCATCTGGAAGAAGATACTGACACAAGAAGGAACTATGGGTACAGTCCTTAGAAACTATGTCTGCAGCTTGTTTAAAATGCTTCCAAGGGTTCAAGGTGAATTCAACAGTCCGAGACCCAGAAAGCTTTCTCTAGCAGAGCCTCCCTGGGCACAGCTGCAGAGAAAGGAACTGGGGCTTTAAGCCAGAGGAACTGGGTTGAAACCTGGCTGTATCAGTTACCAGCTGGTGAACTTGGATGTGTTTCTTACCTTCATGGATAAAATCTCTAGAGAAACCTACTGTCGAGTGTTCTGAGATTTAAATGAAATAATGACATACTTAAAAGCCCCTAATGTCATGTTAGGTAGGACGTAGTAGAAACTCGAGTTCTTCTTACCATTTTTTTCTGGAATCCAGGCCAAGCACATACTCTGGATGGAAGTTTTTAGCCCAACCTTCTGACTGGTACCTGCGGTTAACTGGTCATTCTATGAAGTGGTCATTTGCCAAAGGATTGAGTTTGGGCGATATCTTAGCGTGGCTGGGTGGCTTGAACGTTTATTTCTTAGAGTTCTGGAGGCTGGAAGTCCAAGATCAAAGTGCCTGAAGATCCGGTGTCTGATAGGAGCCCACTGGCTGGTTTGCAGATGGTTGCTGCCTTCCTCTTTTAAAAGGTCATTGACCCCATCAGGTGGGCTCCATCCTCATTACCTAACCTAACCTTAGTCACCTCCCAAAGACCCCAAACACCATCACATTGGGATTAGGGCTTAAATACAGGGTGGGGCAAAAGTAGTTTTACAGGTGTTCCTAGGGAAAACAATACAAGAATTAATAAACAATAATACAAGACTAAACTGTGTTTTGCGTACTCACAACAGTTAACCTACTTTTGCCCCACCCTGTATATGAATTTTGGGGAGACACGTTCAGTCCATAGCAGGTGAACTGGCGGCTTTCACACTCACTCGGAACCTCAAACACAGAAGCCTCGAAGCTTTCTCAGGATTTTCCCCAGATCTCACTCAGGCTCAGCAGACAAATTCCTCTGTGGGTTACGTGGTCTTAGCCAAAGATGCAGAGGAAACTATGTGTTGTCTAGGTACCTGCCACATAGCAGGTGCTCATCAAAGAGGGGCTGAGTGAGTGTGGCCAGAGAGAGGTCCCCCTGAGTCCATATCCCAGGCTGTGCTTTTGCCCCACCAACACCAGCATCCTTTTTCTAGGATGTTTATATAGGCCCCATGCTTCCTGTTCTTACTGATCTTGCTGCCCTGCATCTTGGCAGACGGGCCTCAGTTCCATTTCAGAGCTAGTATGAGAGTTTAACCCCTTCCGCATGCCCTCCCTCCTGAGAACCAGGCAGCACTGGGCAGCTGTGGGTAGAAAACTGGGAGAGCTGCTGGCCCATTCTTACTGAGGGGCCAGTGGCCCTGCTGAGGACTCCAGGAGCCAGCTCTTTGTGATCAGCCTGGGTTGACAGTGGCTGGCAGCAGCCGTACCATGGGCAGCAGGCCCACAGCATGCAGACGCCAACTGGCTCCTCTCCCTGCACCACCCCATCTGCTACGGGCTGGGGGGAGCTGGCCAGCTTACAACCTGAGGGCTCCTGTGTGCACATATTGCTCGTGTGCTGGGAGAAGAGGAAGGGTGCTGTGGGGGAAGGGCACCTTGCTTTTCCCGGGGAAAGAAGCAAGAAAATGTTCCCTTCCGAATCTCCTTTCTACACCCGGTGTGCTGGAATTTTACCTCCTAGTCACCTGTCTGAGCCTGAATTTCTCCATCTATATGAAAGACAGAGATCATAATAGAAATTCATCTTATTAGTACTCCAAGGAAACAAGCTCAAGGTTAGTTTCCCAAATTCCTACCTGCCTGAGGACTGATGGATGAGATTTGTTAAGTTTGCTGCAGGTGATGAAGGCAAAGGGCCAAAGACAACAGAGATCCTGCCAAGGTCAGGTGCCAAGGCAATCCCACTGTGACCTTGGGTAGCTCTGGAGGAGGAAGGGCTGGACAAAAGTTACAGAGTAGCTGCAGATTTCCAGCCTTCCAGTTTTCCAGGGAGAGGAAATAAAATTCAATGCCTTTAAGAGCCAGGCAGGTAATGCAAATGAGTGGAGCATGCCAGGGGTTTGCATAGCCAACATTAGCCATGTCCCACCCTTCCAGAAAGATGCTTTCCCTACTTGTTGGTACAACAAGCACTCTGCTGGATGTGTGATCTGCTTTCTCACTTTTTGTGGATTCATGAGCACAGAGAAATTATTTCTCTACCGCAAACAAAATACTAAAATACAGGCTTAAGTAGCAACCGTGGAAGGAGCTATGGAGACCTGGGGAGCGTGTGCTCCACCCAGAGACTGCAGAAGCTGTGCAACCCCAGCTGGTCACTGCGGGGTGGATGTGGGCCCAGGGTGGCCAGACCTCCTACCTTTCTTTACCTAACAGAAGCTTATGATGGGGATGGGGAAGGAACATTTATTAAACATCTAGTTATCTTTCACTAGACATTTTTACATTCCTTATTTCATGTAGTTCTCAAAACATTTCTGGAAGCAGTGATTACTTTATTTATTTATTTATTTATTTATTTATTTATTTATTTATTTATTGTGACAAATGAGGGGACCAAGGCTCAGAGAAAGCAAGAAACTTACTAAATATATGCACCAGCTTCTAGTGTCTGGTGCTGGCTGTGTTCTTATGCCCTGGTACAGTGCCTAGCATGGAACAAGTGCTCAATAAATAACTGCTGATAACGTTATTTCCCAGGGTGAAGGAGCCAGTGAGTGATGAGACCTTCACGAAAGATGAAAAAAGACCTTGTGGGATGAAGAAGAGGCTTGCATAATTAATAGTGAACTAAGAATGATTGGTATGTCACACCATCTTTCTTCCACGCGTTTGGAGGTGTTTGACAGTTAGCTCACTTGTCTTGTTACCAACCTGGCAGTATTCCTGCCAAGTGAGGGGACATGTGGCACGGAATGATTCAGTAAGGGCCAGACTCACTGTCCACTCGTTCTGCACCCCTGGAGACTTCAGGGCGCTCTCTCTCTCTCTGCAGGCACTTCTAGGGAGAGGGCCTCCCCCCACCCGTCCCCATCACTTAGGAGGGACTATCATTAAACTCCGCAAGGACGATTAAGTAGAATATCACCTTGGGCTTTTAGTAACTGCTGGAGTATTTAGACAGCTTCTCCCTGCGTGGGGGGCTCCCTGGGAAGCCAATTATCCCAGGGTTTCATGGCGAGCCTGGAATCAGAGGAAAGAGCAGTCAGTTACACAACCTGAGGACTCAGGGACTTTGGGCTCTGTGTCTGATGTGTCCATCTCTTGTCGGACACAGGCTCAGTGGGTTTGTCAGGGGAAAGAGGCAAGGTGGGGGTTAGCCCACCATGACCTCTTTAGACCTCTCTGCTCCAAAGTTTATTAACATTCCCGATTCTCATTCCCTTCCTTTAAATGTGTGAATGCTACCTGTAGTTTGGGATTAGCCCATTTATTGCGAAGCTTCATGTAATTATCTGTATGTGTTGATTTTGGTCATTGAACTCTAAGGGCACTCCCATTGGTCAGGTTCAGTAGGAGGTGCACAAAAGACTCCTAAATACAGCTTTGCCACCACCTGTCTTAAAAGCTTGTATGGGACACAGAAGTCTTGATTAAATGCTGATAACAAGATGTCCTGGGCTGATTTTTCTCATTTAACGTTAGACTTTCTTGATATAAGCAGCTCAGTAAGAAATGAGACATAAATGGGTCTTGCTTTTAATTAAACAGATGTATATTTATTTATCTACTAGTTCCACTGAGAAATTGCTTAATTTTCATCCATGCTGTTGAATCCCCCCTCCCCTGTAGAACAGCATTCTTGTTAACCTTGCTTGGATGCAATTAGTTGTGCTGCGTTTATCTTCCTGTTTCCACAGTTAATTCCAGTGTAAAGCCAATTTATTTGTAGTTTTCACTGCTCAGAACATCCTTCCCACTGAAAATTCATCGACAAAGCCACGATTCACGGCGTACTTTTACATTGGGTGGAAGGAAGCAAGGGATTGGTTTGGAGAAAGAAAAGAGAGGGAGGTGTCCATAAAATGCTCTTCATTAGGTAGCATGTCTTAATGAAGGATACAAGTGCCCACACTTTTTGATATAATCAGTGCTGTGATTGGCTCTCTGCATCTCTTTCTGTGCCTCAGGAACAGGTGACAGGCTAAAAAAAGACTGGTATAGCTGCGGCATCTCCAGGCTCCCAACAAAGACAAACAGTGAATCATCTTTGAATGGCCCGTGACTTACTGATTCGCCGTGCACCCCTGGATAAGCTGGGAGTCAGGAGTTAGAACACCCACATATTGGACAGTTCAGATTTCCTCTCTATGAAAAATATATAGAATTGTAAGCATTAAGGCTTAATAGAAAACCATGCCTTCAGAGGAATTCGAGGCTTTCAATCAGCACCCTCTACTGCGGGCCCGGCACCAGCTGGGAGGCCTGAGGCCAGGCAGCCCCGCTTGCCGTTTGATTCCCGCTCGAACCCGCATCAGCGGGGCCACATGAGCAGGCGGGCAAGAAGTAGACAGAAGCCACTTCCAACTCCCAGCATGTCTCCTACTGCCTTCCCCCCACACACATCCACCCAGGAGGACTGATGGAGCAAAGACTCATTTTAGAGAAGAGAGCGGCCTGATTATAACTTAAGCAAAACCCCTCGACTGAAATACTTCCATTTGTGAAATATTTACCGGGCCTCAATATATTAAATATCCATCTTCACTCCCATATACTTGAATTTAGTTTCTGCTGGTTATTAGCCTAACGACAGCGATACCTTCATAATCGAATTCTCTCTAGAGTGATTGGAGGGCCTGCTCTTAACACAGTTTAGAAGTTTTAATAATCAGTCACTGACACGAATGAGTCAATAGGTGAGCTGAGTGATGCTGGCTGGAGAAGTGAGGATCCGGAGACCAGCCCTTTCGCTTCCATCTTCTTTGCCTTCCAGGAAAGGGTAAATAGGGTTACTCAGTGCCTTTCTCTAATGTCAGCCCCTGTCCTCTGGTGTCACTGAGGGAACCAGAGGGTGTCCTAACAAGAACAGTGTGCTTGGAGTTAGTGAGTCTCCAGTGTAGCTGCCCTTGTCATACTATTTTACACTCCAAGCCATTTTATGTTCTGTTTGCTGCTTTGGCAATAACCTAGCACAGGAAAATACGTATTCGAGTATATGTCATGCTTATCTCTAGATTGGCCACACTTTGCCAATGTTTAATAAGAATTAAAAAAAAAGAGAGAAAAAGCTTACAGTTCCCAAGTGTTTACACTGGGCCAGCCAGGCTCTGTGCTAAATACTTTGCATGTATTATCTCATTTAATCTTCCTATTTAATCTGCATTTTACAGGCACAGATGGGAGGCACACAGAGGTCAGGTTATTTGCACAGGGTCACACAGCTGGTGAGCGCAGGTGCAGGCGCTCCGACCCTGCGAGGGCCTCTCCTCGGAGCCCTGCACGGAGCCAGCTCCTGGTCTGCTTGGTGCAAGGAAGAGGTGGTATCTAGACGCACATGCAGCATCTCTACTCCATAGAAACTATTATCAGAAACCAGTGAATCTCTGTGCCTTCTTCCCAGGGTAAGAATGAATTCGCTCAGCTAGCCTTTAGGGCACTAATGACGGCTATTATTGTTTTCCGTCTGACACTTAGCGGGTTCTTTCTCTTCTTTACTTTCAGGCTAATAATTAGATTTAAATCCCTGACAGAACTCTAACCATCACCCCAGGGGGCTCTAGGTTTCTTTACGATTGCTTGCAAAGATTTTATTTTTAAAAAAGCCCTGTGAAACTATAAGTAAGTTACACTCAGCAACAGCTTTTAAAAAATCTATTATCTTGTGGAGTCTTTTGAAGAACACACGCTGCTCTCTCTCATCTCCCCTTGAGATATCAGCTCTTATTTTATCTCCAATTTGAAGAATAAAAATGCCCAGGAGGACCAGAGAAGGTAGACTCATAAAATGTTGTTTTCACCAGCACCTGTGTCACGGCCAGGTTCATTTGGGCAGCATCCAGGCACCTGAAATGTGTCGATGCTGGAATTTTGTTTTGTTTTCTTTTTTTTCCCCCTAAATTCGTTTTCTACATATAGTGAAAATTATTGTGGTGGTTTTGCTTCTCAGGGGGAAAAAAATAAAGAACTGTTCTGTCTATGAATAAATTAATCTCGGCCTCCGTGCCGAGCTGCTTTCAGCAAGGCATTCTGAGGCAAGGTTTTGCATAGAGATGTTTACCCACCATAGCTCCACTGTCCTTGGACACCCAGACCTATTTGTGACAGCATTAAAGTGGCTGTAATCATGGAAAGCAGATTTTCTCTGTGTGAGAAAACTCAAAACGGGCACTTTAAATCCTTTGAGGAGCAAGACAGAGTGGTATAAATAAGTACCTGGCTCAGGTGGAGATGCCGGCCTCATTAACACCTGCTAAAGCACCTCAGTGGCCTCCCAGGGGACTCGGTCACTCAGGAAAAATCTTCTCTGAGCACTTCTCATCCCTTTACATGATGAATCCTCTGGCGAATCCCAGTTGCTTTTGAGGAGGGAGGCCAAGAGCTTGCTGGTCTCTCTACTAAGCCTAGTCTATTCATGAAGAAAACAATGCTGGCCAGAAGGTCCAAGGATAGGATTTGGTAACTCTTCCATGCAAAACCTTTAGCTAAATGATTTCCAGGAGATTGTATTTAATATTTTTCCAGGGACATAAAAATAATACAAGAGTATTTTATTTTACTAAATGTAATGCTTTTGAAAAAGCTGAAGAAAATATTTTTTTTGTATAATTTCAAACAACTCCTTCAGGCAATTATGCCCTACAGTCTACCAATTAGCTTAAAGCATAAAGAAAGATTCCATCACTTTCTGATAGATTTCTTTGAATACAGGTGAGAAAAATGGATATATGTTGATGTTTTCAAATATACTCCTACACAGAATCCAGAGCAATATTTTCTCTTCCATTTAGTAATAGTTGTTACCAGAACAATCCTTGTTGATAGCTTGGCATATAGCTCAAGATAGGAGACTTGGGCCCTATTGAATCCATGATAACCAAATCTTTAAAAATCCAAGATATATACCTAACCAATTCAACTGTGAGAATTGAACACTTGATAACCCTGTAATAAAGAAAGGTTTTTTCGGGTAACCAAATATATGTATCCTCTCACTTGTAAAAAATGAGGCTTATGAACATTACATTCTAAAAATGTCTAGAGACTCCCTGGGGAGCGAGAAGCGTTCCTAGAAGAGCTGCCTGGGAGGTGGGGTTGGAGGTGCTTCGCCATGGGGCTCTCCCCCAGGTGCCTGGGCAGCTAGTCCTACTAATGCTAGAGAAGGTGGGGGGAGAGAGAAGGTTCCAGCGAAGGTTTCGCACATGTAAACTTAGTGCTCAGAGGGAAATGAAGTTTGTTACCCTGAGTTATGGATAATTGGACTGAAGATAATGTTGAAGACGGCTCTGTGGACTGCATAGCAGTGAGTGGACCTAATGATCAGAACTCGACTTAATAGTCATTTATTTATTTGGCCATTGGACCAGGAGGCAGCAGCTTTGCAACTCTGATAATAGGCAGCTGGGGAAGAACAGGTATCTTTTCCCAATTTGTACTTTAAGAAATGCTTGGTAAGGAGCCCAGTTTGCACAGAAATGGTTGGTAAGTGTGCACACTGCAATCTGGAGTCAGCATGCGAGAGACATCTCCCCACAGAATGTATTACATAGACGATGGTGGGTTTGTACGTGAAAGTTCATTTCACCCATCCTGCAGCTTACCTACATCATCCCCAAACAACGCTTTTAATAAAAATGACTAAGAAATCCTTTATGGATTGATTGAAAGAGCTAAATTACTATTTTAAAAATAAATAAGTAGGTAACTAAATAAATAAAATAAATAAAAAGTAGAGCGTTTCCATGGAAGATACTCTCCATGTTTTGAACAAATACACTTAAACTTGGCAAATAATCCATTTGTTTAGGAACACCATCAGCTTACTGTTGTCAGTTTAACCTTGAGGAATTTCGCAGGCAACTCACAGAATATTAGAAAGCAGAATGATAGTTGTCCTTTTTTGGAAGGCAGGCCTATGATCAAACAGGACTATTTTAAGAGGAGGATCCCAGAGCCAGTGCCTTGGCATGGTGTGGGAAGGTCTGTAAGAGAACCATGGCCACAGTGTGGCACATCTGCAAATCAGCATTAGGACTGTGTGCACACTTACCAACTGTTTCTCTCCAAACCGGACTCCTTACCAAGCATTTCTTAAAGTACAAATTGGGAAAAGATACCTGTTCTTCCCCAGCTGCCTATTATCAGAGTTGCAAAGCTGCTGCCTCCTGGTCCAATGGCCAAATAAATAAATGACTGTTAAGTCGAGTTCTGATCATTAGGTCCACTCACTGCTATGCAGTCCATAGAGCCGTCTTCAACATTATCCTCAGTCCAATTATCCATAACTCAGGGTAAAAAACTTCATTTCCCTCTGAGCACGAAGCTTACACATGCGAAATAAACACTGGGCATCGCGTTCCAGCAGTCTCACTCCTCACACCAAATACTGTCAGCGGTGCTTAAATCTCGGAGCCACCGGTGAAATCATATCATACATGGATGGTGTTACTATAATCCATTATTTTCTAAAGGTGTCAGGCTTGAGGCCTTGGGCTGGAAAGGTGCCGCAAAGAAATGAAATCCAGTTGCATTTGGAAGCCTGCACCATCATGGGAGCTCTCATAAGACAGAGGAAGGTACTGTGGCACATGGAACAGCTTTCTATGCAGGAGGTGGGCCATTAAATGCTTTCTGAACTCCATCAGTTCCTCCTACTCAGGCTGAAAAAGTCCTCATAAATGCGTGAAAATTAAATTGCCTATGAGTAAGGAATGAGATAGTACTTGACTGTCAAAGATTATTTTCTGTTCAAATGGTCTACAATCACTCATACGATGCAGAATCCGAGCCCATGCCTGCAAGGAATGCAGCACTGACTAGGAATTCCGTGCCCCCCAATCTAATGACATCTCAGCATCTGGTAGTAATCCCTCGATTTGGCCTCAGGTTAACTTCGCCTCAGTGGCCCAGCACCACTCCAGGTGGAACCACCACCTCCATTCTAGGCTAGACCCAGGCCTCAGGTGGGCTCAGTCACAGCATCAGAGATGCCTGGGCTCGGTGATCAAGTGGGGGAAGCACATGCCCCGGTCGAGGTGCAATCCCGGGTGGATGGGACTCCTGAGAAAGGGAGAGCCACTTTCTTCTCCCCTCCTCTCCCTGAACTCGGGAGAGAATGGGTCTGGGATTGCAGTGAGCCCTTTGCCCTCAAACACAATCTGGGAAGAGAGCAACAGGGGGGAGAGGAAAGCTGAAAGCTAGTGAGACACTGGGTCCCCTGAATCCAGTCGTACATCTGAATTTTCAGTTGTATTAGCCAGTAAGTCCCTTTTTTCTTAGAGTTTCTTTCACTTGCAATCAAAATGGTCCTAATTGATAACCAACTAAAATGGAGATGCGTTTGGGTTTACAGTTCAGTTTTGGAAGAGGCTTATCTCCTCCTACAGAGGGACACTGAGACGAGGGTAGGTGGCTCGTCTTACCTGCCGAGCTCCTCTGCTCGTGAGCAGCATAGCCAGGACTAGGGTCCAGTCTCTCGCTTTCTTATGTGATGTTTTCACGCTACTGTGGGAAAAACCAACAAGTTGGACTTGTTTAAAACTTTCAATTAAAACTCTGCTCCAATTAAAAGTATATTTATTGTATATTATACTTTTAAAAAATTTATAAATTAATATTTTTAAGTCGTCCTTTTCATTGTTACTAGGAAATGAACTTGAAAATACATTGATAAATAAAATTTCTCAGAAATGTAGTGTGTGTGGTCTGTTGTAGCAGCAATAGAAATAGACCAACAAAATAGCTTAAAGTGTTTTATTAAGTATATGTAATATTACAGGGTAATATTTACAAAGTTATGCTTTTTTAAATAAAAAAGTAACCTTGGCAAAGATTGCAGATATTCAAAGCTTCAACAGTGATAAATTGATTTAATACATATTTAAAAAAAAAAAAAACTTTAACGGTAACACAGCTGTAAAACAACTTTGGTCTTTAAATCACTGCGAAAAACGGCTACTGACAAATAGCACACCTTTAATTGCTATGGAAAAAAGCCCCCAAGAGAGGATCTCGCACATAGCAACACTGGAGTTTTCTGTACTTAGAATGGTTAATGGGTATTCATCTGGTATGGGATCTAATTCTCAACAATGGCTTCTTGTAAATAATGCTCCATTTAATAAAAACAAAAATGTTTCCCTCTCTCACCAACCCTAAAAACAACATGACTAAGATTCCACTGATGTTACCTTACAGAGAAGCTTATTACAAATGCTCTCTTTTTTCAAAAGGCTACATTTATGGGAAAGCTGGTCTTAAATAAGTAGGAGCTGTCACAAACCAAAGGCAGGAAAACTGCCCACTCACTGCTCATCTCTTGAAAGTTACCTGGGTTATCCCCGTTAGCCATGGAAAATGACAAAGGACCCCAGTGGCAGATGGCAGTTACTGATTTTGAAAATATGACACATGTAAAACTGTTTCTCAACATACCATCAAATAAAACACAATAAGAAAATAAAGGATTGCCCAACAATCATTTCTCTGGTTTCCAAGGGTAGGTAGACAAGGGGCTATGTATTACCATACGTAACACCGCAGATACCCATTTTTGAGTACTCGTTTTAGAACAAGAGAAATCTAGAAGTGGTATACAGCTTAATTCTTTCTGAGATGGAGGAGTAAACTTATCACTTTTGAGCTTTATTAATCAAGCCACAATTTGTTTGGTCACTAAACTGACTACAGCTTTCCTAAAAACCACCATCCTTCCAATGATGGGATAGCCTCATCATTTGAATTCTGACATTCTCAGAAGTTTTAACAGATTGAACCTGGAGTTTCCAGGTGAAAAATTATCTCCTTTGAGGGTTTTCAGAGTATGTGAAATTTGTCAAAGAAAGAGAAAACTCTCTAGCTCACCCTATTAAAAATAGTGGGAAGTCTACATACAGCCAACTCGCAGTCATCAAACATATACTGAGTATCTAATGTATGCAAAACACTGCAGGAAGAGACGGGAACAAAATAAAGGCTCTTGCTATGGAGGACTTTTCAAATTGAGTGACAGAAAGCATGACAACCAACAGGGCTCAGCAGAGACACGACGTACCAGGAAAGGTGAGTCGAGATGAAAGAGGCAGCGAGGCGGGTGGGGGCGGACCGCAAAGGGGGGCCAGCGGGGAAGGGAGAGCTGAAGGATAATGTTTTGAGGCAGAGGGAAAATTTGATTTGGCCGGGAAGGTTGAAACGGTTGTTGCAAAAATGACAAATGGCATCACTCTGAGGACACACAATAAATAAAATTGAATAGAAGAGTCAATGGCAAAAAATCAGATCAGTGAGTAAAAAGCAGATTATGGAGGGGGGGGGAATGATATGTGATGCCCAAAACAATTTTAATTAGGTGTGACAGAAAGTTGGGAGCCATTACAAGTCTGACTGAATGAGAAAAAACTGGCCCAATGATGCCCAAGCAAGAGGGTTGCTCCCGCTGTGGTCCCATTACCAGAGAAGCTGACAACTAGGAAGAGCAGGAGTTGGCGTCGTCTGGCCTCCTTCCTGCTCCCTCGTTGTCTCGTGCAGTGAGTGCCTCACAAGACAGGCAGCATGGAACGAAAGGACGGGTAAGTCCCAAGGCTGCACCCACATAAAGGAGAGCTTACTGCGTATTAAAGGGCACGACATTGGTTTATAAAAAAGTTCAGTACAGAGATTTTCATGCCTGACTCTTTCTTAATAGAGAAGAAGAGTTTGGATGTTTTATTTCAAGCCCATCTGCTTTTTCCCTTTCATCAAGTATGAACAGTAACAAACGATATTACTAAAATATAAATATTTTCAGAAGGAAGAAAGAGCAGCAGGAGCCATGCGATTTGTATAAAGGAATACAGCTCCCTCTACATATGATAATATTTTGGACAGCAACACAAACAGGGAAATACTAATTTCCTTTTATTTATTTTTTTCCAAGAAGCGCTGTCTTCATAGTGTGTTCGGTTTTCTGAGAGGCATCCGAAGATCATAAATTCTGGTTTGCCCTGGGCAAACCGCTTGGTCCCAACATGAAATATGACAATCAATTTGGCATAAAAGAGGCACATGGGCACACTCAGTGGACTGAGAAATAACTATTCATAATATAACTACAAATATGCAAGTCTTATTATTACACAAGCAGGGCAAACCACTAGTATTTTTAGAGGGTATTGGTGAGCAGTCAAAAGATTGGACAAATTACCTAGAAGTTTTAAAAGTTTTAAAAGTTTTAAGTGATCAAATATTCTCATCCAATATAATCCCACCCAATAAAGATCTTTGTTTTTAAATGTTTTTGCACACAGCATATGAGCATTTGCTCTCCTGCAGGTACCCCACTATCGTCCGTACAGAAGATGCATGTGCCTACCTTATACATGTGCACACACACACACACCCACAAAGGAGGAAACGAGTGCTAAGAATCTAAAAGTACTCCAGGCGATCACAGCTGTCAGAATGTTAATTTTCTTCTAACGGGGTACAAAACGTGGGGGTCATGTTTTTTCAATCTTGGAGTCAGGGGAATACGAGGCAGGACTACAGGAGGAAGATGATGAGTGTTCATCATGCAACATAGATACAATAGCGATAAAACCACCCTTTCGAGGGCTGGCCTATTGGCCTGACAGTGACACACAGAATGTTGCCATGCAGGGGACACATAGTTAAAAACCTCAATCTTGGTTTTTCATGCCCCAAATCAGAAAAGAAGTGAAGAAACACCGTAGATTGTGCCTTCAAATCCGAGGAAGGGAATACATATGTTACAACCATAGCTATTTTTGCTGAAAAGTGTGAACAGAGTTCTCTGAGAACAAGTCTGGCTCCTTTCTGCAATGATGCTACCATGTCACTAGACCATGTTCAAAGAGGAGAAAAGGTGCTACATCTTGCACAGCAGAAGCAAATAACAGGAGGACAAGACAGGGTTTAAAGGGTTGTGTGAGTAAAAAGAAAAAGACATCCGTCAATAAAATTACCCTAAATCCGCTGAAGGAAGAATGTGTGAATGGCAACCTCCAAGAATGAACACCATGATTTCCATCAGTATCACATCACATATAAGCAAAATACAACATGTTTCCAACCAAATTCCTATCCCTACTTAATTTTTGCTATTCCCTTGACCTAGAAGTGGCAGACACATTATTCAGCTAACACCATAACTGGCAAAGTGGCTGTGAACTTGAGCTTGCTAAGGTTCAGTGGAAGCCACTGTTTTTCAGCGATGTCTCTGAGTAACCAACAGGTTAGTGCCAGGTAATTCTCACGTTGAACCAATTTACACTGGTGGGACCTAGAGTCAAGAAGTCCTAGGATCTGAAAGGCATCATTCTTGGAAGTTGACCACTCTACTTTTGCCCTTAATTGAAGAAAAGTAACAATAAAAAACTGGATCTCCATTGGGCACACAACACATCATGATTCTTTTATTAACTAAATCACAAAGGGTTTGAATAAAAACTTAGCCATAATAACCATTTAAAAGTCCATGATTTATTTTCTCTTATGATGACAGTCAATTGCTTTTCTTGTTTTCTTCTCTTGAACAGTGGGTGAATCAAGGCCATGATGCTTAAACACAAGTGCATTCCTTTCTTGTCTTACTACTCTCTGAATCAGAGTCCATCTCTTCAATTTAGTTACTCTGAAAAATGGAAAAATGAACATTTAATTACTATGTGTCTATTTTTCTATGCATTAACAAGTTGATGTATCTTAAAAATTTGGAATTGTTTCAGATATATAATATCTAAAAGTAAAGTATTTAATCTTAAATTTGCAGAGGTCACAGACATAAAGCAGGCAAATCATCAGCCGTCTTTGTTGCGGTAAGGAAAAGGGCAATGCCAAGGGAAAGGAAAGATCAGCCAAGTCTGATCATTTCCATTTGCTGGATCAGCTGAGGAGAAGCCAAGGGATGCTGATTTTATAAAAGCAAAACACACTGCTCACAGACTAATACTTCATCGCATTCACTTTAGATCTGCATCATTCACTTCATGTCAGTGAAATAAACATGTGATTAGGTAAAAGTCAGAGGAAATGGTACTAAGGTCCCTAGGAGGGCGCTCTGAGCCTCACTCACGGATGCAGCAGACACGCTGTGAGCATTATGCTGTTAGATGTCAGCTGGAGGATCCCACCAGACAGACATTTAAAAATAACTGACAAATCCTGAACAGCGAAATATTAGCAAAATTAAGGACATTTCAAAGGTCATTATAGATTTTATGTGCTATGAACAAACAAAAACTGTTGTATCTCCTGGATACAGTGGTTCAAAAAAAGTCACGTCCCAGGGGAAAGTAACAAAGCAGGAGGTACTCAAGGTTCTTATACTGGTTTTCTGACCATGGTGAAAAGGAGTTCTGTTTCTCTACCCATCTACAGAAGAATGACTCCACAGGAGGAAAAGGGGAGAACAACAAAATTGAAAAATAGAACACGAGAATGAACACATGACCAAACCATGCCACAGTCCCAGGCACCAGTTCCTTGTTTCATACCATTTGGTTCATTCCTACTAACTACGATTTTTTTAGTATAATAAAACATGCACTTTTGTAATAAAGGCTGTGACACAAACCTAAAAAAGTGGGGCCATCTGTGCCTCCTTGCTGAACACAGCCTAAACATTGTTTTAAACTTAATCCACCAACACACAATCGGCATGTTTTTACTCTGATGCCAACGTTCACTGTGCTCGGGAATATAGCCTTCTTGAGTTAAATGATGTGCTTTGCTACGGAGGGGAGCAGGTAGGTCACAGACTTTAAAACAGTAAAATGGAACGTAAACTATTTACATTATCAAGGCACGACAGTAAATACCAAAGGTATGAAGAAGTTTTTGATAAGATAAAAACACATTAAGATGAATGAATACTTATAGCATTCAATATCTCTGACTTCTTTAACAAATGTATGTGTTTGAAATATTTAATAAAAATTTTAAGTTGTTAGCCCGGAGTCCCCCCAGAAAAGCAAAAGCTGGAGTGACCAACCATTTTTTCTCTCTCTTTTTAAATCCTCTCCCTAAAGATCAGAACCAAGTTCCTTCATGGAAAAGCAGAGATATTAAGCCTCTGTGGGTTAAATGCAACAAAATCACCAACACAAGCACAAAAAGAAACTGTCAAGATTATAAAGATTTGTGCCAGATTATCTATGTGTCATATAAAAACCATTTTGAAGTTACAGTCACTGGATCTGAAACATGTTTTTAAAAAGCAGTAGTCTCTCTTTGCTGTGAGCAATATGACTGAGGAGTCTGATTGGTGACACCGTACAACTTTTATGTTACTAGTTTTGCAATTTTAACATAGTAGATTCAGGTTTTATAAATCAAGACATGTAAACCTTTATGATTTGACAGTGTCCTTTTATTTAAAAAGCCTAATTTTCAAGAAGCAATTTTATTTCTTTTCAATGTCTGTATTTTAATCAATCTATAATTCAGGTGCATTTTAGACTTACCATCATTCATCATTCCTTTTGATTCTTTAAATGCTAAGAATTAGTAATAAGCCAAGCAAGCAGTTAGTAAGATTCCACAATGAAAAATCACTTCTAAATAGACAGATTTACAGTAACATCATGCCAACTATACCACAGTGGTAAATCCAAATTAACTTTAAGGCATTTGATTACGATGCCTTTCTGTGAACAATATCCACAGCCCCCACAAAGGAAACAGAGTCAGACTGTTAGAATACGGATCTAGATTTAGGGAGAAAGAAAGCAAAGTGTTTTGGTCGTACTCCACAATGAGAGACTGTCTCTTTCTAGAGTTTATAAACCAGAAATTAAAATCAACTGAGATTCTTCTATCCTGGGGGTGCTACAGCACTTCATTTTGGCCAATATAAAAAGGCAGTAGTCCCCTCCCCCAATATCACTTGGCCAATGCATGCAACTACTTGGGAGACACAGAGCAGCGCAGTTTTCTCAGAGGTGAGAACATTACAAAGGCAATACTCTTAATTCTTGGTTAATAATTTTAAAAAAAAGAAAGGTCAAAGAAGGAAAAACAAACAAACAAAAAAACCTAGATTCTTCCCAAGGCATAGACAGAACATTTAACTGCTTTTGGGGCCAGTTCAAATTATGATCTGGTAACGGATCAAGAAAAATATATAAGTCTGTAATAATCACATACCATTAAGGGGTTCCTCTACAGCTTTCTGGAAAATATTTAAAATATATTTATATAAAAGTGGAATTTATTTCATGTCCTTCGTACTAAAATTTATATATGCTAACATTTAAAGCTATGCAGTTAAACAGTGAATCTAAAAGCAAGACAATAAAGTCTAAAAAGCAAAGCTTGCCAAGTCTCACTAATGGTTTAATAATAACTCTTATTCTCTTTAACATTCTTTTTCTATGCAGAATTTCCCACCCCACCCAAGTCTCTCTCAGTTCAAGAAATCTTGACTTCTTGAAAAAATTATTAAAGTTCAAAATAAATAGCAACATAATAAATAATACCATTAAACAAGAGATGAAAGCAAAACAATCATTTTTAAGTCATGCAAAGAAAACGCATTAGGATTTAAGGGTTTAATGGCTGGATTATCTCTAATAAAGGAACAGGAAGAACTGCTGTGTGTTTGTGACCAAGGCAGCTACGGCACCAATCTTTTTCGAATAAACGCCATGGCAGAGCACCCCTACTCCCCCCTGCCTGCCTTTCGGGCAGGTCTGCTGAGGCTTATCCGATTTAGCAGCATATGCAGTCTCCACTTCCTGCCACACACAGGAGTCTCACTTTAGCATTCCAGGCACAGTGTCATTAAATCCTTTATGGGAAACTGATTACAATATAGCCCTTTCTTGGAATCTTCTCAGATAGCTTAGTAAGATATCCAAGATATAGTGAAAACTACAGTACAGTTTGGAGGAAGAAAAATGCTTATAAAATGAGGGAAATGAATCATACCTCAGAACAGATATTTTAAAGCAATATTTCCATTTATTTTACAGATTATTTTAAATAAAATCAATTTAATATTAATTTCTCCCTCAGTTCAAGCCTGAAGTCATGTTTTGTATATGCACATCAAAAAAAATCCAACAGATGAGGCAACAGATTGGAATCAGCTTTCCTTCAGCAGAGACAACCACCATCATTCTTACACATAAACTTTCCAGTTCTAGGTACGAGAAGTCAGCATCATCTTACGGAACTATTTATTCTATCCCATTGCTACTAAATGACCAAACATGGGTTTTAAAATAGAATTGGATCTATTTATGCAAAGATCATGAAAGGACTCCTACGTTCTCTTAATCTGATGTTACACTAAACAGACAGCAAAAGGGTCAGTATCTCAGTTACCATCCCTCAGTCAAAATCATCAAGTGATCAGACCCAATTCATTTAAGAAACATTAACTTACCCTAGGAGGCTGTATAGTCCTCTGATTGGAAGCTGATAAAATTTAAAAAATAAGAAAATGAATTTAATAAATGAAAGAAATTAAGCCAATACACTGTTTAATTTTAAAATAAAATGTTCAGTGCTAAAGCTAGAGGTGCCAGAAAGTCCAGTGAAAGAGTTCCAGCTCTGACAATCTATTAAAAAGTACAGAACATTCTTGAGTATACGAAATGACAGAATAAAATGATGGAAATAATCCACCTACATCAAGTAACAAACATATCCCCCTGCTCGCTTGTGCATGCCCTACCTCCTGACTTTGTGGTGGGCAAACACTGTCATCTGCTCACCCCACTGTAGACTCTCCATCCCTCCCTGCCAAGTAGACAGAATGTGGCAATGACCAATCTCCGCCTCTGCTCCATCGCCCACCCAGAGCTCACGGCTCTGGTTCCTTGCAGCCTAGTCTTTCTCCTTTCTTTCATCTTTCCAGTTTACAAAGCTCCAGACAGGTACCAAACGAAAGCAAATATTCAGATCCCTCCGAGTTTAAGGAATTATGCTAGACGCCTGGTTTTAGCTACAGTCAAGTCCTTCTTGATTGTACACAAGTGTGTTATTTCTCAGCTCACCTTTCACCGCTCCTAAACGGATTGGTTAATGAAGATGAAGGCATGCAGGGCATCGTGAATGTGCCAAAGGAAAGAGAACTGCTCTGGTGGCATAGGGAAGAAGGGAGAACTTCCTTACAAAAACCAAGTGAGGAGGAGCCAGAGCAGCTAAAACCAGTCCTAAATACAGAACCAGAATCCTGCAGATACGGAAGCCTCGAGCAGCAACATCCTGTGAATGACCCTCAATCCCACTGCTCTCTGGGTTGGACGACAGCACCGGATTTGCTTATGAGCGGGCTGAGGCAGGCCCCAGAACTGCTCTCGTTTTCTGTGCTCTTTACTGACTACCACTCCTCCAGACCCACTTTATCAAGCTTCTGAAGCTGATGGGAAATGGGGGGGGGTGAGACCCAACCCGAGGGCAGCCGCTCTTTAGGCGAGCCAGAGTTGATGAGGCTCTGAAACAGGGACAATGACAATCGACTGGCCGGAAGTTTCTTTCTGCCACTGAAATCTGAAGGGAGTGAAACAATGAAGACTAGAAAGTTGGTGACGGTAAAGGAAGGTGACAAGGAAAGTGAGCCAGGAGAAGCTCAAAGCTTAGAGCTCTCTCTGGGTAAGATAAGCTGTGAGCGAGAAGACATAAATGGGATGAAAACACAAGGCCATAAGAGGAGGGGACGAGCTAACTGACTGGCAGGTAAAGAACCAGAGAGAAAGGAACTACGTGACTATAACTGGCCGAAGGGCTGACTGACTCTTGTTCCTGAGAGGGTGACATGAGGACTCGGTTCTTTGAGATGTGCTGGATCCTTCAGATCCCTAAACTACTTCCTGTTACGCTCTGAGGCCCAGCTATGTATCTGCCCTCACGAGACTCCCATCTCTGTGACTGTCATGTGTGGCTTTAAAGTTCCCTCACTGCAGGTACATGGACAGTGGTCTGGTCCTTGCAACCAAACGAGAAGTAACCCTTGTTTTAAAGTACTACGTAGTGAAGTGGGTTTAGGAATGCGCGAATTCACATTTAGTAACCTTCCACATAAGCCGGGCAGAATTACAGAACTTTATTAGGCACCGTTACGATTGCTACACGAACATGGCTCACTTCAGCTAAGCCATGCCCTCTATATTCGATCAAGGGAAAGAGAACCGAACAGCTGTGTAAATTACTGACTGCTAATGTGAAGAGGCAGAGGTAAGATTTTAGAGTTATATTTCTGAGCTCAGAAGTTTATTCATCAGAATTAGGATTAAGAACTGCCACGTCGCTCCTTTTCTATCCTAATCATGTGTAAAGAATAGTTTCTGAGCTCCGAGTCTCAGGCACAAGGAACGTCACATTTGGCTAGCCCATTATGAAAAAAGGGATCTATAAAGAACAGGGAGTAAGGTCAGCTGTGATCCCTCTAACATTATAAAACCAAACAATGGAGAAGTTAATTTCGCTTCGAGTTAATCCTCTCCAATAAGCGTATGACCTATGTAACAAGAGAATGACTGTAATTTACGTTGCCGCCACGGGCCTAAGCTTCCACAGCCGTAGCTACACATTCATAAAAGCGCAAAGCCTTAAGCATTTCATATGAGCTCACTTGCACTGTTTCTTGATATGGTCTTCTCTCCCTGAAACACTTGACACATCATAAATATATTTCTAGATCATGAATTTTCAGGAATACTTTTTCTAGCGATACCAGATTCACCTCTCCTCAACAATGAGTAAGCCAATATCGCTGAATTTTTTATAACTTTCTATATTCCACGTCATTCTCATATATCTGAGATGTGATAAATATGTTTTCTGACTGCTAGTAGGTTGATTTGTATCAAAACACAATTATATGTCCTTATACTGGTAATGACCTTAAAAAAATTAAACAAGTATATAAATACCCTATGTAAATAACAAGCCTAACTTGACCCAGTTGAGTTAGTTCCTTTTAACTTTCTATATGCTCTCACATTGTTCTTGTTCCCAGCCCCTAATTTCATTTTATACAGCTTAAATGCTTCCATTAAAAAAAAATTTAAAAAATCCAACGTAGTTTTAAAAAAGACCAGAAAAAATGAAAGTTAAAATCTTACTCCTTAAAGTAACAGGTAAGGCTACAAATTTAAACTTGGAAATAATGAAAATGATAAAAGTTGAACTTCTCATAGGGACATTAACTTAATCTTAAAAAGACAGCTTGGATTTTCTTTTAACTATCTGAGTATTTTATTGCATTTAAGTCGAGACATATTCCTTACGCTTTTCCAAAACAGAGTATTTGCAATGAGTAAAAGTTATTTTAAAAACATTTACAATTTTCACTTCCTGATTCAAATGCTCAAATTTGCAACCTTAATATTACATAAGTCAGATTTACAGACTATAGAAGAAAACCACACCCATTTTCCTAGTTCATGATAGTATACAAAGAGCATTTTCCTGTACCTTTGCTCTTCTTGCCCTTCAATTGAAGGCAGATGTGTCACTGAGCTCTGGCGTTAGACAAGTCGATGTGAAAAGTTAATGTAGAATATTCTCACCATGTCAATAAAAGTGGGCTAAATTCTTAACTTACATATGGTATATTTATATGTTAAACTATGATAAAGAAAAAATAGCCTGGGGAAAGGGTCATAATTTCACCTTCACTTTGATCTTAATGTGAGAACAGTACGTTTGCAATTACACTGGTTTCGTAGGCTTCTCAGGGATGCTGGCAGTGGAGAAGCGGGGAGAGCAAGGCCAAGGGGTGGCAGCCAGGCAATGCCCATTTCCACTTGAGTCGGCATCGCCAGACCTACCGGCAATGGTGCCGAACATCATTCTTTGTTAGACATGGAAGGCGTGGGGACGTGTGGCAAACCAGATAATAAGGGAAGAGCAGAACAAAGACTGACCATCAGTCAGTGACACCTAATACTACATAAGATGTACGGATACTGTAGCTCACACTGTTCTCAGGCACTCATAGGAAGCGATATAATCAGACGTGTCATCTTCGAGAACCACACAAATGGCCATTAGAAGAAAGACTCAACAAAAATAGAATTATGTATCAGCATTCACAAAGTGATGCTCACGATAGCTACCCAATGGATGCCATTCAGCTTTAGAAGTCTTAATTGTATTTTAGGAACTTCGGAGGCATGAATAGAGAAAATCTCAGTGACAAAGCCACTCTGACTATGAACACATAAACTAAAGATAGGTAAATTTTATTTAAGTACTGTATTTTAATTGTTTACTGAATAAGCATTAAGTAAAGGGAAACAGAACATATAATGGAATTGAACTCAGCAACCAGTCAGCAAAAGCTGATGTTAAAAAATAGAGATAAAATTTCTTTGAAAGTCCTGTGCAAGTCACGTGGAAAATTAACTATCTGAATTTGATAAATTCAAAAATTATTTGAATTTAACAATTCAAGGTTTGTATAAAGTTTTAGAAACATACAGTCAAGTTCGCCTAAAGCAAAGCAGAAAGACTGAAGTTTTTACTCTATCAGTTTGTAACTTTTGATTATTTTGACAAATATTTGTTTGTTTTACTTCATAAGCAAAACAAAGAGTTTTTTAAGGGACACTATATTAGTTCCCATATTGTAAGAAACATCTTTAGACACTATTAAAAGCATCTCTCTCTCTCTCTCTCTCTCTCTCTCTATATATATATATATTAAAAATAACATACAGAAACCTATCAACTGAAAATTGTCAGATTAAATACAAAGTTTAAAAACAATAAGTTGATTCCATATTTAGTAACAATTAATTTTAAAGTAATAAAAGCCTAAATTTTAAAACTCAATGTTTTTGTTATAGTATATTGCTTTTAACTAAAAATGTTTTAAAGTCAAGTACCAGAGAACACTGCTCTTTAATTAGGAAAAGTGACAGATTTTGAATTTCAATTCCTGTCCACTTAGGGGTGTCAAGGTCTATAAACAGTCTGTAAGAAGAGCAAGTGACAAATGGTTCTCTGTGAAAGAGCTCTACCATAGAAACAATGGGCCAATTAAAAATCATTTTCTAGTTATTAAAATGAATCCTCAACCTGCTCTCCTTTTCCATAGCATAAAAAGGTTTATACATTCTAAAACATAAAGCCATTTTCTTCTAAACTAGTCTATAATCTAAACTTTTCATTAATTCATATGATATCTACCCTCTTTAATTAGTTACCAATACATTTCTTTGTTCCTAAGCTGTAAGAACCAACCAAAAGCATTTCCCAAACTGTACAGGGTGGGGGCAAAAGTGGGTTTACAGTTGTTCATATGGGAAATAGTTAATAAATAATAATATAAGAATAAACTCTGTGTTTTGTGTACTCACAACTGTAACCTTACTTTTGCCACACCCTGTATATTTGAAATTCTAGGCATAGACTAACAAAAATAAAGTTTACTTACCAATAAATTTCATATAAACTAATCCAAGTAATTCTGCTAAAGCTATAATACCCAAACCTGAAATCAGAAGAGGGCCGTGCATTGGTGTACACTCTGTAAAAACAAATAAAATTTTATATTAGAAATTCACATGAAATAACCGAACCTCTTAAAAGAAACAATAATAGTAATAATATCAAGTTTTAAGGAGAATAATTATTTTTCTCATTATCAAGAAACAAAAAAATACCTACACATGGTCATCCATTATTAACTCAGTCAATGAAATAATTCCAAATTATTAAAATAAAAAAGCGTTCGTTCATATAACATCTTCCTTATCACATCAAGACTAATGGGAAATAGTCTGTAAAGCCTAAGCCTCCAACCAATTGAAGCCTGTTGTTTTTTTTAAAAGCTCTCCCACGAATACAGGCATTGAAGTTTGGCTGCTAGAACCATCAGCCCATAAGCCACACACAGCCAATGTGGAAAGCATGATCTCAGGGGGGGCAAAATGAGAATTAAAAAACAAAAGCTCACAACACTAAATGCTGGAAAGAATGCAGAGCAACAGAAATGTTCATTCATTGCTGGTGGGAACACAAAATGTGGTACAGCCAGGTCGGAAGACAGTTTGGTAATTTGTTACACACCCTTAAGAAACAATCTAGCAGTTGCACTCCTTAGTATTTACCCAAATGAAGTTGAAAATTGTGTCCACTGTGATTTTATAACAAATCAATACCTTTTCAATGTACTGAAAGCAACCAAGATGTCTCTCAACAGGTGAATGAGCAAACTATGATCCATTCGCACAATGGAATATTACTCGGTGCTAAAAAGAAATGAGTTATCAAGCCAAAAAAACATGGAGGAGCCTTACATGCACACTACTAAGTGAAAGAAGCCAATCTGAAAAAGCTAGATGCTGTACGATTCCAAGGATAAGACATTTTAGGAAATGCAAAACTATGGAAACAGTGAAAAGATCAGTGGTGGCGAGGGTTTCAGGATACGGGAGATGAGCAGGCGGAGCACAAAGGGTTTTTAGGGCAGTTAAACTTTTCTGCATGATATTCTACACCTGCGATCCAAGTCATTATACATTTATCAGAATCACAGAACACACAGCACCAAGACGGATATAAACTATGGACTTTGGGTAATAATGATGTGCCAGTGTTGGTTCAACAGGCTGTAACAAATGTAGCGCTCTGATGGGGGCTGTTGACAGTGGAGGCGGCTTTGAGTAGATGGGGTACAGGGGACCTCTGTACTTTCCCCTCAATTTTTGCTGTGAACCTAAAATGCTCTAAAAAAAAAAAAATAAAGTCTATGTATTTTAAAAAGAATAAGAAAAATAAAAGAGCTCTGTCCAAGAGAAATTCCCGGTAAGAAGGGACTAGAAACGTGACCCTTACCTGAGACACAGAGGCTTAGTCCAACCACAGAGAGCACGAAGCCCAGCAGCTGCAGGATCAGTATGGCAATGCTGAAGGACGACATCCCGATAGCTGGAGCTTCGAGGAGAAAGCATGTTGAGAGTGCTTAAGAAGCAATCCCACCGACCTGTATTTTGCACAATCGAGGCCACTATCCTGTAACCAAAGACTGACTCGGGAGTTCCTTGTCAGACGGTAGATGCTTTCCCAGAGATCTAAACCACAGCTTCCCACTCAAGTAGTCAGCTCCACATTCACACACTCAGCAGCCTTTTATTTCTGCAGCGAGCTGAGCTGAACTGGCAGTTTTTAACCAAAACCTTAGAACAATGCTGCTTTTACCACCCTTGCAGGCCTGACAATAGGAACGGCCGTTATGCAGGGCTTTGGCCCGTGCACACAAAACTGCTCTCGTGGAGAGCCACTCTGCAGGCCTGCCACTGAGACACCATAACCTCTACCTGGGCTACACCTGTGTTTTTACAGCAGATGAATGCCCTCAATGTACTGCAACCCAGACACGGGTTAACACCAAGAGTTCAATGAGCAAATGGGGGGGGAGGGGGAGAGATTCTTTAATAACAACAAAAATATTTAGTGATTTACTTCCAAAATGCAGTGAAAATGTTACCAATTATAGGCTGGATATCTATATCATCTTTGAAAGCTACAATGTTAAGATTTGCCAATAACTTATATATATATTTATGTATTTCCACTCTTTATGATTTACAACCCTATTTTGTAGAACTAGTTTTTTTTAAAAGAGAGGCTGAGCAAAAGAAGAGAACGAGAATATTTAATAGCTACTTATAACTTCAAAAACTTAAATAAGTATATGAAGGTAATCATTAAGAAATTATATAGCATAATTTTAAAAATCCACTGACTGGCATTAAATATATCTCGAAAATCACTTTTTAGAAAATAAATACCTTGAAAACCTAATATAACCTTAAAATTAATCCATATGGGGAAAAATTTCACCAAGAACGGCTAGGGAGATAAACCAACTTTTATTGCATTATTAAAAAACACACCCATATAAGAGTATTTTAATCAAAAATGCTGTTTTTTAAATGAAAAAGCTGGGGACGATCATACTAAAACAAATACTTACATATCATAAACACAGAGTACTGAAGCAATATCAATATCACAGTAGGAACGACAATTAAACCAAGTCCACTGGCCCTCTTTGTTGAATATTCACCTGTAAATAAATAAAAATAATATTTAAAATATTTTCCTATACACTTCCTGCGAAGTTAAAATAATATATTAAATGTATTCATCTCAATACTGTTCTTATAAAGTGCAAAGCGTTTAAAAATATATACTTCCCCCAAAAGTTCACACAAAATACGTGACTTTTTTAAATTTAAGACTGAACATAAGACATCTAAATGTCAACATCTAAGTCCAAACATGTTGAAACCTTGAATTGGCTTTGCCTCCTTAACTACCTTGGAACCTCTCTTACCAATCCCTTCATTTGCTAATATTCAATCTGCCCCAAAATCAAAATAGTTATTCTTTCTGTCTTCTGAATTCATCTCCTTCCTCCCCACATCCTAAATCCAGCTGCAAACAGAGCTGCCAAATTTCTCTTCCTAAGCATTACACCCATACTGTATTCTGCTAAAAAAAAAACAAAACACCACAGTGGCTTTCTACAGTCTACACTTTGAGTCCCAGCCTGTCCTTGCTGTTCCTTCCATGTGCTTGGGCAAAGCCTATTTCCCGTCCTCCAAATGCAAACAGTTTCAGATCAATTTGTTTCCCACATTCACTCCCACTTCCGTGTCTTGGCTGATGAAGTTGGCCTTCATCAGGGGGTTGAATGGTGGCCCTAAAGATCTGTCTATCTCCTAGACCCAGGGGTCTGTGAATATTCATTTATACAGCCAAAGAGTAAGTATTACATTATATGGCAAAATACGTGAATAAATTTAGGATCTTGAAAGAAGGCACGTATCCTGGATTAACCAGGTGGGCCCTAAACCCAGCGATAAGTGTCTCTGGAAGAGAAAGGCGGGTGGAGATTTAACACAGAGGAATTGGAGTTATGCGGCCACCAGCCAAGGAGGGGCAAAGATTGCCAGCAAACACCCGACAGCAGAGGAGACCAGGACTGGGTTCTCCCCTAGAGCCTTGGGAGGGAGCAGAGTCATGAGACAGCTTGATCTCAGAGCTGAGAGGACTGCGATTGTTTCAAGACCCCCGGTTTGTGGTCGTTGGTTACAGCAGCCCTAGGAAACCAGAAGGCCCTCCCCCCGCAATGGTCTTAAACTTATCCAACTTGACTTCCCTCAGAGTAACCGTCCTTCTCACCAGGCACGAAGAGAATGGCTCCCACAATGACGAACGTAGTGAGCAGCAGCCCAGTGACGAACAGAAGGATGGTTTTCTCCTTCGCAACACTGGAGGCATATTTAAGTGCTTAAAAAACACACACACACACAAAGAAAGAATCCCATTAATTCAGTCTCAAGAAGTGAAGCCATTTCTGTAACTTAAAAAGTGCAGAGACAAATTGGTAACGTGCTATAACTGAAAACCTTGGAGGAATAGCTCGGTCATACCACGGCGAGCCACCTCAAATCCTCCTCGTAGCGAGTCAACGGCTACGCAGTGTCCTGGCAGCACAAATACTTACCGGTGATGCTTTCATTCCCCTGCACTTGAAAGATGAGGTCACATCCATCAGGCCTCCTCAACTGAGGCATTATTAACATTTAGGGCCAGCTAAGCCTTGGTGGACGAAGGGGGCTGTTCTGCACATTTAGTAGCATCCCTGCCTCCCTCCAAACTGCCTGCTAGTAACAGCCCCCGAGTTGTATCGACCAACAAGGTCTCTAGACATTGCACAATGTCCCTGGGAGGAATAAAACTGCCTCGGGCTTACAACTGATATAGATAATGCTGATGGGAAATAATTGGCTAATTAGTAATACTGAGAGGAAGAGAACTTTGTTTCACTATATATAAAATTAGTAAAGCATCTGGAAATCTAGATATTTTGTTTTGAAAAAGTAGAATAAAATTGGACAAATCACACCCACCTGAAATCCTGAGGGGAGGGAATGCTTAAATTGTTCAACTAAAATAATTTCATAAGAAATAAACTATACTCAATAGGACTCTTTATACAGATTACTGTCAGCTCTATTGTCAAATATCTGGTACCTTCCTGAAAGAACAATGTAATGGATATGCCTAAAAATACATATATTTTTAACTATATCTTCACCTTTTGGGTTTTGTTTTGGATAATATTAGCATTAATGTTTTTACCAAGAAAGCTGTTAAAGGTAACCTAAAAGCAGACTGAGTAACAGAGAAACAGTGCATGATTGAAATTGTTTTGTTTTGTCCAGGTCATTAATCAAGGTCCCGAGGGGGAAATTTTTAAAAATGGTATATTTAGCATTACATTTGCTTCCACTAAAGTGACAAACAGATCAAACAAAGTAAGGACAACAAATAACCCCCTAAATGACCACGCTAAAATCTATTTTTAAGGTATTATTACTCAGGGTTATATGATAACCTATGGTTAAGGTATTTGAGGTATGATACAGGCACGTGAAGACTTTTAAAAATCACCACCTACTCATACTTTAGATTGTAAACTTCAACTTTATTCTCTTTAGGGGGAGATGGAGAGCTAATCAATCATCAATCCTGAAGCTGAGTGACTGAAATCCACATTAATCAGGAAAGAGTGAAAAACAATATGGCAAGTTCCCCAGGCTTTCATTGATCCATCCAGCCTGGGAACTCAGCCCTTGGTCACCAAGTCATGACTATGACTCAGTCATGTCCCTGCCTTCTACGAGGGCACAGATTTTCACAGATTCCCTATTTTCTAGACTCGAAAGGTCTACTGAGGATAAAATTCAGTGTATAGGTTACAAAAAGCACAGACATCGAAAGGAAAATAAACTTTCTCTAGACAAATGTCAAGTTTTCCACTTAATTCATTGCATATTGTTATCTAAATAGAGCTTGAAAGTTCTACAAAAGGGTTATGAAACAGAAGCTGTTTCAAATGCGCCTCACAATTAATCTAATGTTCCACAGACACTCTTCCAGGTTTAACTGAATACATAAAAGAGCTGCTGAGATCAAGCAGCAAGAATTCACCTTTAGAGTATAGTAGAAGTGCATGCAAAAAGGCTGGCTTAATGAGAATTTGATTCTCATACAAAAATTCAACTTCTTCAGGCTTAGAAGAGTTATAGGAGAAAAATAATGCCAACAATAGCAACAAAAATAAAACACCATAAAACACTCCGATTAACAGCGTTTTACCACAGAGTGACCTTTTCAAAACCTTTGCATATAGATACTGGAGGTAGCTTTAGTTTCTGTTGATTGGTTCAACTACTATTTCTTTTCAAAGCTACCTCCAACTCTTCCTTACATTAATCAACCATGTCTAACAAAAGCATTAGTGAGATCTACTTAAGTAATCACAGGCAATGAAAAGTATCTATCTCCATGTTTTCTTTAGTGACTCTTTTTAAAAGAGTTTCTTTTGACTCATTTCCTTTGCCACAGTGGCCACATTTTAGCACATCCCACAGCAAGTGGGGAGAAGGCATTTTGTAGCCCAGCTGTCAGTTTTTGCAGTGTAGCTAAAGGGTTTAGAATCTGATATAGATGCTATAAAACTCAGTAATCACAAGGATCCTTTTTTGGTGATCTTTTTTTGGTCCTTTAATAGGTAGATTTATCCTTATTTATCAAATCTATAAAAATTTTAAATGTAAACAAAGACAATAAATTCAAGTAACTCCACAAACACTTAGCATTAAGATAAAGATAATTTAATGTGTTCTTAGCAGGCTCCTATCAAACCTCCTGGTATGATTTTCTGGCTTTTTGACAAGGCAATCTATATAATTTTAAAAATCTGCATGCTTTAAAAGATCGCCCTCAACTAAAAGTACTGAAATCAATACACAAAATAAAATATGAGAACTAACAGTATTTACACATTTACTTTTCAAGCACTGTTTCAGATTTATAACAAGATTTAGAGGGAGGTACAGAGCACCCCCCTATACTCCCTGCCCCCACACATGCATCACTACCCCATTATCAAAATCACTTACCAGAATGGTACAATTTTTACCGAGATGAACCTACACTGACACCTCATAATTACCCAAAGTCCATAGTTTGCCTTAGGTGTTGTACATTCCTTGGAAAAATGCAAAATGGCATTTATCTGTCATCGTGGTATCACGGCAGTGAAAATCCTCTGCGCTCTCTGCCTGTGCATCTCTCCCTGAACCCACTCCACAGTTTTGACTTTTCCGGAATGTCTTGTAGTTGGAATCATACAGCATGTAGCCTTTTCAGATTGGATTCTTTCAGTTAGTAATATGCATTTCAGGCTTCTCTGTGTCTTTTCATGGCTTGATAGCTCATTTCTTTTAATCTGGATGTATCACAGTGCATTTAGCCACTCACTTGCTGAAAAACATCTTGGTTGCTTCCAAGTTTTGACAATCATGTTTAGGCTGCTATAAATATCCATGTGCAGGTTTCTATGTGGACATGTTTTCCACTCCATTTGGATCAATACCAAGGAGCACAACTGCTGGATCATCATATAAAAGAGTGTGTTTAATTTTGCAACAAGTTGCCACACTGTCTTCCAGAGTGGCTGTACCATGTGCACTCACCAGCAGTTTTGTGAGAGGTTCCTGCTGCTCCATTGTCATCAGCATGTGGTGTTGTCAGCGTCTACATTTTTAAACAAAACTTATAACCTTAGTGCTACCTGACACAGGAATACCAAAAATTCTGGGAGACAGTATTACATTTTTGTCAAAAAATTAGGAATTCTAAAGTTTTCTAGCTAGCTACTTCTCAGCAGGAACTAGGTTGCTTCAGTCATTTGTTCTACAAATATTTGCTGTGTAGATACAAAGTAGCAGGCCCTTTTATTAGTCCACCTCAACTAAATCCAGGTACGAGGAGGTTGCTTTATTCAAGTATTGAGTGAGCACCTACCATGTGCTGATCACAATTCCAGGTGCTGCCTCAAGACCCTTGGGTTCTAATGTATGAGTGAGGGGGTGTGTTTGGTAATGGATGGGGGTGAGTGCTGAGAAGTGTTAGTCCCAGATCTTCGTCCCCAGTTAAATAAAAGGTGTGGGTCTACTCTAACCTAAGAAAGTCCCTTTAAGTAATTTTTCAAATTCATGTGAATGAAGAAACGACACGTCCCTCTAGTCACCTGAAGAAACAGCTAATAGTTAGAAACATACTCCAGTTGGGTTTTCCTGTCTCCCTGTCACCGATATAAAGCACATATAAGAGAATTCAGGTTGTGGTTGATGAAATCTAGTGCCATTAGCAGGTCAATTTGGAGATCAAGTAATATCTATCATCTTTATTTTCATGGTACTCCAAAGACAGAATTTGATAAGCCCATGTAGGCCCACACAGACCACAGTCTAGGAACAAAACCCAAAAATCCACGAATTGAAAGCCTACTCAAAGACATGACCTTTAGATACTCACTTACTAAGTGATTAGCGACTTGGTAATGATCCAAGGCAGTTAACCAGTGAGGTATAATGCTGATCGGATTAGCAATAAATCATAAAGGGTTGATGTGGCTGATTTTACTATCATAGTGCAATTTCCTGATAACTTTAGGAAAGTAATTTTAGGATATTTTTGGTATCTGTTGAGCTGAAAGTCAATATTGTCGTCAATGCAAAGTAAAGCCTGTATGATAACTTTAAAAATAAAATTACAATTTCAAATTTAAAAACTATTTAATTAAATTTAAAATACTATTTTAAAAATACTTAAAACACTCATAAAAAAGAAGAGAGGAGGAGGAAGGGCGGGGGGGAGATGAAGGTGTGAAACTGGTGCCGGGAAAAAGGAATATTAATGCCAACGACAAACTAGTTACTTGCCAGAAGGCAGGTAAAATAATTTCGTAATTAACTCCATACACTGTCCAGCTTGCTTCGATGACACAATTCTATCAAAATAAATCATAACCAGAAATCACATTCTCGGTCTACAGGACCCAGGAATGAAAGAGCCCACGCTTTGCGCAGCCAATACTTTGAATATAAAAGGTTAAAGAACAGCTGCCCAACACACTAACTTCCTTTTCTTGGTTCCAAACGTCCCCTGATCTGTGGACGATGCCGTATCTTCAGAGCGTGTACAGGAAATTGGGGTGTCTGAGTTTGGAAAAGGTCAAAAGAATAAGTACCTAATGTCTACGGGGAGAGTATACAGCTGAGCTACAGTTCTGTTCCTCCTACAATAGAAGTAGTGCATAAAACATTATTTAGTAACAGAATGTGATAACTATGAGGACAGGACCAAGAAGAAGCACTGGGAGTTCAGTATTATTTAATAGAATTCAGAGTAAACTTAATAACAAAATTCTATTAATAGAGGCCATCAAGCAGGTCACAGAATGATTCTTTGTAATAATATTTATGATGATGATATTTTACCTTCTTGGATAGAAATTTCCCAGAGCAGGTTAATGTACAGTATGTCCTCATTTCTTCAGAATGATTTTTCTAATCTACAACGACATTCCCTGTCCCACTACTTCTTTAAAATGTGCTTTCACGGCCTAATTACTTTCAATATTAAGCTAGTCCTCAAGACTGAACTCAAGGACTTTGCAGGATCTCAAGGCTGTTGAGACAGAGAATGTTTTCCCTTGAATTTCCCAACAATGATTTCTACAGGGACAGCTACTCAAATATCTCTGAGCAGTATCCAAAATCCTTGCAGAATAATTTTGTGCAGGAACTAGAAAGTGAAGGAATGAAATAAAAGATGACTAGATTGCACAAGTTTGGAATAAATCACAGCAGTCTTGGCTTTGCCCAGTTCTGATATGCATGAATTTCAGATACCACGATGCAGTTAAACCAAAAAAGTCCCCTAAAATCATAGTTCAAGCTTCACTACCACAATATATTAACTGAGTGACTGCATAAAGCGCAAACTCCACTGCCATCTGTTCAGTCCCCAAATCACTACCTAAATAACAGCTATGCATCATGACCAGTGACCAATCCTGTCACTTCTTTCAAAGACCGTTGGGGACTGGTCACTACACATCTGCTATTCACCTCACGCACGGATGGCAAAGCATATGCTGTGCTGCCTCCTGTTTCCCAATGATAAACCACTGTGACATTTTACAATGGATAATCAAAAGAGGAAACTGGGCAATAAAGATGAAAGAGCAAAGAAATGAAAAGTGATAATGCTGAAAGTGAAATTCGAATAGAACATAAATGACATTATAGAAGAAAGAGCTGACTGTGGGGATGTCAACACTACTGCTATTCAAGGAACTCTAGATATGCAGCCAGGGAAACTTAGTAAATGTGAGCTTATTGGCATAACTTAGGACAGTGAGGAGGTTGTGACACAAAGAAGAAAGATATCCCATAAGAAGTGACTCTGGCAAAAAAACTTTGGGCACATGTCTGGTTTGTGGGCTCGATTCCCACTCGGGGGCGTGCAGGAGGCAGCCGATCAAGGACAACTCTCTCATCATTGATGTTTCTCTCTCTCTATCTCCCTCCCTCTCCATTCCTGTCTCTGAAATCAATAAAGCTATATTTTAAAAAAAAGAAAGGAACTCTTAAAGAGACAGTTCATGACACTGAAAATGCAAAGGATAAGATGCTGGGAGCTGATCGGAACTTAGAAGGAGTATGACCATTCACCAGAGCATAGAAACGATGCCTGCTCTGTATTCAAAGTTACACGACAGGACAAGCAATGTTAAAACTACTCTTGATAAAACACTTTCATTTTCAATGTTTGTAACGTTTTAATTTATCATGTACTAAATATTCATTTTATTATTTTTTTCATTTCCTAATGCAGTTATTACTGACAGCAAGAAAGCTTAAAATTTTTTGTTCAATTACAATTGACATACAATATTATATTAGTTTCAGGTGTATAGGTAGTTTTTAATCTTTTTTTTTTTTTAAATCACCTGAGGAGATTTTTTTCCCATTGCTTTTTCAAAGACAGTGGAAGAGAGAGGGGGGTGGGGGGAGAGAGAGAGAGAGAGAAACGTCTATGTGAGACGGACACATCGATTGGTTGCCTCCCGCATGCACCCTGACTGGGGCCAGGGATCGAGCCCGCAACCAAGGTACGTGCCCTTGGTCGGAATCAAACCCAGGACCCTTCAGTCTGAGGGCCGACGCTCTAACTACTAAGTCAAATCAGCTAGGGCAAGTTTTTAATCTTTTGACAAACATTTTAGAGGTCATGGAGCAACAGAAATTTTTCATATTTGTTATCGATTTTTTCATATTTGTTATCATATTTGTTACAGAGTTTCAGCTCACAGGGTCATGCCTACAGTCTCACAGGTCTGTGTAAAGCGAAGATGACTCGTATACAATAGAAGTTCCAAGAAGGGAAAAGTAAGCCTGGATATACCTATCTCAAAGAATTTCAAAGCGTTAGCCAGTTCTTGATGTGGAGGTGAACCTTAATCTTACAGGAACAAGAGGTCTAGATAAGCAGTGCTTGAAATCATTTCCCAATATCTCAATGGTCACAAGTACCTGTTATATTATCAAAGAATGAGGAAGAAAAACAGTGAAAACCAACAAGGACCTTAATTGTCAGTGGAATGGAAAACTATGAGTCAGAACAAAGTGCCTGAAAGGCAGCACTGTTAGAGATTTGTTACTTTGGTTAAAGCTCAGTGTTTGATTCCAGTAATCGCCAAGTTGTTTGCTAAGCATAAGGCTCAGCTTACAAATTCACAAGTTAAAGCCAAAGGTGAAGGTATGTAGGAACACTTCCCTATAAGAGACCTTTGTCCTCAAAAGGTGGTCTAGGAATCACTGTATGAGATCCCCTGGCTTGGCTTCAGGAGTTCAGGAGTCTCTTCAGGCTTCTTCCTCAAGGATCCATGGCCTCCTGAGATCAGTTCAAGATGCCATTCTGGTATAAAGATACCCTTTTCTCCTCAAAGTGAAGGCATACACTGCTGACTCTGCTGAATGTTTAGCCTACAGAAGGCCCAGGGTTTATTTTGAACCACCCAAAGACTGACATGCAGGGTTAGAAAAACCACTGAAACCTCCTGTTGTCAAGTACAGACCATAAAGGGTCATCGGAAGAAGGCAAGGAGAACTAGAAATCGATATATAAAGTAAAAGTCATGAGGCACAGTTACTATTTATAGTTCAGGGGCTACAAGATACCACACTCTACAAAGTGTACAAGTTACAGTCAAGATGGCAGATAGGTAAACATAGTACTCACCTCCTTCCACAACCACATCAAAACTATAGAAACTAAAGTATAAAACAACCATTACTGAAAAATCTAGCCGAACGGAAGTCCTACAACTAAGGATATAAAGAAAAAGCCACTGGTAGAAGGGGCAGAGATGCAGAATGGGCTGGTCCCACACTCACACGTGGTGAATAAATGTCAAGAGGAGTGAGGTGTCCCAGCTCCACCAGGCCCCCCAGCCCAGGGTCCCAGTGCCAGGAAGAGAAGTCCCCATAACTTCGGGCTGTGGAAACCAGCGGGGATTGTGACTGAGGGACACGAAGGGCTGCTGGAGTTCCAGGCGTTCATCTCAAAGAACCCATCCATGGACTTACTCATAGGTTCTGAACCCCAGCTCTGGGGCCAAAGCTTCAAAGACATGTCAGGGACGTATAGGGAGAAACTGAATTGTCTAGCTTTCGGGGCAAGGGCTGAAAGGCCAGCTTTCTCCAAGACAGAAGGACTGGTAAAAACCCTTGTTCCTTTGCTGAGACCTCCTCTTACAGAGCCAGCAGCCCCATATCTGAGTATCCACCAACCTGGCTCACACTTGTTAGTCCCACCCTGAGACCCTGATTCCCTGAGACCCCCATCCCACCCAACTTGCATGCTCACCCAAGCCCTTTTCAGTGGCTTTTCCATACAAACAACCTGTCTTGGCTCATGCTTCAAACTTTCCTAAACTCTCTCAATGATTCACAAACCCCAAACAAGCAGCATCTGGCCTCAGTGTGCCCCATCCTCTTGCTAAGTGGCCCCAGGCCTGGCACTAGTGGTAGCTGGCCTTGGTTCGCAGCTTGGCCTCTCCTGGGCACCTCCAACCCCAGCACAACTAACAACCATCACTTTGTAGCTCATGCCAGGTGGCCCTGGGAAGGGCACAGGCAAAAGCTGATCTCAGCCTGCACCTCCTGAGAGGCACCAGAGCCAGTGTACCTGGTGGCCAACTTCAGACTCTGGAGCACCACCAAACCACCTCCACCAAAGACACACTCAAGAGGCAGGTTCATTGGGTACCAGAGCCCTGCTGAAATGAGTCTTGCTCTGTAGGATCCTCTGCTGTGGCTGCAGCCAGTCCTCATAGCCAGTTGGCCTGGGGGTAAATCCCTTCCAATGGCTTTCCAACAGCAATCAAGGCTCAACTACAACAGGAGGGTGCACACAGCCCACGCAGGGGGCACACCTGGATGACTGGGCAGGCTGTGCCACTGGGCCCTATAAGACACCTACTACATAGGGCTACTCTACCAAGACTGGGAGACCTAGCAGATCTACCTAATACAAAGAAACAAACACAGGGAGGCTACCAAAATGAGGAAGAAAGAAACATGTCTCAAATGAAAGAACAGAACAAAACTCCACAAAAAAACTAAACAAAACAGAGACAAGCAATCTACCAGATGCAGAGTTCAAAACACTGGTTATAAAGATGCTCAACCATTTCAGTGAGAACTTCAACAAAGAGATAGGAAACATAAAGAACCAATCAGAAATGAAGAATACAATAACTAAAATGAAGAATACGTTACAGGGAATTAACAGTAAAGTAGATGAAGCAGAGAATCAAATCAGGGATTTGGAAGACAAGGAGTAGAAAACACCCACTCAGAACAGCAAAAAGAAAAAAGAATCCAAAAAACGAAGGCACTGTATGAAGCCTCTGGGACAATTTCAAGTGTACCAATATTAACATCATGGGGGTAACAGAAGGAGAAGAGAGAGAGCAAGAAATTGAAAACCTATTTGAAAAAATAATGAAAAAATTCCCTAACCTGGTGAAGGAAAGAGACATACAAGTCAAGATGAATAGTACTTTACACAGAGCCCATCACACAGCACAAGAACTCCACAAATGTTTACGGGCTATCTTTATAAACAACTTCAAATCTGAGTCTAGGCTGAGTGAATCAAATATATATGTGTCTTACACACACATGCACACACCCCCCCACACAGCTATTTGTTCTAAGATGAGCCTAAATAAAATACTGCCAACAAAATATTTAGGTTATAAGCACATTTCTTAAAATATGACCAGTAGAATAAATATAAAAAAGAACATTCACTTCATCAAAACAAACATGAAAATTAAAACAGGAAGTCTTTTCATCCATCAAATTAGCAAAGATTTTAGAATTATAATGGTGTCAGGATTGTGAGTGAAAGGCAGGTATTCTCATCTGTAGTAGTTGTCGATACAACATTTCTGGGAAACACTTGGGAGTATGTATCAAAAGTCTTAAAATATCTCTGTCATTTACAGTCTTACATATCTTTAGCAAAGTTACTTTCCTAGTATCAAAAAAACAACAGCCTGGAAACATCCTTAATATCCATCAAGATGAGAGTTAAGTAAATTATAGTGTATCATGAAAGCAGAGCATGGGCAGCTATAAAAAGATTTCTGAAAACATGGCAGGGGGAGGGATCAGGATGTACAGGTATATAAGCTTTATGAGTCTATTTACAGTTTTTCTTTAAGAGAGGTAACCAAAATACATAGGAAAAATAAAAGGAACCAGAAAATTCACTAGACTAAACCAACAGTTTATTTCTAGGTTATGGGATTCTAGATTTTTTTTCTCTCTCTATAACTTCCTATATTGTATAAGGTACTCTACAGTGACATGTATTACTTTTTTAAGTCAGAAAAAAAATTGTAAATCTTACTTTGTCAAAATATGGCTGACAGGAACAGCCTCATTCCTGGTTCAGTCCACTAAAAATAATGTTGCTAATGAGAATGCCATGATCATCAAACTGCAGTCAATCCAAATGCAACAAATCACACTCTGAAATAATTTCATGATCTTAAAAAAAGGCAATTTCCTACCTAAATTATATGACTTAGGCCCTAACACCTGGGTGTGCCACTAGGGTTCAAAGCCTTCCCAAATATCAGTGAAGACTGATGAGGTCTTGGTGCTATGCCAGTCTCCTGCTTGATAAAAGGCTTCTCAAAATTCTAAAATTTCCGTAGGAATTCTAGACACCGTTTTGAAAGTGAGAGTTGTGAAATGCCTTGACAGTTGTCACTGTTAGCCCTTTCCTTCCCCTTTTTGGCTTTTCAAACAAAAATTGAGAACGGCTTTGAAATCACAAAGCATTTCCAGAGAGCCATCCATAGAGAAAAGCCCTTAATATATATATCCAGTCATCTCTCTTTCCATTTTTATATAATCAGTTTAGATACATATGCCTTACACTTCCGAGTAAAAGTAAAATTTATGAAACATATGACAGGCCAATCCTCTATAATATTTTACTAATTTTCATTTTTTTTTAAAGGTTGCCGAATGAAATAAATAAATGAAATCAGCATTATTTACTCCTTGCCTTGCATAAATGTTAACTGGCCTTCAATGACTGACTATTTCAGTGCACTATGGGGGGTAAGACCTAAATCTTACATGTTAAAAGTTTAAAAGTTTAGACCAGCAGCTTAAAACTTCACTAATTTAGTAAATTTCCTTTACCAAATCGATGTGGAAATACAGTTGACCTTTAAATAACACAGGGGTTCAGAAAGCTGATACCCCCACCCCACGTAATCAAAAATCCACATATGACTTTAAACTCCCCAAAAACTTAACCACTAATAGCCTACTGTTGATGAGAAGCCTTACCTATAAAATGAACACATATTTTGTATGTTACATGTATTATAGACTGTTTTCTTACAACAAAGTAAGCTAGAATACAAAAAATGTTATTAAGAAAGCCATAAGGAATGCATGTACAGTATTTCCTGAAAAAAAAAAATCCATACACGATAAATGGACCCGCACAGTCTAACCCTGTGCTGTTTAGGGTCAGCTGTAAGGTTGAGTATAGTCATTAACCAGAATGCACAGCTTTCTTACTTAGCAGTAACAATTCTACATTGTTGATGCTACATCTGATGGAGCACCAAGATCTGCCCTGAGAAGTCTGGTCACAAAGTTATCACAGCAAAACATGATCAAAGCACACAAGCCTCCTCTGGCTGCCTCCTGAGAGGCTGTAGACTTGCACAGTGAGGATGGTGAACACAGCTTTCCAAGGATGAACACATGTATACAGAGATGTTCAAACTGGGAAAATAAAGGAAGGGAAGTCCCAGCACTCAGAAGTGCAAAATCCGATCTGAACACTGTAATGTAGTCTGTGACCATCTTCTCACCAAAAAGAATGTGTGTGTAAATGTTCTGTGAACATGAACATCAGCATGAGTTTTAGGTATGTTGTTATTAGGAGTTCCATTATTCATCCTTTAAAAAAAAATACTCCTTAGAAACTGCAGCAAATTACAGGGACTTCATAATATACACTTCGTGGAGAATATTAATATTAAGACTGTATCTTATTTATAACATTATCACACTTCCTGATAACAATTTAAATAGAATGTTTCACTAATATTGCCTCCTGGAAATAACAATTGCATCACTAAGACATAAAAGAAAATAGAATTAAGTACTTACTCACTATACCAAACTGTCCCCAGAACAGAAGTACAGCCAACATTGGGAAAATGACAATAAGGATATTTTCATTTGGAGAAAACCATGAAACTGGGAAGAAAAAAACACACACAAAAATCACAATTAATATTTACTATAATAACTTTCAGTCCTGCCAATGAATGGTCAACAATATATTTTATTATGGAGATGGAAAATAAAAATAATTAAAACTGTGGCCTTAATCAATATATAAATAATTACACATATAACTTACTTATATAACAAATATTTATGAAACAAAAAAACTAGTTATTTGTTTTCCATCATTCTCCATAGCCTGTGATTTATGGAAGGAGGTATATATGCCCAGGAGCTGAGAACAAGGCTTCACAGCCACACTCCCTGGGTTTGAAACTCAATTCTAACAATCTTTGTGACCTTGGACAGTCTAACACCTCTCTATTCTTCCATTGTTACACCCTTACGAGTACCTACACCTTGAAGGACTGTTGTGACTGTTAACAAAGTCTAGGAATGGAAAAGGCGTAAAACAAAGCTTGGCACTTGAAGTGCTCGGTAATCATTAACTACAATTATTATCAAGTGCTCCTGTCTCTGGTGAATACCGGCAAGTGTAACGTGCCAAGAATTTACCTTAAAGCAAGAGTTAATTTCCTGTAAAGACTGACTCAGGGGAGAAGTGAGAATGGTGTACCCTCCCCTTACTGTGTCTTAAGACCAAGACAGATGGGAGCTCCAGCTTTGGAAGGGAAGATGTATTAGCAAATAATTAAGCTAAAAAATGACTGCTTCCATAAAAAGTAACATGAGGAGCTTTAGGTAGTAAGGAAGTTCCTATTAAGTGGGTCACTTGTTACTTAAACAGTGAAAATGCTGCCACCCATTCTACAGAAAGGAAGTTGTGATATTAAGACTTCAAATGAAATTTGTCGAGAATTTTTAAAAATTAAGTCTAATTGCATCTGATCAACGCTTAAGACCTTATTTTTATCTATGAGATTCCTCCTGTAACAATAAAGCCAAATAAATGCACTGAAAGCATTTCAGAGTTTGTCTGTATGCGAGGACTAGCGGGGTGAGGAACACTTTGGAATCCTGCACAAGGCAAGCAGTGGTGTGGCTCTGAAATCAACCTTTCCAAGTCCTCCACTGTATCAGCATGTGAGGAACCCTGTGGGCTTTCAAACCATAATGCTAGCCACGCATTGCTTGTGTTAAGCTTATAATGTTAAAGTCTGGTAAATGTTGCATTATTTGTTTTGTTTTGTTTTGTTTTGTTTTACCAATTGAAGGCCAAACCCTCCACCAGCAAAAAGATTACAATTTGCTTTACTGCAATATTTGTTTTATTGTGGTGGTCTGGAACCAAACCCATAATGTCTTTGAGGTAAGCCTGTACATGGTAAGCCTCCACAAACACAGGGAACATAGTTTCCACAAAAGAAGATCGCAATAAAATTTACACTAAAATTCAAGCCGAATTTTTGCTTGATGTTTAAGGATTGTGATGGCGATAGCCTGTTATTTGATCAAATCCAGAATTCTAAGGTGGTTCCCGGAATCCCTGGCCCCTACAGTCAGCCTTTTATAATTTCTTCCCCTTGGAGGAGAGGTGGGACTGTGAATAGGATGAATTTCATTTCTGTGATTATTGTGTCATATGGCAAAAGGGATTTTGCTGATGTAATTTAGGTCTTCAATCAGCTGACTTTAAGAAAAGGGACTGGACTGTCCTTGGGAGAGAGCTGACCTAATCAAGTGAGCCCTTAAAAGGGTCTGTGCTCAAGAAATCCTATGTGAGAGGGGTTCAACAAGAGAACCGTTTTCCTTGCTGGTTTTAAGTATGGAAGAGTCTGTGCGGCAAGGAATAGAGGCAACCTCTAGGATCTGAGAAAAGCTCTTAGCAGACATCCAGCATAGAACAGGGACCTCAGTCCTACAACCACAAGGAACTGAATTCTGCCACAATCAGGTGAGCTTGGAACAGGACTCCAAACTCCATATGAGAATACAGCTTGGTCAACACCTTGATTTTAGAACCCAGTCATGCCATGACCAAAATTGTGACCAACAAACCTGTAAGGTAATAAACGGGTGTTGTTTGAATCTATGATACTTGTGGTTATTTGTTATATGGCACTAGAAAACTAATACAAGAATCTTGCAATGCCTTCATGTCAACATTATGAACATAATGTATATTATGTTGACAATGATGGGAGCAACAACTTTGCTGAACTTGAACTGACCTTTTAAAACAAAATCCTAATAGCTTACTCAGAAAAAGGTAAAATCTTAAGCTTCCAAGTTTTTGTATAATTAATAATATAAATATAGAATTAATAACATTTTATAACTGTTATTTACATTTAGCATCTGGCTGTTTATAAGGTGTTTTAACAGAAACTATATACCATGGGGATAAAAAGAAAACACTGGGTTTTGAAGACAGATCTAGACTTAAATCCTGGCTATGGCTCTTACTTTGAACAAGTACCCTAAATCTCTCTTCTGTTAAGTGGTAAGACCTGTATCTATCTCCTAGAGTTCCTGAGCTCATAGGAGTCAATATAAAGTATCTGGCACATGCTCAAATAAATGTTATTTTACTGCTCTTATGTGTACTGTTATCACTTCATTGAAAGCAGGGATCAATGTCTTAGTCACCACTAAATCCAAAGTGCCTAATACAGTGCCTAGCACATAGTAGACCCTCAATAAATCTTTTTAAAGTAAGAGAGAGATTACATATTTACATCTCAAACAATCCTGTGATGATGATGGTATCCTCATTTCACAGATAAAAACTGAGGGCCAGATAGGTTGAGTTTCTTATCTAAGTTTTCTTAAATTAAAAAATTGTGAAGTGCAGAAAAAAGCTTTCTAAATTCAAGTTCTGTGCCCCTTCCATAGTATTATAGTCTACACAGGCACCAGAGGGATATAAAACTATATCTCAGTGATGATTTTTCCACATATTCAGTCCTTGTGCTCCTCAAAAGGGAACAAAGAATGGCCACCATTAATCCACATCCTACCAAGTGGAATTCTCTATTAAGTAATTTCTAGTCCTCATATGCCTATATTTGCAAAAAAAAAAAAAAGCACAGCATAGTAAAAATGGGATAGTCTGGCAGTTTCTTTTAAAACTAAGCCTATACTACATACAACCCAGTAATCGTACTTCTGAGCATTTATCCAGAGAAATGAAGACTTTGTCCACATAAAAACCTGCACACGATTGTCTGTAGCAGTTTCATTTGCAACAGCCAAAAACAACTGGAAACAGCCAAGATGCCCTATAGTAGGTGGATGGTTCAACAAGCTGTGATACCCCCAGACCATGGACTATTACTCAGCGGGAGAGAGGTAGGGCAGGGGAGAAGTACTGACACATGATGCTGCAGCATGGATAGATCTCAAGGGCATTGTGCTGAGTGGGGGGAAAAAAGTCAATCTCAAAAGGTTAACTTTTACATAACATTTTTGAAATGACAAAAGTATCGATATGGAGAACAAATTGTGCTTGCCAGGTTAGGGAGAGTAAGGGGGGGTGACTATAAAGGGGTTGCATGGGGGAGATATTTGTGTTAATGAAATAGTTCTATATCCTGATTTTGGTGGTGATTACACAAATGTACACATGTGATAAAAAAACAAAGAAATATATACACATTGTACCATTGTGAACTGGCTGGTTTTGACATTTAACTACTGTTACATAAAATTAATCACTGGGGGGAGCTGCACTGGGTAAGAACAGCACCTCTCTGTTCTATCTTTGAAACTCCCTATGATTCTATAATTTTTTCAAAAAAATAAAAATGGGTGCAAAGACGAATGTCTAACTCTGGTAGAATTTTCTACATTCTCTACAACAAAATACCACCTTCTCATTTTACTGGCCCCAAAAAGTAAGCATAGCTCATTTTTGGGGGGGTACTTTGATAACAAAGATAAAACAATCACACATAAAATTATAGACTTTGGCCCTGGCCAGTGTTCTCAGTGGTTACAGCATCATTCAGTGCACCAGAGGGTCACAGGTTCGATTCTCGGTCGAGGGCATGTACCTAGATTGCAGGTTCGATCCCGGGCCCCCGGTCAGGGACCTGTGGGAGGCCGCCAATTAATGTGTCTCTGTCATATCAGTGTTTCTCCTTTCTCTCTCTCTCCTCCCCCCGCTTCTTTCCTTCCATTCTCTCTAAGAAATCAATGGAAGAAGTATCCTCGAGTGAGGATTTACCAAAAAAAATTGTATACTTGGTATTTATCCCAGATACTGGCATTCCTTTCCCATCCATCTTCATTCCATCTTCTGGCCTTTCAAGCCTCTTGAGTGTACCATTTTCCCTCTCAGTGACCTACACTATACTCCAAAATTACTATTCCCCCATGTCTTTTTCTTCTTCATTTCCATGGAACTGTACATTCCCTCAGAAAAATTTCAACTGGGTATTAGGTTATCTCATTCTAGTCACTCACAGTGCATGTGACTCAATGATTAGACCCCTGCTGAAAGGTATACTTAAAAAAAAAGCTCAGGGGCCCAATTTAATATCAAATTAATGAAATTCACAACGTAGGAGAGATTTTTCAGCAGAAATGCCTTCCATGTTCTGCTGGGCTGCTCTAAGCCATCTCCGCCATGCTGCACTGCCCTGACACTCTTCTGCTAACATCCCAGCTTCAACACCCCGATACCTCACTGGATAAAATGAACAGCCCAGGAAGACAACTAACATTTGCAAAGTACTTTGGTTTACAAAGGACTTGTACACAAAGGATCTCATTTGGTGCTCATTCGACTGCAGAATACATAAAAGCAGGAATCTATTTTCATCCCCACTTTAGAGATGAGGTAACTCGGACTCACTGAAGTGACTTCTCAAGTTCAATAGAGGAAAAGTTAAGTTGCAGAATAGGGAATATACTCAGATCTCCTGATTCCTAACCCTAAGCAATGTCAAAATATTCCATCAAACTAAACACCCATTCCCAATCTGGTAATAGACATTTTATAACCAAAAAAAAAAAATTATAAACTTTGTCTAGGGAACACTAGAAGAATTGGAGGCAAAGAGTTGATTCAACTGAACTGATTCCTGATTCCATCTAAAGCAGAGGTTCTCAAAGGCTTGTCTAATCCTGCGATCAGTAATATGTCTAGTGGTTCTAAATAGAGCTTTCAAAAGAGAAAGTCAGCATGCACCTGTATGTGGTTAAAGCAATCAGCTGGCACAGCAAGGAACAGAAAAGAAAGCAGACTGTTTACTTCAGCTAACTTGACTGCTTTATGCAACTCACCAGCCCAAGTTTGTGAAGAAAGGGCAGAATCAGGGTGCTATAACCAAGGCTGAATTCAAATTAATTAAATTGGATCCCTAGCTCTCCCCCATCTTGGCCAAGAAAAAGAACAGTATAGCAAGACTAAGCACAGGACACCTCAAGGAAACATCACTAGAACCTGATTTTTAATCTCTTGACTCTCCTTCTAATCTTACCACCTGGAGCATGGCTGAGCTTGTCAGCCCTTGACCAAAGTGTAGGTAATATATATATATATTTTTTTAAAGCTACATAACTGGAAGGAGCATGGAAAATTAATCACATGAAAGAAAGTACTTTTGATAGCAGCAAGCAGAAATGCAGAATAGATGACCCCAGGACCCCTCACTCATCCCAAAAGACTAGTTATCAGACCAAAAGTTTGAGAACCACACAATACACAAGTAACAAACTACAAAAGAGTTGTATTATGAAAAGGAGAAGAGCAAATAAAACTCATGGTCTCAAAGCTGCTAAACATTACATAATCATTTATTATTAAGAGCCTACTTTTTGATTCAAAGGAGTTCCTAGCCCCATTGCGCCCCGTTTCTAATAAGATTAGGTTGCTGCAGGACAAAAAAGGGAATTCTATAGAATTCTTACCAACACGATATTTTAGTTCTATGGTGGTATCGCCTTCTCTGCTTAATTCTGTTACTTCACACGTGTAGTTTCCTGGGACAGCCTCCTTCGGATCCAACTTCAATGAGGCAATGCCATTTAGTAGTGCTTCTGGTACAATTTCTGCACTCGAAAAGTTGGTGTTGGTGTGGGTGATAGTATTTGTCTCTCCTTCATAGACGAAAAATTGTTTTCCTCCATATTTCCACTTTACAAACATTTCTTTAAGGCTTAATGCCCCCACATTAATAACAACGCATGGGATGACCACAGTTGTATTGCAGTTGGTGTATTCTACCGATTTAGTTATATTAAATATGAGCTGAGCTGAACCTGGAAAAGAAAAAAGTTTCATTTTATTATAGAATTCTATACCATAAGATCTTAGGTATGTTACAAATCCTTAAGATAAAAGAGCAATGTTTCAATTATTTACTTAAGCAGTCAGCTACAGAGAGAACACAGGCAAGGTGAAAAAGAGAAACAAATTATTTTAATATTAACATACGCAGATGGTAGATACCACTGTAACTTTTCCTTATTCATTTTCAGTAATACAAAGTATACATTACCATGGCCGTGGGAATAAATTCAGCAACCTGTGTTGGAACATGCAGGTATAGTATCTGGCTTCAGAAGCTCTGAAGTAATCATTATTGCTCATTGATGTATGTAGAAGAATACTGTGCTTACCATGGGAAAGTTTTGAACAGAAAATCAAACCAAATATTATATTCAGTCTCAACTTCGATATACTTCCTCTAAATAGAACTTGCTAAACCGATATGTTTATCTTTATGTTGCATTTCCAAGAAATGTGGTGAGCTACAGTGTACTTTAATATAAAAAGTAAATCCGATGAATCACATCACATCTTTTCTCTAAGATGGAAAGTCTTAGAATACTAAGGAGAAAAAATATTCTCTGTGGCTATTTCCCCATTGCAAAATACAGACAGCAACAGACATTTTGTATGCAAATATTATAAAGAATTATATACAATTGAAAGGCATTTTCTCTACTTCCACATTCCATTGAAGCTATAGAACAATTTCCAAATGTATATTACAGGTATTCCTTCCTCCTAGAAACCATAAACCACTCAAAGTAAAGCTAAGAAACAAGTTGAAACCAAGAACAGATACTGCCAATAAGTAGGGTATATTCTATCAAACACTTCTCAGTAGGATAAACTAACAGTTGTCTTACAAAACAGGAATTGGGAAAGTAAATGCAATCACTCATCTTTCATCTAAAATGTGCAAGACTGTGGAGAAATTGTAGTTGTCTTCCATATTTTTCAGCCATTTATCAACTTTTTAAAAAATTTCTTTATTGTTGAAAGTATTACAGATATCCCCTTTTCCCCCCATTGACCCCCTCCACCCCGCATCCACCCCTCACCCTTTAGGCCTTCACCACACTATATTGTCTGTGTCCATGGGTTATGCATACAAGCATGTAAGTTCTTTGATTAATCTCTCCCCACCCATTCCCCCACCCCCGCCTTCCCACTGAGATTCATCAGTCTGTTCCAATCTTCTATGTCTCTGGATCTATTTTGTTCCTCAGTCTATTTTGTTTATTAGATTCCACATATGAGTAAGATCATGTAAAAGTGAATCAGGAAAAATCAGAAAACCTGAATAGGCTAATAACAACTGATGAAATCGAAGCAACAATAAAAAAACCTCCCAGCAAGCACAAGCCCTGGTCTAGACAGCCTCACAGGGGAGTTTTCTAATTCTTTAAGTTGCAGGGTTAGATAGTTGACTGAAAATTTTTCTTGCTTTTTGAGATAGGCCTGCGGTGCTATGAACTTACCTCAGGACTGCTTTCGCTGTGTCCCATCGATTTGGGGTTGTTGTGTGTTCATTTTCATTTGTTTCCAGGAAGTTCTTGATTTTTCTTGATCTTATTGGTAACCCATTCATTGCTTAATAACATGTTATTTAGCCTCCATGTGTTTGAATGTTTTTGAGTGTTTTTACTGTAGTTGGTTTCTAATTTCATGCCCTTGTGATCTAAGATGCTTATGATTTCAATCTTCTTGAACTTGTAGAGACTTGTTCTGTGTCCTAACATGTAGTCTATCTTTCAGCATGATCCATGTGCACTTGAGAGGAATGTATATTCTGCAGCTTTGGGGTAAAATGTTCTGTAAATATCAATTAAATCCATCTGATCTAGTGTGCCATTTAGAGTCACTGTTTCAGTGTTGACTTTTTGTCTGAAAGGTCTATCCAGTGAAGTCAGTGGGGTGTTAAAATCTACAACTATGACTGTACTGCTGTTGATCTCTCCCTTAAAGTCCTTAAGGTTATTGGTAGGTCCTTATTTATTGCCATTTTAATTCTTTATGTTTCTCTCTCTATTTCTTCTTATTATTACAGCAGTCCCCTAACATTTCTTGCAATGCTTCTATTTCTACTTCTAATTACAGCAGTCCCTTTAACATTTCCTGAAATGCTGGTTTGGTGACGATAAACTCCTTTAGCCTTTTTTTGTCTAAGAAGCTCGGTATTTCACCATCTATTTTGAATGATTGCCTTGCTGGATATAGTAGTCTTGGTTTCAGATCTTTGTTTTGCATTACCTTGAATACTTCATGCCATTCCCTTCTGGCCTGCAGAGTTTCTGATGAGAAGTCAGCTGACAATCTTATGGGCATTCCTTTTTAGGTAACAGGTTGCATTTCTCTTGCTGTCTTTAAGATTCTCTCATTGTCTTGAATTTTTGGCATTTTAATTATGATGTGTCTGGGCGTGGGCCTCTTTGGGTTCTACTTGCTTGGAACTCTCTGTGCTTCTTGAACTTGTGCGACTTTTTCCTTCACCAGGTTAGAAAAGTTTTCTGCCATTATTCTTCGAACAGGTTATCTGACCCTTGCTTACTTTTTACCTCTTCTGACACTCTTATGATGCGAATATTGTTATGTTTCACGTTGTCCCACAGTTCCCTTAGACTGTCCTGTTTTTCAACTGTTTTTTTCCTTTTGGATCTCTGAATGGCTTTTTCTACCCTGTCTTCTAATTCGCTGATCCGATCCTCAGCTTCCTCTAATCTGCTGTTTATTCCTTCCAACGTATTCTCTATTTCTGCAACGTCATTCTTCGCTTCTGACTGTTCATTCATAGTTTCCATATCTATTTTCATGCTGTTGCGTATCCTTACAATCAATGTTCTGAACTCTATATCTGATAGACTGCTTATATCCATTTCATTTAGCTCTTTTTCTGGAGACTTCTCTTGTTCATTTGGGGCTTGCTTTTTTGTCTCCCCATTTTGGCTGCCTATTTGGGTTTGTTTCTATGCATTAGGTAGGGCTCCCAGTCTTTCTGGAAGGTCTCTGGTGCAGGCCAATTTCAGACACTGTTTGTGACTGGCCTTGAGTACCCTGTTTGAAGCTATCAACAACCCACAGCTTGAGGTCCCCTATGTAGAGGTTGGGTGCATTTGGACAGGGCCCACTTATCAACTCTTTTATCTAAGTAGCTAGTTGGCTTTTCCCTGAAAAAAGAAAGCACTATATAAATATAAGTAAAATGTCAACTTTAATAGTTCATCCTTATGATTTCTTCCTTCTATATACACTGGGAATAAAAATCAAAGGCATAGAATGCTATTATTCTAGGGACATATTATTCAGTAGCTGCCCATTGAATTGAATGCTAGGATGTGTAGTGAAATATGAACAGGACAATGTTCAGAAAGCCTGAGTATAAACCCTGTTACTTTTCAGTACATGACCTCAAGCAATCCACTTAACTTTTCTATGCCTTGGTTTACTCTCTGTAAATAAGAGGATCAAAAATGAACACTGGAGCCGGGCCAGCATGGCTTAGCGGTTGAGCATCAACCTAGGATCCAGGAGATCATGGTTTGATTCCCGGTCAGGGCACATGCCCAGGTTGCAGGCTTGATCCCCAGTGGGGTGCATGCAGGAGGCAGCTGATCAATGACTCTCTCATCATTGATGTTTCTATCTCTCCCTCTCCCGCTCCCTTCCTCTCTCAGAAGTCAGTAAAGATATATTTTTAAAAAACCAAAACACTAGAGCCCCAGCCAGTTTTGCTCAGTGGTTAGAGCATCAGCCCTCGGACTGAAGGGTCTTGGGTTCAATTCTGGTCAAGGGCATGTACCAGAGGTAACCAATCAATGTGTCTCCCTCACATCAATATGTCTCTCTCTCTCCCTTCCACTCTCTCTGAAAAGCAATGGAAAAAATATCCTCGGTTGAGGATTAAAAAACAAAACAAAAAAAGAACACAGGACTACTTCACAGAATTGTGGTGATTATCGAAGGAGAAAATATATGGGCAAGTGCCCTCTAAACAATACTGTGCTATAAATATGCAGGATAATACTCTAAAAACTAGGCAAAACAGCATTTTTGTGTAATGATCTAGACCTTCTCTAACTGGAAGGTGCAAATTGTTATATTTCTGGGAATTTGCTGCTTGAACCAAGTTTGTGGGCATTCACAGCTCGCTTCTTCCCAGTTCTCTACATTTCTAGCCATCCAAATATTAGGAAGCCCCAGGCAAAACCTGGACTTCCAATTGCAATTTTTAAAACCTTGGGGCTCTAAATTATTTCCCCTGAGAAAGAAGCATTGAGAGGAACGCTGTAGTGTAAAACAAGGAGAGAAGAAAGTGGCTGTGATGTTGGAATTAGAAAAGAAGGAAAGTGTCAGAAAATATGGGGACTAACTTTGAAAAGGATTACTGAGTGTCCTTTCAATGGAGCTCTGGGCATTGTCTGACAGATCCTTTGGGAATATCCGATTCTATAGGGGCCTGTGCCTCTCACTGTATTTGACTGAGCTATTTTACAATTCTGTAAGATGTAGAAAACTGATACTAATGCAAATGATTCATGTCCACAGAGATAGAAATAAACTTTGTTCTGCAATTTATTTCCGCCTGGTAGAAGAGAGGATTTAAAAAAAACTACGTTTATTGCCCTAAGGACGTTGACCAATTTGCATATATTCACAAATTCATTTTAGCATTCCTGATTGCCTATACACGTGTCTGATCTTCCAATTGTTTTTAAAAACCAAGACGGTCTTACCATCTTGCTAGTTTGCGTATTAATGCGTGAAATAAAATCTTTGACACATGTTCATTTTATATTTGTTTGAGTCAGGATATTACTTTCTAAAAATTGTCTTTTAATAAAAGAGATATGAGTGAAGAGCTCAGTTATCCTAGTGAACTTTTTTAGAATGCTCTAGGTAAGTAAAAAGTGGTCGGCAAACACTCTGCAATTCCATAACTTATGCTTAAAGAATAAATTTCCTGCGGAATACAGGAAGTATTAATTGCACTGCATTATTTGTTGTAATATAAAAAATATCTTATAACTGAATTAATTTAAATAGAATTAATGCTGTCAATAAAATTCAAGTAAAATTAACCTGGATAAACCATAACTTGAACAACCCTTGCACTAATAATAAATAAGGGTAGTCCAAAAATGCCAGCTGTTAACCACAACTTTATCTTCTATAAACACTTAATAAGAAACTATTAAATTGTAAAATTATCTGATTTGGGTGTTCTCTCTTTTGCCTACTACCTTCTGATGGAACAGTAAAATGAAGAAAAGATCTGAAATAGAGCCAATAAAGGAAGAGAGATAATTAACACAAGTAAAATTCTGAATCATCAAGATATGCCTATAGCAGTCTAAATCAGATAGAAAGGTATAAATATAACCATCAGTGATGCCAGGGTCACCAATAGACTAAAAATGAAATGGGAAAATTATTTTATGTTGACAGCCAAAAATATTGGACTTTACAATCTCTGTGAATGCAAACCACCAACCTAAACCATCTCGTCCCCCAGCCCTAAAAACAGCCAACATGTAGTTGCAGAGAAGGCTCAATAAATGGCAGTCACAGTACACAAGTCAAACTCAGAAATTTAAAATGCAGCAAACATTTATTGAGAATTACCTGATCTGAAGCATTGTGATAGGATGTGTGGATACAATGATGGGGAAAAAGTATGAATTATCGTTTCAAAGCTTGCAATTCTCACTTGGAGGAATGATACGTACTTTTTATAGCACAAGGTTATGTAAGTGCTATCCTTCCTGTATGAACAACGTGCTCTGGAGGGGCAGGAGAAGAATCAGTCTTACAGATTTCTAAGAAAATGTGTGTTGCTACCAGGGGAACAATAGAAACTTGTCATAGTTCCCACCCACTTGGGTGGTCCTCTATCTTTTTAAACATGCTCCATGTAAATTTTTTCTCCTTTGTAATGGCTCTTAAATCACAACTTCATCTCCTTCTGCAAGAGCTTATCCCATACTCTCCAAAGCAGCCCTCTCTCCTTATTTCGTTAATTCAAACTGAGTCCTTCACATGAGAAGCCAGAAGCTTTAAATACTCTCCACCTATAAATTTACCTGGAACCCCAACAATCCACAGCTCTTCCCCCCCACACACACACCCTCTTCTCCTCCAGAAATGAATCCCTTCACCTGAGAGCTAGTTTCCATTTCTGCCTCCACACCCATCAATCTCCTCGAGGACTTTCCCTAGTTGATCACCAGCCTCCCACATGCCCCTATTCCATCTACTTAGGATTGGGGGCGGGGGGTGGATAAACATTTTTTAAAAATGCTTGACTATTCACCAGCTTAAAAAAAAAAAAAATCCCCCATATTTGTCTCTCACTTCCCTAGCATCCTAAAATAACAAACTAAAAGCATTTCTTCACTTCCATTTCGTTTCTTAAATCTCTGCCACCTGGCTGCCACCTCTCCACCTCTACTTCACGGCAACAGCTCTTGCCAAAGCCACCAATAATCCCTAGTGGAAAATGGAGTATGTATGGCTCACTTTCTATCTTAACTTCCCTACAGTTCTTGAGCCAGTGTGTAGGTTCTTTCTTGCTCTCTTCCCTTGACCTCTGTATCTCTGGATTCTGAATTTCCTTCTACTGCATTGGTCACCCATCCCAGCTTCTGTTCTTTACTGAAACTTATTCCTTGCCTCACAATAAATGTTAGTGTACCTAAGGCCTTCCTATTCAGCACTACCTCCCCCCCCCTCCCCAGTACTCTCCCATACTTCATCGTTTTAACTACGTACACAGTTTTTATTTAACCAGGTCCCACCTTCCTCCTTAAGATCCGGGAAAGCCAACTGCTGCACATTTCTACTTAGACTACTGCTACATTAAAGTCAACATGTCTAAAAGTCAATTTACCCTCTCCCTACCCTTCTCCAAAACTCTCACCTCCATAAACTATTTTCTACCATCTACCAGTCAACAAGACCTGACCTAAAGACCATGCTGGATTCTTCCCTCTTTTTAGCCATGTAGGATTTTTGGTAGACTCAGCCTATTGAATAGTTCCTAAATCCAAAGTCTGTATGAATAAATTAGGCATTCATCATTTCTCCCTTGGACTACTGCCATTTAAGTAGCTCTTTGACTCCAGCCTCAACATTTCCCCATCCCAGCCCCAATGTATTTCCCACAGTTCCCGAAATAAATGTTCTAAATGCAAATGTGTACTCTTGCTTAACATACTTTAACAACACCCTTCCTTCCCTCTTTTCAGGCTAAATTCTAAGTGTATTAGCATGGAATACAAACGAGGTCCTTCAGGGCCTTGTCCAGCCCCACCTCCTGTCCTTCCTCATTTCCAAACTAAGGTCCAATCAAAATGACCTTCTTAAAATCCCATGAATAGGCATAGGTACTCTCACATCTTTGCCTTTGCATATGTTCCCTCAGCCTAAAGAGGCCCCACACCCTTCACTGGGTGTACAGGTAAGAGCACACACTTTGGAGTCAGACCTTGGGCTCAAGACTTAACCCTTCCTAGAGATATAACCTCAAGCAAATTATTTAACCTCTACACCTCAGTCTCATCTATATAATGTGAACTGACAGAATATACTTCATAGAGATTTCGTTAAGATTTAATGAGATAAGGAACGTGAAGTTATCTCAGTGTCTTTCACATAGATAGCAAATGCTCAGTAAATGGCAGCTAGAGTTGACTAACTTTGGCTCCTCCTGCTAAAGCACAGCTGAGATGTTTAATCCTGTTCCTCTTCCCTGCACGGCTCAACTATATTCATCCTCTCCTTATTGCTCCCATCATCCCCTACTCTTGTTATTGAATCTTCTAATTAATGCTTGATTTAACTGATCTCCCCATTAAGCTCAAAAGGCAGAAAGGCAAGGGCAATCTCTTCATTTGGTATCCTATGGATTCAACCCAGGGTCCAGCAAGTAAGACTCAATACATTCCTTATGAATGTAAAAAATTTAAAGTATAAATTCCTAAGAAAGGAATATCTAAAAATTATATCAGAGAGAATTCACTCCTCTCCCATATTTCAAAAGAGAATTCTCCACTTCTTCTTACTTTTTTAGACCTGATTATGGAATCATGAAGCTACATATTTCAATGGAAAATCTCAAGTCAATTGCAGGTGAGGTGGGAGAGTTCCTTAAAAAATTACATGAGCCCGGTTGGGCCTGGCTCAGCAGTTGAGCATCGACCTAGGATCCAGGAGATCAAGGTTCGATTCCCGGTCAGGGCACATGCCCAGGTTTCAGGCTCGATCACCAGCAGGGAAAATGCAAGAGGCAGTTAATCAGTGAGGAGTCTCTCATCATTGATGTTTCTATCTCTCCCTCTTCCTCTGTCTTCCTCTCTCTGAAATCAATAAAGATATATTTTTTAAAAATTACATGAATATAAAGAATGATCTTCTTAGAGGGTGATGTCTAAACTGGGTCTTGAAGGATGAGTAGGAATGTTATGGAAAAGAAAGGGCCTTCCAGGCAGAGTAGTAACATGTACAGAGGAATGAAGAAAATTAATAACTGGAAGCAGATTATTCAGGTGAGCTCTAGAAAAGGGGACTAGAAAAGATCATTAAGAAATACTGAAAGGCTTCCTTAAATATAACTCTGAGGAGTTTGGACTTGATAAAACAAGCAATAGTGAACCACTCAGATTCACTTGCATCTAAAAAAAATACTACGGCAATGTGTACGGTGAACTGAGGGCAGGCATGGTGGTGAGGCTGGGAGGTCCATTCAGAGATCACTACAACAGTCCAGGTAAACGACAACTGGAGAGGACAAAAATTATAGCAAAAAAAAACAAAGAAATAAAGTCAACGTAAGTCAGACGTGGGACATGTGGGGAGAAAAATGAAAGTTGTTAACCAAAATAGTGTGTGTAACCAGTTAGACTGTGGACTTAACTATAAAGAGATTTAGGAGATGCAGGGGGAGTATCTTTTTAATATTTAATAGGCTGAGTATTAAAGTATCTGTGGTACAATGAAATGAAGATATCCAGTAGATCCCAGGATAGGTGGATCCAGATTTAAGGAGAAAGGCTGGAGCTACAAAGACTTGGGAATCACCAAGACTATAGCTGATAATTAAAATCATGAGCATACACAAGATTGCCCAAGACAGTCCTTATAAAGCAAGAGAGCAGACACCAGAGAATTAAATGTTGGAGAATTCCAATGTTAATGAAACAAACAGTTAAAAAGGAACAAACTAAGGAAGTGAGAAACAGAGAACTCCACTGTAGACACCAAGAAAGGGTCTTGATATGGACAAAAAAGATGTTAAGTGGGAGAAGTACAAATAGCCTCCGGATTAAAAATTACATCATTAGCTTCTTTATCTGCCGCACTGTCAACAGACTAGTGGGCTCAGAAGTCAGACTGTATTTGGCAAGTAAATGGGAGGGGAGAAAGGAGAGGCAAGATACTTTTTCAAGAACTTTGGCAGTCTAAAGGAGCAGACAGAAGGCGATCAGTGGAAGGAGTGCGGAGACGACAAGGGCAGGATATTTTTGGGTTCTTCTTGCTTGTTTGCTTTTATTTATTTATTGTTTGTTTTTAATATGGGGTAAAACTTAAGGCATGTCTGCAAGCTAAGGTGAAAGAACCAACGGAAAAGGGAAGACCTGAGATACAAGACTGAAGAATTAAATGGATTGGGTAGGTCTCCAAGGTGGTGGAAGTGAAAGAGCTGTAGACAGGTAATTTTTTCCTTAAAAAAACAGTGAACAGGTATACTTCTGAAACTGGGTGAGAAAGGAGAAAGAGATGAAGGTTGCCTAAGATATTATAGATAAGTTTAGAAATGGTGGGAGGGAAGTGGAGAGAGCTTAGAGTGGGGAGTTAATTATCTACTTGGGGATGGATGTTCAGGAACGGGGTAAGAAGTCCCAGCAGTCACTAAGGTAAAGGAAACAAAGCTCATGAGTAAAGGTACCTGCTAGAAATGAATCCTTTTTGCCATCAGACTTTGACCCTGGTATGAAAACCAGAGCCTCAAACTGAATTGGGCTAGAACTAGGGTCAAAAATGAGGCTTTAGTCAGATCTGTCCTCAATAAAGATCCAATAAGGCCTTGGGTTAAGTGGGGATGGCCACAAAGTGTTTAGTTCTGACTCAAAGTAGTCCCCCACTAGATTGTAAAGGGGCCTTACAAGAACTGAAGTGGTTGGCCTAGACTTATAAGGCGAGGGCAGTTTAAAGTCAGCAACATCCAGAATTAAGGCCTGATTAAGCACCTAAAATATATTAAGTACCACTGAAGGATTGAAACCAAAAATCCCTACTATCTATAAACTACATTTTACGTTATTAAGAGGCATAGAGCCTGAAATTTGTCTCTAAGTCCAAGAAGGCCTTGCAAAGTGCTCAGAGCATAGCAAGGGCTCATACTTGGCTTGAAACAGGAAAAGCAATTTTGACAGACCCTGCACCTTGCCAAATTCCCTACCCTGTCTTTTAACACATAAGTGTGATACCTATTCAAATATGCACAAATATTCTCAAACCCTGGGGATGTCCAGGTTCTGAGTCAGATACAACTGGTCCATGGATATGGAATGAAGTAAAGGAGGGTGTTGCCTCTAATTCCTGTTTCACCTCCCCATAACCACACAGAGGGAAAGTCCAGGTTCTGTTGTTTTAGTCTAGGTCTGTCAGAGTCAAATTGCCTGAGTTCTTTATATTTCTTAGTTTAGTATTACAATGAGTTCAGCAAAATTGATCCTACACTATTATTCTTGTTCTTTTATCATAGAAAAAAAACACCTGCATTAGTACAAGTGAAAGTAGCTTTATGACCACCCAAGAGTGCATTATATTAGGCTAAGACACAAGATATAAAAACATAGAATTTTTAAATCTTTTATAAAAAGCTGTAACAGCAAAAACTTAAAATATGGGTAAATGGCTTTATAAAAATTGTGTCACAAAAATAACATTAATGTATTAAAAGCAACGCTTATACTAGCAATAGCTGAATTGACATTAAGGAATACAAAATTCGTTTTAATAATATGAGTGGTAATTTTGGATTTAGAATATTTATCAGTTTTGAAGAAACACACCTATTTTTCATCTTCAGAATCTAGCCTTTCAAATCTCCATTAACAACTCAGTGGCAAAGATAAAACATCTGCCAAAATATAGATGACAGCATGAGCAAATGTCCTAATGGTAGGCATTTAGTATAATGCTTTAACACACTGCCTCTAGACTGCTGGGGCAGCCCCGTAAATAAGTACTTTTAAATAGGCAGTTACTTCCTTAAAATGGCAACTTGTGTTTCAAATATATTTTTTAGGAGAAAACATTTTCTTTTAAGCAAGCCAAATTACTACTAGCCTTGCCCAATTAACATGTTTTTTAATCATGTGCACCCTTGATTTTTAAAATTCACTTTGGAAAGTCATTCGACTACTGACAGATCATATACTGTCATTATTTGAGTAAGGTTTTATTTCCCAGTTTGTCAAGACCACTGAGGCAACCAAAACTGTAGCGGCTACCAGGAAACGGCCTTCATTACCAGTAATTTATAAGTGAAACTGGAAGCAAAATCGATGTTTAAAGACAAATGAACACACAAATCCACAGACTTTCTTACTCATTCTAGATTCTAAATTCTGTCTCTCCAATACCCTGGTTTATAACCACTTGTGTTCTAAAACTGTTCGCATCTCTTCACACATGCCCTTTTAAAACTAAATATTAAACACACAAAAATCCATTGGTTTACATTCAACACTTAACAGAATTCAAATGCATAATGTCTCTATGCTGGTTTTTTAAAATCAGATTATTAACTAAGTACAATAAAATACCATAAATTCTGAATCCTATGACTCCATAGGGACTTGAGCACATTAATATTATAGATAAATGAGTGCTAATTATACATGATCTTAACTATTGCTAAAGGAGGCCGAAAGAGAATTCCCATCCCCCGAAGTACCATTCTAGCCGTTCTTTCTAACCTACTTGAAAACAGGAACCTTGTTTTTAAAACAGTACATGATTTATAATTTTTATTCTCCAGTATAGCTTTTGATGCCTACAGTATGAATTAGTGACATTTTATCACAAGTTTAGATTCTGGTTCAATATGCTTTCTTATCAAAAACAAATTTCTGAAAGCAGTATTATTTTAGCTATTTTGACAGTAACAGCAACAAGCCATCGACGACAATGACAGGGAACACTACTTTATCTAATATCAACCCTTTAAATAATAGATATAGTGATTATTAACATGTCCAGCATCCCAGGATATACGAGGAGGGTGGGGAAAGTGGTAAGCCTGGTCTTAAGAGAGCATCCTGAAAATAGCTGAAGTCACAAACCTTTAGGAACCGCACAGTGAGGCTGTTCTGATGCTAATTTAGCTTTCTACAACTAAATATAACAATTGCTACTGTTACTCAAACTCGATTTGAATCTTAGGAAAAGTTCACAAAAGGCTCTATAGATGTGCAATGTGACAGGCACTGCTTATAGAGCCACAAAAAAAAAAAAAAAAAAAATCCCATTCCTTCCTCAGTTTTTACGAAGCACACGTTTTTGAAAAACAACCACCACCAAATAGGTTTCAAAAGCTTGGGGCCAAAACGCCTTTGGCTTGGAAAAACATCAAATCCCACTTAGCTGCAAATATGTTTTGACTAGGAGTTGCTGTCTTCATTTTCAAGCGAAATCTGCATTACTGTTAACCCGTTCCCCAAACACAGTGGGGAAACTTGAATGTGCAATTTGGACGGTATTAAACGGGTTGGTGGGGCGTGGAGGTAGCGCGAGTTTTCAGGAAGCCTATTTCTAGGGTTTCATAAATAAATAAAAAATTAAAAAAAAAAAAAAAGGCGGCCAGAAGATCCTTTTGATTACATGGTGGGTTGGAAATAAAACTTAACTATATCCGTTCTTTCCCCTTAACTCCTATGTTCATGTGGGAGAGCAAAGAGGGGAAAAAAAAAAACAAAAAAAAAACACAAAAAACCCGTCTTGCAGACTTCGCCAAAATGCGCACTTACAGCGCAAGAGGCCAGGGCTCTGCCACTCTCCCCGCTCTATCCCCGGTGCATTTAAGCACTGAGGAGGGAAGAGGGGTGCGAAAGAGGGGGCACCCTAACGGCTGCCACCCACTCGCCTCCGAGCTCGCCCTTTCTCTCTCCAGCTAATTTCTGCGCGAGGCGCACGGTTCGGAGCCTTCCTCGGTCTGCGCGTCTGGAGGCGGAGGACGGGGGAAGGCGGTGAGCCCCGCTGGCTACCCAGGGAAAGACGAAGAGGAGGGAAGAAAGGGAGGAAGGGGGCGCCTGATCACCCGCGGGGCCCTCCCACGTCCGCACCCGCCGGGCAGGGCCCGCGCGTCCCGCACCCCGCCACCCTCTCCAGGGAGCCCGGGCCAGCCCCCACGCCCGCGGAGGTGCGGCGCAGGCGGCCAGCCGCAGAGCCAGCACCGAGGGGCCACTCACCGCAGCACGCCGAGCCCAGCAGCAGCAGCCCCACCAGGGGCCACATCGCGCGCGCCGCGGGGCCGCCGCCGCCGCCGCCGCCGCCGGCGTCTGGAACAGCCACTGCGGTCACAATCAGGACCCTGCACTGCCTCCGTCACCAGCAGGACCCACCGCCCAGGCTGCCTGCCGCGCGCTCCCGAGCTCCCGCCGCCGCACACCCGCTCCCCGGCCCGCGCCCGCCGCGCACGCGCCCGCGCCCGCGCCCGCGCCCGCGCCCGCCTCCCCGCCCCAACGCCGAGACGCTGACGCGAGTCCTCCGGATTCGTGGACTGGAGTCCACGTTCCCTCGGGTTCCGCCGAGACCCGGAGCCCGAGCCCAGGCCTCCCGGGCCCGCCCCGCCACGCCACGCCCGCCACCGTCCCCGCGCCTGGGTCCGTGTCCCCGCTCGCCACGAGAGGGTGGGCATGTGTTCCCACGCTCGCTGGGGACTTCACCGCGCCCGCCCTCCGCGCCTCCCTCCCTGCTTCTCGCGCCGCCGCCAGCCCCGCGCTCCTCCCTCCGCTGTCCTCGCCTGCTTGAAAAAATAATGGATTTGAAAGTGTGGCTCCAAGCCACAGTATGAATAAGGATTTTTTTTAATTGAATTTATTAGGGTGACGTTGGTTCACAAAACCATACAGGTTTCAAGTGTACAACTCAATAAAACATCATACACGTTGCATCATGCTCCCAAATCGCCCCAAAGTCTCTTTCTGCCCCCATTCTCCGACCCCGCACCCCCCTACCCCCACCCCCACCCCCTCACTCCACTCCCCACCCCCTCCTTGGCCCACTTCCGCCTAGCCCCTGACTCCCTTTCCCTCTGGATATCACCACGCTGGTGTCTGTGTTATGTATACACACACACACACACACACACACACACACACGCACGCACATCTTTGTTGACTAATCCCTTCACCTTCTTTCAATATCTCATTGAATTACACAGGCCACATCATTCAAACTGAAGCAAAAGCCCTTTTGAAACTACCAGTAACATTTATCCTCAATGATGAACTCTCTTGTCACAAAGTCAGGCTCTAGTGGCTACTCTAATGGGCTGTGCATATCCTGTCCGCGTCTGTGGTTGTTTTTCTCTTACCTGCTGGAAAAGAAAGCAATTTCCCACCAGGATATCACACTTCTCCAAATCCCCTACCCATGGCATCTCCCATCGCACCCCATCCTCATAGTCATAAAATCCAGGAAATAACATTTCCGCTCTCTGACACCGTAGCAGTGCATTATATACTATGGAACTTTTCATGGTTTTCTCGTGTAAACCTCTTTCATACAGCACCATCAATTCTTAAAAATCAGAGAGTATTTTAACTATTCCCTCCTCTAAGACAGCCCGTTCGGGTAAACAGAAGGGGGTTAATAAATGTGTCCTGACCTGAGGCAAGTATTGCTCCAGTGAAATTTGATTGTGTTTTTTTTAATGATTAAAAAAAGAAAGAAAAACAGTTATCTCACTAATGCAATGGTTAATAATTACGGAGCTCACGATTTGAACGGCAGCTTTGACACCCTGAGGCTACCAAAGGAACTGATGGATTATCCTCCAACTGCTGCTTATGTGGGTACAAAAGAATCAGCCCCCAGACTTGGAGCATTCCGGACACTGTGTATCACAGAGCAGCTGGTTGGCTAAATAAGGCTGTCAGCTGTCCCTGAAACCAACCGAACCCCCTAAAGCTGAAGAGCGACTGGGAAGGACTGTCCCCAACCTTCAGAAGCAGAGTGGGAGTGATGCTCTGTTTTATACCAGGAGCTGTGGAGGCCTTGCACTTAATGCCGCTTTGTGGGGAAAATGGAGTCATCTTAAGTCCTGTGATTAGGGAGCCACCCGGGTGACCACCTCGGCTCTTGGGAATCTGGCTGGGGTGTGTTTTGATGGTGGGGCAAGAGGAGGCCTACTATAGAGACAGAATCCAAAGCAAGCTGCCTAGGTTTGATTACCTTCTCTTCGAAATAGCTTTCCCCAGGATCTAACTACCTTACATTTCTGTTTTCCTTTTAACATTTGCAAGCATTTTTATTTGGATTTTGAGCTCATCTTAATCTTTACTTAAGGGGTTTCTTGGGTAGAAGGTGAGAGAGTAATGTATGTTAGAATATTTTGAACAGAGGTAATACACATTCGGTTTATTACTGAAATTAATCTTCATAACAGCCATGGAGTGGGTATTATGATCTCCATTTTAAGGACACGGAAACAAAGGGAAAGAGGAATAATGAGCACTTTGCCCATGATTATGTGGTACTTTTCTTTCTCTGTCTCCTTTATGTCTATTTTCCTGCCCTCTTTCCTACTTTTCCTTCTCACCCTGTAACATCTAATGACCTCTTCCATTGCACTGTGTGCATGCTGCTAATAAAATGTATCTATATGTTTCTTTGTACATATCTGTCTCCTCCTCCGTCATGTTAGCTAGGAGAAAATGAAATTTTTCCTGGGTATATTTATATTTCCAGGGTCTGTCACAGTGCTTGGTCAAGATCTAGAAGCTCTGTGTGTGTTGAATCAACCAAGAAAATCAGTGTGATGTGTAGTAGTGTACACAAACACTCTAGCCCAGGTTTGAGTTTTCAGCTCTACCCGCCTACTGAGGTTAATCTTGGACAAGTCACTTAACCCTTCTGAGCCCTCCTTTCTTCATTTGTAAAGCTAGATGATAAAAATAATAGAAATTAACCACTTAAATTGCCTTGAGAATTTACAGTTAACACTTTTACAGTTACATAGAACAGTGCCTGGTGTACAGTAAGCACACAATCAATATTAGCACCTATTATTACAATCTTCTTATAGTGAGATGAGTCTCCTAGAAGGACAGTGACAATTATTGTCTAAAGGGTCACCAATTGCTGGTCTGAAACCCTGAAGAGGCCCTGTGATTTGGCAAAGTGTCTACAATTTTTATTCAAGTCAGAGGCACAAGTCTGTGCCCAGTGGGTAGCCCTCAATCTGTGTGTTCTTCTGTACACTTTGTTGGTGATTGAATGCCGAGGGACCCACATCACTGATACCTGGCTCGGGGCCCAGTGTCCTAGGGTGTTAGTTAAACCTGACCCACTTAAAAAAGCACAGTTGTCCCGGTCATCCAATAAAGCAGTGTAGCCATGAGTGTCTGCTCAATAGGCAAGGACCAGGTTTAGATAGTTAGGCAGCTGGGAGATATTGACATGTGGTTAGAAGAGATGGATTTGGTTTAGGGAAACAGAAGGAAGGCTCTGGCAGCAGGAAACGATCTTCCTGGCCTGTGCTTCAATGAGGGGGAAATATTAGAATCAGAAGCTGCCTCCAAGTAGGAGGATGGTAGGATTGAGGGTTTCGGGTAGGGGATAGTCTACCAGAGAGAGGACAGTGGGATCTGGCATGAATTTCCATGGGGATAGCCTTGTGCCCAGGCTTGTTTTGCCTAAGCCAGAGAGAAGCACAGCACTCCTACTCCTGCTGCTGCTGCTGGAGGCCGCTCAGGTAGGGGGCCATAGTCCTGACAGCTGGAAAGCACTAGAGAAAGCCAGCTTCTAGGTTAGTTGTAAAATCACAGCAGGTGTATTTCTTTGAGAGCACATAATGTTTGGGGTCCTGGGAAGGCCTCTTTGTACCTTGCCTAACTCTCCTCTTTGAGGACATACATGTAGTGGGTGTTACTGTGCACCAAGACCTCATTGTGCTGGTGTATTTATTGTCTATTGCAGCCAGAACAAATGACCACAAATGGAGGGGCTTAAAACAATACCCATTCATTATCTCACTGTTCTGTGGTCAGAAGCCAGTGGTTTCTCTTCTTCTGGTCTCCCAAGGCCAAAATCAAGGTGTTGGCTGGGCTGCTTTCCCTCCTGAAGGCTCTCGGGGAGAATCCATTTTCAGGTTCGTTCAAGGAGTTGGCAGAATTCAGTGTCTGCAGGACTGAGGTCCCCGTTTCCTTCCTGACTGCCATCTTGGTGGGAGTTAGCATCTAGGCCTGCTTTGGGTAACTGTGTGCAGTGCCAATGACACATTAAAGCCTTCTATTGTCATGCTCCCTCTGCCTGCCCTTCCGCCGCACTTCTAGGGCTGACTCTTCTTCCTCCCCTTCTATTTTTAAAGCACTCAAGTGATTAGGTTGGGTCCCTGGGGAATCCAGGATAATCTCCCCCTCTTTTGGTCTGTATCCTAAAATGCATCCACACGTCTCTTTTGCCATGTAAAATAACATATTGGAAGATTCCCAGGGATTAGGGCTTGGAAATCTTTGGGAGGCATTATTCTACCCACCTCAGTTAGGTTCTTCTTATATTTATCTCCCTGGATCCTTAAACAGCCCAATAAGGGAAATGTTGTTATACCCATTGTGCATAGGAAGAAACGGAGGTCCAGAGACATTCATATCACAGGTAATAAATGGTGGAGCTGGAGTCTGTCTTGCTTCTGAGCTCAGGCCCCTTCCTCTGCTAGAGCGAAGGAGCGGTGGAAGCAAAGTGATTGCGTGGTCTGTCCCTCCCACTGCACCTCCCACTGTGGCTTCACTGGTGCAGCTTCTCAGCTCAGTGAGGCCATCCCCACTGCATCCACCAAGTTTCCAGCTCTCCTCCTAATTGCACGTTGTGTGTATCCACTGAGTCTCAGCAGAAAGCAGATGGCATGCTCAGATGAATATACTGAGAAGAGATTAATAAAGGAACTGTTTACAGAGGAGTGGGCAGGGTTAAAGGAGAGTGACAAGGAAAGGAGAAGTGCTGTTAGTTAACAACAGCTGTCGTCACCCCCCCCACACACACCCCCCTTCTCTAGTGCTGGAGGTGCAAGGAAAAAAATGGTTATGAGAACCCCGAAAGGAGGAACTGAAGGAGGGCTGCCTGGCTGGAGCTGTGACCTTCGGCCAAGGAGCAGCCAATACCTGCCTGGCAGAGAGGAAGGCCAAGTAAACACTCTGACTTCACTCTCTTCCCACCTTACGAACTTCTGCTTTGGGCAAATCCCAACCAGAAGCTAGATGGAAAGAAGTCTGTTTATGCAGTTCTTGAAGCTGGGCTTTTCAGGGTCAGAGTAGGGAAGGGGAGAGAGTGGATCTGAGAGAGACTCTTCAGCACAGCGGGACTGTCCCTCCCCACCCCCTTGGAGTCGGGTATAATGTGACTTGCTTTGCCCAGTGTGTTAGTTTCCTAGGGTTGCTCTAAGAAATTACCGTAAGCAAGGGGCTTAAAACAAGAGAAATGTATCTTCTCATAGTTCCAGAAGCTAGACATCTGAAATTAGGGTGTCAGCAGGGCCTTATTCCAGCTTTTGGAAGATCTTGGCAATCCTGTGAGGCGGGATAGTTAGAAGCTAGGGAAATTCCTTGACAAGTGGGATGAGGGAAACTGAGACAAAATAATTAAACAAGGCCAAATAATTTGAGCAATTTACAGCCAGCTAATGAATCACAAGGTGGCTTATACATTCTAGTCTGTCCCTCTTTGATGATGTTCTTTGAAAATAAAACTAACCAGGAAATAACCCTGACCCCTCTATATGCACAGTTTGATGAATCAACATAATGAAGGACACACCTGGAAAGCTAATAGATATTCTGTTAAGACCCTCCCCTGAGACCTACCCTAGGACTCCCACCAGCTGAAGAAAGATAAAAAGCCTCAAGACAAAGGACCCGCCACGGCGCACTCTCACTAGAGCATGCCCACACCTTGTACCTCCGCTCCTTTTCTCCTAAACTCTAACAGCCCCCATGAGACTTGCAACCAGGGGAGCAGCAGGCAGCATCAGCTCATCCAGGCTTATACCCTGAACCTGTCTACAAGGCCCCATTTTCTCTGACTTCCCAGTGAGCTAACAGCAGCCCCACCATGGCTCACGTCTGTCACTGTGCCTTTTATTTCTCACTGAGTTCATGCAGCCCAGCGTGGCCTGCTTCTTTCCTGTAACATTTCCAGTGAGCCAAAGCAGCCCCGCCTCGGCTCTCTCCTGTTCCTTCTTCTATCCTAAGCCCTTCTTTGTTTCATTGTCCCCAGTTGTAACAAATATCCTTTCAAAATCACCTGGAGTTGTTTTGTGATATCTTTCCTGCAAGTCAAGAACCCACACACTACCAGTAGCCAGAGGCAGACCCTCTCCAGGCCCAGACCCGTCTGGTGACACCTGGAGTTCCCCAGCTTGAGCTGCGACGCTCCAACCTCGGTCTTCATCTTCACGTGGCCTCTTCTCTATTTCTATGTCCTCTCTTTTTCTTATAAGGACACAAATCATTGGATTTAGGGCCCATCCTAAATCCAGCGTAATATCATTTTTAGATCCTTAACTAAATCCATGTGCAAAGATCCTATTTCCAAACAAGGTCACACTCTGAGATTCTGGGAGTAGATATTAATTTTGGGAGGATACTGTTCATCCCACTATAGCCAGTGATAGACATCATTGATAGGACTCAATAACCACAGCCCAGCCCTTCAGAGATTTTCCCAGCAGCTAAGGCTTCCCCCCACTGCTTTCCTTACAAATGAAAACACCCTTGAATGCTGGCATTTACCAAAGCTAGTTTGCAGGCTCACTGTTCCTTTTAGTCCCAATTCCAGTGGCAATATTTCACTGCACTATATATTTCCTCTTTGGGTCCAAGGTGTAGAAAGAAATAGATTTAAAGATAGCCTTTTGTATCCTTACAGGGGCAAGTTTTCTAGGAGGAAAAAAGAGTGACAGCTAGAGCACATGGGTGTTCTTTGAAATTAGCTACAGAGTAGCTGTCTGCCTTTCAGGCTGACAGTCTCATCCTGGGTTTCAGAAGAGCTCCCACTGCAGCAGCCAGGAATGTCTGCTGAGAAAACGTTGGTCTCTGGCTAAACCAGGGCTCTCTGAGTGTGCTCCTCCCTGCCCTGCTATGACCACGTGTGCAAAACTGCTGGAGATACATGCCTCATGAAGTCTGTTTATTAATGCTACATGAGTTCTCTGGTCTTCTACATGTGCTGATCTACTTGTCTCTAATGCTGGTCTAATTGCTATGGGTGTGGGCCAGTGGGCTCACACTATCATCAGATGGGCTTCAAAAGTGAAGGGCATATTTGGAATCACAAAGAAGTTTTCCTGATTCCATGTCTGTCTATCTTGAATGGCAGCCTGGACTTGAAGGCCCCCCACATGCCAGCTGCTGTAACTTCCACCCTCTTTTCCCCAAACACAGGCTCCATGAACCACAACAGTGGGAGGGAGGCGAAAAGTTATATAGACACTGGGCTTAGAGGGATGGTTCTCAAAGTGTGGTACCTGGATCTGCAGCACGTGGGAACTTACTAGAAACACGAATTCCTGGCCCTATCTCGAACCTCTTAAGCCAGAAACTCTGGAGTGGGGCCTGGAGATCTGTGGGTTTAGGGAGTCCCCCAGGTGACTGTGGTGCACACTGAAGTTTGAGAGCCACCAGCATAGGGTCAGGTGGCCTGCCAAGGAGGTGATGCATCTCTGTAAAAATATTATCAGCAACTCTGCCCCCTTTGATTTGGCAGGAAAGGCCCACCTATAGTGCAATGGGGAGTCCCTGGGAAGCCTGGCTGTCTCCTGGACCAATGGGCATTTTGTATAATTTGTAGTCACAAGTGCTCTTTGGAGGTGGATGGGGGAGGGGTGGCAGCACCCAGGAGACAGAATCCTGTCAGCCCCAAGAGAAAGCTGTCATGTGGAGAGGAATTCTGTACCATCTTACTGCAAAGGGGCTCATATCCTACTCCTGTTCTGATAGAAATCAGTGTGTCCTTCCAAGTGGTTTGAGGATCTCTCTAGTTCGATATTTAGTGGGTTTAGAAGTGGTTTAAAAAACTGGTTTCACTGTAGTTTACAAACTACCTTTTTTGTGCGTCCATCAGGATACTTAGCATCTGAGGTCTGTGCTAATTCTCATGAGTTTCCACTTATGAGATGCCATTTTGTTAAAATGTACTGATCTTTCCAATGTTTACATAATTGTCTGGGGAATGAAGTAAAGAAACTGAAAGATTTCCTGGAGGAATGACAGATCAATACCCATTTCACCAGGTGACAAACTCAGAGGCACCTCCGTGGTAGCCCGTGAAGGAGGGGAGAAATGACTAATACTCTATCATAATTCAAAAGAAAATGATGCATTCATTTACGACAGCCACAAGGGCTAGACCGCCTGGAGCTGGTCCTGGTAAATTAAGGTAAAGGGCTCGTCATAACCTGAGCAGTCCTGGAGGCCAGCGGCATCCTGTCCATGGGGAGAGCACGAGCACTTCTCCCTCTTAGATGTCAGAACAGTTCCTGAAAGACAAATCAGTCAGGTTGGCTAATGCATATATCCCTCTTCTGCAGTTGTTCAGGTGATTCTCTTAATTTTGTCTGGCAGCACTAGATTGCCTGAAAAAGTCTACTGTGTTCCTTGCACAGCATAAAATTTTGTACACCAGGGTTTTTTAAATTTATTTTTTGGGTCCTTTTTTGGAGAAAAGGTGTCACTTCTCAATCTTTTCTTCCTCAGAACCCTCACTGTGTTTTGTAGCTTGGTAAGTATGACCCCAGAAGGCCAATGGAACATGCTTATAACTATTTGTGCTCCAATAGTCACCCCCCCTCCCCCTCTTTGGCAGCTGAGTCCTAGTCCTACCCAGCTTGCTGTTCCTCCACAAGAAGTGGCTTGGTGCTAGTGGGACTGCAAGCTCGATGAAAAGTTATCAAAGCACGAAGGGGAGGAATCGATAGTAATATATGTAAGCGTGTACATGTATCATAAGTGACAGGCTCATTTCCATGCGAGTGAAGATGTTCTCAGTGCCTCTGATTGACACCCCGTGTGTCTGTGTGCTCGCACATTCTGATGGACATACCCATGGCTGGACTCACCCTGCAGAGGCAAAGTGGACAGCTGCCGGGTGGCTGAGATTTGATTTTGCTGCCGGGACCTCTCCATGGCTATTCCAGCTGGCCCAGGCCTTTTGCCTGCTGGGAATTCCCACCTCACTGGCCTCTTTGGATCCAGGCACTGAAAGTTGTTTAAATGCAAATTATTTTCTACGAGGTAGAGACATTATTATTCATTAATATTTGGACTTTAATGAGTTTATCAGCTTAGAAGAGTCTTTTGGTGATGGAAGCCAGAGAGATATGTTTTAGTAATGACGGGTGGAAAAGAAAGAGTGAGACCTGAAATGCTATGGAAACTATACCATAGACTCAAGGAATAGCACAAAGATACTAGTTACATGGTTAAGACATAAGATGAAAAAAAAGGGAAGTGGGAAAATGGGAAACAAAGTGCCTCCCCCAATCCATAGGTCATTTATGCCTGGAGCTCCTGGAGATCCTTCCCTAAGCAGACGTGCTCATAGAAATTCTTGCCGAGTCACTGATATATTTCACACTTGCTGTAACATCACTACTTTCAAAAAATTATTTATTCAAAAAGTTATTGAACATCTAGTACATGGCTAGGCACAGACAAAACCCCTGCCCTTGGGGAACTTGCATTTTAGTGGGGAGGTGGGGAGAGAAGACAGACACAATAAATAAAGGAAATGTGGTACATTTATTAAATGGTTGTAGAAGCCATGGAGAAAAATAAAGTGGTGCAGGGAGATGGGGAGGGAGTGCCATTTTATTTTATTTATTTATTTATTTATTTATTTATTTATTTATTTATTTATTTAATACTTTGTTCATTGTTGGTGAATGAAAACAACTGATTTTTTTTAATGTTTTAATTTATCTTTATTGCTGAAAGTATTACAAATGTCCCCCCTTTTCCCCATTGATCCCCTCCACTCTGGATCCCCCCCCCCAGGCCTCCACCACACTATTGTCTGTGTCCATGGCTTATGCATATGTGAGAGTACCATTTTAAATAAACAGGTTGGAGAAGGCTCAGTAGACAGTGACATTTTAGTAAAAAGTGAATGAAAACTGAGCAAACTGGGCAGATGTCAACATGGAGATCATTTGCAGCAGAGGAGTCAGTGAACACAGGGCCCTGTATCAGGAGCATGCCTGGCTTGCTGAGGAAGAGCAGGGGTGGGTGGGGGTAGAGGGACCTAGGGTGGGGGGAGTGGACAGGGTGGCCGGATGAGCATGAGCACTCAGGGGAACAGTAGGGGATGGGTTCAGAAGAATATGGGGCACAGAGGTTCACCCAGAGCCTAAGAATTTAGCTTTGCCTCTGAGTCAGAGAATTTTGAGCAGAGCAGTGATATTATTCAACTTGCAATTTAATAGTCTATTGAACAGGTTGGCTAGAGATGGTAAATATTTTTTGCAGGCCGTGAGGTCTCTGTTGCAACTCTTGATGCTGCTATGGTAGCATAAGGTAAAGTAATGAGTACGGCTGTGTTCCAATAAAGCTTTATTTACAAAACCAGATGGCAGAGCAGATTTGGCCCATGCCGATCCTCGGGCTGTTATAATCTAGAGGAGAGATGAAGGTGGCTGGGACCAGGGTGGTAGTTGTAGGTGTGGAAAGAAGGGGTCAGGCACATGCTATTCTTGGAAGGTAGAGCCTGTGGGATTTGCGGTCTAACCAGACGTGGGCTGTGAGAGAAACCAAGGATGACTCCAGGATTTTTATCTTGAGTAACTGGAGAAATGGAACCACTGTTGCTGATGTGGCAAGAAACTGAGAGGCAGGTTTGATGGAGCTTGGGGGGGGTATATCAGGAGTCAGTTTGGGACATGAAAATTTAAGATGCCTTTAGGAAAAAGGAATTGGATTAGACGTTCCCTAACTCCCCTTCTAGCTCTAATAGTCTTTGTCTCCATGACTGTGAGGAAATAAACATGTACCCTGCTGGCTTCCACTGCGATCATGTTTTTCAGGGAGACCTTACACTCCACATTACTCCATCTTTCCTAAATGCAATTGGTGATTATGCTGGCTAGAGATCCATTGCTGGAAGGAAGAAACACTGAAGGGAAGGCAACTGCCAGCTGAAACTAGCAGGGGGACTTGGAAGAGCCGCTTAAACCATGCTCGTGCCTGAGGAGGCTTTGAGGGCTGGAGGCACATTCCTGGGTATCTTTGTTTCTTGGAAGTTATTCATAACAGAGGGTTGTCAGCAGACAGGCCAAGAACATTAAACATCCAACTCATTTTCTGAGAAAAGCATCTTCTTCAACTTCACCTCAGCTCTGCTCTTAGAAAGGCCCAACAGCAGACCCGCTGGCCCTCTGTGTAGACACCCCAAAGCCCCGAGTTCCTCCTGAGGCCCCTGGAGGCCCGCAGGACAGGACGCAGTCAGGGCCTTTGCCATCAGGTTTCTCCGGGCAGTTTCCTCCCCCTTCTCTCTCCCCACTGGGAGATATGTCTTCTCTCTGCCCAAATTCTTTCCACCCAAGAAGGGGCTCAGTGCCAGTGGGGTTGTTTGCTGTGTGGAGAGCTGGCAAACCACTTTGGGAGTGAGCTGATAGGAATATATTTAAAATGTGAGCATTTATCAGGAGCAGCAGATGGAGGCAGCAGAGTGGAGCTCCCAGAACCGAGGGCAGGGAGTATTTCATTCAAGTGTGAAACGCGCACCATCTAGACCCAGCTGGCACCAGCTCGTGAAACCAGTGAAGAGAGGGAGGAAAACAAAAAAGGCCACCTTTGTGCTAGGTTTGGGAGGTCAGAGCGTTCCCTGACCGAGAGTCCCCAATGCCTCAAAGGCTGCATTCACTCCCCGGTGGGAAGGAAACCTGTCCCCAGTCCCTTTCCTTAACATTTTGGGTTTTTTTACTTCTTTAAAACTTGCTAAGTTTCATAAAAATTCTGAAGTTCAGAACAAGTGGAAATACAGACCCTTTCATTGATGTAGGCGTGCATTAACTCATTCGACAAATATTTGTTATACGTCTCAGACAGGCCTGGAGCCGTGGGATACTCTGGGACAGAGAAGGACCAGGCAGATATATATATTGTAATTCTTAAATGTTAGAACTGTAAAAAGTATTTTTTGTTTTAATTTTTTTACCACTGTCCCCACAACCCACACCTAAAAATACAAATATATTCAAGACCTATTCTATTCACCATTTGAACTAAAGAAGTTTTTGGGTTTTTTTTTTTAATCTTCACCTGAGGATATTTTTTCCATTGCTTTTCAGAGAGAGTGGAAGGAAGAGAGAGAGAGAGACACACACACTGATGTGAGAAAGACACATCACTGCACGGGCCCGACCCTTGCCGGGAATCAAGCCTGCAACCGAGGTATGTGCCCTTGGCGGGAAGCGAACCCAGGACCCTCCGGTCCATGGGCTGACACTCCAACCACTGAGCAAAACTGGCTCAAGCAAGAAGTATAGTTTTTAGTGGTAAATGTCCTCAGAGCACAAGTACCAAACACAGTATACAGGATGTCCCAAAAAAATATATACACACTTTGATAGCTAATAGCTCAATTTTGGAAGTGAAATGTATTTTAATAAACACTTTGTTTTAATAAAATGCATTTTCTTTAAAAGTGTGTGTATGCATTTTGGGGGGACACCCTATAATAGTGGGGGGAGGAACCAATGACATTAATTTCAGATTGCCTCTTTGACGAGAGCACTATGATAGGCCATCCCATTTAGAAGGCCAGTTTTAACAGCTGTCCTAAGAGCTGCTGAAGGGCCCCAAGTCCTGTATCAGAGGGGAGATAATGTACCCATCCATACCAAACAGCCTTTGGGAAAATGCTTGCCTTCTGTTTTTCTTTTTCTTTATAGAGATATTTTTTAAAAGTGCCATCAATGAATAAATCACACGTTTCTTCATACCGTCTTTATACGAGAGTCCCAACATGTGATCCTTTGCTCTGTTATATGTAGAAGATGAGATTCCAAATCCCCCGGTCAGAATTAATCACTCCTTCAAGCCTCGGTGCCACCAGGGAGGCGTAACATCAGATTTAAATATACCAGGTTATGTACTTTGCACTGTGCAGCCCTCAAAGGAACTTGCGGCTTGGTGCCTGACACCACTGGCACTGAGCAAATACGTCAAATGAAAGAATAAAGACTGTGCAGAAATACTTGCTGTTATAAAAAAGAAAAAGGAAAGATTGCCAAAGGTTATCTACATTCATTATGTTATCTTCAGGGTAAAGTCGATATATTAGAAAACACTCAGTTATGGATCACAATATCGCTAATCTACAAGCTCTCAGAGTTGTTTGTTTTATTTATTAATTATTATTATTATTATTTTTAAGTCATTTATTCAACAACCTGTGTTGAAGATTTTACGCAGTTTCAGACTGTGTGATTCCCTGGGAGTAGGAAGGCGATTAAGAGACAGTCCTTCCTACAAACCTGCCCTCCTGCACTCCGAGGGACTGGGCCAGAACTAGGTTGAGGGCAACTAAGAGGGCACCGGGAAGGGAACAGGGAAGCACTGGGGAGGGAGAGGCTGGCTGTGTAAACTGAGGCTTCAAGGAAGCGTTAGGTGAGTCAGCCAGACCAGCAGTTCTCAGCAGGATGGCATTGCCCATAGTGATGGTATTGCCCCTTCTGGGAGTTTGGAAACCTTAGGGGGTATTCCTGGTGGTCGCTGATGGGAGGACAGCTTTGGTGTTTACTGGAGGGAGGCCAGAGATGCTAGATGTCCTGCTATGCATGGTTTAGCCTATATATCAAAGACATTTCACTGTCCTCCCAGACATTTATGTAGGTGAAAATCTGGCTATTATAATGAGCTGAACCCCACACCCAACTCCTGTCATGTATAAACACAAAACATGTTTTGTGCAGTTTTAATAAAACCTGCATTTTCCAGGAATAAGACTCCCTTATGAGCAAAAAAAAGATTGTGTTTTGTTCTCTCTGGAACTTTGCCAAGAGTCCTTCACCATCTTGAAAGGTCTTATCACTGGCTGTGTCATTGCTCATGGTCTTTGTGTCACCAATACAATACACCTGAATCGATCTTCATTTATATCTGTCAATCCCCAATGATCCTGGGTAAACATTTCATTACTTTGTTATATCTTTGGGAGTAGTCGTCTCCAAGCATTTTCATACACAAATACAGTACATGTTTTATTTCATATTACTTGCCTTTTTTATTATTACAGTTAAAATATTCTATTGGATTTTTAAAATTGTGAGTGTAGATATGTTATCCTTGACATTTATTTCAAGATAGTAAAGGGCAGGTTCCGTTTCTTAATATATAAAAAGGGGCCATTGAGTCTCTAAGCCTGGAGCCAGTGAGATGGGCAAAGTAGACGGAAAGAGCATTCTAGGCAGTACAGCAGGTCCTCAAATAACATCGTTTCTTTGTAACGTTGATGACATACAGAACAGATTTAACTCTTGTTTATATCAATTAGCCCAAGGTAAAATTGATTTTGCCATACGTGATTTTGCTTAAAGTCTCAGAACCTGTTAACGACGTCAAGTGAGGACTTGCTGTACTCTAAAATTCTAATGTGTGCAAGAATCACCTGAGGATTTTGTTAAAGTGTGGATTTTGATTTAGTAGGTCTGGGGTGAGGCCTGAGAGCCTGCATTTCTAACGAGCTCTCAGGTTATGCTGATGTTGCTGGTCCACAGACCACACTTTGAGTAGCAGAGTACTAGACAAAGGGAACTGCATGAGCGAAGGTACAGAGTTTTTCTGGGAAACAACCAATCCCTTTGGTATCATCAGAGCACAGAGTGCCAGGTGTTGTGAGGTGCGAGATGAGGTTAGAGAAAGAGGCAGGGTCAGAGCAGGCAGGACCTTGTCTACCCTGTTTGGATTTCACTTTGTAGACAGCAGAGCAGCCTGGAAGTATTATAAGTAGAGATGTGTGATGTTAGATCTCTGCCACTGCATGGGACAGCTCTGCTGGGCACAGGGAGTTCCGTGAGACAGCTTTCACAATTATGTTGTTTAAACGTAGAAATAATGAAGAGGAACTGAGGAAGCCACAATAGAAGTGGAAGGAAGAAGGCAGACTTGGTGTTTGGAGTTAGATTTCCTGGGCCTTAGGAACTGAGTGTGAGTGGTGAAGGGGAGGGAGGGTCAGGGGTCACTGCTAAGTTCCTGGAAAGAGCCCTGGGTGAATAGCAATGCCCCTGCCCAGCACTGGGAACAGAGAAGGAGACGCACGCTGGAAAACTGGCTTTGGGACAATGAACTCATGGAACCTGTGCTATCAAAACACAGAAAGATGTCCAATGGGACTTCGATGTGAAGACGTTTATGAAAAGTGCGCTGTGGAGAAAAGGGAATCCTTGTACACTCTTGGTGGGAATGCAAATTGGCACAGCCACTATGGAAAACAGCTTGGAAGTTCCTCAAAAAATTAAAAAGAAAACTACCATATGATCCAGCAGTTCCACTTTTGGGTATATTCTCAATGGAATAAAGATCAGGATCCCAAAGAGGTATCTGCACTCCCACGTTCATTTCAGCATTATTCACAGTTGCCAATACATGGAAGCAACTCATGTCCAGCAACAGATGAATGGGGAAGGAAGATATAGTATATACATACAATGAATGTTTTTCAGCCTTAAAAAATAAGGAAATCCTGCCATTTTTCAACGGCAAAGGGGAACCTGGAGGACATTATACTAAATTTAAAAAGCCAGACATAGAAGGACAAATAATACATGATACCACTTATATGAGAGATCTGAATGAGTCCGTTTCGTAGAAGCAGAGAGTAGAATGGTGGCGGCTGGGGCTGAGGGGAAGAGGTATTAGTCAAAGGGTGCAAAGTTTTGGGTGTACAAAATGAGTAAGTCCTAGGGATCTGCTGTGTAGCAAGGTGCTCGCAGTTAGCAATACTGTATTGTATACTCAAAATTTTGGTAAGTGGGTAGATCTTCTGTTAACAGTTCTCATCACAGAAACAGTAATAAATAAGAAGGTGGAAGGAAACTTTTGGAGGTGATATGTTTATGGCCTAGATTGTGGTGATGGTTTCACAGGTTTATACTTATCTCTAAACTCATCAAGTCTTATACATTAATTCTGTAAAACTTTTTGTATACCAATCATACCTCCATAGAGTTGTTTTTAAAAATGTGTATTGTGCCTGGCAGGGCGTGGTTCAGCAGTTGAGCATCGACCTGGGATCCAGGCGATTGGGGTTCGATTCCAGGTCAGGGCACATGCCTAGGTTGCGGGCTCAATCAATGACTCATCATTGATGTTTCTGTCTCTCTCTCCCCTCTCCTTTACTCTCTCTGAAATCAATAAAGATATAATAATAATAATAATAAACAATTTTTAAAAAGTGTATTGTATTTCACTCTAACAGGCATCATTCATACAGGTGTGTCCACTTGCCATACCCCAGTGAATTTTGAGGGTATAGAGGAGGAACTGGTGCAATTCTTATAAGCTCTATGGTTATCCAGGCTAGGGGATGTACTAATATGCCTATTTTATTATAGAAAGGGGTTTAAGTATTATAATCACCTGGGTGTCAGTTGAAGACACAGGTGGAATGAATTTCTTGCTTTCCAGGTCTCTGTCTCTCTGTCTCTCTGTCTCTCTGTCTCTCTGTCTCTCTCTCACACACACACACACACACAATCTCCCTAAAAGTACTATGCTGGTTGGAATCTTCAGGGAACAGTCACTCAGCTAACCTCAAGTAATGTTAAGTTTATTGTAAGACCATTTTTCTCAGCTGTAGGCCACACCTCAGAGAATTACACCAGCCAGGAGAGATGGGAAACAACTGGGAAAAAAATAAAGTGGCATATCTCCCCAAGTTGTTCACTTTAATCAATGGATTTGAACATTAATTTTTATACAAAAAGTAGTACAGGTCTCTTAACAAGGAAAATGCAAATTTCTCATGCAATTTTAAAGATAAAAATAACATGAGATTGCAAAGAAATGTTGAACTTGTGATAAGCTGCTTGGGCCAAGTCCCAGACTGCTAGTCGCAGACACTCATTTCTTTTCTTTGGTTAACTGGAAAAGTCAGAGAAGTATTGTATAGGACTCACGTAGAAATAAAGATGATAAATAGCAAGAGCCGCACAACAGTTAATGATAGAGATTGGAATATTGTTCAAAGAACAATTAGCTAAAAAACCCAAGGTGGCTCTGGCAAATGAATTATCTGGCCATCACCTCAGCAGCTCACTGTTTCATCCACTGCCCTTAAGATAACTCTGGCAAGGGCGTCTAGGCCCGCTTCAACAGGGCTCACGCCCACCAGCCAAGCACCCTCCCCACTGCTTTATGTATGCTTTGTTTTCTACTTTGTGACAGCTTTTGCCTACTACTAGTTTCAGTCTATCCAGCAGTCTTTCACAGCCTCTACAACCTACTTTCTTTCTGGGTATCTTTTGCTTCTGCTCCATCTTTCAAATGGCCAAGCCAATCTGTGTATTAAATACAAAACTCTGCAAAGGAGGGAATATAATTTTTTCAATTAATCACCAGTATCCCTATTTTTTTTAATCCTCACCTGAGGTCATTTTTTCCTCTTACTTTTTTTTTCAGAGAGAGTGGAGAGAGAGAGAGAGAGAGAGAGAAACATCGATGTGAGAGAGACACAGCAATTGGTTGCCTCCCACACACGCCCCAACCTGGGCCAGGAATTGAGCCTGCAGCCAAGGTACATGCCCTTGGCCAGAAACGAACCCGGGACCCTTCAGTCCACAGGCCAACGCTCTAGCCACTGAGCCAAACTGGCTGGGGCAGCATTATCCCTATTTTGACATAGATTTTGTGCCAAGCTGCCTCATAGAGCACCTGTCAGCCAAAGTCTTATTGGCCATCCAGTTCGGTTCCCACTTCTGGTGAGGTTGTCAGTAGAGTGACACAGTGTAAGGATTAAAATTATGTCATATTAAGGATTCATCGTGGTCCAGTGTCCTCTGCCGAAAAAGTGTGCCATGGGCATTCTGACTCTTGCCTTCTCCAAAACAATCCCAGTAAAAGATGCTAGGAAAGAATTCCTTTGGAAGGAAAAGCAACCAATATAACCAGATAAGGGTCTGAAAATTCTCTTGAAACTGAAATTCTGGGTAAACTTATATAGAAATTTAAAGAATGGATCTTTGTTTGAAGGGACCACCTATGTGATGCAGGCATCCTTTCTTATTTGTTTTCTTTTCCCTTAAAAAAAAGTTTTGTATTTCAGTTATAGAGGGTTGATTAAACATGCTCCTTACTTCCTAGCCCACGGTCACTATTGGTCTCTGCAAGGCCTCCCTTGATTGATTGATTGATTGATTGATTGAATGATTGATTGATTGAAATCCTCTCCTCAATATCTCTGATGGGTGTTTTAATCTATTTCTGAAACTATCTCTAAAGGGAACAGCCTATACCATATACAGAACCCTCTAATTCTTAGATAATTCTTTCTTACATTAAACTAAAAATAACTTTCCTATAACTTTGCCCCAGTGTTCTCAGGTATTTCCTGTGGAACTACACAGAAAAAATAAATTCCTTTCAATCCCATAAAGTCAGCTATCGTGACACGTGAGTCTTCACTTTTCTACGTGGAACATATTCTATTCCTGAATTAATTCTTCATATGGTGTGGGCTTAAGACACTCTACTCCTTAGTCACCTTCCCTTGAACACACTCTTAGTTTGACAATATCCTCTTAAAAAATAGTAACTTAGATATTTCAAAACAGATGCGCTCTGCCAACGCAAAATATGATGGGCGTAACCTTGTCCCTCCCTTCCTTAATTTCAGTTTCTATTAGTTTGTCATAAAACTTGTATCCGTTTTTAAAAAATAATACCACATTTTTTGACTCTCAGTGAACTTTAAACCTTTTCCAAGTGAGCTGCTGTCAGCCCGGAGCTTTCCTACCTTGTATTTAAGTAGTTGATTCTTTGAACTTAGATGTGGAGCTTAACATTTGACCCTATTAAGTTGTATACTGTTAATTTCCTTCTTCCCTTCTCCTTTGTCAAGGTCTTTTTCAAGTTTGATTATTTAATGTGGCTTATCAGCTTTTCCTCCAATTTTCTACAAATTTGATAGGCAAAATTTGTATTGGAATTCACCGAATTCATTGATTAACATTTACGATTTCAGGACAGAGGGCAGAGAACTTCAGCGTGGTTCTCAGACTTTAGTGGAAAAAAGAATTATCTGGGACATTTGTCAAACATGCAGATTTCTACGCCTCATTTCCAGAAATTTTGATTCAGTAAGAGTGGGATGGGCCCCCGGGGATGCGTATTTCTAACAAGCACATGCTATCCTGAGGCTTTTGGTCCTGGGTCACATTTTAGAAACATCTTTAGAAGTGACCTTTACGTCTAAATTGACAGTGATGTGTTCATTAATTCTAACAGGGTGATTGTCTAGCACAGTGCTGGACACATAATTAATATTGAACAAATGACTGCAAGGATAAAAACATGAAGGCTGGGAAGGGAAGCTCAGCTAATAACCCAGCTTATATTTTTCCATTTTAATCGCAAATGCCTTGTTGTAAGTAAATTATATTATGTCTTTGATGCTCCCCACTGGGAAAGGTGGATTCTTGCATGACCTAGTCTTCATGAGCATATGTCGTCTCCTGGTGATCACCGCTTTCCTTTTTAAGTGCTCCCAGATTGTGGTTAATTCCTGTGTAGAATCCCATTGAGGATTAAAGGATGTTTTAGAGTAAAACCCAGAGATCTCCCTCGACCAGAAATCTCCTGCTTGATTTATAGGAAATTAGGTTGTAATTTAAGTGTTTGACTCATTTGCCTCCCTTTAGACCACACTATTGCCTTTCCTGCTTTAACATGTTTGCAGTTAAATAAGAACCTGAGTGCTAGACACTTCAACCTGGAGAAATTGCTTATTTCAAAAAATGTATATTTTTGAAAATTTTCAAAGTGTACGGAAAGACTCAAAGAATAAATCAGTGTTTGAATTTATTCAACAATTGTTAGCATTCTGCCATGTTTGTTTTTGTATCTAGCTATAGCTACATGGATTTCCCTTGGAATCAATTGGTCTCCGTGTTTCTTTAGTTTCTTTTAGTCCAGAACAATTCCTCTCCCTGTTTTCTGCCTTTCCAGGTGGGCACCTAAATTTTCTGGGTGTACGTCTTGGTTTTGTTTGTTCGTTTAGTATTTTTGAATCGCAAAGTTTTACATATTTAAAACATAAAATGAAATTAAAGAAGATCAAAAAATAGCAAATTTTAAAGTTTGCTCCTAAAGGGGAGTTGGGGCGAAAGATCACAATGTTCACTACAAATTTTAAGGAATCAGATGCTAGATAGAGGAGAGACGGATGGAGGCTGTGTGGGGTCATCCTAGAATGCCGTGAAATCTAAGGAATTTCAACAAGGCCCTCCGGGATTTCTCCAGACAATATCAGCCACCAAATCAGTCCCTGACCTCCCAGGAAAGGCCTGTCTAAATATCCCTACAAGTGAAACACAGCAATGGATTTCAGATGCCAGCCCCTACGACTCCTGGAGGAGTCCCGAGAGGTGACTCACAGGCTGCCTCCCCCCAGGGTCACATCCCTACTCATCTGATTGATTGCAGGGGTGTTAAGGCCAACTGCCCACTCGCCCAACTCAGGACAGATCAGGAGAGTCCCCACTGAGGCCCCGTTGAGACTTCATCCCAGCCCAGCCTCTTCCTTCCTTTGCTACACCTGGTGCTGATTTTAGGAGCGCTCCCTGGTAAACCGTCCATGTGCTCATCTCCGAGCACTGTGCTCTTATGAACTATAAATATATGCAGGCCTTACAGTATTATAAGACAGGTGTTATTAGCATCCCCTTTTTATAGGTGAAGAACCTGAGGCACAGAGAGTGGCTAGGTGACTGGCCCGAGGTACTCAGGAGACTGGAACGTGGCAAGGCCTGACTCAGACACAGGCATCTCGAAGTCCCCGCCACCCCTGAGCCACCACATGTGGCTCTCCTCTGTGACACAGAGATTGCTCTTAGCACACACAGTATCTCAGCACAATCTTTCTATCATATCTCAAGATGCTCCCCTCAGCAAAGATGTAGAAAAACTTCCTGGAGACTGAGCATTGGAGGAGAATCACTGTGATTGTGTAAGAAAGACGGTAAAAAGAGTTGTAACCTGAATCGCTGTTCTTCCCCTTAACCAGGGAGTTCACGTCTCCCTGTAAGCTGATTCCCCAGAGCTCAGTTTTCCTCTGGTGACATAATACACCCACCACTCTCCCTCTTGCAAGAGGAAAGAATGTGCACAGCACAAAAACAAAACAAAAACAAAACAAAAATGGGCTTCTCTTCCCTAAAACGAGAGGTAGTTCTTGTTCCTGACCTATTTGAGTGCACACGCAGAGCCTGTACAATGTAGCTTCACCAGCCTATTTAGCACTTACGCAACCTGCTCTGCTTTCAACAAGCTCTTTAAGATGTGACTTATTTAAGCACCTTCAGAAATCTGCAAGGTCAAAATAGCCACTTGTACAGGGAGACTGGAGGAACTATCAAGTCTACTGGCGCAATTTACAGTAGGGAAATTGTTCCAGTCCTATGAGTTTTTCAGGCCAAATGGTCGGATGACCAACTGTCCTGGTTTTCCTGGGGTTGAGAGGGTTCCAGATTGTGACACTTCTGTTGCTGAAACTGGGAATATCCCAGGCAAACTGGGAGAATTTATTACCCTGTAATGGACATTCTATGATCCAGCACGGTATTATTACAAGAAACACCTGTCCCTCTGTTGTAGATACATTCTATTATCTCAAAAAATATTTATATTTTATCATTAAACCAAAAGGTAGAAACAATGGAAGGAAATAGAAGAGAAACTAAAAGCCGCACTGCACTCATAATGCAGAGATCTCCATTTATTACACCTTCCATGAGCTTCTCTCCCTCCCTCCCTCCCTCCCTCCCTCCCTCCCTCCCTGTGTGTGTGTGTGTGTGTGTGTGTGTGTGTACATACATTTTGCAACTAAAATTGTGCAGTACAAACAATTCTGTATCTGGATTTCCACATGCATTTGCATTGTCCCATTTCAATAAATACTTTTTGAAAACACCATTGCTAATGGTTGTATAATTTTCATTGAGGATACTTTACTTAACCATTCCCATGTTGTTCAGCATTTAGGCTAATTTTTGCTGTTAGGATAATGTTGCTGTGAACATCTTTGGGTTTCTAATTATTTCTTTTGGAAAGGTTTCCGGGACTTTATTGGGTGAAAAGTTATGGGCTTAGTTAGAGCTACTGAATCTTATCTCCAAAATGCTTTTGGAACGCACACATCAGCAGTGTTTATGTCTGGCCCACTGAACTCCTGCCATGCCAAGTATGTTTTTAATCTTCACCAATGTTATAGGTTTAAAAAAAAAGTTTAGGTTTTAAAAAAAGCTTAAATTATCTGCATTTATTTGTTTACTTATGAAGTTCAAGCCTCTTTCATATCTTTCTCATTTGGACTCTCCTGTAAGTATTGTTCATATATTTTCCCAGATTTTATATTCTTTTCTAGTATTTTCTCAATTTATATGCACTCTTTACAGACCAACCATAATAACTCTTTTTACGTCATACTTTGCTTCTAATACTTTTCCTTGTCTTCAAATACTTTTCGTGATCTAGTGTTGGATGGATGTTTTAAAAATACTGACCCTTAAAAATCTTAGCTGCTTGTGATCTTCAAGCAGTATGTTAAAGTCTGCACTTGCGCAAGCGAGTGCACACACACACACACACACACACACACAAAACCCCTGGGGGCGGCCTGCACTTCCTTTTAAAAGTCCTTTTCTTTCATTCATAGCTCTTCAGTCTTAAAATTATTCTGTACTATTTGACAATAATATGTGTAACATCTATGTAATTTTGGGAAAATTAGTAAAACAAAATCACCACCCAATCCAAGATCTAAAATATACCAAGTCCCCCGTGTTCCGGCCTGCGATGGTTAATGCTATGGGCTACCTTGCCTGTGCCATGGGGTGCCCAGATTAAACAGTATTTCTGAGTGTGTCTGTGAAGGTGTTTCTGTATGAGATTAGCATTTGAATCGGTGGACTCATTACAGTACACTGCCCTCCTCACGGTGGGTGGGCATCATCCAGTGTGTTGAAGGCTTGAATTCAATAAAAAGGCAAAGGAAGGAAAAATTCACCCCTTTTGCTTCCTGCCTGCCTACTGGAGCTGGGACGTTGGCTCCCTCCTTTTAGGCTTTGGAATGAATGACACCACTGCTGCTCTGGGTCTCCAGCTTGCAGATGGCAGATCACAGGACTTCTCAGCCTCCATAATTGCATGAGCCAATTCCTTATAATAAATCTCTTCCTATACGGTTTTGTTTCCCTGCAGAACCCTGACTAATATACGCTCCCCAATTTCAGATCCCTGCCTTTTCCAAGATGCTTTTGTCATCATTCTCTTGCTTTAAAAAACAGTGTTATCATGTATATGTTTGTGCCTCTGAGCATATGTTTAGTTTTTTTATATTTTTGAGCTTTACAAAAATAGATTCATCCTTTATCTCATCTTCTCAGTCTTGCTTTTTTCCATTAAGTACAATATATAAGATCTAGCCATATTTTATGTAAAGATATAATTCATTCAATGAATATATATATATATATATATATATATAAGATGTATACCTATATATACGTGTATATACATGGGAATAGAATTACTGGGTTGAACCACTTGTGCATGTTCAATTTTACAAGCTAGTGCTAAATTGTTTTCCTGAGTGGTTGTACTAATTACATCCCCAACTGCAGAGTATAAGATTTTTGTTGCTAGCCTTCCTTGCCAATACTTTGATATTTTCAAGTATTGAAATCTGGTAGTCATTTTTCACTTAGGAGATTCGCACTAACTTTTGAGGCTTATTTGTCCAAGTTCTCAAAGACTGAAAAGTAATTCTCAAAAACAGATCGAACCTGTTTTGATTTGGGCTTCCAGTTTCTCCTTGAGGTCAGGCACCTTAGCGTGGTGGCTTTCCAGTAAAACACATAAGCCGTTCACAGTGTGTCCTGCTGAGCCTAATGCCCAGCCCTTCAAAGAAGAGGCCACATCAGCCTGGGCAAGTGAGCAGCCGACGGAGTCAGGAATTCGGAAGCCTGGGCAACACCCTGGTTTTGCAGCTTTGCAGGGCACGCATATAAGTCCCGTCACCTCCCTGCACCCCATCGGCTCACCAGGCATAATAGAGCTGACCTTGCTTGCTGCCTGCAGAGAGGACGAGATCCTGTTGCGGAGCACTTTGAAATCTTTGGATGAAAAGCACGACAGAAGCTCCAAGTGTGATTGTTACCCGTGCCAGCAACACTGGAAGACGGCATAAAAATAGGAAGCAAAGGAAATCTCATTTTACAAAAGCTTCAGTGAGAAAATTGGCTGGTCAGAATGTCATTCCCTGTTTGGGGTTCACATAAATGTTGGCTTTTATAAAATTAAAAAAAAAAAAAAAGTACACATTTTTGTCTTTGCCAGACAGAAGCCCTTTGATCACCACCATCCCTGTGACATCAGGTGAGTCACTGGTACAGAAGGAAGGCTAATGCCTCAGGAGACTCTACGAAATCAGTTCTTGGCAGTTACCACCCAAATCTTATTTCTCAGGACGAGGCTCTGAAACCCTGAAGTCTGAGGGGATGTTACAGGCTGAGGCGTGGGGAGGGGCTAAGCCTCAACATTGTCTCATCATAGGATCCAAGACACCTTGTGCTAAAAGAGAGACCTGGCTTCTCTCGGATGCCCTCTGATCCCCCATCCTGCCCTTTACATGAGAAATGCAGATTAAAAACCCCATAGGGAACCTTTGCCACCACGGTTGATATATTAGGAACCTCAAAATAAAATGAGTCATGTCGATGAATGTGAAGGTTCATTCTAAAAATGACAGCCCGACTTTTTTTAAGTTTATTTTTTATTGCTGATGTCCCCTATTCCCCCCCAACACTTACCCCCTCCACCAAGCCCCAACCCCACGACAGCCATCATTTCAATAGTTTATGCCCAGTTTGGTGTAACGCTGTAAGTAAATTCTGAAGAGCCCTGATCGCCTTTACTTACCAATTGAATGGGCCGTGGAGGCAGTTGCAAACCACAGAAAAGACGTTTCAAACCTGAACTTTCCAACTGATATGACTGACATCCAATCAGTTTAAAATAGGAACTTTGGATTGTTTTGCCATGTCTTTACCACCTGAGTTTTTTATACTGGAGTTTTAAAAAACGCAACCCTCTACAGGGTGGTTGGGCTGTTGCGCCCCACTGAGAAGCTGAGAAAGTAAAAGGTAAGGAGGTATAGCCATGGGTGTAAAGGGGGATGTGAGTGACACCAATCCACCCACAGCAACTGTTCTGTGAAGTTATGAATCATATTATAATCGACTTCTAATTTCTACCCAGGAAGGCAAAACTACTGAGCACTGTTGAGATGTTTTGTTCAGAAGTTTGAGGGGGTCCTCACAGTGTTTTGTGGAATAATTTGTATTCTAATTGGCATAATTAAATTATTGCTATAGAAATGGCACGGCGTGGCTCCATTAGGAATAGTCTCCATCAGGAAACAGTCCTTAGATAAAAAATGCCCACTGTAGTATCTAGTCACGATCTCTATTTATTTTGTTCAGCGGCCCCATGAGAAGGGTCATCCACACTGGATTTTCAATTGCTTCACTGGAGAAATTAGTTGAAAAGTGGAAATCCAGCCCACTGATGGTTTCTTTACCTACCCATACCTAATAACTGGTTTGATTGATTTTTTTTCCCTTTAAATTGACAGATTACTTATGCTTCTGTGAATTGCAATGCTGCTAAAACATCTTTTCTTTAAAAAACATTTGGAGGTTACAATTTTCCATAGTCAGGCTAAAGTTCTGCTCCTACCTTCAAAATTCTCACTTGTATAATATGAATTTTTAACAATGCTAGGATAGTGGATTATTCTGCAGCCTTGAAATATCACATTAAGACAACCAAACACACCAGGGAAATGATGGCACGTTAAGTGAAAAAGAATATGACGTTGTACCCTTACCACGATTTTAAGTACATAAATTATGCATATATAAGAACAAGCTGAAAAAAGAATATGAAAAAAGGAAACAGATGGTTAGTTAGAATGGTGGGATTATGAGAATCCTCCCCATTTTTTAGCTTTCCATAAACACTCTTACAATATTATTGTGTAATAAGCACAGTTGCAAAAGTATGTAGTTAGGTGCAGGCAAAGATATCCCATGGTAGTAATAAAGGGTGAGCTGCAAGTTCCCCGCTCCCTTGCCTGGGCCCTGTGAGAGCTGAGTAGCTGAGCTGTAGAGCATTCCAGGGGGAGAGAGGAGCAGAGGTAGAATCAGAAACATTTCTATGTCAGCATTCCTGGGAAATCACTGGAAGAGATCTCAGAACAAAGGGACCTGATTCTCCAGCGCTCCTCTAATTTGTCATGATCTCTTTTCTCGTTCTAAGTAAATATTTACAGTCATACCCAATGTTGTATTTGTAAACCTGCCTTCGTTTTCCTGAAAGAGGGCTCCCGTAGGTGTGTAAGCTTCACACCTTGCAAAGCCTGAAAGTGCCTTTGATGAGGTGGACACTGAATAACAGGAAGGGTGAAACCTACCACTGAATCCCACCCCTGGTTTTTCCCAGGAACCATTGCATGTTAGTCAAACTGCTGTGGTTCTCAGGGGTTCATACACTTCTGATTTCACCTCTGTCTCCTCCTAAGCTTTATTCAGTTCTTAATCATGAGGAAATCAGCTCGAAATACCAGTCCAGGCTGTCAGGGTTGTCAGGGACCTACCTGAGGGTCTGTCTAGCCTCCCCTCTTCTGCCCGACTCTCCTCCTCTAGGCATCTGGGCCTGGGCTCCCACCCGTTGCCCGAGACCACCCATTAGAGAGGTTTTACCTTGTCTGGAGTCAAAACCTGTCACTATGGCCATTGCTCTATGCTAATGGGCCTCAGTACAACAAGCTTAACCTTTCAGATGGTAGCGGCAGAGGCAAGTTCTAAGAAAGTAACCTGAGCTGTGCCTCTACTTCTTCCTAGGGAGGCTACGAGGGGTTTTAATACAGTGTTTGATTTAATCTTCGCAGCAAATCTCTGAGGTAGGTGTTATTATTATTACCTAGCATCACCAAACATAGCAAATGAGCCAGAGAATGCCCACTTCAATTTGAATTTCACATAAAAACAAGTAGTTTTTAAATATAAATGTGCCCCTCCTCCCCAGGTATGAAATTAACTTGTCCTTGGAGAAGAGTTACTCCCTGGGAACCCCGTCATTATGCCCATTTGGGAGCTGAGGAAACTAAAGCTCAGAGCCTGGCAAGGGGCAAAGCTGGAATCCAAGGCCAGGTCTGCGACCTTCAAACTCAGTTTGTCCTTCATGACATAATACAATTTCCTAATATGTCCCTCCAACGCAAACAAAATGTGGAATTAATTTGTCCCTAGAGAAGAACTAACAAAGTTATAAAACACACAAACAAACAAAAATAACCAAACGTACTCTCAGTCCCCAGGAAACTTCTGGTCCATTTATTTAACACTGTGAGCAGAATTCCTGGTGAGCAACTAGCCTGGAGTGAACACTGGAGGTGTGAGGTGTCCCTGAAAGAGAGACTAGGACAGTGGGCAGAAAGCCCCTTCCTTTAGAGTAGCTGTTCTCAAAGGCCTCCTTTGTCAGGGCAGTGACGGGAAGGGGAGGCTGGGACCCTGAGACACGCCTCCCCACCGGGTGTCACTGGAACCTGATGTCCTAATCATACTTCCCTGTCACCTCTCAGCGCTGATTTACTTTCTTCCCCCATTCCACATGCTGCAGAACTAATTGCCTGCCTAATTGCCACAACTAATTGCTGTGACATTCATTGTTCAGTTGCTCTCTTCTCTGGCTGGAGCTAAGGCAGGTGGCTTGTTCGAAGGCGAGGGTGGAATTATTCCTGGGTTGCTGCGGGGACAGGGTGCTTCAGAGTGATGTCCAGCGATTGTTTTTTCTCCTGGAGGCTGACCAAGGAACCAGCTACCTCACTCCAGAGAAGACGGTAACACTTGGCCGACGTTCACCTTCTCCTGACTTGAGATGGGGTTTCTTAGACTGGTTTTGAGTTCCTTAGGTTGTACTTCTCAGGAGGTCTCTCTCTCTCTCTGTGTCTCATTTAGAGATTAGAATTATATTTGCTGATTAAAAAATTGGGACCCAGAGAGATGAGCCTGCTTCTTGCTGGCCACAGAGCTCGTTAGTGGCGGAGCTGGATCTGAGGCTCAGATCTCCCAAAACACAGCAGATGGTGTCCATATACTGCCCTGCAATGGTTGCAGTTGCACTGATTCCTCCTACATTTCTTTTTAAAATTTTATTAAAACACTGTCAAGTCATATTTCTTTTTGGTAGCTAGAAAAGTAATCTTTAATATTTATTGAGTTATTACAACTATCAAGCCCTTTCCACGCATTGTCTCATTTAATCATCAACAACAGCAGCGTGAGCAGATGCTATCAGCATTTGTATTTTACTTATGGGGAAAGTGAGGCAGAGGGGTTAATAACTTGCCCAGGTTTGATGCGAGAGCCCATCTTCTGGCCACAGCAAGGTCATGTGCAGGATCTTGCAAACAGCTTCTGAATTCTAATACCTGAAAGAACTTCCGAAGATAGACTGGAAGTTGGAGTTGGAGCAACTTGGAACTAATCAACAAGGTTAGGTAAATTGTTACATAATAAACTCATGTTGTTGAGCCGGGAGTCACTACATTCCCTTTTTTCCATACAGCTGAGATGAACGCAGATGGACTTCGATCCTCACGGAGGTCGGGAGGAATTCCTAGGACTCACCAGGCGGTAGAAAAGACAGCGAGTGCATTGGGAGTCAGAGGCCCAAGTTGGGCTCTGGATCTGCCCCTAGTTTGCTCTGTGGCCTTGGGTGCCTCAGTTTCTTCTTTTGTGAAGTGAAGGGATTAGACATCGTGGTTTTGAAGACTGCCGCCGTCCTATGTGTCTCAGATGACACGTCCAAGATGAACGCACACAGTGGCAGAGGCTTGTGGTGACCTTCAGGACAGCTCCGCAGTGACTGCAAATAAAAGTCTAATTGTCCGGTTCTTGATCCCGCTCCTCCCCCCCCAGTGACAGGAGGGATAATCAAAGCAATGGCACTATTGTGTGAAAGAAGAGTTTTTTCATCCAGAAGAAAACTATGACATACACAATAGCCAATCATTTGGAAGCTGAGCAAATAATTAATGGTGGAAATATTAAACAGGATAAAAGTGAATTATGATGAGGGACAAAAACTAAGGGTTTTAAAATGAAAATTAAAGAAAAGTTTTGGAATTTTATTTGCTAGAAGAAGGAGCATTGTGAAATAATTAATGTACAGAAAGGAAGGACTGTTTCAAATGACTTAAAAAAGGGAGGCCCAGGCACAATTAGAAGAGCTTTGGAGGGGGCTGGGGGAGAAAAATTAATTTTATCTGAGGAATAAAAGCTATCTTCATGAAAAACAGATTTTGAAGTACTGTCATCAGATGCCTTTCGGTTTTTCTGGGTCATTTTATGAGTCCTTTGTGAACTTTCAACTTCTAAATGCTTGTTTGGGGGAAGGGTGGTAAGGCATGAATAAACAAATTTAATTATCATGGTGTGGAAACCTCCTTAACAGGATGCAAAATGGAAGCCACTGGAGGAGAGGGAGGAACTTGGGCCTCTATCTGCTCCTTCCCGCTCTGTGACCTTGGGCAAGTCCCATCCCTTTCTGGGGGGGCCCCAGGGTCCTCCTCTCTGCATGAAGTCAGTAGGATTCAATGCCTGTGAGGCCCCGTTCTAAATATTTGCATGAAGTCAGTTGGGCCTGCAAGGTCTTATTCTGTATATTTGCATTTCTAATTGTAGAGCATGGTCAGAAACAAACTAGTCACTAGTTTGTTGGTTACTAGACATTAGGATAACACCCAGAAAAATCTATTTTTGAAATTAAGGGCGTTGGGTTTAGTGAAAATGTTCATCAGCATCATTCTGACTTGTTATCAGGTCAGAACTTGGCGAGAACAAAGCAGAGGTGACAGCCCAGAGCCACCCCCTTGGCTTCCTGTTTTCTTTTTGCTTTTGGGCGTGTGCACGTTTCCCTGAAAAACCGCAGCAGCCAGCCAGGTGTTGGAGACAGCACCTGCCTATCGCGGGGTGGCGGAGCTCGGCTCTCCGGAGCCCGCGCTGCTCCGGGCTGGGGACACAGTGTGTTCAGCGTGGTCACCCTGGGCCGAGTTAGGGCTCCAGCTGCGGGCTGGGAGTGGCTGGGCGCCGCTGGCTGGGGCTGAGATGCTGAGATGAGAAGCGTCCTCCTATCAAAAGGAAGCACTTGTCAGGGAAGTTTCACTGGAGCAGGAAAATAAAGGTGGAGGGCTCTGGACTGTTTCACCACCAGCCTCCACCGTTATTCTGGGGCTGTTAGATAATTGGAAGCAACCCAAGAAAGCCACAACCGTGAACTCTGGCCTACAGAGATAACCAGACTTTACAGGAGGAAGCCAGAGGGGCCAGGACACAGGGGTAGCCAGGGCATTGGGAGGTAGGAGCCCTGGGCCCAGAGGTCTGGTGCCTCCTCTCATTTCAAATATATGACCTAAGATCTGCATGTGTCGGGGGGATGGGGTGGGAAGGTGGGGATGGCGGGGCGGGTGTGACTGGAAGGGGAAGCATGGGGAAAGGGGGGGAAGAGAGCAATAAACCATGACAGGATAATAAGCATCTGAAATATTTAATTACTACACAATGTGCTGAGGCTTTGTCTACAGCCCCATTTTCCAAACTACAGGCTGTGGCTCAGCAGTTGGCTGTGAAATCAATTTAGTTTGTAGGGGTTCTTAACTCAGGGTCCATGGACACGGCCTCTCCGCTGCCCCCACCCCCTGTCCCAGGCCCAAGGGTAGGACTGTATTCAGTATAATCCTATGAATTTTGATTTATGCATTTAAAAACATCACTCTAAGAAGGGATCCATAAGCGTCACTGTATTGAACAGAAATGGCACATACACACACAAAAAGGGCAACGATCCCTAGGTGATGACCAGCACTTAAGAAAAGTTATTATGATAGACTAGATTTAAAAGAAATATAAAAAAATTGAGCTCCAGCCCTGCCGGAGTGGCTCAGTGGTTGAGCATCCACCTGTGATCCAGGCAATCATGGTTCTATTTGCAGTCAGGACACATGCCTGGGTTGCAGGCTCAATCTCCAGATGGGCGTGCAGGAGGCAGCCCATCAATGACTCTCTCATCACTGATGTTTCTATCTTTCTCTCTCCTTCTCCCTTCCTCTCTCTGAAACCAATAAAGATATATTTTTAAAATAATTTAAAAAATTAAAAATTGAGCTCCACACATAATAAGACTAAGTATTATTTTGTGAAACTTGTTTCAGGTATGCACATATGTGTGCACAAATACACATATGTATATATGTGTATTATATATATTTATACATGTACATATTTATTTCTAACAGTAGAGCATGGCCAAAAAATTTGGTAGTCACTGATCTCTCTATAGGATTCCGGACATTAGGGTAATAACTAAAAAAAATCCATTTAAACACTTCTGGGTGTAGACCCGGCCAGGGTAGTTCTGTGGTTGGAGCCTTGGCCCAAGCACCGAAGGGTCTCTGATTCAATTCCCAGTCAATAGCATACACCTGGGTTGCGTGTTTGATCCCCGGCCTGGTTAAGGCACATGAGGGAGGCAACCAATCGATGTGTCTCTCTCAAATCAATGTTTCTCTCTCTCTCTCTCTCTCTATCTCTCTCTCTCCCCCTGCTCCCTCCCCCATTTCTTCCCCTCTCTCTAAAAATCAATAGAAAAAATATTCTCAGGTGAGGGTTAACAAAACAAACAAAAAGCACTTATGGGTGTAAAATATGAGGAAATATTTATCTTTTGGACCGAACCAGAGGGTTCTGCTGTTATGCAGACATTCGACATCGGGCACTGCGCAGAGCCAATTCCAGCCAGGCTCTCGGAGCGTGGTGACCAGCTGGCCCTCACCACAGCCGGAATGACGGCTGCATCCCTCTCTGTCTCGTTGAGACCTGAGTCAGTTTAAAGTGAAGAAACTCTGAGAGATAAATGCTGATTTCTACGACCAAGAGGCCCCAGAAAGTTGTGAGAATCAGTGATCTTGTTTCCTGAGAAGTGTGTCTTCCTGTTATCTCTGCCAGGAAGTTTGCACTTTTCTGCCAGAACAGCAGGGTCATCTGAAGACACAGAGAGAGCCTCTCCCACTGAGGGTGATAGCAAAAGGGGAAATGCGAAATTGCCAAAGAGCAGAGAGGTTGAGACGTAGCCAAGGTTTAGGAAAAGGGGGTAGGCTCAGAAAGGAGAGAAAGGCAAACAGAAAAAAAAGCAAGTGTATAAGGCAAGCGGCTGGGCCAGCTGAGCCGTGGGTGGAGGGAGAAGCTATCACTCTAGGCTGTTAGTCCCCTGTGGGATTCACAGCGTCAGGATGGTGACATGAAAAGAAAGGCAGTTCAGCAGGAAAGCTCAACAAAGGCAAATCCTGGGACAAGACCCAACTGCTATTAGAGTTGAAGTGAGCCAGAGAAATGGCCTCCCCTGTGAGTGAACTGCTGCTAACTGAGTATTTTTAAATGAAACTCATATTTACTTGGTTAATTTAGAAAGTGTAAGCTTCTCTGGAGCAGGGACTTTGCTCGCTTCGTTTCTTAGATCAGCACCCATGCCCTGGTAAGGGCGTGATAAAGATTTGTTCATTGATCAGCCGGTACTTGATATTTAATATTACTTGGAATAATAATAATAGTGATACTTAAATTTTATGCAGTGCTTAATAGTTTAGAAATCAATTCCACAGCTATTATCTCATTTAATCCTCACACTGTCCCATCAAGTATCGCCATTAGTATCCTCTTTACACATGAGGGTGCTAGTTCAATGGCACTTGATGATAAGTGGCTGGGATTTTAATCCACGCTCTCTGATGCCAAAGCCAACATAGCACTTTGCCTCTTTTGAAATTTTGTACATTTAATGTAAATGCTCTATAAAGTTAAGTAGCCATATCTGAAACCGGAGTTCATGCTACCTGTCGCCACCCAGCCAAAAAGCAGAGGCAGAGAGTGAATTACAGGTGTGCGTTTAATATCAGATGCCAGAAATCTGGGAAGGTAACGGGTAAAAACCCTAACACTTACCTTCCCCTTAAACTTGTTAAGAGTAAGCTTATACAAGTGAATACGGGTAGGGAGTACAGGGGGGTCTCCTTGGTGAATTGCATCCCTGGAATTTGAGTCCCTGCTGGGGTCTTGGGTCATGATGAATGTCTTCATCACAGGATGGTCAGCGCCTGAAACCCATCAGGCAGTGACCGGGTAGGCGTCATCCCAGTGTTTCTGAGACCTAATGGATCAGCCTCCAAATTCCTGGGGGCCAGAAGTGGAAGTTCAGGGCCGGTTAAAAGTCTCTATGTTCTTGTCTGGTTAACTGGGAACTGCAACAAAATCTTAGCCAGAACATAAGGTTAAGCATATACAGTTGATTAATCAATTACTTACACATTCTGTTAGTAAAAGGGAGGGAAAGGAAAGAGAAAGGAAGAGAAGAGGGGGGAAAATTAAAAGTCCTATTTTTATTCTACCCTTGTACCCCTCTCATAGCCATGGTAGGTACACCGGGTAGCAGTTTGGGTCCCACGGGAGGCAGACACCCTAACGGACGGAGTTAGGGGCACGTGGAGGGAGAGAAGAGCTACCATCTGTGCAACATAAAGGGGGGGGAGCAGGATGGGGCGGCGATGCTGATCTGGCATTTGTGAAAGTACAGGTGGGAGGAAACAGAATCAAGCTGGGAGTGCCTCCCACCACAGAGCCGATCTGATGCAGTCTTAACCAAGCCGACGCTGGGAGTCCCAGAGCAGAGGCTGCCTGCAGTGGAGCCCTGCGCTGGATGGCAACGGCGGGCGGTGACCCCCTGCCCTGCTCGGTCAGTGTCTGGGTCTGCCTGGCAAGCACGCGGCTCTGGCTTGAGAGCTGAGTTCTGCAGGCACAGCAGCTGGATGCTGTCAGCTAACTGCTCTTCTTGCAGCTGAGTGGCAAGCTCTTTCCTGAAGGGAGAGACAAGTGGTACACCCCATGGCCAGCACAGCATATATTAAATTTTCCTTCAGACATGCTGTTTTCTCTACAATTCCAACCTACAAACCCTAGCTGGAGATTGTTTTATTTAGCCTACCCTGACATTCTAGTTAGTAAACTCTAGCCAATGTAAGGAGTATATGTCCCAATCTGAAAATACAAAATTCCTACCTACAGGGTTGAGAGAAGAGAAGGGATTACAGTAGACTGAGTAATTAAAATGCGATACACCGGGGTAGGTCAACAGCCACACAAACACAGGTGCTGCCACTCCCGTTTTTCACATTCATGGCAGACTTGGCCGATTGATCACAGCACTCTTCTTCATGACTTGCGTTGTCTGCCTCAAAATTATTCTCAGCATGGCGATCCAGACAGCCACTGCCAATCTATCACCGTTGGCACCTGAGATGAAACCAATTTATCATCCCAGCACTAGGTAATAGGGGCAAATATAGGTCTCTGAGCAGGTGTGTGTGCACAAATGTGTGTGCAGTGCTAGCAAGAGCAAGTTGAGAGAGATATAACAAAAATGAACACTTGAACTTGTTTATCAGTTAGGGAGTTATGTTTCCATGTTTTAAAAATTTATGTCTGTTTAAACCCAGAATGCCCCCCCCCCGCGAAACAATGTTATAAATAAGAATTACACATAAAAGTCAGTACCTAAATCCTTACTTTCCCATACGTAGGCATTAGTAAAAATGTTTCTTTATTTTTAATATTCTCTTTTACTGGTTTTTAGAGAGAGGTAGGGAGAGGGAGGGAGGAACAGCAATGTGAGAGCAAAACATGGACCAGCTGCCTCCTGCATGCCCCCTACTGGGGACTGAGCCCACAACCTGGGCATGTGCCCTGACTGGGAATTGAAATGGCAACACTTCAGTGTACAGGAGGAAGCCCACCCAGCTGAACCACACTGGCCAGGAGGAAAATGTTTTTTTTTATTTTTATTTATTTATTTATTTATTTATTTATTTATTTATTTATTTATTTATTTTTTAAGTGTTATTGAATTTATTAAGATGACATTGGTTAATAAAATTATATAGGTTTCAAGTGTACAATTCTATAATACCTCACCTGTATATTGTATTGTGTGTTTACTTCCCCAAGTGAAAAAGCTTTTGAATCTTAACAAAAAACTCAACCCTCACTGACCTTGTTAAATAGGAGTTTATTTTTTTTCTCTCATAATAAGAAGTTTGTGGACAGGCAACTGTCAGCAGAGGTTCAGGGTTTTAACAGTGCATCCGTAATTCTCTTGCTACTTTCCTCATAGTTATAGAATGGCTGCTGCTGTTCCAGGCATTGCCTTCAATGCCAGAAGAATTTGGATGTGAGGGGTGTCTCTATTTATCGGCAAAGAACAAGCTCTTTAAATAACCTCCCCCAGAAGACTTCCGTTTACACCTCATGACCCCAACAGGATCACATGTTTGTCTCTAGTTTCAAGAAAAATGGGAAAGCAGGTATTTTGCTTTCCAGCCTCTATGGTGGGAGGCAGCAAGGGAGATAGGGCTGGGAGCAGCTCTTAAATAGCCAACCAGTAGTGAATGGTACTTACATGTAAAGGATAGTAGTAATTGTCTTCCAGAGGTTAAAGCAACTCTCAAATGTTTTTGAGCACAGGTGAAAAATATTGCTTTCACTCTTCTCTTCATTCCCACTTTCCAATAAAAAAATTACTTGATAAAAAAGTGAAGTGTTTTGTCCTGGCCGGGAGGCAACCAATCAATGTTTCTCTCTCTCTCTCTCCAATCAATTTTTAAAAAAGAAGTATCTCTGTGCAAGTACATTTGCTGGATGAAGGTGGATTCTACATATATGTGCTTTCGCAAAATGAATGCTTATTTTAAGCTTCAAAGGGCCTATATCTTAAAATCTAGTCATCAGATAACTTTGAGCCAAAATACTGCTGATGCATTACTATTCACTATAGGATTAACCCAACAACCCACCACAAACTAAAGTGAGAATTTTAAAATTAAATCAACAATGAATTATAATTAAAGGTAAGAATGGCAGAAGTTGAAATCTTCAGTCCACTCATGATGACACGATCAAAATGTACAGCGTGTTTACTAAAAATTACAGAAGTCCCAAACTGTCTCCACGTCTTTAAGTAGGTCATATGCCAAAGTTGACAATCCTTTGGTATTATTCCATCTTCTTAGTAGAATATAGAATTAAATCCTTGGTAAACTCTAATAAAGTGTTAATTTTAGACGATGATACCATGTTTAGTAGTACTTAGTAACATACTTTGTATTGTTTGTATTGTAGGTTACTAGAAAATAGCTCTCATCGTGTGTAAAAAAGAAAATCTAAGACATTGGATATCATTTGCTTCCAAGAACTGAAGGAATGAAATTTTGGGGATCAGTTTTTGGTCAATTTTTGGATAAGACCACATTTTAAAGAATTATGCCGTAGTAGAAGAGAACACTGCTTTAAAGTCAACAGCTGGATTTAAACTTTTATTCCACCTCTGACTACTCGGGACACACCTCTTAACCTCTCCAAAGCTTCCTTTCCTCACCAGTAGACTGAAAATACTAACATAGAAACTCTACTGACAGTCAAGTTGTGAGTGAAGCCATCTGTTGAGAAGTCCAAAGCAACTAAGCGTGCAGTACCAAATGCTTTTCCAAGAATAGAAGTATGAATCAGTTTCCCAAACTTTTCACTGAGACTAGTGTTCTTGCTCGTACATGTCCTGTGTTGGTATGCCCAGCTGAGAGAATAATGTTTGGCACGTAGGAGGCATTAACTATATATACTTCGAATGAGTGAATGACATCTTTTCCCCAAATCATCCTTGTTTGTGTCTACTGGAAGTCTGTGGAGGCAGATTACTGCCCTCCTTGGGGATGTCCTGGGCCTTCCCTCAGCAGACAGTCTGCATTCTCACCACCCCACATTTTGTGTGGATGTAAGCCAGATTGGAGGAGGTTTTTCTTTTTGGCTAGAGATTAGAGTTTCAGAAGCAGGGCCCCTCTGCTAATCCTTAAACTTTTCCAGTACCTCGAATGAACATGAAGCTCCTACCCACCCAGTGTCTAGCTGCCCACTTAAAAATTGTTCCATTGTGGGTCTCTTCCATTCTCTTGTTGATACCATCCATTGGTGCAGGCACACTTTCGTGCGTTACATGATTTGCTCTGTCTTTCAGAATCATTTCTACTCCTGAATAATTCACTCTGTATTCCATGAAACATTCCTCCTTTTCTCACCACTTTAAAGTTTTAAAAATATCTTCTGTTTCCACGGTGATTGTACATCTTCACAACGACTTTTAACACTCTCAGTGCTTTTGGACTTACTGGACCTGATGTGGTTAATAATGCTTGGAAATACATCTTAAAATAAACACGGAGCAAAATGCACTGAGAGCCAACAGCACAGTTTTAGAGAACAAAAGGCAGCAGCTTGCCTTCCAACCTCATCTGCTGGAACCAAGAGAGTGTCCTCGCAGGGGAGCTTTGATTTCTTCTATGAACACCCGAGGGCTGAAAGTTGGTAAACAGAAGAGTGACTGTAACTAACCCACCTTCACAGGTGTGTTGTTGGGATAAAGTGAAAGTGAAACTGTAAAATATTATTCAGATCTTTATCATTTCCATGAAACATGCCCCATTTCCACGCTTCCGTGTTGAAACACCAGGGACAGATCTTTGTCCTGCAGCAGAGGTGGGAACTCTAAGCTTAATTCCTCCTCGTTCCAGACATCTCTCTCTCTCTCTCTCTCTCTCTCTCTCTCTCTCTCACACACACACACACACACACACTACAATCAGTAAGAGGAGGAGACGTAGGGGTACAGGTTCACAGAGTTCACACCTCTCACAGCAGGGAGGGGCATCAAGACAAAATTCCTGGTTGCTGAACACCTGTAAACTCTCTTCATTTTCACAAGGAAACACTTCCTATTATTTGCTTAATAGAAGGAAACAAATAACTTGGCAAATGTTTTGAACTGAATTAAAAAAGAACACAAGTTGAGATCAGAGTTGGAGGTTTTTATGACATCCGGAATGCCTATATAAATTATGTTGTGACGATGCCCAGTTGAGATTTTCTAGGTGGTAAACAAGAAACTCACTTACTGGAATGCTAGAGGAATGAGGAAGGGTGGGTGCATGTTCACGTAACATAATGAAATAATAAAGGACCAATGTTGATGCTGGGTGTAGAAGCACACGGTCATAAATAAATCACATTGGAGGGGTTGTACAGGCAACCTGTAAGAAGACAATATAGATTTTTCCAGGCGAACTTGTGTTGGCACACAACCACCTTAGACAGACTGTCAGATTTCATAAAGATAATTTTCCTCTCACACTTCCCTTTTAGCTATCTAGGAGCCAAGTTGAGGCATTTTCTTTGATGAGTGGGACTTGTAAGGACTAGCTCAAGTGTATCGTAGGCTTCAGGCAAAACTGTGATGTAGGGGTAAATTATTGCTGTAGCTGCATTTTGTTTCAACGTCTTGAGTCTATACCTCAACTCCCCCCTGGGCACCCCAAATCTCTGCAGATACAAAATCACCCACATAAGTGGCTCTCTGCTCTTTAAACAGTGCCCAGGGCTTTATTTTCCTTTTGCCGCCATCTAAAATTTAACAATTCTGATATTTATTTCCTAATGGCCCCAGTTTGGGTGGGCATTTATCTGTGCTAATACCACAGTTCTTATGATCTAAAAGTGTTGTTCTTCTAAATAAGTGGTTTGCATTTTAACAGGGGTCAAAAATGCCTTAGGTCAAAAGAATGGCACCGTGGGGTTGTTAAAATCCCACTTCCTCCAGCCTCACTCTGTCCCCACAAGGTAGAAGTTCCTAGTAAGGCTCCTCAGTAATGTGTACTTTTCCTGATTGGGCATGCAGCACCCATTATTGTGGTCACTTGTTTAACTGTCCCTCTGTTGGAGGATGTGACAGGATGTGACCCTTGATTGACAGCTAGCTGGACCTGGATAATCAGAGGCCCCTCACCCCTCGTCTTTAGAATGCAGGTTCCGCCCATATTTCCTGCACTAAGGACCTCATAAAGCCTGAGAGAGCAACGTGTTGTTGGGCCCATGTGGATGGAATACGGGACCTCTATGTAAAATCTTAAGATTCTGAAAGGCGGCTGCGGAGATCTACTCATCTTGCAGCGCCTAGGACACACCTCCTGTGTAAGTTCCCTTGCTTATTAAAACTGCCACCTAACAATGTGGGGTGGTCTGCCTCTTTCTTTGGTCTCTCTTGCCCTGCATGTACCGGGGCCCATTTCAAATTTCACCCAGGAAGCTTCTGAGGGTGCAAACCAACATCACCTTCCAGTTGGCCTGTGAGCTCTGCGTGTGTACAGCTTCATGTACATGCATATACACTTACTATTATGTTAATTTCCCCCACCCAGCTCTGTGATTGAATTCTTGGAGGACCTCAACAAATACCTGTGGATTGAAGAGTGAATGAACAATGCTGGGAATTTCAGGAGCTATAGAAAAATTATGGGGTGAGGAAGAAGAAAGCAGTATTTTAGAGGCCAGGTGGCTTTCATTAATGCCTTCTACTTAGTTATTTTAGAAGGATAGAATGCCCTGCTGACATACCTTTGAAAACAACACTTGAAGTAACAAATACAGATTTAAATACCACTTTAAATACTTTAGAAACCTGCTCAGCATGGATATAAATGGTTAAGGAGTGTAGCCATGCCACACCAGAGCCACATGAACCTTTACGGTACAGAAATGATACAGAAAGTGCCATGGTCTCCATGTTTCACCCAGTGAGGGAATCCATTGTTCAGGATGAAACCAATATGGAAATCACTCCTCCCACCAACAGGAGCAGAGAATGAAAAGAAACACTGAAGTCAAATCTCCCCACCTCTACAGTATGCCATAGAATGTTCAGATAAAAAAAGAAAGGTAGGTTCAGAGAAACAAAATAAAAAGAGAAGCCTTTCAGTGATATTCCAAGTAAACAGTGGCTAGCATTTCGGCTCAGTTACTAGAGTATAAGACCCTCCTTAGCAACACAGTGCTAAGAGCTCTTTTCAGAGGAAAGTGAACTTGGAGCGAGTGAATGGGAGAACAGCGAGGACAGGGGCCAACTGGAAGAAAGAGCTTCTCAGTGCATGCAGGCACGGCTCAGCTGAGTTAATACAAGGAGGAAGGAAAGTTTATCCCAGCCCGGAGACGTGCTATTCATCTTTCCTGTAAGTCTCTGAAGTTCTTAGGGAGGCGGAATTGTAAGTTACATCAGAGCTGCGCTGTCTACAACGTGCAGTTTATCAGCGCAACTGTGCCTGAGTCAACTGTGTGTAGCTCTTAGTAATACAGCATTCAGTCACTTTCAAGTCTCTTTTTTTCTTTCTCTTTTTTCCTCTCTCTCTCTCTCTCTCTCTCTCACACATACATCTTCCTTTGTCTTTATGATATTTTAAGTTAATGAACTTTGTTTGATGTTGTTACAGATAAATATGGACCAGATGGACCAATAAATAAGCTAGCTCATAAATGACCAAATCCAGTAAAAGTATCTATCTTCCACAGGTCTATTTCAATCTGACTGTGTTATATGTTTTATTTTCACACACACACACACACACACACACACAATCTCATTTAATTTCCCCAACAGCCCTGCACTTTAATAATCGTATGCCCATTTTTTGGTTGAGTAAACAAATCCAGGTAGTTAAGTACCTTGGCCAATAACAAGTAGAATGTGGATCATGAATTTAAAGCTAAATCGTATGGCCCCAAAGCTTATACTTTTTTCCTTGCCTATCTTGGGAGATAATAGGTACAAAGTAGGGTAAAATCAATGTTGTAATTATGGTTTAGCTTAGATAAAGATGTAATGTCCTCATTCATAATGGAGTACGTCTCCTTACTCTAGAAGAGGAGTTTCGAAGCTCCAAGATACAACTGAAGGCTCAGAAGCTCTCCATGCACAAGTTTTCCAACCCCGCAGCTTCATGGTTTTCTCTCTTCCTTTGGCCTGGGCTGGTGAACACAACGGCCGTATTCCTGGCACGGAGAGCATCTGTGGTGAGCGTGGCTGAATTCGCACCTGAGGCTTTGAGGCTTAGGCAGCTCCTCCAGGATCCGGTACGCCTTATACCCCTCCACAGGGCACCCACCCCGGTGAGTGGCAGGCCCATGGCACCAGTTCAGGCTCTATTGTTCCTACTTTTCCATATTTGACTTATAATACAGACTGGTACAGGATGGTAATATATTTTAACTTGCTCATATGCCAAATCACAGTGTTTATTTGCAATTCTGAGAATTGATAAGGAGAATAAATAGAGTTAGAATTCGTGCGTACAAACACTCTGAGCTTCATTAAAAGGGGAGATACACAAGGCATTACATTAAGAAATTGTTTAAGAAAAGCAAATGGAGAGAAGCCACATTTTGCTTTAAACACACACACATGCACACACACACAACCCCTTCATTATGTGCAGCACACAATTTAACAGGTGTGCGATTTATTCATTTATTCGGACTCATGGACTAACCGTTCCATCACAGCACTATTGTTTGTGGAGCAAAACACATTTACAACGAACTGTACACACTTCTTCAGAGAGACTGAATCAGCTGATCTCTGGAAATCCTTCGCTGCCAGTTGAAAAAGAAGGTTAATAGTCACCAAAATGGCGAACCTGAGTAATTAAACTTTACCTCAATAAAGTCCTTCCCATTCTTGGATTTTTGGGTCATCTATAACCAATACTTGATATGAAAAGGAAAAAAATATATAGTATTCTTTTCATTGGAGAAATAATGAAATATAATGGTTTCTCCATATGCATCTAGAATAGTCAGTGGCCCCTCTGGGGAAAGCGCTATAGCCCTGCCCTTGCTCACTTAGCCTTGAGAGAAAGACAATTTTCCTGATTAGCGAGACTGTGGAAAGCATGCCACCTACTTGGCCACATTTCTTAACTGGGCAAAGTTATGCGTTGATAGGTCATGGCTTTTTTTTCTTGGTCTCATAGATCCAGGGCACCTAGGAGCTGCATCTGCCCACCTCAAGTCTCCAAGTGGTTCGCCTGTCACAGGGGCCCCAGCTAAGTCTTTTGTCGTTGCTTCTCTGCTTGGAGTTGGGTAAGATGTCAGGGTTCAGTGTATGTCCAGATGCAGACACAGGGCACAGAAATAGCAGGCCCGGCTGCACCTCCCACGTAGTTAAACAAAGCTCCCTGTGCTCTCTGGCCCATCGCATCAAGCTGATACTGTGCTTGGACCGCACAGTGTTATCCAATCCAGCCTCACGGACGGTAAAGCCGATGCTGTGCTCTGATCCTCTCTCTGCTTGCTCTGTTTGCCAAGCTCTTAACTGTGTGGAATTGGAAGGTGATGACTGGATGAGTGATTTTTACCCTGCCCCCAAATCCCAACAGAAACCAAGGGCAGCACTGTGGGTGTAGGCCCAGATGAGAGATTATTGTTGAAGTGGACGTGTGCCTGTGGGTGTGTAGGGAGAGACAGGTACTTTCCACTTTCTGCCTGCCTTTAATACGTTACGATGCCCTAATTAAACACACACACACACACACACTAAAAAGCTACATTCAGAAAGGATCCCAGGGACTATAATGCTGTTGGCACTGTGGGAAAGTGCAATCAATAAGTAAACAGCCTATGTCAGCCTGAAGACCTTTCAGAACAACATTTCTACTCAGGAAGAAAAAACTAAAGGTAGATTTAGTCTATTTAAATATTTCCCAAGATCTTTGTTAAATTTCAGGTAATAATGTTCCTCCCTTTGAACAAGCAGTGTGTATTTGCTTTGACTGAGAATAGTCTGGACTAAAGATCATTTAATATTCAACCTGTGACTATTTTAGTACTGGGGCTGGACCAAAAGAAATTCATGCTCAATGGAATGATTTTTACTTACTGAGACAAATTCACTTTTTGCTTCCTTCAGCAATTCATCACTCTAATGGGAGAAATAGAAGCTATCGTAATAATGAGAATAGATTTCTAGGAGTATGAGCCAATATCAATACTTTAATAATGCAAATTCTATGGCTTTGTATTTGGTCTCAATCCAAATTTGCTTTTAATTAAGTTTTCTTGCCTTTGCATGCTGCTCTTTCACTCTCTCCACACATGTGATACCTGTGTTTTTTTCATAGCCCAGGTATCACATTTGACCAGATCCTAGTGTCACTGGAAACATTGATAATGACATTGATGACACCACTATTACCATCATCATTATCATCATATCAGTGATTCTGAGCAGCAAGCATCATTCAAAAATGTTATAAAAGTCTGTGGCTTCTTCCATCCTGTTCACCTACCTTTATTAGGATGCTCTGGGCATCCTGCGGTTAACAGTAATTTCCCAGCCCCTACCTCCCTGGTTTCTCACCTGTTTCTAGCCTATTTCCAGCTTGTTTCTAACTCTGCTTTTCTGTCCCCTACTCTCTATCTCCTTTTATTCCTTGGACCAGGCCTTTGACTTTGGGCTCCCTTCAAGGACTTTTGGTTCATTTTCTAGCTGCTTTAACAGGGATAACTCCCCTTAGCAGGCTCCAGATAAAGCTGCTGACCTAGTTTCTCTGGTGGGTGGATTTGGACAGAACAGTTTCAGACCATAACTTGGTTGTTCCCAAATTCTTCTTTATCCAGTCATTAAGTGTTGGATTTCCTCAAGGCTTAGTCTTGCATCCTCATGCATCATGACATTTCATATTCCCAGCAGTGTAATAAGGTAGGGAATATTGTTGTCTCTGTTTTACAGGTAGGAAAATTTTGTTTAGAGTATTTGAGTCATTTCCTCATGGCTGCACAGCTAAGAAGTAACAAAGCTGGGCTGAAAATGCAGGTAGTTTTACTCCAGGACCCCTGTTTTCAACCACTGTTGTATATTGCCATTGGCTCCCACAGAATCTCTAGGTGATCGCACCCACACTTGTGAGTTCAATTGCCATCAAAGCATCGATGACTCCTGAACTTCAGTTGCCTACTCAAGGCCTTCATTTGAATGTCTCAAAAAACTCTTCAATCTAAACACAGCCAAGAGTTAATTCAATTATACCCCCCAAACCCAGTCCTCTTAAGTGTTCCTCTCATCAGTTCCTCACAATCCTCTCTTGAGCAACCCAAACACCTGGGCATCATCCTGGCCTCATCCCTCTCCTCTCCTGCAATCCTGTACCCAATCCATCGTCGAGTACTGCCAGTGACGTCTCTACAATATGTTTCAAAGCAATCTTCTTACCTCCACCTCCACAGCTACCACCTTCACTCAAGCCCCTGTTGTCACTCATCTGATAGAGTGCCGTAGACTCCTGACTGAACTCCTCGCATCTAGCCTTGGCCCTTTTCATCTGCTCTTGACACTGCTAAGTGGTCTTTTCAAGATGTAAATTGACCATATCATCCTCCTTGCTTAAGCTTTTTCATGGTTCTTATTGTTGTCAGATAAAGAATTTTTACCTAGCATGACCACAAGGGCCTGCAAAGGCTGGCCTCTGCTGGAAGCTCTAGCCAAATAAAGATTCTGTCTCCTTGCTCTCTGTACTCAGGACGCTTGCCTTCTTTCATTTGGGCAAGTTCAGCCCACTGCAGGGCCTTTGCACACGTTATTCCCTCTGTCTGAAATGCTCTCTCTTCCCTGCACCCCCTCTACAAGTCTAGATGCCTTTTCCTCATTCTTCAATTATTAGATCACATGTCAGTTCTTCAGGGACACCTTCTTACCCCTCACCCCAAGACTGGCAGTTTCTCCTGTAATATACTAACTTTATCACACCACGAACCTCACTGTCATAACACTTAGCTCAGTTTGTAATTATGCTTTTGTATATGTGATTATTTATTCAATGACTCGCTTCCCCAGTGGAATAAAATATTCTCAATAAGGGCAAGAACCAAGTCAGTTTTTGCTGAACATTGTATCTCCTGCAGGCATTGATAAATATTCATTGAATGATTAAGATGAATGACTCTAAAAACACAACAGAATTAATTTTACATGTAACAGATTAAATGGTAGGAACTAAATGTCTGTTGAGTGATAGGTCATATATTAAATTTTAAGATAGTTACATTTTTTTGGACTCAAAACTTCCCTTTTCTATAATAAGCTTCTTAACACACTCTGAATATCTCTGTGTATAATCCTTTTAATTTTCTCAGTGGCATATAACAAAAGAGTAGGATCTGGTCTAAAAACCCATCCCTGGGTCTTGAAACTTGGCCCCATGTGATGTTTGGCAGAGCATGCTGCTGTGGGATATTGGCCTGGCTGTCCCCCTTCCCACCACACTCACCACACTTCCATGCATCTCCTACCTTCTGGACTTCCCCCTACTTTGCTTTCAGGTCAGAGCTTACTGCTTGCCCTTGGTTGGGTTGACTCTGTAGACTCTATTTCTGGTTTTACCCGTGGACTGTGTCTCTACAGCTTTGGTAGGAGTAGGTATTGGGGGTGGTAGTAGGTGGAGGTGAGGGGGAAGTGGTGGTGATGCTGATGGCTGGTCTCATTTATGGTCACTGCCAGGAGGGGGATTTGTAAATATCTGATCTGGAGTCTGAACTGCCCAGAAGAAAGAACAGAGAGTGGAGGGAGTTGCATGATGAGATGCCAGTAGGATTCATTCTTTTCAGTGTGTTCGGGGGAAATGACTAAGTGCCAGAACTACTAACTCTGAATGTCCAAAAATGGCCTAGAAATCTGCATTTGAATATGCAGCCCAAGTCATTTCAAAGCATGTAGTTCTTGTACTACACTTTGAAACAAACACTGGCATAGAGACACCTTTTATTCAGAGCAATGTTAACACTTATTTTACACACACAAACACACACACACACACACACACACACAAAGCTGTATCCTCAGCTCTACTGACTTACTTGGAACAAGATACAAAAATGCCACCACGTGGGCTGACCCGATCTCTGGTCCCTTCCATTAAAGTATACTAATGGGTATCATTGTGTTTTTATGCTAAGAAGCCTAGAGGAGCAGTTACCTGTTTTTCTTTGTGAATCTCAGGAACATCTGTTGCCTAACACCTGGGGTTCTCCATAACAGGTGCACACTCGAGATAGCACTGGTGAAAAGCACACAGCATTAGCCCAGATCACAATTTGCAGCCTGTCACTCTTGCCAAATGGGTCAGCTGAGATGGAAGCCAAAATTTGAGCAGATGTGTATTAATAATTTAGTGAAGTGTCACAATTTAAAAGAAAGAGTACAGGAATATGGAATCTATTTTGTGGGGTAGGAGAACTGGTTTCCAACTGTCCAGAAGTCTCAGTCTCTTTAAGTACTCATCCCCTCCTTGCTTATCCCCAAAGCATTAGCTATTCCTAAAGACTTTATGAAGGAGATGAAAGTTATAAAGTTGTTCAAACAAAGGAGAGCAGTTTTGTAAATGGTGGAGACCCAGTCAGAAGGCCCTGAGATTGTCTGATTCACAACCTCTATTATGTAGACGAGGAAATGGTGGCCCAGGGACATTGTGTGATTAAACCAGGAGATAAGCTACATTATCGTCTATTCGTCTGGAACCCAAAGCACAACTAGAGTCCAGGTGTCAGATGGAGTTCAGTGTTCTTCCTACACTAGCACAGCGTGTTAACTCACAGTTCCAGGCAAGGGGAATGGTCGTTGATATTCTCTCTACCATAATGGAAGTTGTATGTCGCAGGCACTGGTTTTCCTCTCCACTGTACCCTTAGCATTTAAAGCAGTGCTAGGCATATGGCGAATACTTGGTAACTCCTAAGAAGGCCTGGAAGCTTCTACTTTTGTGTTTCTGGGGACTTTGAGTCTCTTGTAAGAAGTCCTATGACTCTGATGGAGGAACTATGTGCCCAACAGTAACCAGTGAATAAGACCTTGTTAGGAAATAAGGTCTTTGCTGATGGCATCAAGTTAAATTGAGGTCATGCTGGGTTAGATGGAACCTAAACCCAATGGCTGGTGTCTTTGTAGGAAGGCCATATAAAAATACAGCAGCACGCAGGGGAAGGCCCCACAATGACAGAGGCAGGTAGAGATTTTAGTGATGCAGCTGCAAGCTAAGGAACGTCAAGCCTGCACAGCAACCTCCAGAAGCTGGACAGAGGCGGAGAAGGACTCTTCCCTGGAGACTTCTGAAGGAGCATGGGCCTGCGGACACCTTGATTTTGGACTTCTAGCCTCCGGAACTGTGAGAGAATACACATCTGTGGTTGTAGACCACCAGGTTGTGGCACTTTGTTATGGCAACTCTAGGAAACTTGTACAAGAGGAGAAGCCTTGAAACTATGTGGAGAGACAGTGAGGACTAGCTAGTTACCCAGCATCCTGGCTGATCCTTCAGAGGACACTAGCCTCAGCTGCCATCTGACCACAGCCACCCAAGAGACCCCCAGGGAGACAGGCAGAACTGTGGAGGGCCCCAGGCACGTGAATGTTCATGACGTGGGACACCTTGACATTCCAGTCCAGTAAAGCCCCTAGTCCCCTGCAGCCCTTGTTGTCATCACAGGAAGAGAAGAACCACCCACCCAGCCAAGCTCGGCCAACCCACCGGAGTGTGAGCGGTAGTCAAATGGCTGTTTCGACGACTATGTTTGGGGTGGTTTTCTACACAGCAAAAGATAACTAGAACATTAGGCTCCCCATAAGCAGACTCAGAGACTCGAAATTGATTCATTAGGATGTGTTCCCAGCACAAACAAGAAGTGGCATGGGGCACTGGGACAGCAAAGGGAAGACAAGCAATCAAGCATGTGGCACCAAGCAAAGTGCCGTGGAGGGTGAGTGTGACCTAATCCTGCAAGGAGCTCTGGATACAGTGTAAGTCATAACTCAGCCTTGTCCCCATCGGGGCCAAAGGCACTGCAGAGCCTAAACCCCTTTGTCCTTCAGTCACTGGTTAAGGGTTTCCACAGGGCGATGTAAACTCCTAGCCACTTCTGGCTCTCTGGGTAGCAGGTGTGGGGGGGTTAGCAGCCTGAGAGCAGCCCTCCAACTGGAGACACAGGTGCTGAAATTTGGGAGTGAGTGTGCACACAGAAGCAGTGTAGGTGAAACAGTAAAAAGAGGGTGACCAATTTGTCCCAGTTTGCTAGGGATCATTTGTATTTAACATGGAAAGTTCCACAGCCTAAGAAGCCCTTTAATCATGGACACACTAAACAGCTGGTCACCCGAGAAAAGGATCCCAGGGGACATGGGCAGAGCATGAGAGCATCTACTACCATGGATGCAGCACTGTCCCCAAGCTGGAGTGAGGGGGCTCCACAGGACCTTCCAAAGGGGTCTCTGTAAGAGGCCGGGAATGCTGGAGGTCGCCAACCAGACAACGATGTTTTTAATGGAAGAGCCTGTGACCTATGACGGGTATGAATGTTTTCAAACTGTTTCAAACACTGCAGGAGGCCTGAGGATGACCAAAGTGGAGAAACATCTTTTAGTTTGGCAATTAGAGGCCTGGGTGAGAGAAGAGGGGCAGAAGGCACATTGGTAGGACTGGGAGCTGGGCTGGGACATGAAACTCAGCAATGCATGCACAACACAGTGTCATCATGGTTAGGATATAAAGGGATCGAGAGACAGGTGGGAGACTGGGAGTCAGAGGAAGGAGAGGGACAGGAAGAGATAAATTTACTCTTAGTCAGAAATTTTTTACAAAGAAAGTGTTCCAAAATGATAATTTTTGGATGTTTCGTGAGGGAAAGGACTTCACAGATAAAAATGAAGGTGAAAGCTAGTTGCGGGAGTGGTGAGGCTGGTGGCTGGTGGCTCTAGTAGGCAAAGAAATGGAGTCCTAATTACCTTAATTACAAGCAAAGAAGCTGGTTTATGCCACTAACAGAATGGAAATAAGAAATTTATTAGCAAAAATGAGAACTCCAGTGAGAAAAGGCAAAGATAATGGGGAGATTTCATTAACGCTTATAGATTAATGAATGGTTTGAGGACAATAAACATAAATGTATTCATTTAATATCAGAATATTAGATGAAAGTGGAGTTTTGCAACCAAGAGTGAATTGCCTATAGGGTAAACAAAAAGAATGCTATTTTATTTAAGGTCTACAAGTAAGTATATAGAAGAGGTTATTGTTACAGAGAGTAATCCTTTGGCTGAGTAGGTAGAGGTCAAAGATAGGTTTGGATAAATTAGTGAGTGCAAATATATCAGATTAATAAGAAAAGGCATTTAAGATTTTCCTGTGTTTTTTAAAAACATGTTTTTATTAATTTTAGAGAGAGAGAAAGGGAGAGGGAGGGGGAGAGGGAGGGGAAGAGGTGGAGGGGAAGGAACCCACAACCTACGTATGTGTCCCAACTGGGATTCGAACCTCCAACCCTTTGGTGTATAGGACAATGCTCCAACCAACCGAGACACCTGACCAGGGCTCACATTCCTTTTAGCAGTCATTGAGGTTATTTAATGACAGGTGTCTTTGGCCTGCTTTTCTAAAAAACGCAGAGAGATTTGCAGAATGAGAAACAGTAAGAAGTGTTGGAAGCCATAAAATTCACACATGGATGCCCAACGTCATGCCGAAAGATGACACCGGAATCAAATCTAAAAACCCAGCTCTGAGATGGCTGTTTTCCCTGTGAGATATAGGTGTTAATTGTCACTGCTTAATCATTCACATCTGTGTTGTTCATATTTTTCTAAGGACATCTGGGTACCCAGGCCAATTCATAACGGCTTCTTTGCCCATCTCGCCTCATCACAGCCTTTTATTTTCATCATAGCCTTAGGGCTTTGAACTTATTATTTTGGTCAGGCTGTGACACCGGGACATCAGCTGAAATGACAGCATCCCACTTGGTTTATCTCGGCGTCGTTTCTCGCAGGTGAGGGCCAAGGCGAATCAGACATGGATGGCGGGGCTAAAAGGAAACGGCCTCTGAATCCGTGGCCCAGACACCCCTGGCCAGGCTCCCTGGGCTGCCGTGTTTCCCTCTGAGAGGTGCAGGTAATGATACATGCCCGCACCCTCTGATGGCGTGGTGGTGAATATTAAGGAGATAAGTTTCAAAATGCAGTTGGAGCTCTTTGGGTCTGAGGTCCTTGATAAAAAATAAAATGGGTTATAGAATTAGTGAGATAAAGGAGCACACTCGAACCATGACCATTTTTCATTAGAGTACCTTGACAACTGCTCTAAGCCTCTTACTGCAACACAATGCCTGGGAACTTCCAGCACAGTGCGTGTCTTTTTAATATTCTGCTTTATCTTTCTGTGTACTAAATGCCTAGGATTGCGGGTAGTTCATTCAATAACAGACGTGTTGTAAGTGCTCACTGGATTCTGATGGGGGCATCAGTCTCAGGAAGAGCCCTGGGCTGCTGGCCAGGAGGAGGTGGGCTCTTCTCTGACTCCACCCCACCCACCTGATGCCCTCCAGGGGCTCACTTCGCCTGAGCCTCAGCTTCTCTGTCCTTACGCAGGGTAATGCTTTCTACCCCGTGCACCTTTGTGGATGAATGGGGAAGTGCAGTGAGAGAGAGCGGATGTACAGGCTTGTTCAGTAGGTGAAAGTCCATTAAAGATTAATATGATCATTAATGTCCATCCAAGGTACTTTCTCAAATTGGAAAGAAAATGGAGATATCAGGAAACAAGGTCCACACACCCTAGGCCAGAACTTCCCTGCCTCGACTGAACTATAGACCAAAACATATCTAAGTTTCCTACTGTGATATATCAAAATCATATAGGCCTATATATGTGTCAAATATGCATATGGGTATATGTAAAATATGCATATATAGATATAAAATATAGAAATATCAATGTTTCAATAATAAAAACAATGAAAATCTTCCTTTCACTGGGCTCACATTGAACTGTCCTAGGAGGGGAGTTGGAAGAGCCAGGATGTGGGCTCTCTAGTCTATTCCATTTATCTGTATGTATGTTTTTATGCCAGGACCATGCTGTTTTGATTACAACGGCCTCGTAGTATAGTTTGATATCAAGTAACATGATTCTTCCAACTTTGCTCTTTTTTCTCTAGATTTCTGTTGCTATTCAGAGTGTTTTGTGGTGCCATATAAATTTCTGGAATGTTTATTCTAGTTCTGTGAAAAACACCATTGGTATCTTGATAGGAATTGTGTTGAAGCCATAGATTGCTTTGGGTAGTATGAGCATTTTAATGATGTTAATTCTTCCTATCCATGAGCACATATGTGCTTCCACTTATTTGTATCTTCCTTAATTTCTTTCTTTAGTGTTTTATAATTTTCTGTGTACAGGTTCTTTATATCCTTGGTTACATTTATTCCTAGGTTTTGTTGGGGTTTTTTTGAAGCAATTGTGAGTGGGATTTTTTTCTTAGTTTCCCTTTCTGATAGCTCATTATTGGTGTATAGAAATGCAACTGATTTCTGGATATTTATTTTGTATCCTGCTACGTTACAGAATTCATTTATCAGTTCTGATAGGTTTTTTGGTGGAATCTTTAGGGTTCTCTATGTACAATATCATGTCACCTGCAAATAATGACAGTTTTACTTCCCCTTTCCAATTTGGATGCCTTCTATTTCTCCTCCTTGTCTGACGGCTGTGGCTAGGACTTCCAGTACTATGTTGCATAAGAGTGGTGAAAACGAGCATCCCTGTCTTGTTCCCGATCTTAAGGGAAATGGTTTTAGTTTTTGCCCATTGAGTATGATGTTGGCTGTGGGGTTGTAACATATGGCCTTTACCATGCTGAGGAATGATCCCTCTGTTTCCACTGTGCTGAGAGTTTTTTGTCAAAAATGGGTGCTGGACTTTATCAAATGCTTTTTCTGCATCTATCAATATGATCATGTGGTTTTTATCTTTCATTTTATTTATGTGATGTATCACATTTATCAATTTGCAGATATTGTACCAAACTTGCATCCCTGGAATAAATCCCACTTGATCAATGTGTACCCGGCTACTTCTTTCCAATAAGGGGAAAAGTAACAGGCCACCGATCCTCATCTTTGCACTTGTAAAATGGCAGTGTTGAAATATAATAGCTAAGCAATAGGCCACCCATAGGTGATTCTGGGGAGCAGGTTTGCTCCTGCATTGGAAGGATAAGTATTACCAAATGATTCATTGTCTTGCTTCTTTCAAATCCCCGAAATTTTCCAAATGCCAAGCAACTGACAAAAAAGTGTCTGCCAGGGCACAGACTACAACTCTGAATTTGGAGAAGGCAGTTCTGTTCAGTTTATTATTTCAGTTGCCTCACCCATGAAAGGGGATAGCCAAAGAACACCTTTTCAGTCCAGGTGGAAACCAAAAGTTTGATTCTTTCCTTTCCTCTCACTGTGAAACCTGTATGTAGAAATAGGCCACACCTCATTTAATCACAACATTTCCATTTGGATGGTGAAATCAAAGGACTTAGGGGCTAAGGCCTAGAACCCCAGGGAAGGGGGGAGGGTGGCCCGCGGCCAGCGGTGGTGAGAATCGACACATGGAGCGCCCAGCAGATGCGGTCATGGACATTACCCCGTTTCACACTCACAGCATCCCCAGAGGGACCATCACCACCCTGTTACAGTGGAGCGAGTTTTCTTTTTGAAGGTTTGTTCCAATTACAAATCAAAGTCGAAAATACAAGTGTTACGGAGGAAATTAGGAGAGCGGAAAGAAAGGAAATTGGAAGCTCCATCATGCTCACTGGCCTTCACTTACCTGATCAATCCTTATTTTCCTTCCTCTGACTGGTCCTTAAGGGTGAGCATTTCCAATCCTTGGTCTTTTTCCCAGTCTCTGCCTCTGAATGCTCTTACCCCCTGCAGGCTTCAGGAACAGCCCCCTGGTGGACGGCTCCCATCTCCAGCCTGATTCTGTCCTACATTCCAGCACCGCGTCTGCCTGGCCGGCTCCCAGCTTGCCACCTGAACACATCAATGAGAGGAGCTGCAGTGCTCGTGGCCAATGGTATGTGCTGGGCCAGAGTCACTGCGGGCCCCCTTCGGAATTCCAGTGAGATGAGCGCTCAATCTGCCTGAACCAAGAGATCAGGAATTGGACCAAAAGGGGCACTTTTGGATCAGCAACCCCTCCTGAAAATAATGGGGCTGCTGAGTTGTCTCTAAGGGCCACTCCGTTTCCTGGTGTCCTGGGTTTTTGGGATCCCCTCTAAGGTATAGTTGCTGCAGGGGACATCCCATTCAGTACTCCTGCCTCCATCCTATTTCCTTACTGGCCCCAGGCCCTGGGAAGACCAGATGTTACTCTCATTCTGCACAACTTGGCATTTTTACCTAGTTTATCACTTGGTATCATATCAACTCTGCTCTGATCCCTGGCCGGCTGCCCCTGGACTGAAACTCCAGGATTGCTATTTCCTGATTCCAAGTTGGACTAAATCATGACATCCTTGGGCAGACTTGGTCTTTGCCGTATTGGCCCTGTTCAAGGAAACAGAAGCTTGGGCCACTGTCTTATATTCTATTTTGGTTTCTAGTCAGGTTCTGCCACCCCCTCCCATTATAAAACATCCCATACCAAATCCTGACTGCTAGCACTGGAGGCTACGTGAGTGTATCCGCATGGGTATGTTGAACACGCTTCAAATGCAACAGTGTTTAAATCGAGTATGGTCTCTCTCTAGACCCCGAATCTCATCCCTTCTCTATGCGCATTAAGGAAGAAGGGTGAGCGGCTGCAGGCTGAGAATAGTGTCGTTGTTGTTCACAGCTGCCGAAACGTCCTTGCTTTTCCTCTGCCGATACCTCTGTGGCACCTCGTGACTGTCGTCCTTCCTCCCTCCCCTCCCCAGCTCCCTCTTCCTTTCTGTGTGGCAAGAATTTCTAGCTTTTCCACTAACTGGTGACTTTGGTCAATTTTTTGTCTTCAAGCTGTTGTGATGATTTAATACATATATTAACTTTCTTGCAAAATAGTAACTGCTCAATAAAGGGCTATTACAATTTTTAAAATGATTATATATACATATATTACACTATAACTTGATTTGCTGTTGTGCTACCACGTCATATATCTTTACTTTTCTCCGATTGAAGTTTTTATGGCACAATGAGTTTAAATCCTGAGTCCACTATTATGTGGCCTTGGGCATGTTACTTAGCTCTTCTGGGTCTCAGTTTCTTATCTGTAAAGTAGAAATACTACCTCCCTCACTTGTTGCAAAATGAAGTGTGATAATATGGATAAAATGCTTAGCACGGTGCCTGGCGCAGCAGTGATAATGATTATTACCGTTGTCTTTATGCCTTTGCTCGTGTTAGTCCGTTTTCTTAGAATGCTGACTGTCCTGTTTCCCATTTTGGAAAGTTCTTGAAGGCGCGGTTGAAATACCCTTTCCTCTCGCTGGATTCATGTTTCTTCAACTGTGTTCCACTGCATCCAGGCCTACCACTATATTTTATTATTTTGTGCCTATTTGATTCACCACTTTTCCTGCTTGGCTCTATCCTTACATTCAAAGCACCCCATTTTGACCCAAGAAAGGTGGTGCCTGCTGTAGGGGAGAGTGACTCAGCACAGGAATCCTTCAGCTTGCTCTCCCCAGAGCCACAACCCCAGGCCCTCCTCAAGTGACTCTAGCCCGCTCGGCCCTCCCTCCACCGGAGCCCAGGGAAAGCTTCCAGACTGCACAGTCTCATTTAGAGGACAGTGCTTCCCCTGAGTAATAGCCACACCTCCAACACCTATCTTTCCAATTTCAGAGGATGTTGGAGCAATTCCTATAAAGCAGTTTCCAAAGCATGTTGCAGACTTACATGCAAGTACTGGGGTTACTGAAGAGTTTGAGACACTGAATTTTAACAGATGATTATAGTAGGGTCAAGCTTGTACAAGTTGCTAAAAAAAAAATAGCAAACTGACTGATGACAGCAATGCCAACCATGCTGATGGTTACAACAGGCCAGAAGCTCACGTTGCTGCCCAAGGTCCACTGAAATCCACAGCCGAAGATTTCTGGAGGATGACGTGAGAGCATAATGCAAAAGCCACCGTCACAATAACACACGTCGTGGAGAAAGGAAAGAGAAAATGGGACCAGTGCTGGCCTGCAGAGGGCAGTGAGGAGTAGGGGGACTTCCTGGTCACCCAGAAGTGTTCAAATGCTTGCCTATTATATTGTGAGGAATTTCACTCTAAGAAACACACAGACAAGCCCTGGCTGGTGTAGCTCAGTTGGTTGGGCGTCATCCTGTGCACCGAAAGATTGCCGGTTAGGTTCCCGTCGGGGCACATGCCCAGGTTTCAGGCTCGATCCCCAGTAGGGGGCGTGCAGGAGGCAGCAGATCAATGTTTCACGCTCACATCTGTGTTTTTCTCTCTCTCCCTTCCTCTCTCCCTCTCTTCAAAAAAAGAAACACAAAGATAAAGAAGGGTGGTCACCCGGTACCGCTACACGCCGTGGCCTGGCCTGGGAGTGCCGCAGTACTTGCTGCCAGTGCCCGCCTCATGAGGAAGGTGCCCCGTGCCAAGCGCCACGCCGTGGGGCCCGCGATTGTCCCCCGCAGCGCTGGAGCTGGAAGAACGGGCACACATATTGTGCTAGACGGCATCTCGAGGCAAATTCAACACGGGGCACTGTCAACATATTTGGCTTCTTAAAACACATTCGTTCACAAAGAAACTATTTGGTGCAAACTGAGAAACAGTGTGTCTTCCTTCATAATGCACTGGTTGAGGCCATATTTAGTTAAGAAACTGCGGTGCCAGACAGTCATATTCACACCTATGTCCCTGTGCTCCTCATTCCCGGACCCACAGGCAAAACAAAGCTAGAGAAACAATCCTAGCTCCCGGGTTCATCAGACATCCAGCAGAGGGACTGTTCTGTAGCCCTAAAGCAAGGCGACAGGGGAAAGAACAGACCTTCTCCCAGCCTCCCTGTGGAAGGTCAAGGGCTGGCACTTCGTCCCTGAGTGGGAAAGACGCAGGCCACGTCAGTGCCTCCTGTCATGGATGATTATGTACTTGAAGGGAGACATTTCCAAATCCATTAGGAAAGCTTTTGAACTTCTAAGTATTTTCAAAGAAGCAGCTGCTAGCAGGGACGGGCCCACGATCATTCATGATGACCACAGAGGGGTGACAGCAGGAAGTCTATGCTCTGATAAGCCTTATGCACCAACTAGTAAAAGAAAATTCCAGGGATGTTTACCAGGTAGCCAGGATGAGTATCCGGATGAGGCCAGGAGTCTCTGTTGACGTCCAGCAGCATCAGCTTCTCTATAAAGCTGTCCTCAGCCGCGTGAGCACGAGGCAGGAAGATAATCTGTCCACCTCTCTGGCCAGTAATAGCAGCATTGCCTGATGGAAGGGGAGCCGAGAGCTTACAGTCTTCAGTTTAACAGAGAGGGCAGAGGAAGGTCCCTATCTGAGCCTTTTTCCTCTTTCTAAGATTAGGCCGGAAAATCAGTTCAGTTTTTGTTATGTTTCCTTTCCCATCACCTGACAGTAACTTTCATGACAATTTATATCACTAACCATTTTTTGCAAAATTTCTTATAATTCTCTTGTTGTGTTCAAACTAAAATGATTGCATTTTATAGGATACCTAAGAACTGAGTTATGGTTTTCTTGTATTGATTTTAACAGAAAATCTCAATTTATAGAGATTAGGAATTCCCAACTACAGAAAACATGTTTGTTTTTAGTGTCAAATTTTTAGCTGTATTTGTAGCAACCATCAGGCTTGCTGAAAACATAGTGGACTGTAAATAAAATGCTGCTCCCTATGATATTCGGCATTTTACAACTGCAGTATTCACTGAATAGGAAATAGGAGGAAATAATCTGATACTTACTGTAAATGCTGCTCCAGTGTCTCCATGAACCAAATTTATATTTATAATTGTGGATTTTTATATTTTTATATTTTACTACTCAGTCAGTTCTGTGTAATTGTTTAGTTCAATGATATAGCTCATTGCTGGTCTTGCTCTATAAGCCTCCTGATATTGTTTCCTGTTGTCTCAGTGATTGACTCTGTTTTGGCATGTCACTTTAACTTTTATGGAAAATAGAAATACTTTTGTTTTGAAAGAAAATGTTTTTATGGAAATAATACCTTACCCAACATTGTTTGGTTTATCCAAGGCATTGCAAAAATAAGTATAAATATTGTCATAAAAAAACCTCAATCCATTTTTTTCTAAAATATATCTCCATTGATTTCAGAGAGAGGAAGAGAGAGGGAGAGAGAGAGCTAGAAACCTCAATTGCAAGACTCATCTATCAGTTCCCCCCCCCTCACTCCCCACCCAGGATCGAGCCCACTGGGGAATCGAACCGTGATCTCCTGGATCATAGGTCAATGCTCAACTGCCAGGACACGCCGGCCGGCCACACTCCATTTTTTAATCTGTCTTTTCTCCCAGTGTTTCTCTAACTCTCTCATTACCACGGGATCCTTAATATCCTGCCCCATGACTTGGCTTGTGTTCTGCGTCTTTTCCCTCTGCCCGGAATGGCCTTTCCCGTTTTTTTTCGCTGCTGGAGTCTTATTCATCTATGAATTCTTTGTTTTCTCCCAGCTAGAATTATTTTGTCACCAAGTTTCAATACCACTGTTTATTCTCTGTTAGGAAACTTGCCATTGAAACCTTGTATTTGTGTCCACATATCTTTCCCATTAGACTGAGCTCTTGGAGGGAGGGATCATTATACCTTATTCATATTTGTTTCCCTCGGTACCTCATACTGTGCTCAAAATATGGTAGTTATCCATCACACTGTTGTATTTGTACTACAAAGATGTACAAATTTATAGCATCTGCCTAAACCAAGAGGTCAGAAATACGACTGAAGGTCCCACTTCTGGGTCAGCAGCACCTTCTGTAAAGCTCATGGATTGCTGAGAGGTTTTCAAAAACCAAGTGGATAGATGGTTTAAAATTTCTCACAACCTCTATGTGAAATAAAACATCCAGGCAAGAAAATAAGGATCGGCTAACATTTAATGACTGACAAAGCCCAGGAAGCATAAGAGAAACTGGGTCATAGCAGGGGAAATAGGTCAGTGAAATTTTTTTTAAATCTAATAAACTCTGGCTGTGATTTTTAGCTCCTGCGTATTATGTATAATCCTTATTGAAATTTATGGCTGTGGAAAGCTGACCAGTTTCAGTTTCAGCATGGTTGGCTCAGGGACATTTCCCATTATCAATAGGAAGCGGCTATACAATTAAATGGATCAATGATGCAGTGAACTGAATTAGTTGTTTTTTTTTATAGTCAAGTAATTGAACTAGTTGTGCATTCCACATTTTTTCAGTCGCACATGCATGACCTTTGCATCTATCCTGCAGGATGACGTTCGGCCTGCTTTAGCCTATTGCTTTGAGAAGCACTAAAGAAACTGGGCTTAGTTAGGAAGGCAGTAAAGTAACACTAATAAAATGGTGCAAGGGACGCACATGTGACACGCTGAGTAGCTTTATGGAGACCTAACGATTTCGAGAACAACTTGCAAATCTGATGTAATTCAATTAGTGCTATATAATAATCTGCCTTAAAATATGGTGGAACATTCCGTTATGTATTTACTGCATTTGGTTCTGGTATTACTTTATAATACATATCATCCATGGTGTGCTGGTAAACAGGATCTCTGTTTTATTTTTGCTTTTACAAAATCCTAATTTTTAGTGGTTTTCTATTTTTATGGTGTAAACATTCCCATTATGGGCTGGTTTTAAGCTACCAACAGTTTAACAACTGCTCTCAAAGTTTCTGGGGCTCTGACAATCAGCAGTTGGGAGCTGGTACGCCATTGCAAATTATCACAAACAGCGCAGAAGAGCCTGCTGAAGATTTAAAATCACGCAGTTTGAGGACTGGAAGCATTCTTCAAATGCTAGCCCGTCTCCTAACTTTACAGAAGGAAAATCTTGCCATCGAGGATAAGTGTTGTCCTAAAAGTCTTGCAGAAAGTTCCCAGGATATTTGGGAGGAATCAAGGTATCTGGACTCCCATATTCTCTTCTATGCAAAAGCCTTTATACAGGGAGTGGAGGGAGAAACAGACGTTGGGCAACAATGGAAACATGCCTGTATCATTCTGCTTTGGGATGCGGATGGGACACAACGGGTGACAGGTGTTGTGAACATGAAGTTCTCACAGAACTGCCACAAACTGCGTTGAGAACTATAGAGAAAACTGTTCGGTTTGTAATCTTGGTTTGTAAGTAAACAGGCCACTTAACCTTTTGGGGCACTTTTTAATTATTTTTGTGTGCCTCCTTTTAAAATATTACCATGTCTCAAACTCTAGGGTGTATTAAATATCCTACGGTATTTATTAAAAATTACCCAAAGTGGGGCTGTTAAGATAGTCTATAGGCTACACTTTAAGTAATACTAGTTTAGATCCTCTTTAAAGAACTTTTCAGATAAGATGCTATGTCTGTGTACTTACAGCCAGGAAAAATTTCTAGAGGGGTAGGTCCCCAAAGTAGTTCTTAGATAGCTGGACCAATCACCAGAGGAGCTATTTAAAATTTCTGACCCCCCCCCCCCCCCCAAGTCTCACGCAGAACCTATTTAGTAAGAATTGAGGAGGAAGAGGGGTGGAAAAATTGGGTATTTTCTAAAAAGTTTCCTATTTGATTTTGATGCCCTACCAGAGTTAGGGACATCAGGGTTGGCTAGCTTAGAGAATGCTTTGCAGGGTAAGAAAGTGGTAACTAGTTGTTAACCACTGACCCGTAGAGAAGGGGCTTATGCATGGAGCTTTAAGCCTATCGATAGCTTCCTATCCATAGGGAGGGGGCAGGTGATGGGCTCTAGGGTGCGATCTGACCGTCATCTGGAAGTGTCCTTGTAGTACTTAGCTGTGCAAGAACAAAACATGGAGGGGCCTAAGGCGGGCCTGACATAAGGCCCTGAGGGTGAGTCAGCGAATCACAGGTTTGAACTTTGTAAGTCTGTATTAAAAGCACACAATTATGGAAATATAATGCTTGAGATATGTAATTTTGGACACATTAAGATGAGCATGGTTCTTGATCTCTCTTCTGTACTTAAAAAACAACTTGTCAAAAAAAAATCCCTCAAATCTACTGAATCCAAGATTGTTTAAAATGCCATTCCTCCTTTTTAAATAGAAAAATTTAGGATTTATGACTTGGTTGTTAGTCACATTAAGTTATCAAAAATGTACAGCTATGACAATGCTATCTGACCACATAATAGGGGAGTACATTCTAACTACATTTAATTATGTTGTTATAAGAAAGATTGCTTTAAAGAAAAAATAAACAATTTTTGAGCTGGCATGGAAGAGTTAAGAAGAAAAGCATTTGGCCATGTAATCCTAAATTCTCTACAAAGTTTCCCACATCTTCAAAGTCTACTGACATTCAAAGAGCGTCTCGTGCTTGCTAACCACCCAGGCAGGAGGGCTATGAGTCAGCGTGGCGTCTCTTATCTTCCTACATAGGCCCGCTGGTTCGAATACAAGGTTGGAAAATGAGCTCAGATTTGTATACTGATTTTCACACATTTATTTAGCTAAATCTTCATTCTCAAAGTGTGTTCTGTTGTTAAAAGAATCTGTGGTTACATATTTGTCAAAAAAAATAATGGAACTACATTTGCTGCCTGCAGATTCACAAGGTAGATGGGGAGATGGGAAGAAAATGAAACTTGTTTAACATTTCTCAAATTTGCCGGTTACAGAAACTTTTGCTTTTGTGTAAAAGTCACGGGAAATGCTGACATAGATAAATTAAAGGGCGGTAGAGAAAAACTTCCTTAGAGTTGTCAAAAAATTGTTCCTACTTGGTTTTATAATCAATGAATCAGCAATTATAAAATTGTAAGTTTAAGATGTATTCAATGGGCAATGTAATTTTATTTGGGAGGTCATATTATTTCAACAAGTTGATTCAGAGGGAAGCTAACTTCTATAGACTATACAACTTCTAAGAACCACTATTTTTTTTTAAGTTTTATATTTTAAATAATTTCAGACTTATAAAAAATTATTGAAAAATGCACAATGGATTTCTCTATATATCCTTCCTCCAGATTCCCAAAATGTTAATAATTCATATTTTATCATTCTCCTTTTCTATAGATGCATGTGTAAATATACAAATACACACACACACACACACACACACACACGTATTTTCCCCTGAACCATTTGAGAGTAAATTGCTGACATGATTCTACTTTATCTCCAAATACATATGTGTATTGCTAAAAGGGTATTTTCTTACAAACCATAGTACAAATACCAAATTATTAACATTGATTTAATACTATTAAACCTATTAACCTATTAATCTATAGACCTTCTTCAAATTTTACCTGTTGTTCCAATAAGTCCTTTATAAGAAAACACAGGTGTTTTTTTCCTGACCCAGGACATCTAATAATGTCTCCTTTTAGTCTCCTTTAATTTGGGAGAGTTTCTTTCTTGTTTTTTTCAGGACCTTATCATTTTGGAAGAATACAGGCCATTCTTCTACAACGTTCCTCCACTGGATTCATCTGATGCTTCCCCATCATGAGATTCAGATTATGCATTTTCAGCAGTAACCACACAAGTATATGTTCTTTTCAAGAGACTCATGATGTCTATTTGTTTACTATTAGTGATGGTAACTTTCGTTCACTAAGTTCAAGTGGTGTCTGCCAGGATTTTCTACTTCAAAGTTACAATTTACTTTGAGAATGTACATATTTGGTTTTTCATTAAACTTTTACGTACTTGTTTAGCCTCCATTGATGATTCTTGCCCCAAACAATTACCACTATGGTAGTTGCCGGATGGTGATTTCTAAATGTAGTGTTCCTTTTATATTAGCTGTCATTCTGTTGTAAGCAAGACTCTTCTTCCATTGATTCATTTGTTTCCATCTGTATAGACTGCTGGTTTCTTGTTTTATTCTGAGTTAGAATCCATTACCACAATCATTTACTTTTGCGCTAAATTGTCCCAGACCGGCGGGCGGGATACACCTCCACCTTAATGTTTTTTAGCCATTTCCCCATCATTCTTTGAGCGCTTCCTTACTTTCTGCCGGAGCAAGGTATTTCAGACTTTTGTCCCTTCTCTGCCCCAGGCTAGGGAATCTAATTTTTCTAAGAAGCACTTCCTTTCCCCCTTTTCAAGTAGAAAATTTAGAAACCAAGATCCGAATACTAAGTATTCTCATTGTTACTGGGCTGTCATTGCTTTCAGGCCCTCAGAGGACAAAACTAGTAAATATATGTACATATGTGTACATGTACTTCTAGTTATTTCTATTAACCTATATGTGTGAAAAAACCATGTGTTCATATTGATGTTTTCCAATTCCAACCAATACCAGAGGGAAAAACCCATCATTTATAATTACTATTTTGAAACTGTGTCAAACTCATAGTCATTAAATTTGTCACGCTGTAGACTAGGAGCTCTGCGATACTCTGGAACGGCGTAACCCATTCACTTACTCGCTCTGTGCTAGGTACTTGGCTACAAATATGGAAATGAGACTTTCGCCCTATCCTCAAGCAGATCAATCTAGTAGAGAGGGTAGAAAAAAATGATTCTAATGCACTACAATAAGTTCTACATTAGAGGTATTCACAGTGTTTGACAGGAACAGAGAGGGGCACCCAGAGAGAACTGAGTAAACTGGATTATTTCTGGGAAGTGAAAATGTGTTGCTCACACTCCTCATTGGAAGAGTGCTTAGATTACTGTGTGTCTGCATTGAATGAAGAGCATACTTTGCTTCTGAGCAAAAATACATTCTATAGAGAGCTCTGATTAATCTAGAAGGGTTCTCTACATTGATTGAATTCATCAAAAATCTATTCAGCCAAGACAGTACCTATGCAAATAAACTCCAGGGGAATCATTGTCAGCTTGTGGGACCAGAGTTAGGTCTCACTCTATGAGGCCCCTCCCAGGGACCATAAAGAAGGGGGAGAAGTTTGGATTTCTTCAAACTGCCTATTATCTTATTTTGCCATTGTACTGATTGCCACTCTCTGAGTAAGAGTAGTTTATACAGATTTCCTTTTATCTAAAGTTAGAGTTTGAAGGAAAGAAAAAGATTGTGTGTGTGTGTGTGTGAGTGTGTGTTAGCGTACATGTCCAGAAAGTAAAGGCTAAGAAAAAAACTTGAGGTAGAAAACATTAGAATAAAAAATGAGTACGAGATGTTATTATTTTTGTTGTTCTATACATAGTATTCTTATCAGAAGTTACCACCAGAGCCTTTTAAAGAAAGAAACGTGAGCTATCTTCTGGCTTGTGCTCCTCCACCAGCTTCCCCTCATAAATCTGCTCACTCTAACGCTCATTTTCCCATTTGGAAATCCCGGTCTAGAGCTGCTCAGTAAGGTGTGTAAGTAACATCACCAGTACTAGGACGCTGATCTGCACGTGACTTGCTGTCTCTCCTTCAGCTACAAACTGATTCCCTCGAATCCCAATACCACAGAAAAAAGTAGAGCTGAGACATGTATGTACCTTTTTGTCACTATAGGAACAGAGTCAACACGACTGAGATATTTATTTATTTATTAGGAGGCCTTAAATCATAGAAAATATAAAATCATTTTAGTCATGAAATACTCATGATAAATAATAGACTTCAAATGTTAATAAGGACACTCAAGTTTTTTCTTATGCTTTTTAAAAAAAATGGAATTTCAGGTAACCATAAAGCTGATGCAGTGGTAGTTTAGGTTGTTGGAAAGAGTCCTCTGCCATTGTTGGCTGCCTCTAGGTGCAGAAGCACTGTGGTCTCTGCAGAAGTGACTAAACCAAAGGCGGCCAGGCTCGTGTCGAAGGTCCGTGTGGTGAGAGCAGCAGCAGAGCCTATGGAAAGCATGGGTCACCTACACCGGCTTACACGGGACAAGAAGAAATGAACCACCGGTGGGGGCTTTAACACATGTGCTGATTAGTGAAAGCTTCTTTGAAAGTGAGAATTTTTAATTCCTTTATTAAATATTATATTCATTTTAAAGGCTTTAACCATCCATAATCACCATGATACAATATGTGTGTGTATATAAAAATACGCATTGAACATGCTTTAAGAGAGATAATTGTGTTTTGAAATATGCAACGTGAAATATGATTTGATATAAAAAACCAACTAATCAGAAGCACAAAAACCCCCACACACCAGTATGTTTTAATAAGAACCCATTGTGGATTCTGGAATGATTGTTGCATGCATGTCCCTGGTCATGTTCGACTTCTCCTTCAGTTTTGACTGGAGTAATGTGTGCTCCACAACACCGATTCTAATGTCCATCTGAACGGTTTCCTGCTTCAGCTTGGTTAAGCTCTGCTTAATCTTCACCAAAGGAGCTGCAGAATGAAAATAACATGGAATAAAAATGTTTATTTCGAGTAGCATCATATTACAGAATTGTATAACATTTTTCTCACTTTGTCTTAAGCCAAAAATAGGGTTAAAAACACAGCCAACAACTTACTGACATTCACACCATTCTGCTGTGGCATTTTTAACCACCTGATATTAGGATGGGAAATGATACAGCATTTGAAATACTGAGGCTGAACATCCTGCCTTTTCTAGGGAAAGAGTTGCTAAACAGGTGGTTTAGGGATGTCTTCAATTTTTTTTTATAGGTTGGTACATTTGTCTGAAGGGAAAGGGGATATAGTGGAAGATAAAGAAAAGAAAGAATTATCTTTGAGATAAAATGGGCTCATTCAATCACTGCAAAACACCTTCCCATCCGCTTCTGAAAGATGGCTCCGTATACACCACTAGAATCTCTTTCTAGGGCATAGAAGGGCCTTAGGCAATCACTACTGCGCCAAGCCAAAATAACTAGCTCATGATGGAGGGTGATTACTGAAGGGTTATTAATTCTTCTCTATTTGACCTCTGCCCGGTCAGGTCTACTGGGGAAGACGAAAAGAACAGAGGTCATCAGATCACCGCCTGTGTGTCACTTGGGCATACTCTTAGTGCTCTTTTGTACATAAAATGGGATAATGAAGCTCATTTGACGAAAACAGAACAAAACAGTTTTTAAATTGGCACAACAAAGTGCACAAATATTTCCCCCTCCATTTGAATATTAAAAAATCCTAAGTTATAATAAAAATGGATCTTCTCCGCTGATTTATGAGGAAAACAGCACACTGACTAGCACAGGTCTCTTTGGCGCCATTTACCTCCCCTCAGCAGAGGCGCCGTAGAAGCAGCCTCCCGCGCCATTAGCCCCGTTCCCCGCGCCCGCGCTCTCCTTAGCGGGGCGTGCTTACCGCCATCGGTCATGCTGCTACCTTTTTCCTCCATTTCCTGCTTTACCTTTTCTAGTTCTTCGGTAACCTTTCATCGAAAGAAAATTTTTCATGAGCACTGAATTTTAATAAACTTCCAAAAATTTTGAATGGTGTATTAAGAAAATCTAGAAATACTACACACATAAAGAAACAGTCAAGCATAAGTTGAACAGTAAGATAAAGTGCGCCGCCACACAAAGCTGCGTGTCTTCCGAGCGCGCTCCTAAGGCGGCACTCGGCAGGGAGCTTCCTCCCCCGCCGTCTCGGCGGCGACAGGGTGGAGTAACAACTACGCTGTGGTCCCAGACCCTGCAGTCAGCTCACAGCACCCACCCTGCAGTCTCTAATAATCAGTTATTAATTAAAATGTATAAACATCCTATAAAGATTTTTCTAAAGGTTTACTAGATATCTCTCTTAACATTACAGTTTTATAAGAAAATATGCCACCTTTATCTCTATAGCACACTAAAAATAATGTGTATACCATATGGCCATGTATAAAAATATTCTAACTGGTCTGTCCAAACCATGCACTCCGCAGCGTACTGTGCTGCCATATCGGTTCCTATCTGTACTCCACATAATACTCAAAATTATACAACTGTTATTAACAAAATTCCAAGGTAGCGTTAATATCGGTAGGTAATACCATCTTTAAAAAACTGAAAAATTTTTATATGATCTAGAACTAAGCCATAATTATTGTAACGGAGTTGGCTGTATTTTTTATCACACTGGTGAGTAAAAATTTCCTCGGGAATAAGGTGCTCATCCAAGTAAAGCAAATTAATTTTTTCCAGCACCTGCAATGTTACAGCTGAGGATAACTACCCACTCTAAAAGAACTGAATGGCTCCCTGGGCTCCCTTCAAGTGTTAATTTACTCAACCTCAGTGAGCACTTTATTTCTATATAATGTTTAATTTGCCTAGAAGCACCACAGGATAAAAGTCTAAATATTTTTAAAGTTATATTTTTTATATTTTAAAATAACTATTTACTCCTCAAATAATTTCTATAAAAGAAGCTTAACTGTATTATATAGAAAAGATTGTGACAATTATACTGGATTGTAATCAAGGATAATCTTGGATTTTAGTCTCACGTTGGCTACTGACCTTAGTAAAGGTATTTTTTTCTCTCTCAGCTCTTCAGTGAAAAATGGGAATAGATATTAAGTCTTACATCTCTTTCAAGACGATGAAAAGAAATACAATATATGTAAATATTCCAGAAGTTCTCAGAAGTAGACGGTTCCACGCCACTCCCAATTTGTGGACCAAGAAATACTCAGTATCACATACACATTATCAATAATCACTAAAATCAAATCTTGTATCTCGCAGACTAACATTAAAATTTGCTGTATATATTGAAACCAGGGACTTACCTACTGCTTCCATATATCAATCATAATCATCATGTTTAAGAAAGTTAAGGAAGGTTATGAATATACTAATATTATCAGCAGATTTTACGTTCAACTTAACAGAACTTCAAGTAGTTTATGGAAACAAGTAGAACATACATACAAAATTGATTCATTGGTAAGAAAATTAGGGATTTTCTCCTAAAGAAAAGAATTCAAAGCCACAGAACCAATTACTGAAACAACACAGGGTGTATCAGTATTAAAGCATCAAGGCTCTGAACAGCCCAGCGGCTGACAGGTGAGAAGTCCGCCAGGGCACACAGCACACAGCACACAGCACACAGCGTGTACCTCAGACAGCAGCTTGGTCCTCTCAGTCACTCCGCCATTTCCTTGCTGGTATCGCTCCCTTGCCTGAGCGAGAAAACATTTTGTTTAATGACAAATTCACCATAGAAGCAGATTACTTAAACATGACCTCTTTGTGTTTGCAATTTCTATATATCACTTTATGACAACACCCGCCCTTCATTTGTGAACACATTTGTGGAAGTGACATTTAACTCTAGCTATTTTATGTCCCTAATAGGCACCATGTATTTAACTAAGCACTATAAATGATGAACTGCTTTAACCTTCACATGCTGACTGTGTAACTCACATGGGCATGGTTCACAATAAAAACTGTCCTCGGCCATTATTATACAGTTTAGGAGAGTGGCTCTTGGTCGATCTAATTTGTGTGCTATGCAGAGAAAACCAGTTTTAAAAAATCAATCATAATAGAGCATCGGGATCAGCAATTAATAAGGATTAACAAACAGTATGACAGTATGCAATACGTTCTTGGGAGCTAACCTAACAATCAATCATTTCATAGCAAAGTTGAGAGATGTAGGGTGGCTTTCATCAGACTTTTATAGCATTTTAAAGTAAAAATATCTATGAATAGATGTGTATATGAAGAAATAACTGAACAAATAAAAAAAGGGAAGATTACTTTCTGCTCGGTCTTTGAGAACTTCTGAAAGTAAAGAAGTATCCTAAGTTTATTTCCATTTTTTTCTCCTTCTAACTTTGTCTGCTGAAAGAAAAAATATGCCTTCAACTGACATTTGCAAGTGTTCTTACTGGTCCTCTTCAATGTCAGGCCAGAGGGGGCATAAATCTCAAAGAACAGCCTTCAGATCCCTACTGCTGGGACAAGAACTGTTGCTCTCAAAGGCTGAGGTTTCACTTTTGGGTTGAAATTTTAAAACTTTGAAAGGATTAAAAATTTGCTCATTTAATTAATTAAACTGCTTGCCTTTGAATGTGTCCCGCTTTCATACTCCTTATTACATGGCTGTAAGCCATATGGTGAGGATGTCTTTTCCCCCTAACACATATAAATGCATAGGATTCTTCATCTTCCTACTCACAATGGTAAATTAACAGCAGATAGAAACAAAACTAGGTGTCCTGACACCCTGTTCCTGTTCTAAGCCATGTTCCCCTATAATATATGCCTTCATTTATTTAAATCAAATAAAGAAATGCACTTAAACATAGTTTCTAAAATGGAAATGACAAGTTTTATTTCCTTACTTGACTTCCTAAAGTGGAGCAGAGAATCCATATACAGTAAGTCCTCACTTAATGTCGCCCATCGAAAGGTTATTGGAAACTATGACCTTAACCAATTTTACCACACACTAACTGAGAGAAACAAGAGTTGAGTTTCTACGGCATATTTCCGCATATCAACTAACCTATGGTAAAAAATTGGCTTTGTAGATATACCATTTTGCTTAAAACTGCAGTTTCCAAGAGGCTGTCAACAATGTTAAATGTGGACATTATATTGCTGTTTGTGAAACACATTTCACAACTCTCCAATGAAAAGTGCTGTGTCAAGCTTAGGGATTAGGGTCATTAATTGGAATATATCCCGGGATATCATTCTTAAGTTACCTCACTCAGCTGAGCTTGAGCTGCACGATATTCTTGAACCAAGTGTTCAAGCTGACTGTTGATGTACTTTTCTCGGCTGCCAATCTTCTCCAGAGTCCTACCAATTTCATTGTGGAGTTTGTCCAAAAATCCCTAGAAAGTCCATGGGGTTTTAGTAGATAAAAAATTTCACAAATATGTTTTTCAAAAATAGTTTAAAATGGGTTAAATCTCCCTCAATTCATCCCACAAATTCTCAACCACTTGTGATAAAGAAGACAGTTTGAAATTTTTAATAGCAAAAGGAGTCTGCAATGAGAAATAGTTTCATCATTTTACAGAATGTTAAAATAAAATAGCACCTGGCAGTGCTAGTCAATTCATTCATTTCTATGCATATCTAGAATAGATGTGAGTGAAACTGCTTTATGTGAAGTTCACAATCAAAGTAGGTAAGGGAGTAACATGACTTTCTTCTAGCACAATTCAAACATGGCTGGAATATTCCAATTAGAAGTAGATCATTAAGTACAGCTCTAGCCTGAAACCCACAAATTCTCATTCCGGTTTTGCTTCTTTGTGGTATCCTCCAAAAGTCCTTATTTCTGGCAGGGCAGCAAGCCTGGGGAAGCTTCAGATTCCAGGCCTGGCTGGCCTGGCGCTCTGTTATCCCTTGGGATTCAGAGAGGAAAGAATGAGGAAATGTTTCTCTCTGACATATATATCAGATACATATCTAATATATGTGATGTAATATATATTATGCCGCTTTTATATAATGTTACCTTTCTTTAGTTGGTTTAGGTGTTTGGGCTGTTGAAATGCAATGTGGTACATTCAAATCAGTAAGCTCCTCAAAAGCAAGAACTGTGTCTTTTTCTTTCAGGCTCTCCCGCAATAGTTTTTCCACAGATGAGTCCATGCACATACCTTGGTCTCCTTCAGAGCAGATTCAATTCCGCTTTTGTGCTGGTGCATCTGGTCAACATGGATTCTCCAATCCTACAGGCATTAAGAGCACACAGGAGCAAGTCAAAAGCCACATTTCCTTCTCTCTGCTACTTTTTTGAAGCCGTATACTTAAATTACTTTGGTTGCTGCCTATTTCAGGTGGGAGTCCTATATATAGCTTGCAATCAGATGATAAAGAAATACGTGCAGAGCACTTTAGGATAAAAGGTTCTAAGTAAATGTAAATTATTTTATGTGTTCACACAGTGATGTCTGACAATTTGAATATAAATTATTCCTGCACTGCTGGTGGTTAATATTTATGACTATCCATCAAAGTGGGGGAAAAAATCTAATTACTAGAAAAGGAATACTTGTTTAAGCAGTAACAATTATGTTTGCCAGAAGCAACTCTGGATTCAAGTCTCATATATCAAATATTAGCTTGTCCTTTGGAAGTTAAAATGGGGCCCTCTTCTTCAGTAAGACTCTAGAGTCTCTATCTTAAGAAAGGAAGTCTATAATGATTTTTAGAGTTCATATATTTTGAGATATTTTGTACTACTACTAGACTGATCTGAATTAGTGTGCATATTTGAAGCCCACTCCAACATCTTAATTTCCTAAAAGATATCTTCAAATTTTTGTTTTACATTACTAAAGGTAATAATTTTAAGACCTGTGAAATGTCCACTGTAAGAGAACAAATATTATGGCAAGTTGAAGTAAGTGATGGAACCAAGATACTCCTGTCACCCACATCCATTTGCATGCCCTGATGCTCCACTCTGCTATCTACAGTATTTTGTGAAGAGAAAAATATTTTGTGAATAGTCCATTCTACTGATTTCTTAACTTTGAAACATATGATAGTGATTAAAGAGTGAAAAATCCTTGAGTACTTCACACATACCAGTTATAAAATTATAGGAAAGCTGCAAAGAACCTCACGGAGCATCTAGCCTCACCCTTATCATTTTTCAGATAAGCAAACAGAGGCCTGAAGACAGAAAAGGCACACCCAAGGCCACACAGGTAGATCAGAAGCCAAATGCACTGAATTCCCACACAATACATTTTGGGAATAAGAAACATGGAACACAGCTGGAGTAGAGCTGCAGCTGAGCCACATATCAGCAGACATGTATCTTAAGTAAAAATAATGAAATGTGCGCTGTTATTATTGTAAACTACTGCAATCTGGGGGTTGTGATACAGAAAAACTGAATATATGTATACAAATTTTATAGGAGGAAATCCAAGAATCAAATAGGTTAATGACCTTCCCAAAGTTTCATGTCTAGAAAATGGAAAGCACTCCCAAAACCAGTGCATCTTCCACATATTATATGATGCTGTTCTTTGTGATAAAATTAACTACCGAAGAGTATCTAAGGTAAATCAAGAATTCTTGTTTGTTATATATCAAGTGAGACCCCATTGGTCACTGGAGTTTATTAGTCACCTATCCCAAAGTGCTCTAAGTGTGTTCATGAAGCATTGCTTCTCCTTTCTATTGAAGGTGAGTTTTTCACATCTCTCTATGGAAATGAGATGACTAATAATAACACAGAATATCCTTTCTTCAGACTTTCTATTTTCAAAATCCTTTCATGCAAAATCTCATGTGACTTGTGAGGTAGATAGCAAAGGCAACGTAACCATAACCCCCTCCCCAATTCAAATTCTTTAGCACCAAATTATAAGTCTCCCTTTTTCAGAAACTGGAAAACTGTGATGATATATCTGCAGATGGTGATTCACAGCACACCATAAAATCAATATGTATGAAATCTACCTGCAGCTGTTAAGGTGACTGGCAGGACTATATGGCTCTTTGGGTTTTACTTTAACAGAATAACACCTGGGTGATTTCCTTTGCATATGCAGAGACATTTTGTTTCTTTGTCTAAATCACCAGCTGAAAACTCAGCTCCTCTGAATCTGCAGGGAAAGAGACTGAAACATGAGCTGGAGATGGCAAATGGAACTTGTATCTGTGTATAAGTATCACTAATTTACCACTTGTAAAATGTTAAGCTGTCAGTGTTTTTCACACAAGTTTGAGCCCCTTTATGTGTGGAGAGGTGGAGGGACAAAGGCCTCTTGGTAGAAAAAAGGCACCTTGTGTGTGCCGGGATGCTTCCTCCTGGGCTCAGGAGAAGTCTATGCTAGAGCACAACTGACTAGCAGTTCCCGGGTCTACTGGCCCTTTCTGCTCCAGCTCCCAAGAGCAGGGGCCCACGGTCCTGATTGCTTATATCACAAAAATGTTACTTCTGCTACCTACTCTACCCTTTTTCCTCTATTCTTACTGCTCCTTCTTCAATTCTGTTATGAATAATTACTAACAAAATCTTAATTTAATGTTCTGTTTTTACAGCCTTATTTTAGCGAATATACAAATATTTACAAGGGCTTTTATGGGTTCCCTCCATTTAAGGTGATTAAACACATTTTTTCTTATTAGGCCTTTGTTTCAACTCTGAATTCATTTTCTCTAGGGATTTTCAAGATCACTCTGGGGAGAAAATCTTGTACCTCCGTTTCACAGATTGGGTAACAAACTGAGGTTGTGTGATTTTTACACTGTCAATCACAAAATAAATAGGAAATCAAATGTCCTTTTTCTCACTTACAGATTTTCTATTATACAACTGCCACTTTCATTTCCTTACTTTGTCATCCAGTTTCAATGAGAAACACAAGAAACTCTGACAACTCCCAATTCAAGCTTGCACATTAAATAAATGTCTCAGCTTGGCTGTTTTGCTACAGCCTAGATGCTACAGAGATTGCTGCTTCTAATCTCCGGTGGCAAACAATCTGGACAGCCAGGTCTGTTAGAGTAATCTCTAAAACAAGCACATGTAAGCTCCAAAGGATTTACAGAGGGCTCTCCTATAAATAAAAGGCATGAGCTTTGGTACATAGTTTTTTGTGGTATCAATTTTGGCTACTAGAAAACTTTTTTAGTTCCTAGCTTGGGTACAGAGTAGTCCCCCAATAGTCACATTCATTCTGAAATCTTTTTAAGTCTAATAATCACAATTTCAATGTTAATATTCAAGGAATGTTTAGTATATGTCAGATACTATGCTAAGAAGCACTTTCCATCATCACATGTAATTCTTTTAAAAAAACTATTAAAATGAGGAAATTGAGGCGTAGGTACTTTTAAGTAGACTGCCCAGGCTCACATAGACAAATGTGTCGTAGAGCTCAAATCTGCTATATCATAACGTATTACTTTCCTCGTGAAATGTAGTAAAGTATAACTAAAAATTGGAAAGGGGTGATGGTTAAGAGAGACTTTAGTTTTATCTGTAATGTTTGCATTTTTATAATAATGTATTTGGATATAAATTGTATAATGAACCAATGAATTTAAAGCATTTTTAGGATAAACATGTAATTAAAAACTTTCTTATGAAGAAATATGCAGACCCAGATGATTTCATCAGTGCATTTCCCCAAATATTTAAAAAAGAAATAACAACCTATACATACTCTATCAGAAAATAGGAAAAAAAGGGAAAGCAATTGCCAACTTGTTTTATGAGGCCTATATAGCATTACACTGAAACCTGACAAAGACACCTAAAAAAAAACATAAGAAAAATTACAGATCAATATCTTTTGTAAACACAGATATAAAAATCCTCAAGAAAATACCAGCAAATGAATCCAGTAATATATCAAAAGGATAATATATCATGATTATGTTGCATTTATTCCAAAATGCAAGGCTAGTTACTCAAAAATCAATCAGTATAATCCACCATAACAAGAGAGGAAAAAAGGGAGATAAATCATATGATCACCTCAATAGGTTAAGAAAAAAAGTCATTTGAAAAACTTAACATCCATTCATAATAACTCATAGCAAACTAGAACAAAAGGGAAGTTCCTTAATCTATTAAAGGATATTTACAAAAGTCATAAAGACATCATTATAATGACAAAATTGAAATATTGAAAGCTTTCTCCCTGTTAATACCACTTATTTCCAATACAGAGTTCTTTATCTATCAGGTAAGATAAAAGAAATAAAAGAGCTAAGGCTTGTAAAGAAAGAAATAAGATTGTTTATTTGCAGATAATATAATTGTAATACAGAAACTGCAAAAGAATCTATAAGCCTATTGTTAGAGTGAATAAGTGAATCTAGCAAGTTTGCTGGAGATGTGTGTATACTATACACACACATGCAGAGAATTGTATTTTTATATACCAGCCACAAATAAACAGAAAATAGAATCTAAAAAATATCATACTGAATAGTATCAAGTAACAAATAGACCAATGTAATAAAATAGTGTCCAGACACAGATGCACACATATATGTTTGCTTTTTATGACAAAGTAGTACACTGTTCACTTTTGTGTAAACTGAGTCAACTGCATATACATACGAAAACCAAATAAATCTTAAGTTCTACCTCATGCTATACACAAGAATCAGTGCTAGATGGACTGCAGAACTCAATGCAAAAGATAAAACTAAAGATTCAAGAAGAAAACATCAGAGGATATCTTCATAACACTGTGGTAAACAAAGATTTTTAAATAAAACATAAATATTAGCTATAATCTCCTCCCCTCAAAAAGATAATTTTGAGTATATTAAAGTTGAGCCACTGTTTATCATAATACGCCAATAAGAGTGAAAAGGGAAGCTAAAGAGTAGATATTTGTAATACATATATCAAAGGACTCACACTCAGGTTACAAAAGAACTTCTATAAAGCAAAAGAAAAAGCAGATAACCCCATAGCAAAAGACCACAGAGGATATCCAAATACCAAAAAAAAATATGAGAAGGGGCTCAACCTCACCGCTGATCAGGCAAGTTAAAATGACAATGGGACATCACAACATACCTACAGTGATGACAAAAATAAAAAAGAATAAAACAGTACTGAATGTTGATACAAATGTGGAGCAAATGGAACTTTCATATACTGCCGGGAGGAGAATAAATTTGTATAACCACTTTCAAAAACTATTTGGCAGGGTCTGATAGAGCTGAAATACATATATACTTATGACCTAGCAAGTCAACTCCTAGTAGAAATTTCGGTAGAAATGTGTAGTGTATGTTTACTAAGAGCATGTCCAAAAATTTTCAAAGCAGCATTATTTATCATAGTCCTAAACTTTAACCCATATAAGTCCAGATGCAGGCTACTCTGGAAGCCTACCTTGGGTTAGGCAGCTCTGCCACTGCAGGAACAGACAGCTGGAGGTTGTCTGCTGACCGTCCTCTCTACGGCTAGGCAGCAAGTCTTTGCTTATAAGGGTATCTGGACAGTTCATGTGTTTCAACCAGTGATTAAAATTATAACTATAGCTGCAGTGATAGAGAGGCAGGGCCAAGTGTGCGCTGCAGTCCAGAAGAGACTACTCTCAAGATTTCAATGTGGAATACTGTTGTTCTTGTGGTATTTTTAATGCCCCACCCATGGTCAACCATAAAATTCTTCAGAAATCTGATAGAAGGAAATCAGGTTAAGTGAAAGAGGCAGAGAAGAAAGCTTGCTAGAAGAAGTGGTGTATGTCTAAGGTCAGCAAAGCAAATATTTCTGGGACAGGTCAATAACATATCCTGCTTTCTGCAAAGATATCAGAAGTGTACATATTTCCTTCCTCCGGGGAGAACACTCCCTTTCCTAGTAACAGAACATTATCTGTATTCCTTTTTGCCACTTAGCAGTTTTGCAATCTCTTCCAGTTCTATTAATTTTCAGCTTCATCACTGCTCACATTTGTGCATTTGTATGTATGTGTGCGAGAGAAAAAGATAAAAAGAGATTGTCCATTAAATTAAATAACTTTTTCATGAGATCGAATTACTTTCTTAATGAAAAATGCCCATCAGGTTGTGGATAATTACAGATTGGGGCTTTCCTGAATTTTTAAATGAGACATTTTTCTTTCATTGCCAGAAGCTTAAAAACTTCTATGGCATACACTTGTGATGTGAAAGCATTTTTCTTTATAAATGTTCAAAGAACTAAACATACGACTTAAGAAGAGTTGAGTATGTATATGTGGTGTGTGTTGTATGCATGTATTTGTTGTAGGGTGTGTAAGAATCATGATTGCTGGAAATACGTGTTTCCTCAGGAAAGTTCCTGCTTTCTAGATATTCCTCTTGCTGTAGAGGAAAATCAGACAGTGTGCATAGAGTTACAAGCAAAGACTATCCTGACAATCACTGGTATTCTCATCTCTGCCTGTAACTGAACTGAAACTGGCGATCCATAATCTCTTAGTAGTACCTATTAGTTAAATACATTTCTAACGTGTGCCCAGAGATTATCTTTACTGATTGCCATCTGTTACTAAGGGGCTTTCCTCTGGAGACTAAGACTTATTATTCATGCTTATTCCATCCACACCCCTTTTATAGGACCACATATCTTCTGAGTGAGGCTGTCCAGGCTTTAGGAGTCACACGCCCAGAGAAGAGATCTGGCAAGGCAGACAGGGAGCAGCCCTTCCTCCTGAGAAAGGCAGGCACAAGCCAAGACCAGTTATTGCACAGGACGTTGAGGAACCACAGGGGACAGTTACAGGGATGACCTTGACAGTTCCTCTCAGCTTCAAGAACCTACTAATCAAAACTTTGATCTCATACTGATACTCAAAAAACAAACAAAAAACTGAAAATATAAAAATTGTCCGCGTATTTAAAGAACCAAGAGACATAAATTTTACCTTGGCGTAAGTTAAAATATAATGGAATAAGGACTATGAGAATAAATTTTGTCCAAATAATAAGAAATTTGTAATAAAACAGAGTTAGTGAGAACTACTCTAGTATTGTTGACAGAAAAAATGAGTCAGGCCAATTAAAAAGTACATTTTATAGGGAGGTCCAATGATAAATGGTTTCTGCTTCAATTCATATTTTATATTAAGTAATTTAAAGAAAACATTAAATCATACTTTGCAATAATGAAATATTTAGGCGGTGTAGAAATTTTAATTATAATCAATATGTATTAATTCACTGCTCTCAATCACAAATGTCTACTTGAGGTATATCTACTATGAGGCATTACTAACTTCCCTCTGCAGTATTTACATGTAGAGCATGCAGTCTTTATTGGTTATTTCCTTAAAATCTGTTACTGCTGTTGATGTTCTTTAGTTAGAGCTGATAGTAATCTCTGAAGCACAAACACTTGTTCTATTTCCACTGTGATAAATGAAACCTTTCCGTGATCCAGTTGAAACATTCATCACACTCAGGGTAAATAAGAAGGAAGGCATCATCTACTATCTTTAAATACAGAATATCCTGAATGTTCAACAAGACTGTTAAAAAAGTAGCTAAAAATCTTTTCCAATTACTTAAGGATGGCTGGGTTTTTCTCCAACCCTTTGCAGTATTTTTATATGTATAATTTTAAGCATAATATTTTTTCCACAACCCTGATATCTCTCCTTGACTCATATGCTACAAAGGGAAAAAAACACAATTGACCTTGTGAATACAACTTTAAGTCCATAAAATGACACCATGTTTTAAAAATAATACAAAAATCCAAAACAGTATTTTGTTTTGTGTAGTCTCCTTTAAAGAAAGCTTGCCTGCACAAGTCCATCAGTGACGATTTCCCCTCATTCTCTGAGACAACGTGGCAGTTGAGTAATCATGCAGGCTGCTCTAAAAATGTATGTGTGTCTAGTTAATTTAGGCAGTTTATTTTGATAGCATTCACCTCTTTTTTAATATAGCAGGTGTTTCAAGGATAAATTTGCTGAAAATTGCATTTTGTTTAAACAACAGCAGCAGGTACATTTATGGCCTTACTATATTAAAAAGCATTTATTGCCTGGCAGCAATAGATACAATTGCAAACATTTATGACAGTAATTGGAGCTATTACTCCTGCATGGAGCCTCACGGAGACCAACTTATTGCCACCTGTATTTACATTTGTTACTGGTAATTGTAAAAGCTGTTTTTTAAAAAAATTTGGTGCCTTATTTAAAAAAAAAATTATGTTGTATTTCTCAATGAAAGGTCTGTCTATCAGAAAATCTGTAAGAATTATAAACGTAGTTTCTCTATTATTCATATAACAGAATCTCATTTTAATGACTAATATATACATAAAATGCACTCCAGTGTCCTAGCCCACAGAATATATTATACCTTTTGCTCATGGATACAAGAATCCTATCAATATAGCCTATTCAACAACCAGAGTACAAATCTTAAGAAATGCTCTTTATTCCCAAACTATAACAATTTATAAATCATTAAGGTCAGAAATATTAAGAAAGCTAAATTTTATTAACATTCTTCCCTGCATCCAAACACAGTGATGACAGAAGGTTTGGAATGAGAAAAATACCTTCTATTGCTTCCAGATACAGATTTGCCTACAATAGTAAAAAGAGAAAGCCTAACATTGTACATTTCTGCAGGATTTGGCTTCCAATTTGAAGAGGCTTAGATCTAATACAGCAATTCTGTGGTCCCTCCAGGTTTATTTAAATGGAATTCCACCTGCTGATTAATGAAGGCCTCGCTCCTCCCTCTTAGGTTTTAGCTCTCAAAGTGCCTAGAGAGCCCAAAGGCTCAAGACTACTGCAATGATTTCTTCCTTAGAACAATGACTCTTCCCAAAAGGTTTCTTGCTGTGAGTCACCCAAGGCACCACCTGTGTGGTTTATTTATGTTAAAACAAAATTCAATTGCTTGGAGTTGAAATTTAAAGCTTAAAGTTCTTTTTACAACTGCAGCCTGAAAAAGTCAGACACTGAAGAATAGGTAAGGATATAAAATAAAGCAGTTCCGTGAATCAAAGGTTTGAAATAATTAGAGACTGTAGTATTTCCAAAGCCTTAAAAAAATCTCTATCTAAACCCCTTGTAATGAAGCTAAAGATTTACATAATGACTAGAGACTTTTTGGTGAAATGAAGGAGGTGCCCAGCCAAGTACCTTTTAAAACAACAAAGCAGGAAACATTTAATTATAATTTGGGGGAAAAACCTAAGTCATTAATCAAAATTTTAATTACAATATCCATAGGGCATTAAAGCATGATAGAACATTTGTTCATTGCATTAAATACCTAATATTAAATCATTATACAATCTTTTAAGACTAAATACTGTATAATTGAAGAAAAATACCTATGTAAGGTTTAGTGGATAACTGATTTCATACTTTCTGCTCTTATTTCTGGGGAAGAGAAATAAATATTTATTAATGTTTACTTGGTTTCTATTATGGTAAAAACCCTTGGTTTCTATTATGGTAAAAACCTTCGAAAAAAATCATTCTCCTGAAAAAGACTAATAAGATTGATTATTTTAAGAAGCCACTTTCCCTCAGTTCACTGAGTGAAGGTGAAAGACTGAATATAGCCGTGCGTTGCTTAATGATAGAGATATGTTCTGAGAAATGTATTTCATCCTATGCGAACATCGTAAGAGTGCACTTCCACAAACCTAGATGACATAGCCTACTACACCTGGCTATACGGTATAGCCTACTGCTCCTGGGCTGCAAGCCTGTACAGCATGCTACTGTACTGAATACTGCGGGCAACTGTAACACAGTGACAAGTACTTCTATATGTAAGCATATCCAAACATAGAGAAGGTACAGTAAAAATATGGTATAAATAGAGTTTACAGGCCTGGAAGTTGCTCTGCGTAAGTCAGTGAATGAGTGGTGAGTGAGTGTGAAAGCCTATGACATTACTGTACCCTACTGTAGACTTTATGAACACTGTACACTTAGGATACACTAAATTTACAAAATAACATGAGATTAAATCAAGAGCAAGATGTATGAGGCTGCTGCTGATGTAACACAACATATTGTTTTAAAGCAAACTTGGTAAATACTGTACAATTAGGCTATACTAAATTTATAAAAAATATTGTTCTTTCTTATAACAAATTAACCTTAGCTTACTATAACTTTTACTTTATGAACTTTTTAATTTTTTAAGTTTTCAACTCTTGAAATAACACAGCTTAAAACAGAAACACACAGTATAGTTATACAGAAATGTTTTTTAATAAAAATCCTTATTCCATAAGCTTTTTTTTTTCTATTTTTTAAATATTTATTTTTAACTTTTTTGCTAAAAACTAAGACACAAACACATACATTAGCCTAGGCCTACACAGAGTCTGGATCATCAGCATCACTGTCTTCCACCTTCCCACCTTGTCCCACTGGAAGGTCTTCGGGGACAATAACACACATGGAGCTGTCATCTTCTATGATAACAGTACTTTTCTGGAAAAATCTCCTGAAGGACTTCCCTGAGGCTCTTCTTAAGGAGGTGTCACTCTCTTCAGAAATATGCCAATGGTGGTTTGCTTTGTTTTTTCTTGTCATATATTTGCTTGTAAGCAGATAATGCAGCATGAACATTCCTCTCTATTAATGTCATGCAATAGAACTTTTTCAGCTCCATTGCAATATTATGGGACCACCATCATATATGTAGTTTGTCATTGACCAAAACATTGTTATGTGGTTCATGACTGTATACAAATGGACAACAGACAACAGCCAGACCATTTTACAAAATAGAATTCTGACCCACAATCTGCAGCAACTAGTCCAGGAAGCCCAACTCTGTAGCAATTGGCCTGAAGTGGTCAAGACTTAAAATCTGCCAGCTTCCCCCTCCCCTCCCACTTCTAACATAAAACCAATCAGACAAAGCCAAATACTCTCCCCTAACCAATCACACTGGAGGCCGTGCTTCTAGATGGCCTGCTTCCAAATTTCTAGCCATCTGAACTTATTTGAAGCCTCCCCTTTTTCCCCACTCTAAATTCTCCTGCATGCCTCTGAGTCTATGCCAAATGCAAGTGGCAGTGGCTGGCTCCCTTGCTGTAGAAAGCTCTGAATAAATAGCCTTTGCTTGTTCTAATTTAGGTGGTCTCCGTTTATTTCCACAAAGTGAAATAAAGCCTTCCTTTTTTTACAGCAAAAAGAAAACTCAAAGAGAATAATTTCCGTCAAGAAACAGCATTAAGTATTTAGTGATTCAAAATTAATCAAAAACACGAAAAGTGAAATAAATATAAATTTACATCCACATTTTCTATTGCCCCAGAAATATGGGACATATAGAATTCTTTGGCAGCTCAGTTTCAACTACTATTATAATTCAATTTAGCAACAGTTAATGATTCACTTAAAAGTTAAAAAAATAATACTATTATAGAGTTAAGAATATTTCAATAACATACAAAAATATTACCCCTCAATAACTGTCATAAAATACCCTGGAGAAGAGCCCCTCACACAGCTGAAAAAAGTAACAGCAGCTACGGCCTACAGGTGGGTCTGACTGTGCTCCTGCAGCAATGTGTAATTACACAAGATTTCTAAATCTAATTTTCTTTCAATCTTCATTTCTGCTCCCTGATCTCCATGTTTTCCTTTGAACTGGATTTCTTCCTTCAACAACCACTTATTCTCTGAAAAGATTCACTGGCAGACTCCATGTCTTGCCATTGGTCTGTGTTCCCAGATCTTACGCTTGCCCGTATTCTACCATGGCTCTGCCTCGCCATTCCTCCACCACACCCTGGATCTCTGTTTTGACCCCAACCCGCTGAGCTCAGCCAGGCCACCTTTGCCACCTGGTACTCAGCTGGAGATTGAATGATAACCTTTCAGCATTACAGACAACCATCTAAAGTTATGGTTTATAATTTTTAGGGTGTATGGAAATGTCCATGATGTTATGTCATGTTAAAAAAAAAAAAAAGAGGAATAATCAATCACAACTGTATAGATAAAAGCACACAGAAACAATGGTCAAAATATTTTAAGTAATTCTCCCGGCACCATGCTAAGTCCTTTAGATATGTTAATTCATTTAACCCTTTTAAAAATTCTTTGAGGTAGGTTTTATAATGAGCTCCATTTTATAGATGAGGACACTGAGGCACAGAGTGGTTGTGTCCCACAGTTAATAAGAATTAGAGCCAAGATTTGTACTCAAGCAAACTGGATTCAGAATTTGTGCTTTTAACCAGTATGCTATACTGTTGCTAATCAGGTAGGTAAGAGCGTGGGGTGCAGGTTCAAGTACCGTATCTGCCACTTAGTAGGAGAGGCAAGTTACCAAACTTCTCTGCACTTCAGTTTCCTCATCTGTAGTAGAAGGTGCCTGCATCTCACAGGGTAGTGGGAAGGATTAAATTAGTTAATACATGTAACGTGCTCAGAAGAGCACTTGGCACACAGTGGACACTCAGTAAATGTCAGTTATTGCTATTATTATAATCGTATTCCATGTACCTTTACCCTGGAGAAGAACCAGGAAGATTTACCAAAGTGACACTTATATGAATCTGATTATATCCACACGTACCAATATATGGCTGATATTTACAAACAATCCCTTCAGTGATGGAAGCATGCAGAAATTCTGTAAATTTTTCCTGAAGACTGATATAGGCACTGAATATAAGAGGGCCATGATAGAAAATTATAATATCATAACAATATTGAAACATAACAATAATTAACATTTATTAGGTATTAACTATGTGTCAGACACTGTTCTTGGTGCTTTGTAACAACTCTGTGAGGTAAGTAATAAAATTAGTCCCATTCCATAGATGAGAAAAGGAGAAGAGAGAGGTATAGTAGCTTGCCCCAGCCACACAACTAGTAAGTGGTGTAAATATAAATTCTGGGAGCCAAGGGAAGATGTGTGAAATAGAGTACATCTTTTTTGGGTCTTTATGGCTACTACAGTTCCACTAAGTTTCTGAAACTTTGGTTGAATAAATGAGAAATTGATAGTGGGACTAAGTGTGTGATTGATATAACACTTGTAGGCACTACTGGGTCTAATAAAGAACAACACAAAAGATAAAAAACAGTAGAAAAGAAAAGGGGAAGAGAAATAAACAGAAAAAAAATGAGGGAAAGAACAAAAGTACAAGATATAGAGTCACAGTGTAGCAACAGTACTTGTAGATGATTTTATTAGGTGGTACTGACATCTACTCTAGTTTAGGGGTCCTCAGACTGCCCTTCTAAGACATTAATTCCTGAGCATTACTCACTTGGTCATAACTGAGGCACCAGCTAGAGGGGAATGACCTAGGATTTGGCTGAATTTATTGACTCTCATAGCAAAACTTCTTTAGCCACGTTATTCCTACTTGGGGCAGATCTAAGTTGGTCTCTGGGTATATAACTACTCTAGAAGTAATCACCAGGAGCATTCTCTATAACCAACTCTAAAAAGGGAACTACTAATATAGTCCATCCAAGCTAGCATATGACAAAAATCTTTTATCTCTTTTTTGGAACATACTATCTGTATTTTTGGCAACGTATTTGTTTTTCTAATTGCAATTTGTTTAAGCTAATATTAAAATTTGTTTACATTCTTTGAGAACTGACAACAGTACCAAGTGGTGCCAGAAACAAGGGCAAGCTAGCCTGCAATAAAAACCTGACTGCAACCTATGGAGAATATACAAAATAAAATATTGGTATATGATAGGACCTCATCAAATCACACATAGTTTAATATGCAAAAAAAACAAAAACACCAGAGGAGGCGATTTACTTTTTAGTAATTCTCTGCTAGGAGGCATACAAGGAATAAGCTGAACTTAAGAGAAAAAGAAACCAAAACAAACACTTGATTTAGTACAAAATAAATATGGAATTTATTTACTACTAACACAAGGTCATGTAAAAGAAATTTATAATGGATTTAAATAATGGAGGCCTTTCATTACTTATCTCTGAGATATCTATTTTCCTTAAAAAATAATCTAACAATTATTAGTAAAACATATTGATCTGAAATAATTCCTTTTTTTCCTTAAACACAAAGTTGAAATCTCTGTATGTCTAAAATAGCCTATTTTGAGCAAAAGGTTATTGTTTTGGCCAAAATGAAGGAGCGGGTTTGGTTTTGGTAAAGTGAGGAGCTGAGGGAGAATGGGATCTACTGTGATGCTGGGACAACCTCTGATGAAGGAGGGTAATGAGCCCATGAGAAACCTCTTATGTAGCCAGGTTATTTTTATTTCTGAGACATAAAAAACATTTCTCTACTCAATAGTACCTTATTTTCTCAATTCAATGTTTAATTTTATTTTTCTTAAGGAAGCTGAATAAAGAATTGACCCTAAAGCTGTATTTCCCATTTGCTACATCTGAAATACTTAGAAAAAAGAAAAGTTTGTGAAAAACTGGACACAAAGATCAAATGATCCAGAGAAGAACTCTGAAAAAGCAATAAACTGTGACTTTAGATCAGTATGTTTTACCACAAAAATCTAAATTCAAAATAATATTCACATATTCTAAAAAATGCTAAAAAATACTTAAAACTATATCTGACATTTTGGAATGTTGCCTACAAAGCCTGATTGCATAATTAATTTGACACAGTATATCCTCATAAGATCAAGGCTGGCAATGTATGGCACGAGATGAAGGGTCCAACTTCAGCTGGTTAATTCTTCCCCCGAGCAGAACACTGATGCTTTAATAATCCCCGATTGTGATTACTATCATATATACTGGTTTGTAATAGAATCTGACCTGCACTTAGTTTTGTAAAATGTACATGCTGGTAGTTACATTTATATTCTTTCTTTATTCAGTTACTTCTATTATGTAGAAATCAATGACAATGTTTACTTTAAAAAAGGAAAACACTTCTGTGATCTTATTTGGTTCTAAATGAGATGTTTGATTTCAAGAGTTTACTTAGCTTGAAAGTAAACAAATTAAACTTGCTTCCCTGTGGGAATAAGGTGTACTTGAGAGTTCCCAACCACACAATTATTTTACATGCCATTCTAACAAGGCTCACAATAACAGTGATTTTTAATTCTATGAAGAGACTTTGCTCTGACAAAATTAAAGAATCAGAAATGAAATTTTTAGAAAAAAATACAGTTTTGCAAATTATGACTTTCAGCAGAGATCTAATCAGTGAAGAAATTCTTATTAGGGTGTTTTTATAGATAAGAGATATGTAAACAATTAATTTACCCCCAGTGTAGTCAAATAACAGCTGTCCTCCATATAATTGAATAAACATATGGTAAACAGGCTGAGGGATTTGCTCAGTTATCTTAGATAAAGTTTGTTCTACAGCTGCTCACAGTCTAGTTATACCTCTCTAGTCATCCTTCTCCTGCTCTAGGACTGCCCTAGGAGTCCAGGCGACTTCTTACTTTCTCTAGGGTACAGTTCTACAAGCCCATACCCAGACATTCGAAGAATGAATTAGCTTCCAGGACACTCTGAAAACAGGAATCTTTGTAGGGCTACTACTTTGGGGGCAGACACAGGACCTCATTTTCGGAGTGACACCCTTCCCTAGAATCCTGTTGCATAATGCTGGGACTTGTCTCCAGCCTCCAAGGACGAATATCCTTTAATTTCTTTACCTAGATCTCTCTCTAGCCCCTTTGTAAAAGATTACTGTATTATACTACTGATGAGAATAGTATTGTTTAGTCACCTATTAGCTTGTTCTAAAATTCTTATAAATTGTAGGTAAAAAGGAAGCAAAAACTTGATTAAATGGACCAGTCCTTCTCGCTTAATTCTCAAATTTTATTGCATATGATTTCTCGATTATTTTCTTAATATTTTACTTTTAATCATGTAGTTAATAGATAATGTAAGGCAGCTTCCAGGATGTCTTCTATTTTGTCATTCAACAGAGTTCGTAATCATCCTCTAATTCTATTCAGTTGGTATATAGTCATAGAATTTCAATTTCATTCACTATTCCCCTAAACAAAATATGATTGCAAAAATAATATCAAAATATATTGAGAAAACACCTTTCAAGCCCACGGAAACATATTGGACCATATTACATTATTTATTCATTCATTGACAATCTGTTAAATCTCTAATAAGAAAAAGTACTGGGAACTGAACCTTAACACCTTTCTTAAATCACTAGTATAAAGGAGGCACCCTTGGCCCTGAAATTGCCTTATAAAAGTCTATTTGAACAAAATGTGTTCTCTCTTCTATACCTTATTGTCAGTCCTGATCGTGACTTTCAGTTGTGGTAGTACACGTTCCACTTCCAGACTCCATTCTGCAGCATCTGTTGTGGATTCTAAAATATCTTCTTGTTTGGCAGACTCGTTCATATCCTAAGAAAGGAAAGATATCACAAGATTGAGAATTTATAAAAAGAAGTGGTAAAATTTTGAGGCATTTTAGCAGGACTACACAATTTATACCAAGCATGGTAGTGTTAAAATTACAGTGGCAGAAGAAATTCTTTTCTGTCCTAATCCATGTTGAAAGAAAATAATGCACCAGCTTGGTAGAATAGCAAAATAAGTATTTAAAAAAAGAAGCAAATATATGATTCAACTATTTTTATAAAGAACATTGTTTTGAGATATCAGAGTGAACTATCAAATGGACAAGACATGTAGGTATGTTAATTGGTAACAGTAGAGGAGTTACAAACACACATGTTTGATCAGAAAACATTGCCTTACTGACCATACAAACCCCAAATCTGAAAGACAAAATAGATAAGATCCCAGAAGCAAAGGGCTTATCATTTACAGGTTTTGTGTTCATAATTAAAGTAGGTTAGGTTACTAACCTAAGTACAAACTAACCACTTTCTGGTTAGGTTGAACTACAATGTAGCTTACAAATGTGATTTAATACATATGTATTTGAACTTATATAGGGTGAGGGACAAATTTCTGCACTGGTTTCTGCTGTTGAGTAAGAAAATCAACTCATGCCTGTTTTTGAATTAAAAAGGAAAACTTTCTTCCCACCCCTCACCCCCATTTTCTTAGTCCTTTACATTTCAGCATTGGGTATGTATAAACCTGTAAATGTAAAAAATGTATAAATTAATGATTTAAAGATAAAGCCTAATGCATTAATTTTGGTAGCAATTTTTCCATATAAGCTCCTTTGATAAATTACAAGAAAATGTAAGGAAAAAGATAAAAATTTATTAATATAGAAAAAAACCCCAAGAGACATAAGCAGCCAAATACAGTGTATAAACCTTACATAAATTCTAATTTGAATAAGCAATTTGTAAATAGACATTGTTGAGATAATCGGGGAAATTTGAATGTGGAAGAGTATTAGATGATATTAAGGAACTATTAATTTTATAGATATGATAATGTCACGGTGGTTATGTTTTTTAAAAAGGCCTTATAAACTAGAGATAAATGCTGAAATATTTCCAGGTGAATTGAGTGAATTGTCTGAAATTTACTTTAAAATTATGGGGCAAATAAAGGAGGGGGTGCATTAGGGGAAATATGATTGACAAAATATTAGCCACTGAAACCAGGTAATGTTGCATAAGGGTTCATTATCACATACTCTCTAATTTGGTATATGTTTGAAATATACCATGACATAAAATTTTAAAAGACTATATATACTGTATAAACAACCTCATGGTGAAATTACATTTTCAATGTTAATTTATATCACTAACACACTTCTTAAATGAAAGCTCATTAGACTGATCCTTCTAATCTAGTCTAATAGTAAGTACAAGAATAACCTTATATTGGAATTTGTATTTTAGTGGGAGTCTAAGGTCTTCAGAGGCTTTGAACTCACTACCAACTGAGTCTCCAGGGCACTGCTGACATAAGAAAGCCTCTCTTTCCTACCTCCCAGCTCATATTACCAAGTCCAGAATAGACTCAGAGCCTTAAAGGACCATATATTGTTTTTGGTTCAGAAATTCAGGGGGTTATATAGTTCTAACTACAATTAGAGAATGGATAACTAATATGTGCTTTTACATTTTACAATATGTGGTCTGAATTTATTGTTACATTCTATTTAAACAACCAGAAGTATAAAAAATATGTGCATTAACTTAAGAAAAGTAAAATATGGAAACTCTAAGTAAAAAATGTTCAAGATTCTATTTTAAATATTCCATGGTTCCTTTAAATACAAAAACATTGTATCATTTTGAGTATTTATTAGAACGCTATGTGCATCTATATAAATTGAAGGGTAGTATAAGAGTACCATAGCTAGGAAAGGTGGCAGTATTCACAGAGCAAGACATGTATGAAGTTATGTGAGAATATATGTGATGGCAGGAGAAGAGATACTGGGCCTCCCAGCTAAAACCTAGAGCCATGGTGCAAGTTCTTAGTCGTGTAACTCCACATCCACACCCTTAACAATGCATATACTTGGAGGAGCCAGTTAATTGCAACTCCCAGCTCTAGGAGGCCCAATTCTGACTGGCTCATTTTCCATAGCAAACAGACTAGACTTATGGGAGTGGGGTGTGAGGATGTAAGCACTGCTAGCGGTATATGAGCCTGACATTTGGTGCATGTGTGTGGTATACACACAGGTTTGCTCCTGCCAGGATTATGGGCCCCCGTATCCCAATCCCGCAGAGCCAGGCTGAGCCAAAGGGGCATATCCTCTGAGTAGCAGTTTTGTATGATTCTTAATAGAATATAGATATTCTGGTCACTGATTTAAAAATAAGCTTTATTTGCACTGGCTGGTGTGGCTCAGTTGATAGGGTATTATCCCATGCACTGAAAGGTTGCCGGTTTGATTAATGGTTGGGGCACATGCCCAGGTTGTAGGCTCAATTCCCAGGAGGCGGCATGCAAGAGGTAGTTGATGGATGTTCTGCTCTTACATCACTGTTGCAGTTTCTCTCTCTCTCTCCCTCTCTCTCTAAAAATCAATGGAGGGTCTTTTAAAAAAAAAGAAAAAGAAAAAAAATAAGTTTGATTTATGGAGCCACTGTTTGGGTGAATTGAAGCTGGTTGCTACTGATTAAATCCTTGAACAAATGCTCCCAACACCATCCCTTCAGTCCCACCCCTCCTTCTTTCATTCCTTATAGGAAAGTGGAGTCCAGAATCTCCAAACTAAGCCAGGGAGGGTACCATTTACATTCACTTTCTTCAGGCCTGAACACAGAATTGTTTAAGTTGTGCATAACATACTAAAAAATTCTACTCAAGAAATGGCACATTTCTCTAATTTTCACAAATGCAAATGGGTTAGTAGTGGCCCTGTTTGAATCAGACTCATAATCTAAGAGTAGGGTACATGGAGATCAAACACTCCATTAAGATATCCAGTGCATAAGCTATTTGTTTTTGGCTCCTTAGTAAGTTTTACTTACCCTTCTGAGCTTATTATCTGGTCCCTTAAGCTATGGTTTGCTAACTCCTATTCCTAATGTTCTAAAATGTTTTGGTGTAGCAGCTCGCAAGTTTTCACTCACTCCTAGGCTGGAGTTAACACACTGGGGGAAATGGCCCAGTTACTAAGTGAAGAAAAGGCAAAAAGAGAACATTAAGTTTGATAGAGCAGCATTAACTTATTCAAACTATATAGCCTCTTTCTACTTCCATATTTACACATCTATTTCACAACCTCACTCCTCACTCAAAACTTCCTAGTGCCTCATAAGTGGATACATTAACTGAGCAAGCCCTACACAGAGAGTACAAATCATTTAAAAACTATATACCATGCCTTGGTTATAATACTTTGGGAAAACCTTTCCTTTCCAATTGTTTCTCCATTTAACAAACAGTATTTTATGTGAAGCTATTAGTAAAAGAGAAATAAACTGCTGTTTCCATTTAATCAAAATTTTATATCATCATGACGCAGTCCCTCTCTGAAACAGCATTAACTAAGATAAAGAATAGCTTTGGGGAAATTGCATTTTCTAGTTAATGCTGCTGAAGAAACAATTAGAAGCTCAATAATACACAGGCTATCCAGAAGTCTCATTTATAATTAATTAATTTACCAATAAGCCATTTGTTAAGCTCCCATAACATGCAAGGTGAGAATCCAGGCAATGTGCTCAGTGTGAAAAGATAAAAGGATTTAATCCACGCCTGCAAAGAGCTTATAGCCTATTAGGAAGAATCTGAGGATAGTTAATAGGGGTAAAAATTGGTCCTAAGAAAAAGAAACTGATGAGAATTGGCTCTAATACTGTCAAAGGAAGAAATAAAGATAACAGTGTAAACTATCCCATAACAGCCTAGGACTGAAATAGTGGGGCAAACCATGAAAGTCAGTTCAAGGATCACACATGCAGTGTTAATAGCCTGCTCAGAATCCTTTCCGGTAAGTAATCTCCCGTTTTCCCAGGTAATATTAACGGGATGATTAGCATCTGAAGAACTGCTACGTTCTGCGTGTGTGTGCATATATAAATGGACGTATTTCCAAAACTTGTCTAATTATGAATACCCTACAATACTTCCCTTGATCACTGATTGAGAAACACTTTGTCTAGTAAAGGGAACATATACGGCTGCATGGGCAAACCCAAGAGTGAAGTTCAAGGCTTAGGCATCCACGAGAAGACATTTCCTTGGAAATGAAGACCCCAATTTGGAAGTTACAGAGAGATCACAAGTTCAGATGGGAGCCTGGCCAGTAGAACCTAGATCACAAGGGCCAGGGCAGAAACTGAGTTCACAGACTTCCAGGTGATAATGGGAGGTGAAGGGAGAGCCAGAAGATCCCAACACTGAGCCAGTAATGGAGCTAGAGCAAGTCTTCAACTACCAAGCCAAAAGCCCTGTCTCTTGGGAGGATGAGGCACCACTTGTCAGACTGGATACTGGATACCGGCAAAGGCTGGAATCTGTTTTTGGTGTCTCTTATTGTTCTATTTTGTAATACAATGATGCCCTCAGGGCTGAGAAATCTGGATGTGACAGACCCCACACTAAATGATATCAGATAGCTACAACTTTTTGCATTCTTGTCTGTTTTTAAAGTGTTCCAGTAGCTTCTGTTGTTACCAAGATGCCAAGGGATCACCTGCTGTGGGTGGAAAGCTAGTATCCAGGATCGTTAGAATTTAGGTAAAGTAAGAATAAGGGCGGGGGGGGGGGGCTATGAGGGGGGATGTTGGGGCTCTTCATAGAACTTTTTAAAAATGGAAGTGGTTATACTTACTTTGGTTGCTCAGAGGCCTTTTTTTTCTTTCTTTGTTTTGTTTTTTTTGTGCATTCTTCCTCATTTGATGCTTTGCTTAAGATAGGTTAAGTGGCCAATAAGCTAAGTAGTAAATATAATATATATGGTATTACCATGAATTTAACTAGTCCTCCTAAGGGTATCTAGTGTCCCTCTTTCTTCACCATCTATCAATAATAGAAAAGCTAGATAGAGGGATAAGTAACAAGTTGTTTCAATCAAGGAGAGTGTTCCCTCAAAATCCAATGATTTTAAAAAATCAGTTAAGGCAGACAGTTAAATCCTTTCATGTCCTACAAATCAATTATTCATGATTAAAGCAGCATAACTCATGAGTGTGATTCACTATTATCTTTCCAAATTAGGTTTTACAAGATTTAACACTATTACTATGAAGAAAAATGTTTAATACCATACAAAAAGTATTTCCATATTTGTTATGAATAACTAAATTAAACCCTGGCTATAATCTACCAAAAGAAATAGATGGTAGCTTCTGTCTGTAAATATATGAAGTTCATAAAGGTTTTTTAAGTTTAATTTTAAGATTATAAAAAAAAATTATCCTGACTTATAATGTAAACTAAGATTTGAATAAATTATGTTCTTACAAATAAAAAAAGAAAGCTCCCCAAATTCACACAAAATCAATGTATTTTCCCAGTAAGAAATCTGAAATTATTTTTGAATGGGAATTTAATTTCCAATATTATTTCTGTTTAATATATCAAACGCCTACCTTTGCTAATACTTTAGCTACTTTAATGTATACTCACTCAGTGGTAAGGTAAAATCCATCTCTGAATTTTCACTTTTCTCAAAATAAAACCAAAACAAAGTACCCTAAGAAGTCTGTATGGAGAAACTACTATAGACATATCTTGGTGTTATAAATTATGCAAAATACGTTTAATTCTTTATGGCCTGAATCTCTATAAAACTTTTCTTTGAGATGGTAACTTCATGGATATACCAGTGCCCAAATACCTCTGAAGAGCTCAATTCATATACCTTCTGAAAGGGACATGAAAGTCCAATTAACTGTCAAGATTAATATATAGTTCCAAGACTCAAGGAGAAAGGAACTAAGTTGGATTGAGAATCACCACAGTATTGTGTAAATGGTAAGAGGGTAGGTACATCCCATCTCTGCTCAAATCCCACCTCCATCTTTTACTAGCTATTGGTCAAGTTATTTAACCTCTCTAAATCTCAGGGTTCTTGTCTATAAAATGAATAACACGGGGATAATAATAGTACCCTCCTCATTGGAAGGGTTGCTGTGAGGATTTAGTTAGATGATGCATTTAAAAGGCTTGCCCAGTCCCTAGTACATGACAAGCCCCCCAATATATTACATCAGTTATTCTTATCGTTATTATGTGCCAAGCATAGTACTTGCTTTCACATATGGGTTAGGAGCCCAATAATAACACCATGAATCAAGGGAGCCCTATTTCAACTTTTGCAAATGACTAAAGTGAGGTAAAGAACAGTTAGGGAATTTTCCCAGTGTCACATCATTAGTAAGTGTGAGGGCCTAGGCAATGTTATTCTAGAGCACAAACTCTGAAACATCTTACTATTTAGCTATCAATCCTTTGCCATATAGGTTACAACTATATTCCCCTGGTTTATCACTTGTGTTTTAATTTTATGATGTTCCACACCCCAACCTACCCCTCCATATATAAAAGGTTATAATTTTTATGTTATTCAGATTTATCAGTATTTTTCTTTCATGGTTTTTTAGTTTTCTTGCCATGTTTTATCATTTCAACCCATGAATATAACACTTGTCACTCATGTTTTTGTTTTTGTGCCTCATCATTTTTTAATTCTTTGATCCATGGGGGTTTATTTGTGTGTACGATATGAGGAAGGAGTCCACCTTTTTTCTCCAAATGGATAGCTTGTTATCCTATCACCATTTAATTGAATAGTTCTGTTTTCCCCACTGATTTGCATTGCTTCATATATTAATATCACTACATATTTGGATTATTTTATGAACTCTACATTTCATTAATCTATTTGTGTACATAATTTTTCATACTCAGACAAAAAACTACTACACAAATAGAAAAAAAAAATTCCATATATCCTTCATCAGATTCACCAAATGTTAACATCTTACATAATCTCAGAGCAATTATGCACAAAGGGATATAATTTTAAGATCTGGATGCTGAGATGGGGAAATTTTCACATTTTTCTTTGTACTTTTTTTCAATAAAAGCATTTAAAATTGTAAGTCTCAAACTTCCAAAAGCTAGAGGGTACAGGTGGTAAATGCTATTGGTGTTTGAGTAAGAGACAGAAGTGCATTGTTCTGGTAATGTGAGGCTTCAGTTTAACCTCACAAAGATGTACGGAATGTACATAGGTAGAAAAGAGACAAGCCAAATGTGTATGGTCAGGAAAGCATCATAAGCCAAAATACTGAAATAGGTATAAACATGGCTTATGAAGACCATGAGGAGACTAGGGGCTTAGAAAAGTGAACATTGGGGAGCAAACAAAGAGTTGAACACACTGTGAAAGACCTTAGAAGCCAGGCTAAGGGGTGTGAATACTGTCCTCTAAGCCAGAGGGAGGCAAAGAAGAGTCACAAGCAAGGTGCAGCGTCTCTTTGTAATTCAAGAGATCTCTATATAGTGCCTACTATAGGCCAGGTACTGTTCTATTCTAGGGACAGGAAATAAAATGATAAACATTCTCATAAAAAGCATTCTAGTGATGTTTTATGAAGACTTATGGGTCATAGAATTAGATGGGATTGGGGTGATAAAGTAAGATGTTACTTAAGAGGCAGATTTTGAGCTTAACCTTGAATATCTACAAGTTGGGTAGAGAGATGATGGCAAGGCATTTTAGGTAAGATACAAAAGAAAAGAGGAAGGATGGGATGGGAGCAGATGTGGTCGTGAGGTGTTTGGAAACCTGTGAGAGGACCTGATTACCTGGAATAAAGTTATTCTGGTGGAAAAAAAATAAGATTGGCTATGTGGACAGTTATTCAATTACAAAGGATAGCCAGACCCCAAATTTATTGTTTTATAATCTATATAAATGAGCCTGTAGGCACTGAAAAACTCTCAAAAGTTACTGAAGTCAGGATGACCTGATAAAAGTCATGTTTTGGTAAGACAGAGGAGTATGGTAAAACATATTTTCAAAAACAGGGGGTGGGTGAGGTAGGATTAGCGGATAAAGACCAAAGACCATTTAGGACACTGCTGTTATACAATCCAGAGAGGAGGAGGACCTGACTCTGAAGGGTAGCTGAGGAGATGGATATGAGAGATATTTCAAAGGCAGCATCCACAGGTCTTAGGGACTAATTACTAGTCCTGAACGAAAATGAATCATTACATATTCAAAGCACCAACAATGGTAGGTATGGGTGGCCATGGGTGTGCGAGAGTTTAAAGATTACAGGTTTATAGAGGACTGAAAAAAAGCACACATTCTGAATACCCATCTAATATATTGAGTTACATTAATAAATATCTGCTATTAGTGTTGACTCAGGGAATATAACCCATCTATTTATAAAATGACAACTCTCAAATAATTGCTGGGGGAAAATCATTATATCACTTTTCTTCAAATTCCCCTTACTTATTCCTGGTGCAGAGACCTTCTGTGACAGCAGATTTAGTCTAGTGGGCCTTCTATAACAATCCATGTCACAGATTATGAAAATAAAACCATGGCATGCCCAGGGCTTCCTAACTTACATCAAAATCAAGTTTCTTGGTAATTACATCCTATGGAAGCTTCTTACACAAAACTCATGGCAACCTAGAAACTGATCAACACTGAGAGATGGGGCTTTTTTATTCTCCTACAGCAATAAGAATGTCGGTAAACAACCCCAATCTCCAGGAAAGTTGAAAAGTTGTGCAAAGTAAGACACGCATCAAGGGCATAGTCTATGCCAGCACCATGCTGAGTGCTGCCCATGGTTGTTAGGGTAACCTCAAACCAACCCTGGGAAGAATCATGTCCCCACTTTACAGATAAGAAAGCAGAGTCGCGAGGGTCGTTTACTATAGTCACGTGGCTGCAGTTGTGCGGTCAGGATTTTATCTACGGCCGTTTCGGCCATAACACCTACCTTGAAGTTATGGACTCAGATTTGAGAGGAACCTTGAAAAGTCCTTGCCCTACTTCTTGATAGGCTCACAATAAAACCAGGACAAAAATAAAGATCTTTCTTATTTCAAGTGTAGGTTCAAAACGTACACTAAAGATCAAGCAAAGCTCCCTTTACAGCCAGCAAGAGCTGCCGTTTGAACCTGCTCCGAGCAGTGAGGAGTACAGGTTATTTTCTCTAACCTACATTTCCTATTCACCTCCAAATGTAAAACTGATGGGGTGGTGCAGGTTAGCTACCTGAGAAGTAAAAGCATCTATGCAGTCATACTGTGTTCCATCACACTAAACAGGTGGCCTTTTCATTGTTTCTCCTGCGAAATAATCACTTCTCACAGTCACAACACAGACAGTAGGACTAACATCCAAATGTTTCAGGAAAGGAGAAAAAACACTTTCCTCAGGTGGGAATCAGAGCCAGTGGTAAATTATGGGGCAAGTTATACTGCAGAACAGTATTTTCCTCTGTTTTACTCTGAAAGGACATTTTGTCGAGAATTGTAAATAATATATAAAATGAAGAAAATTCAAAGTATTTAAGATATTAAACAAAGTAGATCCATCTTCTTCCCTTTTATTACAATACTGCAGACTTGCCATGATGACACTTTTTATTCTAAGCCCAGATTTTTACTTCCTTACAGCTTTGCTTTTTAAGCTAAAAATTCTCATTCTTGGTACAATGAATTTTTTGCTAAGTAATTAAAAACCAATTGTGTTTAAACCTTTTGAGATAGTTGGTTTTATGCTGTCTAACTCAGGAGTTGGTTTCTAAAACCTCAAATTTAGCATCTCAAGGAAGAATGGTATCTATGGCATGTTTAAAAAAATGTTTTGAAATGAAGTGATGGGCATTTAAAAATAGAATTCAGAGAGCGCACAGCTTCCCTCCCACCCTTCTTCACCGGGGGAGAGAATGACACATCTGTGTGATGCTGCCAGAACACTGTTGCTGTGCTTCTATTGAGCCTCAGAATGCAGGGGAGCTACAAAGACCACTCCTAATTACAGCGTCGCTACCACAAACATGCAGGCAGTTTCCAGCAGGCACACTCAAGTTAGAAAGAGAAATGACCAGAACACCCCCTAACCCCTTGTCATCAGAGCCTCCCTTCCCTGACCCCACCCCTCACATCTCTGAATATTCTGCTGCACCCCTAACCATCAGAGGCCCTGCCCAACTGTCAGAACTTTAATACAGTGCCAGTGTCCTCCCCCATGATCACTCTGAGGGAGGCTTTGGCTAAATTTCAGATTTTAAAAACATCCAGGAATCAGAGGGACAGAGAGGATGAAAAACCTTGTGGGCTAGCCTTAAAGCCTAATATCCATCCATAATATTTTTTCTTCTAAGAAAAGCTATATCAAAATTTGAATAACCAACCTGCACATGAAATTTTGGGGGAAAAAAGCAACCCCTCGCTAATTGTAGGAGTTATCTTCTTGAAAATTATATTTGACAAAACCATAGCTGGGATAAGAAAATTACAGGGCAGACCACACAATAAGAATGGCTTTAAATATATAGGGTGGGGCAAAAGTAGGTTTACAATTGCAAGCAAGAGAAACAGATTATTCTTGTATTATTATTTACTCATTATTGTATCACTTTCCATATGAACGATTGTAAACCTACTTTTGCCCCACCCTGTATTTTTTAAAATAAATAAGTGTTCTGAAAACCACCTGCTTCCAAAATCAATTTCCTCACTGTAAGCATTCACGTTGATAGAAGGAACTATTTTCTTAGAACACTGCTTTCAGTGTTCATGAAACACTACTGCTGTGTCAAGATCCAATTAAGCAAACATTTCAAAGTTTAGTCAATGGCCACACACTGTCTCTTTACAAATTCCTCAGATTAGCAGTTACAGGCTTCACATATGTTGTGGTAGTCGGGAAGATGGACCACTAGGTCACCTTTCAAGGAAGGACTTACTGCTCAGCTGCAGGGAAGGTGGCCAGCAAAGAGCTTCCTGCTGTCAGCTCCCTCAGGCTCTGCCTTACCTGCAGAGAGTCACCTTACCTGGGGCTATGTCCTTCCCAGAGGAGCCTGCCTCCAGCCACTGAGCCAAGCAGGCAACAGTTGCTCCAGAGCTCCTCATCAGGTTGGCCAAGGCTTTGTCAGTCCTGAATCACAGTTATACTTCTCCCTTGCCCCAATCCTGCTTTCTTCCCACTTCCTTTCACAGAAAACATCATGCACCCCAAACTCTGTCTCAGTGTCCACTTCCAGAGAACACAATCTGCAACATGTCTTTTTCACTTACATTCTCTCTTGCTCCAATTACCACAAATCTCAGGAAAATGCTTGTGTAGACCCATTTTCTGGAATTATCATGACTCTTAAGAGCATACTTTTCATGGTCTAGACTTTAATGGAAGAAAGGAATATAAGTAGATTTTTCCTGCATTATCCTACATGGTACATAGAAGAAGCAATTGTTGTTGAGAGGTTTTTTTCTCCATGAAGATTAAACTACACCTTGCCTACAAAATTCTAAATATAAAATAGCACTCATGAATATATATGTTTTGAATATTTTTCAATATTGAGTACTTTCTACACACCAGGCACAGGTGAAAAGCAGTGAAAAGAGCTACCACTCTGGAGGAGTCAGGATTCTAGTGGTTCAAATAGACAATAAACAAGTCAGAAATTAATACAATGCCAGGGTCTGTGAAGAAAAATAAAGCAGGGTGAGGAGATAGATGACTGGAGAAGCATCTATTATTTCACAATCACAGGTGGAGAGGAGCTGCTGTAATCCACACATCGCTGGGCTGGCACAGTCACATATACATTTAGTACATCAATTTCCTGTTGAGTATACATCACTCCTGTTCTTGCGAAGAATTCATCACATTCAACTTTACTAAAATAATATTTCTTCTGCATTGTGAGTCCACCTGCTGCATGAAACATAAAATCTTAGCTCCAGTGTTACTAACCTATCCAGCAACTCTGTCTTGGAGAAAGAGCAGCCTGAGCCATCATAAGCTATGGTCAGATACAGGTGTCTCAGGCAGATGGCTTTATGGGCAACATCATAAGCTTGCCAGATTTTTTTAAGTGTGAAGGGGTTTTCTGCCTCATTAGTACTTCATGGCTGACCATTCAAAAACACCTGGTGTTCAAAATTCTTCCTCTTGTGAAAATGCAACCATACATAGTCTCAGTTCTAAAGGGTATATGTTACATAATCTTTATCCAAAGGTTCTAATACTTAGATCATTTATAAAGGCACAGTTAGGGGAAAAACCCTTCCTTATATGGTTAAATCGAGGTGAAATACTGAAATCAGGACCTCTAGGGACTTTGAGCAGTGATAGAGGCAAATTAAATTACTGTGATCCCAATACTCAAAATTACTTGATCGAGAGGGAATCCCAGGATAGCCTTTACAGCATCAATACACGAATGACAGTTTCTTTCTGAGAATAACTGTATGCATCTCTACTCTTGTTTCTTTATCCAACTTTAGGGGAACTTTGTCGTCATCATCTTCGACACGCACAGGAACACCAAGCACCACTGTGTCCTTGCTTAGGGCAGGAATCAGACCATACCTACCCTGCTGAACTCTTGTTATGAGGTAAAGGAAAAAAACCAATAGACTTGAGAGTTTGGAGAAACTAAGTTCAAGCTTAGCTTCTGTAACTTATTAGCTTTTTAAAAGATTAACTGTCCTAAGGTTACACATTTCAGTTTTTGCATCTGTAAAATGGAAATAACAACATCTAGCTTATTACCTCACATGGTCAGTAAAAGTATGTTTTAAAATACTTTGAAAACTATATAGTGATCTGTAAATGCATTGTTACAACTGGAGTTTATTTGTTTATATTTCAATGCTAACATATTATTTTGATATAATTTTGAATAGATAAAAAAATATATTCGTTCATTTAGGAAGTATTTATTCAGTATCTTGTGTGTTACACTATGGAGAATATAAAAAATGATAGTTACCTGTTATCAGAGAGGGAGCTTGGGGAGAAGATATGGTTTTGGTTTTTGCCAACACTTACTCAGCACTTTCTATGTGCTAGACATCATTATAAATACACATAGCAACTCTTTTAATCTTTAAAAATCCTATAAGAAAGGTAATATTTTTATCCTCACTTTATAGATGAGAAAGATAGACATGAGCAGTTTGGAAACCTGAGCAAGGTCAGACACCTACTAAGTATTAAAAGTACTAACCAACTCACAGACTCAGGCAAGTGAGGTACATCCTTATGTTATGTTACATCTCAAGTTGGGCAGAAAACACACACATATCATTAACAATAACTAATGCCGATTCACAATACTAAGGCAGTAAATGATAAATGAAGAGATCATCCTGGGGTGGGGTGGCCAAGAATGTCTTCATGATGTGAAGCCAAAACTGGATCCAAACTTATTTTAAGGCTTAGACAAAAACATTGTAAAGAACAAATAGGAATATTTTCTGTATGTACTTTTTTGAACATGCAGTAGGTATCACCTTATTGAAATATAATATACATATAGGAAAATACAAAAATCCCATATTAACTTGTGAAATATCTGTCAGTGGGTTCTCTTTTTATAGACTAGACTTACTTCCTAATTGAAACAGAGCAAAAACTGACGTACAGCAATGTCTTACTACCTATCTATATAACAATCTTAATATAATCTATTTTATTTCAAAGAATTACTGTTTAATTTAATCGCCATTTTCCTATGCTCAAGTCCATTCAACACTTCCACAATGGCCCATTATTAAGAAAATAAGTTGTAATCAAATAATATATGTGTTTCCATAATAAAAAATGGCATAAGGCAAATAAATTATTTTCAGTGTACAGAGAAGCACTGTGTTGACTTTCCATGATATAGATAGGAGGTTGCCGGCCCTACTCGCACCTCTGGATTTTTATATTTTCTACTGCACTTTATATACAGAAAAAAGTTTTTCAGATCTACTTTTCAAATGATACACTAAACAATGACCAACAATGGTTTTTACTTGTTTCAGTTTCCAGCAGAAAAAGTATACTGATTGCTTGTTGGACCTGTGTGTATACCACGCAACTTACCAAGCGATAGGTCTGGGCTTTTAAAATGTTGAGATCAATGAAGTTTTCTTCATTGTCTGTCTCTTCTTCCTTAGGAAAATAAAAGAGTTTTAAAAGTTAGTAATTATAAAAATTTATCATTTACAAAATGTATTTCCAACTTTCACATACATAGTAAGCCCTATATAAAGACTAATGCAAGAGAGGGTATTTAAAAGCCTAGTAATGTGTGTAGTTATTAGCAGCTCATCTTTTTTTTGAGGTTTTGATGGTGCCATTTAAAATAAACCTTTTTTAAAGTTACTGAATGAAGGAAAAACAAAACAAAAGAAAGGGTGCCATTACTGTAGAACTAGAGATAAGTAAATGTAAGAACAGACAAGAAACAGTGCCAAGTAGCATATGTGAAATAGCAGAAAAAGTTAATGGGAATTTTGAGTAACATGACAAAAATAGACAAAAATGAGAGGTTGACAGAATATTCTTACCTGCTCCAGGGGCCAATCACATTAATGAATGTTTTTGACATCTAATCTCTCATATGCTCAAGTTTAATCAGTTAATTAGTTAAGTCACCAGTACTGCCGGGCCTATGGCCCCTGTTCTATTTAAAGATATTAAATATTAAATCTATTTTAAGATATGAAATACATATATTTAAGATATTAACTTTGTGTCTTAGATATCAACTACCTTAAAGGATAGTTCAGGTAGATTCCAAGGTGGTCCTGATCACTGGCCAATAGCTATGGAGGGTGGGGTCAGAGTGACCCTTTGAAAGGTAATCCCTTCCCCAATACATAGTAAATACAGAGTCTGAGCAGGTTCTACAAGTATGTAGGACAAAACATTAGCTCCCTTTTCTCTTCAAATGTCTTTGTGGTGAGAGTGACATAATGGGTGAAACAAATTTAACAAGAATATCCCAAGCTTAAGGATATGGTAATAAAGCCAGTGGAGCTTGGTCCTCAAGTCTTGTAAAGAAAAAAAAGTGGGTGTTGTTTGGTGGACACTTCCACATGCAGAGTTACACAAAAATAGTAGTGGTAGATTTCAAAGATAATCCTTATCTTCAAGAATTTCAAAGTATGTAAGACAGTCGTTCTCAAAAAGTGGCTCTGAGATGAGCAGTACCAGTATGACATGGGAGCTTGTGAGAATGCAAATTCTAAGGCTCCATTCTAGATCTGCTCAGAATCTCTGGGGGCGAGGCCACTAAAGTTAGGAGATGTGAGAACTATGCTAATCTTTGGGGAACTGGAAAGATTTCAGTAAAATATAAAACAATATAAATACAGTTTCCATACACGCAAGTGACATTTACTTTTTTAGGGAGGGGGCAGTGGGGCATAGAGGTGTAGACCAAACTGATCTGTTTACATCTTAAATCCTAAGCATATTTGCAGACACACACCTTTGAAAAGTAGCTCAGTCTATTCTGTGTTTGCACTAATGATGGTCTACTTAACAAGGAGAGTAAATGATTGAAATGCCAATGACTTAATGCCCATGGGAGAAGAGACAAGTTTATAATGCTTTTGCAATAACCTAATCAGTACTGTTTACACAGGTGATCGATAAATACTTGTTGAATTTTACTGGATTGAGCACTAAAAGGTAAAAAGCTTTAATAGGAGGTACTAGGGAAAGGATTTTAGTTACTAAACATTATTATGGGAGCATTCAAAAGGAATTCGAATATGAACAGACTTAGGGAATATTGCTTTAAAATAAATTGAGGATTCTAATCTCAGTAATTTAGAAGGCACTCACAATACCCTATCATTTCTTTGCTTAATATGCACCCTCTTAATTCTCTTACTGCCATTTATGAAAGATATGATTATATACAGCAGGTGAGAATATTCGGTTATGACCAATACTTACTTTTTAAAAAGTAGTTATCAATGTGTCCTATCATAATTTGGTCAGTCTAAAACTGAAGGTTTCTAGTTTCTAGATGATTATAGAAGAACTTTACCATCCATCCTTGAGCCACCCCACAAACTGTGGCAACAGAATGAAGTAATATCTAATCATCCAAAGGCTTTTGATCACTGATCCAGTTTTCCTTAGCCAGAGGAATGGGAGAGATAAGAGGCCCCCTTAGAATACTATAATGACAGTAAGGAAGAAAGGAAAGAAAAAAAACTTTGAGAGACATGACTAAGGGAACTAACAGCTTCAGAGGCAACCCTTTGAGGAAGGCCTTGAGTTGGTCTTATGACAGTATAAGTCTTTACCTCACAGTTGGGAAGAAATGTGTGATGAGGCTGCTTTTTAGTTTGTTTCTCTAACTTATACACCTAATAATGCTGCTTTGAACTTTAAAGGGTTCTCGCACACACACCAAAAAAATAGCTATAATTTCTAAAAGTTACGCATCAATGTGCTGAAAGATGATTTTGTGGTCAAATATTTAATGAACACCTACGATGCACCAGGCACTGCATAATAAACTGGAGATGAAAAGAAAAAAAGAAAGCACAAATTGTTTCTGCCCTCATAGGGTTATCTTTCTGATGAGTACGTTTTTATATATTTTTTTCCTAACTGGCAGTTTCAAGTTACATGTCTTTAAAGCTAAATGTTAATGCACTAGGACCAGGTATCTGACAATAAACTAGTAACTAATAAACAGTTATTAAGAAGACAAGATGAGAAATATACCTGAGTAAAATAAATGAAGTAAACTGGGAAATGTGGTCTTAAAAATTTCTGAGCCTGAATGGAAAGATATATTACCCAGAGAATAAAGGCTAAACTCCTAAAAATGCCCCATATGATAAGGACCTGGCCTATCTTCCCAGTTCATTTTAATCTACCCTCCCCAACTCCTCATTCAGGAGATCTGGCCACAACAGTTTTCTCTCAGTTCCTTGATCAGGCTGTTTCTTTCTGCCTCAAAGCTTCTGTATATACAGGACCACCAGGGTCTTGCCCAGTGCTTGCTACATAACAGGTGCTCAAACACATGCAGAATGAATGAATGTATTTTACCTTAACTTTTAAAATATATCATGTTAAAAAAGAATCTTTTAAATTGATTAGTTTTACAATAGTCTTTTTCCTTCTGTAAAACATGGTAAATATTTTGAAAATACAAAGCATAGAAAATAATTATTCATAATCCTAATATCCATATATAACTAATGTTAATATATTGATATCATTTTTCCTTTTTTTGCAATTTTACATAGCTGATTTTATGCTTATGTTATCATGCCCATATAACTAACATTTCTTTGTAAGCTATTTTTTTTCAATTAAATAGTATTTATTTATTTATTTTTTAAAATGTATATTCAATTTGTGGCATAGCCATACAGGGAAGAAGTATTTCATTTCACATGACTTTAAAATCCAGTAATTTGACTATATGTACCTAGTGGTATATATTTTTGGGGGGGGTGAAGTAGGTTTTTTAAAATTTATTTTTAATTATAGTTGACTTATGATATTACATTACTTTTAGGTGTACAATATAATGATTCAACATTTAGATATCTTAGGAAGTGATCACCATAATAAGTCTAGGAATCATCTGTCACCATACAGAATTATGATATTATTAACTATATTCCCTATGCTGTACATTACATCCTTGTAACTTATTTTATAGCTACAATTTCAGACAAACAAGTGTTAAAATTTTAATGGATACATCATATTCTACTATTTGGATATAGCCTAAGTTCTTTAATGGTTATTTCCAGAACTTGCTATAAAACAATGCAGTGATTAATATCTTTGTATCATATATTAGCTTAATAAATTACTTTAAGCTGAAATATAGGCTATACTTATTATATATTAACTTTTAAAATCACCCAGAAAATTTAACTGATATATGACAGTAAAATACACTGCCATTTTAATTTCAGATCATATCTATACTTCCTAAAACACCAGGGTTAATCCATCTCTGGTTCTGAGAATAAGCTCTTTGTTTCTACCATTTTACTAGTCTAAGCTGTTATAGAGACTTCATCATTTAGCTTCACAGTTTGGATAGAACATTAAGAATGGGAAAAAGACCAGATGTTGCCAACAACTTAAATAATGTTGGCATTTACAAGTATTTTTTAAAGTTCCTGCATTTAAAATTTTTAAGTTCTAATATTAGTATTTATCCTTATTTTAGAAGCATAATGGAGTTCCTGAGAAATGAATGGCGTTCTTATGAAGCAGAATGTATTAATCCAAAATTCTATTGATCTGTTTCAAATTGTTTATGTTTTTTAAACAGTGGAGCCAACCAGATACAGTTTATTAAAATATGCTCATTAAAAACAATTTTGACAGGGTTTTTTTTTGCAAATACATTAAAAACTGTTACGGTGCCTTGAGGTTGTAAATATTGCCTTATGAAATTACAAGATATAAAACTGTTTAGTAAAAACTGTGAAATATCTTAATTCAACCTTCACATATAAAAATATATTTTTATTATTTATGGCCTATTTAATTTAAGATCATGAATAGCTGTTAATAAAATGTTTGCTCATGTAACTAGTGGTCTACTACCTCCTGCCTACAATTTAAGAACCTCTGCTAAAATCCAGACGTCAGTCATTAGAGAACATCAGCATTAACTTAACCAAAGGTCTAAGCAACTGAACATGGTATTCTAAAAGCTTTCCATCTCTGGAAAAATTAAACAAGCTATATTTCAGAAAATGGCAGTTGGGACAATTAAAAGAAGAAAAAAAGAATCCAAAGGTGAAAAGGAATAATACGTTCAGTATCACTCATACCACAAATTCTTCATCCACTTTATTTAACGTTAATTCCACATCATCTTCTGGAACAGTTTCTTCTTCTAATTCTTCCACTGGGTATGTTGGTCTAAAATAATAAAGCTTAACATGAGCTGAGAGTTGAAAGCAACATTTTAGCAGAACAAAGGTATGTACAATGTGAACGTTAAGGATCTCCTCTGCAACAGGTCTTGTCCTTTCCCACCCTTTCATAATCACTCTTAAATGTCTCGTGTTCCTCCTGAAACTTCCTATGTAAAGAAGCAAGAATGTTTACCTCCAAATTTAAAGAATAAATTTACACAAATAGGCTAAAACCACGCATATTGTTACCCAGTATACTTTCTTCACTTACTAATATACCACATTTAAGTACCTATAATACATCTCTCCCTCTCTGTCACCTGCATGTATTCCATTTAACAGCAGTACCAAAATATTCATTTAACTGGCAACCTATGGATGAACATTGAGGTTGTTTCCAGTTTTTTTACTAGACAACATCGCAAAGGTCATCACTGTATATTTATCATTGTGTATACTGTTAGGATAAAGTTGTACAAGTAGAATCGCTGGGTCAACAACTTTATTTTATTGTTTTGCTAGATATTGCCAAAACCAACTTCTACAATGTTGTACTTCCAACAATAGTGACTCCATTTCCATATGGTCACTAATATGGTAAACAAGCTTTAATCCTTGTCAATTATTTAAGTGAAAATATCTCATTCTTGTTTTAATTGTATTTCTTTAACAGTGAAGTGGTTGAATACCCTTTCATGTTTTAATTGATTATCTGTGTGTGTGTTTTTCAGGGAAAGGTCTATTTATGTCCTTTGACCTTTTGTATATTAAGAAAATTAATGCAAGGCCTAACCTGTGTTAAAAATATTTTCCTAGTTTATTATGTATAATCTTGGCTATTCAGGACTGTTATAATTCTTATTATATTGACTTTACAACATTTTTGTGCATGGATCCTAGCTTTAACATCACACAATATATCCCACACCCCTTTGGTCTTTTAGTACTACTATGGTTTCATTTTTCACATTTACATCTTTGATCAATCTGAAACTTATTTCTACAGAAGTAATAAGAAGCTTTATTCTTATTTCCAAAATCTAATCAGTGGCCCTAACACTAAGTATTGAACAATCATTTCTCCATCAAGATTAACCACATGTATTTCCCATATAAAAATACTCAGAAGTATTTGGGTTCATTTCCGGAAACTTATTTTAAAAATTCATACCTGAACCAGTTAACAAAATATAAAAATCAACATTTAATATTAAGAAAGGAAACTACCACAAACCAAATCAATCTTCTTAAAGAATAAATTTCCTAACTTTTATTAATTAGAATTAGATAATATCTCATAAACAATATTCTTCTAGGATTTATTTTGGCATATTTAGATATATAAAATAATCATCTATAAATATGTAACCTCTATGTAATTTACATATTACATAGCTGATATATTCTCTACTGCCTATTTTCAATATTTTCCCCCTTTTTCTTATAAATTTATCATAGTCCTTATAAATTATCCAAATCACAATACATGGCCATGAATAAGATATGCCCAGAAGCAAAGAAAGTACAAAATTGAATTACGGTTGAGAAACTAATAACTTCTGTTGCATTTAGAATACACTGGACAAAAGATTTAATAATTTCTTTAAAATGCTAAATGGAGCACTGGCCGGTGCGCTCAATGGTTACAGGGTTCAATTCCTGGTCAAAGGCATGTACCTGGGTTGTAGGTTCTATCCCTGGTCCCAAGCGGGGCACATCCCTGGTCCCAAGGGAGGCAACCAATCAATGCATCTCTCTTGCATGGTTGTTTTTCTCTCTCTCCCTCCCTCTAAGAAAAAAAAAAAAAAAAAAAAAAATCAGTGTTAAAAATATTCTCAGGTGAGGATTAACCAAAAAAAAAAAAAAAAAAAATGCTAACTGGAGTAGAGCAGCACAACTCATCATTTCTTGGACTCTAATAAAGAAATAACACGGCCCTGGCCGGGTGGCTCGGTTGACTGGAGCATTGTCCCATACACCCAAAGGTTGCTGGTATGACTCCTGGTCAGGGAACACACCTAGCTTAAAGGTTTGATCCCTGGTCAGGGCGCATATGGGAGGCAACCGGTTCACATCAATATTTCTCTTTCTTTCTCTCTCTCTCTCTCTCAGAGCTCTCTCTCTCTCTCTCTCTCTCTCTCTCCCTCCCTCCCTCCTCCTCCCTTGCTCTCTCTCTAAAAATCAATAAAAACATATCCTCTGGTGAAAATTTTAAAAAGTAACGTGGATCATGTAGTCATTCTTTATGTTGTACTAAGTGGTAATGTTTGGGTTGAACATTTGAAAAAGCCATTTTTTAGTTAAAAAATAAAAGAGTATCATTAATTTCATATGGTTCAACCACATGATAACCCAAGTTGAGTAAGTTCTTAAAACTACCTATCAATTAATTCTCTCAGGTAGATTATCTACCTGAGAGAATGTAACTGAATACACATTAAACTACTAACAGGAAACAACATATATACCTTTCTATAGGAGTTAATTCTAATCAAAATCACTGCTTGCTCATGTTTTACCTGAATAATGCCTTCCACAATCTCGACCTATCAATAATCTCAATCTTCAAAGGACCAAATTTATATTTTCTAATTATAACCCATATAAACTGACAGTTTCTGAATATTTTATTCCTTCATCCATTAATTGGGAATCTATAATACACCAAGTGCTATGCTAACAGCCATAGCGTACACATGAAGATTTCATAATGTCTAGCAATAAAGCCAGACCTGTGAACAAATGACTTTAATACCATGTGATAAATTCAATATTAGATATACAAAGCACTGTCAGGTCATAAAAAGAAGCAATGAACAATGTCTAAGAAGAGTATCAGTTGGTTTCTTCAGTATTATTCTTGCCTAGTCACTTTAAGCAAATGAAAAAAAAGCCCTTTACCTTTTCCAGGTGAAACCAATATATTTTAATGCTTCTTCAGCTAAACAGTCAAGAACATAACATGCATGCTCTCCATAACCTGACTTTAATTTTGAAGGAGGAAAATCTGCAGATCTCCCCTGAAATACAAAAGATAAACAGGATATTATTTGTTATTTATATTCCAATGTCAAAATATTTTAAGCAAAGTACTGCTGAATAAATTCATCACTTCTCTATTTTTCAAATATGATTTAAAATAACTGTAATTACATTGCTTCTTAAAAATCCATCTCTATAGTCACTGACGCATACAAAACTAAAGGAAAATGAAGACATTTTATTGTCAAAAGTATCAAGTTAAAAGGCAATAACACCTCACTACAGCAGAATAAATAACTGATATCGTTTGGATAAAAACCGATAAAACTACTAGCGTGGTATCTATCACCAAACAACCATATGAAGGACAGAGTGATTCACTTTGCCAAAAATTCTTACTGCCTACCCCCAGAACAAATCAGAAGTGAAAAGTACAACTATCATGGTTTGGTAAATCAAAGCTCTCTTTCAAAATGCAATGTTTCAGCTTCCTAGTTTTTGTTTTTTTAAATCATTTTTAAGGAGAACTAAGTATCCACAAATTTACCTCTAAGACATATCAAGATTAAGAAAAATATTAATACTTTGGGCTATAAAGGGTATATACACTGAGCATTTTTAGAAGTGGGATTGTTATAATATCCACTATTCTGAGGTTTTACCTGAAAATAAATCCAGATGTAACTTTATATATGTATGTATATATGTATGTGTGCATATATATGTGTGTATATATAGATAGGTATACAGTTATCCACAGAAAATTCATCTAAAAGGCTAGCATTTATGTTGTTGAATTATAAATATTAAAATTCATAACGTGAAAGCATGCAGAAAGAAGAGAGTTGTTTACACTTACAAATGATCGAAGCTCAGACAATATGTTAGATATTGTTGCATTAGGGTCATCATATTCCTGAGGCTGCTCAAAGGGGCGTCCTGCTTTGTTAATCAACCAAGCAGCAAGAGTACAAAACATGTAGAACTGTTCACCAGGGTTGGTTGGCAGTGCAAAATAGTGTCTGTTCAAAACAAGAGGGGAGGGTGGAATATGAAATATTGCAAAATCTATAGTAACTAAAAGAGCTAAGTCCAAAATTGCCAGAAGACATTTTTTTTAAATGGCTTTAAAAATCAAAAGACACTCTTTGAAGTCTCTAGTAATCCACAGCACTCACATTAAAGTTTTTAATCAACAGGATTAGGGCAATAACTACTGTACAAAAAATTTTAGATCAAAGACCTTACACCAGAAAATACAGGATGTGTTAAAAAACTGAGCATATAGAACTTTTGCAAAATAATTTATGTGTCAGGAATAATTAATAATAGAGTAGCTGCTGAAAATGATAATTCGAAACTAGGAGAATCTCAGAATTTAAAAAAAAAAAAGACCTTAGTGATTATTCATTATGCACTTTGACATTTTTTACAATGCCATTGGTATCTTTACTTACTGTTTCTAGTCTATCGGTTATGTTAAACAGTTGTTCTCATCTTGGCTGCATATCTGAATCACCTGAGAAACTCATCAAACTATTGCTACCCGACCAAACAGTTCTTCCCTCATGAATTAAATCAGAACTTCTGAGAGTGAAGCCCCAGTATGGGTATGCTTCAAAAGCTTCCTAGACAGATCTAAGGTATAGCCAGGATTAAAAACCACTGAGTATGACATCCCCATCTAACAAACATTTGTTGACTTTTGCTAAATCACCTAGCCTACTAAAAATAGTCCTACGGGGATCAGTATGATTTATAAGTAAACATGTTACGAATAAATTTGCTAGCAACAACATTCAATTAAGTTTAAATAAAGACCTTATTTTGCTTTTCTATGTGTAGCTATTGCTATTATTGTATTTATAGCTATTATAGCTATTTTTCATAAGAATCAGCAGTCCACCTCATGTTTCCCAATTTTTTTCCTGCAGTATAAGTATAAATGTCCTGGAAGATAACAGAAAGCTGGGAAGAAATAAAAGTCATAAAGTCCTTGCAGGTATATGTTTAGAACCCTTTTGAAGCCCTACTGGTAACACCTCATTTTTCCTTATTGACTGGTAACTCCAGGAAAGAGGAATGGGTACTGACACATTCTGTAGACCTATGACAGTGGTTCTCAAACTTTAGCATGCATCAGAATCACTTGGAAGACTTGTTAAAACACAGACTTCTAGGTGCCACCCTGAGAATTTCTCATACAGAAGACCCGGGACCAGGCTTGTGAGAGTGCATTTCCAATAAGTTCCCAGGTGATGCTGATGCTGGGGCCTGATGACCACACTTTGAGAACCATTAAACTAAGATATCTCCAGGCAAATCCATGATTCAAAGTATCCTACTGACTCCTGAGAAAATAGCACAGAGGTTATGTCAATCGAACCTTAAGGCAATTTTCTTTTAGTTTGAAAAAATATACTTGGGAAAATATGCATTTTTTTAACATAGAAAAAGTTGATTGCTGATATCATCCTGATCAATTCCATTCAGTAATAATTCCCCATCCTACAGTTTCTATCATGAACCAAGCAACACTACTTTTTTCCTCTAACTTTTCTCCTATTATTATAGACTGCCTTAGCAATATGAACAGTTTGCCTAGAGCCTACATATCTTATAACTCAAGCTATGGAAAGGGAACAGGGAATGAGATCAAAACTCTGGAGGGAAACTATTCGAGCCTCGCTACAGCCATTAAGAGAAAGTACTACGGATTCTTAACCTAAACTGTCTCTTACACGATGAAGTAAACAAATATAAGTATGTATTAATGTGAAGGAAAGTTATAAAATGTATCTATCCGTAAGCTTCACTGATTGGAGGAGAAACAGCTAGCTGTCCATTATCCTCAGCAACCAAGGGCCCTGGCTTCAGGGTACCATGAACTTCCACCCACCAGAAGGCAGAGCAACTTTAGGTTCTATGACAGAGAGACAATTCCAGTAGTTGCCATTTCATTTGTCTTTCCACTTCTCAGTTTCTGACAGTACCGTTATTGCAAAGGCAGAAGTCCTTTCAACCAGAGCAGTTAGGCAACAAGTTTACTAAGCCGCATATAAGGTGCGCGGCAAGGTCCCAGGTGCCCGCGGTTACCGGCTGCAGGGGCAGGTTCCTGCGGAGGAAAACAAACCCTATAGACAGATCTAAAACCATAACGACATCCATCTTTGGGAATACGATTATGGGTGATTTTAGTATCTTTCGACATTTTTTTTGTGTGTGTGTTTTTCTGAGTTCTCTAAATAGGTATTTTATTACTTTTATAATCAGGAAGAGAAAAAAAAAGTTTGTGATCTGTGGAGGTGCGTCTGTGCTTTAAACACCAGGCGAGTTGTCTCCCAATCCTTTCTGCTGTTCCAAAACTTTATTCTCGCTACTGAAATAACAAGTCAAAACTCCGCGAGCTCCACGGCGGCCCTCCGTCGCCAAGTTTGGGGTGAAGTGCCCTTTCCCGGGTAGGAAGATGGAGGCAAGTGCTTGCTAACCCGCGCTGAGCGCTCCCCAAAAGGCCGGAGGAAGGCATCTTCCCGGGCCGGCACCCAGGCGCCGGGGACGAGGGCACCCACCTGGACGGGGGCTTCAGGTTGTTCTTCCGGAGGAGCTCCTCCTCATAGCGGAGCAGCTTCAGCTTCTCCACCAGGTCCTCCATCACCACGAACATGTGGTAGGCCGCGCCCGGCCCGCGCTCCACGACCGCCTCCCCGGCCCCTTCGCCGTGGGACCGAGACACCGCGTCCTCCAAACCCGACGGCGCGACCACGGCTGCGGCGGCCGCCATCGCGGAACAGGCAGAAAGAGCCCAGCGTGGGCTCCGGCCCACAGGTTTTCCAGGCCCGCGCTGCAGCAGCCAGGACTGCCGCGACCGGTTACTAGGCGACCGCCAGGCACCCGGTCACCAGGGAAACTAGACTCCGCCTCCTTCCCGTCCGGATCGCTTCTAAATCTCCTCCAACCAGAGAGGGCTTTCTGGATGGCGTCCCCTAGGGCCCGCCCCTTCCCCTGCCTCCCGGGAGGAAGTGGCCGGGGCAGCCCCGCCCCTCGTGGGGGCGTGGCGTCAGCGCTCGGAGTCGGGCCCGCCTCCTCCCTGCGCTGCTTAAAAGCGGAGGAGGGTCAGCTAGAGGATCGGCTGCTGCTTCTCGCTGGCCTGAGGCTCGTTAGACCTGTTGGTGACCGCGGGCATCTGCGCGGGCATCTGAGCGGGCATCTGAGCCAGCTGCTAGCAGCTTAAAAGATTAAAGGAAAAGGAAGGCGTGCAGCATTGAAGTCTATGCTAGCCCACTAATTTCTTTTTTTTTTTCTTCTCAAAATGGAAAGTTTTCACAGTTGCAAACGATGGTTCATATTCTGAGGCTTCCCGTTGCCACAGCGACTTTCCGAAGGGTCTTTCTTTTTTCCCCTTAAATGTAGGCTCGCCTTAGGGAGTAATGTTTGATTTAAGTGCGCGATAGGCCCGGAGGGTTCGGTTCCCGCCCTCCCGCGGGGCTGGGGCCGGCGGAGCCGGGCGGGAGGCGGCGGGAAGGGGCGCGGGGGTGAGCAAGGCGGAGGCGCTGGGGGGGGGGGGAGGTTGCCCTGCCTCAGAAGCAAGGCTCCCAAACTCACCTTCTGCCCCCGTCTGTTCCAAGCCCGCTGCACGTAGTAGGACGCTCTGTGGTTCCTTGTTAAAATCAAAACAGGCGATAATCTTGAACGTGTTCCCCTGCGCTGTAGCTCTAGGTGCAGCGGTCGACTTACAAAAACACAAGAAAAGGGGGCAAAACTAACCACGACTTTGCAGTTCTCACAGAAGCCTTGTGTATCCAGAAGTTTTCCCAGCAGCTGCGTAAGAAATGAGGTGAGTGGTAGGTGTGTGGAGGTGTCCTGGGAGGAGAGCACCTGTTCGTGTGTGTCACGTAATTTTGGGGGGATCTCTGATCTCATATCTGCTCCCAGGGGGTATAGAAGAGTCACAGTTTTTGACATAATCGAAGTTTGGAATTTATCTGTGATATCTTTTGGTTTTCCTTAGAAAAATGGGCAGATGAGCGTTTTTCCTTTCAATGTCAGCCTAGGCCTCACTTGTTTCTGATATTAATAAAGGCATCAAAGCGAAAAATCTGAAAGGCAGACACCTTCTACTTACCAAAGAAAGGAAATACATAAAATAACTGATTTGGGTAGAAAACAACCCGAAAGGGAAAGCCATTGAGAATTATTTTTTTAAATAAATAGCATTGTTTGCGTCCTCCAAGTCTCTAACCAGCTGCTTTTAATAAAGGTGAGCAGGAGAATTGGATTGGACTCTCCCCATCGCCCACGTGGTCTTTTTCTTTGCCACCTTGGGACAGTGTTTATTCCGCATACATCCCCACCCTGCCTCCCACAGGTGTGGGTGAGGGACAGTGTGCTATGCCCGTATGACTTTCAGAGTACAAGACAGATAGGTGTATAGCTTTTTAGGACTGAAAAAAAATTAAAGCTCAAAACCATGCTTTGGGACGCTTGGTTAATCAACAAGCCACCGGTGGCTTCTAAAATGACTCTCAAAAAGGTGTCAGACTTGACAGGTTAATTGGTTACACACAGGGAGATAGACATTTGCGTAAGGCATACTGCCTACATAAGACATTCTGACATTTTCAGAAATTATATATAGCACTCAGAATGAAATAGTCAAACATTGTTTTTTGGCTGAGAGGAAACCCTCCAACAACATATCTACTTTGTCTGAGGATGGAAAACAACTTTCCCAGAACCTAGCCATTTCTTTCCCAGGTATAACAGTGATGCAGCCTGTCTTGAAAACAGTATGAAGAATTCTTTTCCCTCCTTCATTGCTGTAAAGAGTAAAAAATAGACTAAAATATAAAGTGTCCTCCAGTAGCTGTGGCACAGAAATAATGAAGGAAACAAAGGAAAAGCCAGCTATTCAGCACTGTTTTTCCCACAGAAAGAAGATGGGAAAGAACACCGAAACGTCAGTTCATTTTTATGAGGCCCCGGGGATTATTTTTGCTGAATCTTTGTTTATAAACCCACACTAGTTAACACTTCGGGAGGTCTTTTCCCTGATGGAAGTGGTTTGCTTCACACATGTAACAGTGCACCCTCAAAGTCTCTTCTGTCTGTCTCAGCCACTTGGAAGCATTGGGGTACATTTTGTTAGTATTTTGCAGGATGAGCTCACTCGCTGACAAAGGAGCTAGATAAGAGCTTGAAGATAATGCAGTGTTCAGGCATGTTCATACTTTTCAAGAATCTGAAGAGAGCTTTATCTCTTGTTCTGTGTGTTGACCACAATTATGGCCTGGTTTCTGACTTTGACTTTTATCTCTTGCAAACCATCTGTGAAATAATTGGAGTTAATTTTTAAGGCCTTTAAGGTCTCTCTGTGTTGGAGCTCATCTCTGAAAACTGAACAGCATCCCAATCAAAGGTGATTTAAGCTAAGTGGATTTCCTGAAAGTTGCTGAGCGAGGCTGGCAAGGAAAGGGAGTCAGGTTCAAAGACGGAGGAAGGCTTTCCAGTTGCATCTCCAAATGTAAGGACAAGTCCTCCGAGAAGACTGGGCAGGCTTAAAGAACAAAGCTGCCTTTTGCTATAAATGGCTTAGTACCATTCATTCGGTATGTTAAAAACTTAGAGAACCACTAATTGAATAGAACTTCCTTAACTTAATAAGAAATATATGCCAAAAATATAGAAAGGAAATGTCATATTTAAATGCGAAGCATAGAGGTAGTAGTGCCTTGTAAAGTCATAAACAAGGCAAAGGCATTCACTCATCAAAACCAAACTAGAGATGAGAGCCAGTACACTGAGACAAAAAATTAGGAGTAAGTATTGCAGAAGGAACTATTGTAGGTGGTAAGATGAAGTAAAAATCCAAGAGAATCTATAGATAAGCTCTTAGGATACCTCAGGTGATCACTTATTAAGTTATGCAATGTCGGTCACTGGGGTGTACACCTGAAACTAATGATGATGTATCTTAACTGTAATTGAAAATAATTATTTTAAAAAAAATAGACTAACAAAAAAGTGTGCCATATATGAGATCCAAATTAAAGAAAAGTTACTGGAAAAACAAAAACCTCAAAAACAAACCATATATGGCACCCAGGAATAAGTCTATCATCATTTTGGAGACATTGTTGAACTTTCCTGAAAGTCAGGGAAAAATCCAAATAGTAGGGATACAGTGTTCATGAATGAGAAAAATCAGTTATCTTTATCCAATCTTTAAACTCAGTGCAGTTTCAACTAAAATTCCAAGAGGGCTGATACTGAAATTCATAAGAGTAAATTTAAAGAAGCATGAGGAAGGAATCATGATATCAGATAGTAAGTTTCCTAAAATGACATCACAGGAATAAATAGAAAATATCCTGGAAACAGGAAAGTTTATATGAAAATTCAGTATGTGACAAAGTTGGTGTTACCAATTAGAGAAAGATAAACTATGCAATAAATGCTATTGAAGCTATGGGTTATTCATGTGGAAACAAAATTATATTTCTGAATGCCAGCATGTAAATTCCAGATGGATTAAAGACATAAATGTGAAATACTGGTAGGATGTTTAGATGGAAACAAAATAGAGTATCTTAAACCTCAATGTAAGGAAGGATTTCTTGAAGAAAATAAAGAACAAATTTTAAAGAAGAGAGAAATCATCGAAATGTAAGAACTTAGGTACAAAAGAGGACTCTATAGACAATGAAGAAAGAAGTGACTTGTGACCCCTATGATGTCAATGGATTAGTTTCCAGGATACACAAAGGTAGTGGGTCAATGCAAGGCCTCTGTGCCATGTTGGAGAATTTTAGATGTGTTTTTTTTCTAGGTGAGCATTGGTTGGCCTTGGCACTATTGACATTTTAGGCTAGATAATTTTTTGTTCTTAGGGCCTGATCTGTGCACTGTAGGATGTTTAGCAGTATTCCTGGCCTTTACCCACTAGATGCCAGTAGCACCCATTCATAGTTGTAACAACCCACAATATCTGCAGACATTGCCAGCTTGCCCCTGGGAGACATTATCACCGCTGGTCGGTGATTGAGAATCACTGCTATAGATGCTTGATTTGAAATGCAAATGCCTTTATAAGGACCAGGGCTGTAAAGGTAAGTGAGTGACAGAGATTTGGGTGGAGGTGTGGGGAGTGACTGTGGTGAACTAGAAAATTAATGTACCATCTCAAGGATGGGACATTTTTGCCATGTAAGAATTCAGCGAATGTTGTCATATGTTATGGTTTTGCAAGGATCTGAACCTAGATTTGTATGTCAATGTAAAATCCTAATGTTTCTACACAGAAAATATTATTTCAGGGGCTACTTTAGTTGTTAAAGATATTTGATGTATTAATTAATACACTGCAATTCAAAATTGAGAAGCCTTGTTCTTAACTTTTCTTTTTATATTAAAATTTTATTCAATTTGTACATGTAAGTTTGTTACAATCAAGTTTAAGGGGATGGGGGTATTTACAAATTAAATTCCTATAGAAGTTTCAAACTGTTTGTAAACTTACTATATTTGTTTTCATATTGTTGGCAGGCCATTTCAGATACTGTTAAATCTCCTGAATCTAAAAGGTAAAATAAATAAATAAATAAAAGGTGGAAGGAGAGAGAAATAAGTTCTATTAAGTAGTCAAAGACTGTTTGTAAATATACATATCAATGCAAAACCAAATCTGTCTAAGTCTGTTATTCAATTACACATTATAAATTGGAACCACAAGTCAGTCTGCTTCTCTAATAGGCCAAATTTTCAAACATTAGATACTTAAGTATTAAATATGCACAAATTATTTTTTAATATAATTATCACTACTGTGGGCTTTACTTTATCATTACTGTACTTAGTGTTGCAGTTTTCCAGGATTAAAATATAGTCACCCAACCATCATCCCAACCTGAACCTGTGAAGCTTGCCATCCAAAGTATCAAGAGATTCTTGCTGGAACTACCAATGGGACACACTAAGCACTGACTTGCTATAATAAACCCCCTAACTTAGAAAGGGAAGTGGTTTTATAACCCATTCTCCTGGGTTTACTTCATTTTTCAGTTCTTCTCTACTAATGGAAGTCTTCTAACTCCACTAAGATTATAGTTAACTGCTTCAGCTAACTGGCTCTCAGGGCAGATAAATGCCATGTAATTATACTTTACATATTTCAAGGCTTTGCTTTACTTCATGACCTCATTTTGGGGGGTAGAGGAGAGAAGCAAAGTGCCTATGTGAACTGAGTTCAGTGTACTGATCTGGGATGGTTATTGAAGGGTTTCAAGTAGGGGGTGTGTGTGTTGGGGAGGGGGGTGGAAGATTATTAAATTTGCATCTTAGCATGTTCTGGCAGTATTGTAGAGAAAGGACTGTAGTAAGGTGAAAGTTGATTCAGAAGGCAATTTGAATAGTCAGGTGAGATATGGTCCTTAACTGGGATGGTGGCAATTGGAATAGTGAAAAAAATGATAGTTATTAGGAAGAAAATTCAACAGAACTTAGTAATGGGCACCATGAGATGTTCTCTGGGGCATTGATAGCACCACAAAGAAAGCTGGCCTTTATACCCTGCCCCACCTGGTCATTGGCTATGACCTGTCTCAGGCATCTCTGGGTGAGGTAGCTTCTGTTGGCCAAGGGTAATTTTTTGGAGATGGATACAGCTCTGAACACTGAGCAGCCAGTACTCATAGCTACTGGGGAGCTGGTACCTCAGCCTGGTAAAAAGGGATCTGGGTAGGCACTGGCAGCTTTTACTACAATAGTTGACATTAAACTGCAACACTTCTGATTTTCTTTATGGAGGATGTGTACTGAAGTAATGAAGATGGTCTTAAACTAAGTTGTTTTTTTTAAAAAAAAAAAAGTGAGGATGGTAAAGGTATAAACCATTGATCAGTTACAGTACAAAGTGTCATGAGGAAATAGATAAGTAACTGCAAATATTGAAACATTCATTCTAGTTTCTTGATAAGAGTTCTATTTCATCATATATGTTAGTAACACTTTGATTAGATACATATTTGGTGCTAACAAGAAGAATTGATCTTGTTAGAATTTTGAAGATTAAATAGAAATAGGTTTATTCTTTAAGGGCTAGATTAAGAAAATTTAATTTATTTTTCAATCTGGAATGGCATCTTTCCTCCAAGGAAAAATTAAAATTCAAGATGGAAAGTCAACAATAAATGTTATAAGAAAAAGATTTCTTAATGGGGCTAGAGCCTAATAAAAGTAAATTCTGCTATATGCTACGCTTTCATGATATAGCTCTGCATTCCAGTGCACAGTGCACCAGGCTTGCTAACAGCCTGTTTCCTAAGTGGTTATTGGCACCTTGTCTTGAGGCTTTGGAACCTGTTGCCCAAACTATTATGTGGTAACAAAACATTAAATCCAAAAGCCTTCTTTTTATTCCTAGCTATTTAGTGGAGATGATTTCATACTCCATACGTACGTATGTTCCTTCATGAATAGGACAAGGAACCCATTCTGCCTTTGCTTGCATCTAGTGAGATTTCGACAATAAGAGAACTTTTTTTAATCTTTCTCAAAGTGTGACTGTGAAAGCCCAGACTAATAGACCCAGAGATCAGTGTTTTGCTTTTAACAACCACAGAGAGATTTTCTAGATTTTTTTGCACAGCAAATATTTGAGTCCGTATAATGTGTTAGGCACTTTACTTGGGCCTGGTGATACAAAGACTTGTGAGCCTGGAATCTATGCTCAAATATCTGACTCGAATGCGGGGTACACATGTGAACCGGCAAGTTCAACCTGGGGTACAGAGCAGGAGAGTGCGTATTGGAAGAAGGCTCTCCAGACTTCTTTTATCCTACCCCTCCATAAGGCAGAGCTGGTTGGGCCTCTTCTCTGTCCCCATAATCTATGATACTTCCCCTTTCTTGAGTCCCATTTTCCTCCTGGGCTCTGAAGGGGTGGGAAGAATTAGGGGAAATTAGTAGAGGAGCCAGTATTATTAAGGCAGATCTCTTGACTGGAGAGCCAAGCTTCAGAGCCAAGATGATGGCTCCTCCCTTTTGTATCTAATGTGAGGGTTGATTCCCTTTAGCTTTTTTTTTTGTGCCCAGACGCATAAGTTAACTCTCTTTGCCTAGGAACTTTAGCAAGGGGTCTGCGTATATAATCAGATGTTTCCAGAATCTGAAGAAGAATATGCATCTGTGGCCCATCTGCTAAGAATTCAAATTAGAATGTGTTTAAGTTCATTACAAAGAACTCACCCGAAAATAGCCCTAAATCAAGAGCATAAACTAAAATCCCTTTTTATTACTTTCTAACAACTTATCATTTTCAGTAAGTCTTTGTGCTTGATCTACGTGCCCAGTATATTTTTTTTTATTTTTTATTGCAGCTTTAGAGTTCAGAGGATTACTCATAAACTGTGTAAAACTTTTCTTCCTTCCTCCAGCACCCCAAGGCAGAGTGTGGATTTCCACAGCAACTTTCTGAGGATCCTCACTGTTCCCCTAGAGACTAGGACTTCACGTTTTCCTTTCACCCTGTAGTGCTGCGAAAAAAATGACTGTCAACCAGCCCATTCTTTCCCTATTAATGTGAAATGTTTATAGTCATTTGGTCCATTTCCAGACTTCAGACTTTGAACAGACTTCTGTTTGCCTATTCTCATGCCTATTAAACTGTTTTTGTTTGCATAGCTTAAAATAAGATTTACTCTCAGGTAGAACAAGCCACCTCTCTAATTCTCTCAGTCTTCTTGATTAGCACACATTTGTTCCTCCAGATGAACTCTAAATTTATTTAATGTTAAAATTTGTACTCTTAGAATACGTTGTAATATTGAGTTTACCTTCCAGGGGTATGGCATATATTCTACTTGAATCTCTTACTGGGTTAAAAAGATCTTTGAAAAACTGTTCTATTTTCAATTTTCAACCTGACAGTCAATTTTAAAACAGAAATTCTGGCTATTTTTCTTATGCTAGTAAGTTAGCACTGTTGAGTATGAAAACTCCATATTTTACTTTCTGAAGGCAAGGACAAATTGTTACACTGCAAAAGATTTGAATCTCCTGGGCTTCGTGGAGGAAGAATAATACTCCTGAAATGGTAGGCGGGAGCTTTTGTAAGTAAAATTAGAACTGCCCCAGAAGATCTTGCTCTTTCAAAGGAAACATCAAGTCCTTTTATGAAATGAAAAGAAAATGGCCTTTATTCTCGCCTGAAATACAATGACAGCTTCCTTACAGTTTTCCCTGCAGATCTGGTCCTCTTTTATACTTTTGTCTGCGTTGTTCCCAGAGTAATCTTTCTAAAATGCAAATATGGACACAGCATTGGCCTATCTGACATTCATACAAGGATCCCCCATTTGGGAAAACATCCAAGTTTTTTATCCTGCTATACAAGCCTCCAGGGACAGATCCAGGCTTTGGGGGACCTGAAGCTTAGGCAGTTGGGGGTGGGGGTCCTTTTTAATAAGAAATGTAAAATTTTGAATTCAAAAGCAGCTACAGAGCTTTTGAAAGGACATTACAAGCAAGGCTCCCTGGAGCATAAATTTCACTAATTTCCTGGTATATCTGCCTCTACTAAGGGAATTACTTTATCACAGATGAGATGAGGTTCCCGGGTCAGTAAATAATAACCAAGATAAAGTATCCACCCCACTGAAATTGAAGAAAACTTTTCCTCTACCCTTCTATATTTTCTGGCTGGGGCCCAGCAAATTAAACTGATAAAAGACAGGTTAACAAGAGAAAACAGTTTATTAACAGATGCAGTGAGATTATACGTAGGGGATACTCAGTGATGTGTGGTAACTCAAAGGGGTGCTTAGAACTTGGGCTTATACAGCATAGTATCTTAATCAAGAACAATAAATTTGTAGAGAAGTGACAAGACAAAGAAAAAGGGTTTTAGGCTTCCAAGGTAAATATATAGAGGAAACTTAATGGAAAATAAGGATTGTTTTGGTAAAGCATGTTATGTAGGTTCCTCTCTGTGCTGTCTCTGAGCTGGTAAGCGTCTGGTGTTAACAGCCTTAGGTTTGATTTTAAACAAATGTGGGGGAAGGCACATATATCTGCTATTTCTTAGTTGTCTTCACCTCAAAGTGATTCTTATGCCAAAGTGGCATTTTGGGTGTGAAATATTCTGATCTCTCTTAGCATGGAGATCTCTGATTAGAAGACCAGGTGGCTACCCATGACCAGGATGGTTGTTCCTAACATGAGATAGTAATGTCGAGCCCTTTTTATAGTCACCACAAAGAGGAGAATATTAAGTCCATAGTTTTCAGACTAGGTTGGTTTTAAATAGGTTCAAGTTTGACTCTTACTAAGTAAATAAGATTAGTTAAATTACTTCACTGTGATTTGAGATTGCAACTCTGCCCAGTAGGAACTAACTTCCTTCACCAGTGTTGGTTGAAATACTTATTTAACAGTCTTCCTCTCTGGCTGAGTCACAGTTCTTAGTGATATTTTAATAATGGCTGATTGAATTCTGTATTTCTCATACCTTTGTCTGGCTTTGAGGTCAACACCACCAAAGTCGTGCAGATGACACCTTTGATTCACTCTTCCTCACACTGGGCAGTGGTTCTGGATTCTACTCAGTTGAAGTTGGAAAGGGTAGAATGGTGAGAACTGTGACATAAACTTTCTCATTTTTTCTTACCCTATATGACCATCTTCTCCTCAGTCTGTAAATTCTGTTCCTCCCTTTTGTTTCCTCTAGAGCCTCTTTTTAAAGATGGTAATATTTCCTTGTTCTTTAGGTGACTTTTCTCTAAAGCACTTGTGTTAGTCCAAGTGTTCCAAGAATCAGAGGTCAAAATGGGATTAGACATGCAAGAATTTTACTAGGCTATATGCCTGGGATGGAAAATGGGAAGGGAGCTTGCAAAAGCTGGGTGCAAGACCCTGAGTGAAGAACAAAGGGATGGAAGAGCTCACGCTACACTGCCATGCAGTCTAAGGCCCCCCTCAAAGCCTACTGTGTCAGCCTGTGTATGCCTGGGGATGAATATGCCCAGGTCTGTAATATGTTGCCTCTAGAAGCCAAAGAGGCTTTCTGAATGCTTTGCTTCCTTCTTTGTGTAAGGGATGCAAGATACAGTAATGTCTTTGACTTTGGAGCATTTCCCAGCATACCCCTGATCACGGGGTTCTCAAAACTTCACTGAAGTGACTGGCATCTAAATCGTGGCTCTGTCAGAGTGCATGCATCTTACCAAGGCATCCAGCATGCTAACCACCTCTTCTGCTCAATCGCCATTTTATCATGGATGTGATGGATAGGTGGGATGTTCTGTGGGATGTCCTGAAGGCGTAGCTCTCTTTGGGCTATAGCAGAGGGCAGAAGAGTTAACATAGCCCTGAGGGGAATTTTTAAATGGATATAGTTGTCCAGCCATGTGAATGCAAAATTTTTCTGATTCTCTTTCTTGACTGGGATTGAATAGAATGTTTACTAGATTAATGCTCTATATTGTATACCTGATGCTATAGTAATTTTCTCTATCAACCTTACTAGCCTGGTATAGTAGCTACAATTAGGATACATGTTGGCTAACATTGTGATAGTCTACAGTAATTCTCCAGGATGCTCCTAGCTTTCGAAGAAGCTGGAGTGTCAAATTAAACTGAGATATGATAGGAGCCACCGTTGCTGCATCCTTCACATATTTAATGCTGGTACTTGTCTTTGCCACACCCCTCCATGGGATATGATAATGTTCCTGATTTACTGTCTTGGTGGAGGCAGTTTCAGAGGTTTTCATTTGACTGTTCCCACTATGATAGCTCTTACCCCAGAGGCCAGGGACATAATTTGGGGATTGCTCCAAATGCCAAGCGTACCAGTTCAAATCACGCATACAGACACAGTATTGTCATGGAACATATTGCCATGGTGTGGCAGAGTCCTTCCCCCCAGGGCCCAAACCCCTTCTTTAGTTAATGGGTTACAGATGTGAAATTTGTTTTGGTTTGGGAACTGAGCAAGTGATGAGACAACTATTCTCAGCACCCTGCTCCTTTACTCTTGTCCTTCTTTAGCTGTGACATTAAGCAGCACCACCCTCCTTAGCTGCCCCTAGAGACACCATGCTCTGCCAACCATCTCTGCAACTCCCTGCGGGTCAAGCAACCTTGGCTGCTCTCTGGCCGTGCCAGTCATTGTGGTAATTACAGCCTCCTGGCTCCTGACAGACAAGTGCTGCCATCTGGCCTCTATTACTCCAATACCCCATCATCTCCAAGGATATTAACCACTCGAGCTATGAGACTGCTTCCAGTACCAACATCCTTGGCCTGTTGGGGAGAGCCACCACAGGATTTCTTAGTAGTGCTGGTGCCCCTCACCAGTGCATCCCAAAGGCCTTGGTGTGCTCTCTGGGAACCTCTGGTGGGGCTTCTGGCCATATGTTATACATACCACATGCCCACTTTCCTTAGCTACTTAATTCCTTCATGTGCCTTCTGCTAAGGCAACTTGGACATTTCTACTTTGTTGAAAGTTAGGCTTCCTATCCTCTAGGGCCTTTGCTAAGGTGTTAAATCCTGGGGCTTGATGAAGTGTCCCCAACTCAACGAATTCTGGATTATTCAGTTGTATAGTTGTACATTCTGTTCCCATTACTGAAGCACTTTCAAAATCCACTTTCAGGAGTTATTTTTTGACTCCTGCTGGTGTATGCCAGCTCATTTGTATAATTCCTTAGGTGTACATTCCCTTTCCTTCCTTATCAGGCCCAGCACATCTTCAGCTGGGCTAAGCTGGGATGTAACAGCATTCAGTGCCTGGCAGCCAGGGGAGGTGGTAGGGGTAGCCTGTCTGGGTGTCATGCGTTGCCTTGTCAGGGTGAAGGGTCTGCGGTGCTGGCAGGTGTGCTTGTGCTTGCGGGGAGGGGTGTGTGCTACTTCTGCATTCCCGGAGGGTCTGGAAGGTTTCAGAGTCCACATCCTCGGGACATTCTGTGAGATGTCCCTGTCCTGTTTCAAGATTCCAGGTTTACCCCACCAGGACCCTGACCTTCACACAACTGACCTTCCTTGGCTGAGAATTAAAATGTCTCTGGAGCTCCAGGACTTTAATAATCAAGTCTTCAGCCTACTGCTCAACTGTGTCTGGCCTCCCAGCAAGAGTCGGGCCTCTTTATAAGCTCCTACCTGGGCTCTGGCTCTGGTATTGAGCTCCTCACGGCTCGTTTACCGTCCTCAGCTCCTATCATCCCTCTGCGGGATGTCAATACAACTTGGCACTAACCAGCCAACGTGCCTCTCTTTGCAAGCATTGCTCCCATCATATTTTCAAATGCCAGTATCATCCCCACATGTCATAGTACCCGCCTCCACTGGAAAGTTTTCCAGAGAGCACGCCATTCACCAGGGCCCTCAGGAACACAGGTGAGAGGCCCCTGAAGTCTAGCAGTTTGGTCACTACCTTTTGCCAGAGACTGTGTGTGCTCCACCTGCTAAGCAGGAGAAAGTCCTTTGCCTGCCTGCTAGTGAGTGAGCCAGTACCAGCCCCCCCCCCCCCGGTTTTGCTGCCTGGTTTTTGGACCACTCCTGGTACCACTGGCATGTGTTTGAGTCCTCTGAGGAGAAGAAACCAAGGCTGGGTTACACATAAAAGGGTTTTATTAGAGAAAACACCTGTATGAGAGAAAAAAAATGAGGGAGATGGAAACAACTAGAAGAGAAGGCACATGGGCAAGTCTGACCCGAGTGAGGAAGTAGGAGGAAGCTCGGAAGCATGTGGCCACAATTTGAGGAAGGCTCAGCAAGGCCACCCAAGAGGTCCACAAGCCGAGACTGCCTGCCTGAGGAGCCCCCCGTCTCCCGGTGAGCAGCCCTTCCAAGGAGTTGCCTCCGCACGAACCAGGAGTGAGTGGGCTTTCAGAGGGCAGCAGCCGGGGCCTTTGGTCAATTCGTCTCACGCCCATGGCCCCGGGGCCTAATCGGTGTTATTTATGCATAGCACCGCACACCAAAACTTAGCAGCTTCACGCCATTCTAGTGCGTTTGTCCTGTTAAGGAAAAACCAAATTGGCGACCACAATTTAAATATACCCCTAGACCGAACACTCACGGTCACACAACCAAAATTAACCTGACCTGATTTCCCTAAAATACTGATTCTGACATTAAACAAAACTTAAGCTTTCTTCAAGTCGCAGCGGCCTTACAGCTTCCTAGCCAATCAGCTGCAGTAAGTAAGCTTACACAGTGTCACGACCCTAAAAGGAATGTAATTTCCCAGTAACCAATCACAATAGAAAACTGGACTTTCTCTTCCATGATTTGTAAACTGATCTGTAACTGCTGAGACCCGAGTTTCATACCAATTTTGGTTTGAGTCACCCTGTTTGCCAGCAGTTTGGTTTTTCTCAGTAAAATATTCATATCAAGTAAAGCTCTCTGAACTTTCTTTGGACAGTAGTAGATTCTATGGTTCAGGAACTCAGAACATATCAAGCATGGCTTGTCTTTGCTCTGAATGTTTAGGGTCTCAGCTAGGAAGTCTTGAAGGCTGGGGTGACTCCATGGTTCGGGGCTGGGTTCCTCGGAAGGGTCACTCTCTCATAACAGGCGCCTGGGCCGGGACGGCGTGAGGATTGGGGCTGGCTGAGTGCCTACACGTGGCCTCCCGGGTGGCCTGGCTTCCCCGCAACATGACTCTCTCAGGGTAGTCAGACTTCTTACAGGGCGGCTCGGGGCTGGCCCCAAGTGTAAGTGTTCAAGTAAACAAGGAACCCCGTTTGTGATCCAGCCGCTGTTGTACTTTATTGGTCAAAGCAATCGCTAGCCACCCAGTCTCATGGGGAGGGGACACCTCCCCACCTTTTGATGGGAGGAGTAACATAAATTTTTGGACTTTTTTTTTTTAAACCACCACAACTGGTGAGTTGGTTTCTGTAAAGAAGGCCGTAGACAACCTACAGCTTAATTTGTCGCCGTTGCTGGCTTCCTGGATTCATATTCGTCATAACCCTCTTCCACTTGTGCTATAATTGCCTGTTCACTTCTGTTTCAGTCTCCCTGTTCCCTGCACCTGGCACACAAGTGCTTCACAGGCGTTCAGTTAACTGTTCCTTCCTGAAACCTCCTTCCAGAGCAAAACTAACATATCATAGTTATAATGTAGGGCAATAAAGTTACAAGTTCGTGTGGCTCAAGTTGTACTCCAAGAGTTAAGTTTTACCCCTCCTCTGAATTAAATTCAGGTTGATGAACACCAGGAATTATCCAAATAACAAACTAGAGAGAGCTATTTCAGGGTTCTTCCAACTACAGTCTGAGGTGTAATTCCAAAATAATAAAATCTAACTTGCCTCCTGAAATGGCCTCTCTAAACTGGGAATTAGGGAGCTGACTTCTTATCCAAAGGCAATTAAATGGCCTTAGTAAGTAATTAATGACTTCTTAAGGACGTCCTCGGTCTACTCAAAGGAATGAGTTTACCTCTGTAAGGAAACTATAAGAGAATTAGGAAGAACGACAGCACTTTATCCTGAAGGACATTCAGGACAATCCTTTAAACTTTCCCTACTCATATCTCCCTTCAAAAATACTACCAAAAAGTAAATGAAAATGTCAGATAATAAAATGGATTAAAGTATTTCAGCTCTATCTGCACAGTGGTTAAATGCAAAATTACCAGAAGCAAGAGGGAAATGAAAGAGACCAAGCCAAAATACAGCTATGGCCCTGTGTCAGATGACCCTTGAGCTTGTTTAATCTCGGTGTGATTTATACCTGAAGAGTTAGCTAATTTGTGGTATTGTTTGTAGGACTCGGAGATGTCAGAGTGAAGGCAGTTTTTCCAAACTAAAATGAGTAGGTAATATAAGAAAATCCACCATTTAAAATAAATTGGCTCAGGGGCCAGCTAAAACTCAGTATAAAGCTATATTACGAATGAAATCCTTATTGGAAACTTGGGTTTGACCTATCAGTAAACATAAAATTCTTATTCCATTATTGTGCAGCAGTAGCTACCATTTATTTATAACTTTCCTTTTGCCTATGACAATCAGCATAGCTTGGTAACTTGAGAAATTTACAGAATTTTAAGAGAACAGAGATCTGTTAAAGTTAGAAAAACAGCTTTCCTGACAATCCACACTTTTCATTACTGATTTAATAAAGCAATAGGTTTACTTTGAATTGTATAGAATCTAATTGTTGAAGATTGGTAGGATTATACCTTTATCTTTCCTGTATTCCTTTCGGTTTTTGCAGAGCAGGTGGACTGCTTTCCCCCTGCTCTCCCAGGGTGGCTTCTGGCAGGCCTGACCCGAGAGACAGTGTATACGTGGAGGTGGGAGATAGGTCGTTAACTTTGTTTCAGCATAAACTCTACTGAGTTAGAAGCTGAAAATAGCAGTGAAACGTACCATGAATCCAGAAAGATCTGATTGGGTAGCTCTATCCTGATGAGAGACCAATTCTAAGGGTTACAGAGAAAGGGGAAGTGAGGCACCTATGTCTGACCTCAAGGCTACAAAACTAAAGAGGAGATTCTTTTTTTTTTTTTTAAATTGTCACCCAAGGATATGTTTTAATTGATTTTTAGAGAGAGAGAAACAATGATATGAGAGAGAAACAGTGTTGCCTACCCTAGGTGCCCCAACCGGGAATCGAACCTGCAACCTTTTGGTGTATGGGACAGCGCTCCAACTGACTGAGCCACCCGGCCGGGGCAAGAGAAAAGATTCTTTTAGTTTGAGGAATTAATTGAATTTACAGTAGTCTTAATGTAATCATTCATTATACATCAATAATATATGTAATTTGTGGTACCTGTATGTCACTGGTAGCTTCTGGCTATAAAGTCAAGGTAATTAACTGAGGATCCTTTTAGATACCAAAACTAACATTTGATGGGGGGTCTTCTGAAATGTGTTGTCCACGGTCCTCCTATATTAAAAACTAGTTCACCGAACAGCAATTCTGCTGCTGCTACGAAGACGCCCATCCCCCACCAGCAAGGACGTGCCGACTCTGCAATCTGATGAAGCCTGTACATCTGCATGTTTAAAATCTCCACAGCCGAACCCAAAATGCAACTAGTAGTTACATCGTCCTCTCAGGAAAGTGCCCGCGTCCGTCTTCAATCCGGTTTCGGTGGATAAAAATTCAGAACTGCCTTCTTTCTTTCTCACAAAATGCTGCTTGTCAGATTCGCCACTCTCCCCGGGGACCCCGCAAAGTGAGTTTCCCTCCCTTAGCGATCACTTCACTCTATCCATCTTGGGCTTCGACTTCCTATTAATACTGTCCCACTGCTAAAGTGAAGATTTTCTCCTTTATAAAGAAGAAATAAAAGCAAAATTTAAGCAGTTCTGCCTCCTTTCACGGAATGATTTCTTTTAAAAACCACATTCTTCATCGGTGGAGCCTAGCCCGTCTTTATTACTTTCTCCTTTTGCCAATCTAATTTCGACTTCCTGCTGCAAGCCCTCTACTGTTTTAGGTTATAGGCCTGTCCCCCGAAACTAGAATCTAAGTAGTTAAATTTATGTACGTTTCCCTTTTTCTTTCCTCTGTTACCTCCCAGATGATTCAGAGTTTCGTTCAAACCTCCCGTCTGAGCTGCCTTTCACAGTAATGGATTGTCTGGTATTTGAATGCTCTGAATGCTTTGAAATAAACCTTCCTAATACCTGGGATATCCTTCACAATGTACGCGATGCTCTTTTCTTTGGTTGAAATAGATTCTGAGGTGTTTTCACTTTCTCCCAAGGTTTCTATTACTTCTACTTCAAAAGGCATTAATTTATGTTGGTCAGAGTGAAATTAATTCAAGGGAAACAAATACTTTCTTCCAGAAAAGTAGCTGCTTAAAAACGCTGCTTCATCCTTTCAGGAGTATTTGTCATGCAAATCAAGAATTTTTCTCAATACTCCCTCTGTAGGAAGCATGCCCATACCAAGAGTGAACTCAAAGTTTTATGTAAATAGGATTTTTCTGTTAGTTTCTACAATAGGAAAAAAATGGAATCAACTAACAAGTCTGTTATTAATACAGTTAGTATTCCATTGTATATCGGGCTCTAATTGAGGCAACATTAAAAAAAAAAAAAAGATGTTTTAAGATATTTAATGACATGGGAAGATATTTAATGATGTTTGAAAAATTATATACAAAGAGCATAGTATCAGTATTCCAAAAATATATGCATATAAAAAATAGGATTAATTATCATATTAACAAAAGCTATTTTGTAATGATTGCATTACCTGTTTCTTTTTTAGTTTTCTGAAGTCTCTATAATCATATACTACTTTTAAAATAAGGAAAAGTTGTGATTAGACCCCTTTTATCATACGTGTGCTCCTGATAATGGATGGCTTGCTTGGTTGGGCTTCTCTGTCACTTTCACATGTTGTTTTAGTCTCTTTGATAATCACTTATCAAGTACAATATGGGAAGAGAGGAAACAGTTGCTTGCTAAATAAAGTTCTGATTCTTTCCCCTTCAGAAAGAGTCCTTACTATGTGCTAGGCACTGTGCCAAGGGTATGAAATACACAGTGTTTTATGCATCTAATGTAGGCACTACCTCCTTAAGCCTTAAAAGAAATCTTGTATTTTATACATGAGGACATGGAAGTTGAGACTGTCCAGGGTCATACAACTGGTAGGTGAGCGAGCTATATTTGACTGAAGCTCATAATCTTTCTTTCCCATTACAAAATGAACATTACCATGCTTTTCCCACAGCTCTTGGGTAATATACCAGCCCCTAAGAGGATTATTTGTATATACAATAAAACTTCTCCATTACCCAGTCCTTCAATTAGATTTTTTTTATTAAATTAAACTTTGTATTTTGAGGTAATTGTGGATTCACAAGCAGTTGTAAGAAATGACGCAGAGATCCTATGTACCCTTTACTTAGTATACTCCAATGGTAACATTTTGCAAAAGTATAGTACAATATGGTCTTCAGGAGACTGACATCGATACAGTCGAGATACATTAGCCCAAGGATCCCTCTTGTTGACCTTTTGGAGCCACATCCACCTCGCTCCCTACCCACGTAATCCCTGACAACTACTAAACCATTCTGTTTATATAACTTGTCATTTCAAGAATGTTACGTAAAAAGGATTGGCTTTTTGAACTCAGCATAATTCTCTGGAGGGTCATTCAGGTTGTTGTATAAATGAGTAGTTAGTTCCCTGTTCCTGCCAAGCAGTACTCTATGGTATAGATATACCACAGTTTAACTATTCACCCACCGAAGAGAATCTGGGTTTCCTATTTTTTGCTATTACAAATAAAGCAGCTATGAACATTACGCCTCTGGTTTTTGGTTAAACGTAAGTTTTCATTCTCTGGGATAAATGTTCAGGGATGTAATTGCTGACTCATATGGTAGGTGCTGCCAAACTGTCATCTGAACTGGTTCTACCATTTAGTGTTCCCATCAGCAGTGTATGAGTGATTCATATCCTCACCAGTGTTTAGTATTGTCATTTTTTTTATATTTTAGTTGTCACTATTTTTTTTAATTTTTATATATTTTATTTTAAATTCTTTGTTTTTTCTGATACATGTGTAGTGATGATCTCATTCTAGTTTTAATTTGCATATCCCTCATGTTTAATGATGTTGAACATCTCTTCATGTGCTTACTTGCTGTCTATATATCCTTTTAGATGCAATATCTCTTCATGTCCTTTGTTTATTTTTCTTATGGGTTCTTTGCTCTTTTACTGTTAAGCTTTGAAAGTGCTTTATATATTTTAGATACAACTCCTTTGTTAGATGTGTGACTTACAAATTTTTAATAAACTATATATTCCATCTTGTAAAATGTTCGGTCATGACTGCATTAAAAGACAGTGAAATAGTTTAAGTGTTAGAAACTTCTTAAATAAGTGAGTGAGAAGATCAGAGTCATTCCATATAAGACATATAGGGAAACTGAAGCAGTGATATGGGCAGACACTAGAATAAAATCTAGAATTATTCTTGTGTATTAGAGGAAGAGAGCTTATTTGTATATGAGAGAGAACAACCCAGCTGAAGTAGGAATGGCATGCTAAAAGAAATTACAGATTATTGAAGTGAAAACAATGGGGAGATGTGATTCTTGCAAAGGAGCCCAACATTACAAGTATGGTGTTAAAATTTCCTGTATTATGACCTAGGCTATGATAGTGACAGAGTGTCACATCTCCTATTTTGAAATTCCATTACATGTTGTTGCATGTGTTCAGTCTCAGCTAAAACAGCCTGGGAGGCTATGTTCTTCAGCAAGCAATAGGAACTATAGGAAAGATTGGAAAGGAGCTATAAAACAAGAGGCTATAGAGACATTATGTGGTGAACCATTAGGGACAATATTGTAGTAAAAGCCGAGAACAGGAAACCCCAAAATAATTACAATGCTATTTTCACAACATCAGTTTTTGTCCTTGTACTATAAAAATAATGTAAGATGGTAAGAATGTGAAATTTAAAAAACATTTTTATAATGAAATGTAGTGAGGTCCCCATATGTTCTGCTAATTTAGTGATATTTGGCATCGAGTATCTTAAAAGGAGTCCCGAAGCTATTACATAGTTGCAGTCTGCTGTGTCGTTTACGCAGCTCTGTAATAGCACTTCTGCACGGAAGCTCTTTTCTTCCCTTTTTATGGAATTTATGGGGGTGACACTGGTTAACAAAATTCTACAGGTGTCAGGGGCACAATTCTACAACACATCCCCTGTACACTATTGTGTGTTCACCACCCCGTCAGGTCTCCTTCCATCACCATTTATGCCCCTCTACCCTCCTCCACCTCCCTCCACCCCCCTACCCAGCTCCCCACCCATCCTGACAGCTGTCCGCCTGCCCTTCTATCTGTGAGTCTGTCTCCGTTTTGCTTGTTAGGCCTTTTTGTTCCTTCAGTTCCACATATGAGTGAAATCATATGTACTCGTCTTTCTCTGGCTGGCTTATTTCCCTTAGCAGAAAGCTTTCCAGGTCCATCCATGCTGTCGCAATGGCTAAAATTTCCTTCTTTTTTCTTCTTCATGGCTGAGTAGTATTCCATTGTATAAATGTACTAGCAGTTTTTTCTCCACTCATCTACTGATGGGCACTTGAGCTGCTTTCAAATCTTAGCTAATGTACATAAGGCTGCAGTGAACATAGGGGTGCATATATTCTTTCAAATTAGTATTTCGGGTGTCTTCAGATACATTTCTAGGAGTGGAATCACAGGATCATAAGGCAGCTCCATTTTTTAATTTTTGAGGAAGCTCCATACTGTTTTCCACAGTGGCTGCACCAGTCTGCATCCCCACCAGCAGTGTGCCAGGTTTCCCCTTTCTCCACACCCTCGCCAGCACCTGGCATTTGTTGATTTGTTGATGGAGCCATTCTGACAGGTGTGAAGTGATACCTCAATGTGGTTTTAATTTGCATCTCTAATGATTAGTGACTTTGAGCATTTTTTCATATGTCTCTTAGCCACCTGTGTGTCCTCTTTGGAGAAGTGTCTGCTTAGGTCCTCTGCCCATTTTTTAACTGGCTTGTTTGTTTGTTTGCTGTAGAGTTTTATAAGCTCTTTATAAATATTGGATATTAACCCCTTATCAGATGTATCACTGGGAAATATGTTCTCCAGTTCAGTGGGTTGTCTTTTGATTTTGTTGATGGTTTCCTTTATTGTGCAAAAACTTTTTGGTTTGATATAGTCCCATTTGTGTGTTTTTTTTCTTTATTTCCCTGGCCTGAGGAGATATATCAGAAAAAATATTGCTACAAGAAATGTTTGAGATTTTACTGCCTTCATTTCCTTATAGGTTTTTTTTTTTTTATGGTTTCAAGTCTATCATTTAAGTCTTTAATCCATTTTGACTAATATGCACTTGAAAATGCAGCACTGAGTGGATAGAAAGCTAAGGAAAAGTAAATTATTCAATATTTTAAAATAGTCTTTATCCCAGTTAAGCTTTTCTCTCTCTAACATGCTTCTCTTAAATTATGTTGACTTTTTGTATAAACATATGTAAAATCTCTTAAGTATCTCATCCACTAAAGTATTATTAATTTATACTTGCGGTGAGATTGGCACCCTGGGATATAAAAAATTTGTTCAGGAAGCTACTTCCTTTGTGAAATTGTCCTGTGTGTTAGAATGTTTATCTCTGGACCCTAACTACTAAACGCCCAAGACCATGTCTCTGTCTCCAATCATCAGACAAGCAAAAATGTTCTCGATTCCAAAATGTACCCTCGGCTATAGTCCCTGCCTTGTTGAGAACCTCAACTAAATCTATGGCTTTTGCCCTTTTATGAGGAGTACTGTAAGTTTCAGCTGTTTGAGCCTATAGATTAAAGTCTGAACAAATAGGTTCTGTAATGATTTCCTGGTGACTGGAGAGCCCATCATGTGTTTCATGAAATGGGAGTTTTAAAGCAGAGTTGAAATGATAAATATCAGATATTGCAAAGGTGGGTGCAAAATATGCCCTACAGGAGAAAACTGACTATTATCAAAGAAGAAAGCTAGGTCAGAAACTAATTTTGCTGCCTGTTTATTGTCATTTATTAGCCCACAAAACTGGGTTAGGACACCGGAACCAAGAAGAAAAGGAAACTAATATGCAAACATGTACCATGTGCCAACAGCACTATTGATACCTCCAAGGCTAATCTTCCTAAAAGCTCTGAGAAGCCTGGCCGGTGTGGCTCAGCGATTGAGCAGCGACCTAGAATCCAGGAGATTGGGGTTCATTTCCCGGTTAGGGCACATGCCCCGGGTTGCAGGCTCGATCCCCAGCAAGGGGTGTGCAGGAGGCAGCCGATCAATGACTCTCTCATCATTGATGTTTCTATCTCTCTTTCCCTCTCCCTCTCTCTCTCTCTGATATCAATAAAAATATTTTTTAAAATAAAAAATAATAATAAAAGCTATGAGGAAGTTGCACTGTTCTAATTTAGTGGTCACTTAATAGTAGAGGAAACTGGGGTCCTGAGAAATTATGTATAACTTTTCCTACCTGTGTTGAAAAATAGTATCTGCTAAAAGGAGCAACAAGGAGAAAACTGGGCATTGGAAATAGACTGTTGAGCAGGCAAGCAGGTTCATTAGGTGAAAAAAATCCATGTTTTGGGGAAGATAGAAAGCCTCTGTGAAATGGTGGGTCCAGCAACTCTGTATCTCCTAACCTGATCGCAGGTCTTTTGTCCAAGTGGTAAGAACACCCCTGAGGCAGGAAGAGGATGCACCACCGAAGGTTTAGCCTTTCGGGTCAGGTCTAGCGGTAGCTAGGCCCACCCGCGATTAAATAACGGGGCCTGTGTTTATGGGATAGTTAAGGATTGCAGATTGAAAGATGGCAGAAATTCCTCTTCGCTCTGATTAAAGATTCAACAAAATGAGTTACTTTTTGAGAGATTAGGGACCGAAAACGTTTAAGCATTTATGCACCACCCTTGTCAAGATCTATATTTAAATCAGTGGGTCTTGTGCTTTAATTCTGGAGTCTCGAAGGCAGTGCACTGGAACATGCTTCTACCCTCATTAGGGCCAATTGTTAAATTTTCAGGAGTTTTGCCATCTGTTTGTTAAATCGTCGATAGTTTGAAATCAGCCGTGATGGGAAGGTTTACATCACAGAAATCAGCAAACCCTACGAGTTCAGCCCAGACTCCCCCATCCTAGAAGCAACTGTTGAGCGTTTAGCACCACAGGTCTGTTTAACGGCTGTAAAGTGGTTCCACTATGGTCCTTGACACTTTCTGGTGCTCAGAGGGTCTTGGATGTCTCAGGGTATCTTTCTAAAGCTTAATACCATCAGCCATTTGGCAACAACTGAAAAAATTACTTGCTCCTTTGCCGTAACCCACTTTCAGTTGGGATGAAGAAAGTAACAAAGTTACTTAATTGGGGAAAGATTTCTTGTGCAGATGGTGATGTAAATCAGTTTGTGGATCATTATCATTAAGGCTTTTACTATTTCCATCTATCTTCATTCTTTACTCCCATTGCCCTCTGCTGGGCTTGGCAAACATTCTAATTGGGAAAGTGTTTATACTTATGTCTAGATTCTTCAGAACTATGTACTGTTCTGCATATGTATATTAACTTACAGAAATGGTCTGTCTCACTCTGGGTATTGTATTCTATTTTACACCTTTTACACACAGAACTGGTTTCAGGGATTCTTGCTTTGACTGTGTTGTAACCAGTTGTCCTCTGGGAAGACTTCACTGGTCCCTCCCCCATCAGCAGTTCTTGAGGACTCCCGTATTCCCACATTCTTGCCATCAACTTGAAAATTACCTAGCTTTCTGTTTCCAGGCTAATGGGTGTAACGTCATATCTTTTCTTAATTTACATTTCTTTGATTACTAAGGAGTTTGAACATTTTGTTATATACTTGCTAGTCCGTGGCTTTCTTTTCCATAAATAACCTGAGGATATCTACTTCGCACAGATATTTTCCCCCCATGGAGTTCCTGCCTCTGTACTGTACACTCTTAGGGTGGTTGTTTTTTTGTCAATTTCATATCCTGAAAATTTCTTTGGAGGAACAAATTTAAGTGCTTTTAATATCCAGGTCCTAAAATTAGAAGCCCATCGTTTCATATTTTTTTGGTGATAGTATGCCAAGAAGAAAACTGTGCCTGTTATCCTGCCCTCCACCCTCCCTGTTGGTGCTTTTATCAGCCAAAATAGATTAGATTATGTTGCAATACTACGCATCCCCCATATCTTTGTGGCTTAAAAACAGGCAGCATGCCTGAGTGAGAAATGAACGTGTCAAGTCTGGATCAGCAGAGGAGTTCTGCTTGTCACAGTGGCTCAGGGACTGATGGATCAGCCACCACATCGGAAAGAGGGAATTCTGGAGGGTCGAGCACCAGCAATCAAATGCTTGGCTTGGGAGTGACCCCTGTTGTCCGCAACTCTGGTCAGGAGTGGTCGGGAGGTGTTAGCCATTTCCAAGGGGGCCGGGAACTACAATAGTGCCATTGCACAGGAAAGGGAGAGATGTAAATAGCAAAAATCACTAATATCTGCCCTTGTGGCCACCGAATACTGCCGGTCATCACATTTTTTTGCTGACCTATTTCCTGCAGCCCAAGTACTTTGACTTTCTTGAGAGCTGCAACCCAAGAGTCACTTCCAGTCTGTGCATCGAACTCAAACCCCAGCGCCTCGGAGCGACTGATGGGATTCTTTATCCCAGGTCCGGGTGTGGGTCTTCATTATCTGGGGACCTATGAATTACGGTAACAAGGTATTAGTTTCTCCCACCCCCAATATACTTTGGTGAAATAAGAAAAGGTTAACTGAGACAAGCAGTGTTGTTTCGACTGGGAAAGAGTGGGACACTTGGGAGTCAATGGCAACTTTAAAATCACCCTGGGAATGTGTTATGAGGGCCCTTTACGCTGTGGGCCCTTTATGATGTTTCTAAGGAGGACTTAAGTTTACTTCTTGGGAGGGACCTGGACTTGCGAGTCCGTCGTTTCCCAACGTCCTTGACGGCGTCCTCGGCTGTGTTTTCTTTCCCCATTATCTTCCTTGACTGCATTTGGGGAGAGCTTTGGAGACTAGATCCTCCTTAGGGCTTGAAGAGCTTTCTCAGCTTGTTCTTGAGGGCCCACGGGTCATTTTTAAGTTTCAGGAAGTCACCAACTTTTGGCCGAGTCTTACGGTTCTTTGTATTACAACTATAATTGGGTTCTCATCTGTTTGCTTCTGATCAGCAGCCTACGCCAAAAGACACAGCCACAATTATTGTCAGGACTGGGCTACGTTTAAGCAAGCGCTCAGCTTGAACCTACAAGGATTTGGTGGGAGAATCATAGTCTTTGTCTCTTTTTAAAACTGAGCCATTTTCCCTCTGAAAATGATGTAGTGGAGGCTGTCACCTTAACTAGATCTGTGCTGTGAGATAACTGAGACAATTCCGAAGTTTTAAGCTACAGCCATGCCTTCAATTTGGTTCTTGCTGTAAGGCTGAATTCTAATGAGCCTTCCCCTTCTCCCCCCCGAAAAAGCCTATCTATTTTTACCTTTTACCAGTTGAGGCTAAGAAGCAGTGCCTCTCCCAACCTTGCAAATCTTAGACTTTCTGAATCCTTTCTCTTCCCTTTCATTCTTGCTCGCACACCAGCCAGCTCTTTCTCGAGTTAATCTGTTTCTTGTTTGTTGACAGATATAGCCAATGGTATTTAAAATTCTCCTTTCGACCTCTTGCCCTGGAGATGCAAGTTATAAGCATGCACATTTCATACCTTCCAAAGTGTCACAAGGTTACAGTTTTACCAAACGTTCCACCACTCTACACATGCAATGGTATTCTTCTCCCAGCCTGCAAAATTTATTTTCTTGCTGCCTAACCCCTAAACCAAATAATCTGAGATTTTTGTTAGGGTGACACCTCCTTTTCTAAGTGCTCATTTGTGTAATGATCCAGGCATTCTGCTCTCCAAGATGAGTAATTAACTGGTAACTGTGAGCTCCTGCTGCTCACTGGACTATGTTCCCCTCTTACTGAGTTAGAAGGAGAAGACAATTAATTGGTTCATTTTCTCTTAAGGTCCAATGTTTCTAAGTCAGTTACCAAATATAGCATGTTAAAGTACCATTAAATGAGTACAAAAATCTAAAACGTCAGTATGTAAAACTAATATATTGAATCTCTCTCTCCCCCTTGCTACAATTGTAGCGATCTTGAGGATAGCTTTATATGGCTCGCCTTGCCTGACCCTTGCACACTGGTATATAGCATTAATAAGTTGGTAATACCTGTCTTTTATCAAAATACTCTTTCAAAATCAGAAATTTTCAAGGAATTGCGTCACGGCAACTCAGGCTGCAGCTTTTTGGGGTTGTTCTTTCAAGGGATTCCTTGAGTAATTTTAGGCATTAATGTATTGGAGTACAAATTTGGGGAGGTAGAGAGATGAACGATGCTCCTGTATCCTGAGGGTTGGAGTGGGCAATAGACTTTTCAATGTCTTCTCCACATCTCTTGCCTTCTCTTTTACACAGGGTGTCCCCCCAAAAATGTATACACACACTTGGAATAATTATAAAGGCAGTGTTTATTAAAATACATTACGTTTTCAAAATTGATCTCTCAGCTGTTAAAGTATGTATACATTTTTTGGGACACCCTATATTTATATATCAATCCGTCTAGGATGCATTTTAGAAATTGTCTTCAAATTATATTTCCAGTGTAGGCAAAGCAAAATAAAATTAATCAGCTTTTAAATTCATACTCTGAATTTTGCATTTTATGTACTGTATTTTTCTTTTCACATATTTTATTTGGTTATGTTTTAAATCTGTTGGCTCTTGTTTTAAAAATCTCTTCTTCTTCCCAGGTCATTCTCAAAGATCTCATTTTTTAAAATATATTTTATTTTTATTAGATTGACAATTCTGATATCTGAAATGTTTGTGGGTCTACTTCTGCCAGTATTTACTCATATCATATTTTCATTATTAGTTTGTGACTTGTATTTTGTTGTATGTATAGAGTTGCTCAGTTTCCTTGGAGTTTTATTTGTGGGAGTTCTTGGAGGTCTGGGTTGTTAACTTTCTCAGAGAGGACTGGTATTTTCTTTTCTCAGTACCCTGGAGATATTACTAATTTAGGATAACTGCAAATTAAATTCTGTGTTTGGAGGTTCCTCAGACTACACAGGTAACTGAATGTAGATAGTAAACTTGAGGACTAGTTTGTGCTTCTGTGTTTTCAGGGAAGAATTTGTTTTCCATTCTGAAGGAGTAAAACTTTTATGCATTTATACAGGGGTATCCTAACAGATAGGCTGACCATAAGGTTTAGTGGTTTTTCCCCCTCATATTAGCTCACAAAGAAGCAGCTCAGAAATCTTCAGGGTTCAGCAGAAACAGATAGGTCAAGAGATTGGATTGGTACCTGCCTCATCACTCAGCTTCCTGGCTTTAAATAATTTGGGGGATCTTTCACATTCTTTAATTTTGTACCAGCCTGTTGACACTTCATAAAAGATGCTTTTTATATTTCTATTTGTTCTCTTAGATTCAGTTGGGAAGGGTTGTTTTGGGTATTTAATCTACCATACTTCTAAAAATATAAATAATCATAGCTCTTTATCTTCATGCTTTTCATAGAATGCCAAACTATTTTCCCCCCAAATATTTCTCCCTAAAAAGTAAAACTGCATATTTTGGTATCTGGATACTTTCAATAAAACTAATTTTTAATAAAAATCCAATTTATTCAAAAATACTCCTGTGAGAAAAGCTCCCTATTGAGGGAAGTAAAAAGCTAACATAGCCCAAGAAGAAGAAACTTTGTCACCAGAGGGTTTTTTTTCTAAAGCTGACCTGCCGCTTGCCTTTGCCATCTAATACAGTCTTGATGCTGACAAAATTCCCCTAGTCTGGTTTACTCCTACTCTGTCCCGCATCCAGAGCATCCATCATCTCGTCTGCTCCTTTCTGTTCCTCCTGGAGTAAAATTCCACGTTCTGTTTTTCATGCTCTTGTGTTTGAGCAGAGTCCAATCCATTGGAAAGGAAAAAACTTTCCTCTTCTGCATCTCTAAGGATCCCACTTACATTATTTCTGTGAGAGATGCTGAAGGAGGAAAACTTGTCTACTGACCCCCGCAAGACCTCAGTGCCAGCTGTTCCCCTCCCTCACTAAAGCCAGTGGTCCCACCAGTGGCTGCTAAGTCATGGCCCTAATCTTGCTGTCCCTGCATCTTGTGATGAACACAGCCTCCGTTTCCCTGTACCTTTCGAGAGTTTGAACAATGAAATTTGATCTGCCTTAACATAGCCTGTAGAACCTTTTTTTGTTTTTTTTTAAACATATCTTTATTAATTTCAGAGAGAGGAAAGGAGGGGGAGAGAGAGAGAAACATCAATGATGAGAGAGTCATTGATCGGCTGCAGCCCGCAACCCGGGCATGTGCCCTGACCGGGAATCGAACCCTGATCGCCTGGATCCTAGATCGATGCTCAACAGCTGAGCCACGCCCGGCCGGGCAACATAGAATCTTAAGCGTCTTGTTCCCCATAGAACATTCGACTCGAGTGTTCATCATGTTGTAACCTTTTAAATAAGGCTTGAGCTGACTCCTTTGTTTGTTTGTTTGTTTTTCTATTTTCATACCCTTTTCATTCAATAATTGCTTAATAGTTACCGGGCAACGAGCAGCCTGGGTGCTAGGGTGACAAAGGTGAATGAATATGACCGCTGTCTTCAATGAGGCCTTTGGAGAAGTAGGTCCTTCTCATGTGATTCGAGACATTCTTCACATCCCCCTGGTAACTGAGGAAATATGACCTCAGTCTGGGTAAACTTGGCCTCTCCCAATAAAGAGGATGAAAGAGGAGGAGGGGACATCTGACCCGTGGAGGGGTGGTGAGCGTGTGTTCCTGGGTAGGGGAGTTCCTTCTGCAACACGCAGAGACCAAAGACATTCCCACCGAGGAAGACATCTGGTCTTCACATAAACTAGGCTGTTCTTAAGGAATCTTATCCTGTGACTCCCTTCCAAAGTTGGGGAGGAGTTTCTGGCAAATTTATAGTTACAGAAAAATAAAGAAAAACGGGCACGTGAAAGTTAGATGGAATTATGTACCGCGTTTAAGGAAGTCTAAATATTTTAAACAGACCACGGAATGGCAATCAAGTTATAGTATCTGAGGTTCCCCCAAATGCATAAAAGAATCTTTCCATTCAGGTTACTTTGACTTACTGGTATCTAGAAGTTAAACTGATTAACCTCAGGGCTGTGATTGTATACCTTACACTTGTCTCCAGCTCTAAAACTTTGAACTATTTAATAATTTAAAGAATTTCTCATTATGTACTCCATTGTTATAGAGTTCTTAAATTAATGAAAAGTTAGTGTTCTTCACCCAATAAGTTGTATGCTTTGGGAATGTCATACTTTAGATTTTCCTATGCATAGTGCTCATCCAAGAATTTAACATAGGAGAAATAAGATTCTATAACTGCATTACACTAGCTATATATCTATATATTGCTGTTTTATAGTAAAGGAAAGGCAGATCTGTGACTACTAGAATGGAGTCCCGAGGTTTCCCTTGTGGTGGCTGTAATTCCCTTACACCATCGTCATTGACTCTGTTGCCAACTGTCTCCACCTTTGCTCCGCTGGCCTCGCTGTAATTCCCCTTCACCCTCCTATAAAGCAACGGGGAACTGGGAATAAAGGCAGGGCAAGACTGGTGATAGTGGTGGGATGTTAATGCATCACAGCAGTAGTATGCCCCCCCTTTTTTTGGTTAAATGTGAGGGTATTATTCAGACGACAGTATTTGCATGTGTAAACCACTTTGATCCTATGAGAGAGATGTCAGGTGTCATCCCCATTCTGTCACTGAGAAAATGGCCATGTTGCTGAGGACCGGACTAAAGCACACTATAAAATCACAGTGGCTTAGGAGTAGACATCTGAGTAGACATTTAAGTGTCCGCACTGTGTGCTAGGGGCTTTGCTAAGGCAATCACATTCCTAGACAGAGCAAAATCGCCAACTCCAAGGGGAAAAGTCAGGAATAGTCCTAATGCTATTGAGAGGATATGAGGGCCTGGCAGATACTGAGTCCCTCTGAAACTAGATGAGTCAGTGGAAGTCTTATAATAAGCGCTTGAAAAAGCAGGCGATTAATTCATAGTTTCCTTGGAAACAGAAGCAGTCCAATATTTCAGTGTCTACAATGAGTCAAGCACCTTGCATATGTTCTTGTTTAACCTTCTGCACCACCCTGTGAGGTAGGTGTTTTACATACTTCACAGGTGAGGAAACTGCAGTAGAAAGATCAGATAGCTAAAGTGTCAGTTTCTTCCAGGAATACGGAGTAGAAGCGCTTGTCTCGTTTCCCCCCACTAAGTACAAGTGAAAAACCTGGGCATCATATGTAAAATAAACATAAGGCTCTGAAAGGTAGAGAGAAGGAAGCCAGCAGCTAGGAACCCTGGGTCCTGAGGAGGGCGCTGAGGAGCCCCTGGCTTTTCCTTTAGCCTCACGTATCCCAGACTTGGAGCTGAAGAGGCTGCAACTGGGGAATTCCAACAGGCATAGACCAAAAAGGCCCAAACAAAAGTTTCATCTGTCTTGCCCAGCTGGCATGGCTCAGTGGTTGAGCATCAACCCATGAACCAGGAGGTCACAGTTTGATTCCCAGTCAGGGCACATCCCTGGGTTGCGGGCTTGATCCCCAGTCGGGGGCGTGCAGGAGGCAGACAACCAATGACTCTCTCATCATTGATGTTTCTATCTCTCTTCCTCTCCCTTCCTCTCTCTCTAATCAATAAAAACCTTTTTTTTTTTTTTTAAGTTTTCTGTCTCTCTCTCTACTAGATATTTATAGCAGCTTTATTCATAACAGCCAGAAACTGAAGATAGCCCTGATGTCCTTCAACTACTAAGTGTTTAAACAAATTGTAATATACCAATACTATGATGGAATACTACTCAGCAATAAAAAGGAAAGAACTATTGATATATACAACAACCTGAATGAACCTCCAGAGAATTATTCTGAGCTTAAAAAGTCAATCTCAAAAGGTTATAGAATGTCTGATACCATTTAAAAGGCATTCTTGAAATGACAAAATTATAGAGATGGAAAAAAGATTAGTGAAAGCCTGGGGTTAAGTGGGGTGAGAGGAAGGCTATAAGAAGTCACTATGAGGATCCTTGTGGTGATGGAAATGTTTTATATCTTGACCGAATAAATACCAGTATCTATTTGTTATGGACTTGATCTATGCCCACTGCCCCCCATTCATATATTGAAGCCCTAACCTCCAAAGCCTCAGAATGTGACTATAGGTGGAGATAGGGTCTTTAAAGAGGTAAGTTAAAATAAGGCCATTAGGGTGAACCCTAATCCAATGTCACTGGCTTCCTTATAAGAAGAGAACATTTGAGCACAGACACATACAGAGGGAAGATGCTGTGAAGACACAGAAGACAGCCATCTATAAATCAAGAGAAACCAGCCCTGCCAAGGCCTTAGGTGTTCAGCTCCCCTGAACTTCAGCTTCTGAGGCCCAGAGGCCTCAGAAGAAACCCATCCTGATGACTCCTTGGTATCAGACTTCTAGACTTTCTTCTAGAATTATGAAGAAATAAATTTCTGTTTTTCAAGCCACCCAGCCTGCAGTAGTCATGGCAGCCATAGCAAATTAATGCACTAGTTATAATACTGTACTTTTGAAAGATACGTCACCTTTCAGGGACAATGGGTGAATGGTACATGGGACCTTCTTGTGTTATTTCTTACAACTGCATGCGAATCTACAATTATCTCAGAATAAGAAGTTTTTTGAAAAGTGATTCTGAGGTTCAAATGAAGGTCTCCCTGTTGCTAAGGCTTATACTCAAAACTGAGCCAAACTATCAACTCAGTCCCATGTCACAGGACCTTGGGTTCTGAGATTGAGTCAAAAATCCACACTGTGAATTCAGAGTTAGGTGTTTTGTGTGGGTACTGACCTAGCGTCTTCATAGTGATAGGTCAGAATGTAGCATTTTGCTATGGTGTTTTCTGATTTCCTTTATTTTGGATCAATACTTCCTGACTGCTTTCTTCCACATAGAAATGACCCTACCTCACAGACCCAGAGCTTGGAGTAGCGAGTGACCTCAAGTGCTGCCCTCAGTCTTACAGGTAATCGAAGCCACACACTGTGACTTTCCAAAAGTCACACTGCAAAATTTTGAGTGCAGCGATTTCATAGTGATTAGGAACATATTGCTTTTAAATAGATTTTTTTTTTAGTGCCATGTATTCCCTAAATGCAACCCAGCTATGTTGGGCCCTCCATTGAGAAATAGTAGTCTAAAGAAATAGAAATCTGTTTCCATGCTTACAAAATAAAAATCCAAAATACAAAACCTCTCTGATGAACTCAGGATGCTTCTGTCCTTGTGTGGTAAGAGATTTTCATACGAAATTTTCAGAGGTAATTTTGACTTTGTGTTTTGCTTTATATGCTGACTTTAGAAATTAACCTCCTCATAAAATCCAACCCCACTTTGCTATTTTGACACTTGTTTTGTCTGAAAGTATTCATTAGCATGTTGCATAATTGCCCCATTTCCAGAGCAAGTATATAATTTCCTACCGAGTGAAGACTTCATAGTGCATATCCAATAAAGTCCATCCTGTCTGCTACTAGTTGATGCCTAAGTCTTACTAAGGGCTTGAAAGGGAGTTTTCTGATCTTGGTCCTGTTTAATCTTGTTGACTATCTGCACGATTGAAAGGTGGCCAACCACCCATCCTGGCCATTTCTAATGTCTACAATTCTTCAGTCATTATTACTCTTTCATGAATTCCTGCTCTTTTCTGAGTATATACTACTAGTATTTATAGCCATGTCAACATAAAGGATTTCAAGCAGAATTAATTAGAACACTTTTATGAACTTTGTTTTTACCATGATAGTCATGTAAATGTGAATCTAATTTTGATGATAATACTGAGGAATAGGAAAAGCCATGGTAATATACCCATGAGAACTTACATTCTGGTGAAATATGAAGTCAAAGAATAGGCTTATGGAACAAAGGTATTTTACTTTCTGACTAAAGAGTAAACTGCACAGAGCTTCAAGAAGGATTTTTTTAAATAAAATATATGGTTTTGTGGGGGTTTTTTCCTGAGGAATTAAGAGCAATTATGGAAATAGATTTTACTTTATCAGTTTTGTTTTTTTTTCCAGCTGAAATGACCTATTATTATTTTTATGCTCAAACAAACTGCAATTTAAATGTTCTTTAGTAATTTTATAAGCTATCAATCATATGGGTTCTGGTGTTCAGCCCATAAAATGGTAACTGATAGCTTTTTTATAGGTATCTCTATTTTATGCTTTGAGAGAAATTGATTATATATGCTCTTTAGGAAAGACATGGAAAAAACTCAATCAGTCGTTTCACAGTGATGGATGTTTCAACCAATACATATAAGATTTAGAATCTGGGTCTTCAAATTTATAACTTAACACACTGCATCTCAGTCTTTAGTGACAGGAAATCACAGCAATGTTTATACTCAGACTGGTTGATTTCTGGTATCTGTCAAATATTATAAAATGATCTTTGTTGGCTCTTAAATCAGAAGCAGTGTAGCCAAATGATCTGATAGTCTGCACAAGCTGAGTAAAATTATTCCTTTTGTACTATTATTTATACTTAGATTTGTTCTTTCCAAGACAAGAATAGTTTGACATTCAGCGGTTGATCTGCTTAATCCTGTGCTCGTAAGTGATGATGATAGTATCACTGTACTTCATCCAGGAGATTTCATTTCTTTTTTGTACCAGAAACAAACAAATATAAATGATCATGTTCCATCTTTATAAAATTCATGAAAGGCAAACCCCCATTAATATATATGTATGTATCCTTACAAATGGTAAATATTGATATTATTGCTATTATACACCTCAAAGCTATAAAGATATCATTTTGTCTTCTTAATTCAGTGAGACTGTTTAAAGTAAGCCATCAAGCCCTGGCCATGTGCCTCAGTTGGTTGGAGCATTGCCCTGTACACCAAAAGGTTGCAGGTTTGATCCCAGCTTGGGCGCATATGGGAGGCAGCCATCCATGTTTCTCTCTCACATCAATGTTTCTCTCTCTCTCTCTTCCTTCTTCTCTAAAATCAGTGGAAAAATATATCCTTGGGTGAAGATTAAAACATAATAATAAAATACAGTAAGCCATCAATACAGTATATTTAAAATAAGTAGCCATAAAAATAAAAATTTTACTTTTTATTAGAAAACATAGGATCAAAAGAGGCCAACCAGGAAGCTTTATAGACATGGAACCTTTATAGACTGACCCTAGAAATGCCACTGGGTAAAGATAGCTGCTTCCAGCTCTCTGAAGTCTGCTTAAAGTGCTTGTACTTGGTATCAAATATTAATTCTTATAGCTATTGTTTGTGATTGTAAATGGAAAAAAAAAATGAGTATTGAATTTTAGACCCGATGATTAATAGAGTAATAAGAAGAGTCAACCAGAAAATCGAAAGCGCGTGTTTGCAGTCTGTTGTAACTTAGGTTCCTCCAAGAAGCAGAACCTGAAATAAATCTTTCATGCAAGTGGTTGATTTGGGGACGTAAACCCAGGGAACAGGGGAGGGGCCCTGGGAAGGGTGACGTGGGGAAGGAGATAGCTAATGCAAAGGTGTGTCATTGAGCCAGCTGTCCCTACGGGCACCCAGGGCTTCGTCCCAGCGGGATGCTTTGAGAAACCATGTAGGAGACCCTTCAGAATCACCACCAGACACAGAGGAGAGGAGCAGCATGGCCCCTACAGGCTAAAATGAACCCTGGACGGCACTGCTTTTCTTTCCTTCAGGATTCTTACTAGAAAGCAGAGGATCCAAACAAGAGGGACACACCGTGTAGCTGAGGTGAGGTGCCGTGGAGAACCCCTGTGCACAGCTACAGCTGACTCGGCAGCGGCCAGAGCTGAGCTGTGGGCCCTGGGATAGGAGAGGGGGCCGGCGACGCCTGATGTGACCCCGTCCCTCACACTTATTCATTAGGCGCCTCACCTCTCCACGCTTAGTCCCTGTTTGCTCATCTTAACCGGGCCAGGGGGTAGTAACCTGCCCTGCCTGTTTCCTGGAGGGACCATCAAGGATTTGGAAGCAATTTAAAGGACTACAAAACTGAAAGTAGTTGAGGATGCTGTAGACCCAAGACAGGCAGAAATACAGGGAAAACAGAGCCATGAGGGGGTCACGGAAAGAATCTAGGAGGTCATAATAAGCCCTTGCGTATGACGTGACAGCTCTGCAGCAACCAGGAACGGAAGACAAACACAAATGAAGGCAAACAATATATTTAGCATCTTGGGAAATGTGCCAATTTAACAGGTCAAATTATCTACTAGCTGGGATATTAGGAGATTGTTTCTTGCTAGAAATAAGCATTGATTGAACTGGTTTAGCAAATGCTTATTATATGAAGACCATTATGCTTACTCTGCCTCTCAGACCAATTTAAGATCATCTACATTTTATTTTTTATTCATTGTGAGAGAGAGAGAAACGTAGGTTTGCTGTCCCACTTATTCATGCATTCATTGGTTGCTTCTTGTATGTGCCCTGACCAGGGATTGAACCCATAACCTTGGCAGTGCTCTTACCAATTAAGCTATCGGCCAGGGAAAGATCTACATTTTAGTCTTTCCCATCTACCCCTCAGCTTTAGAGCTCAAATTCACTGTCTTCAGCAGTATTTTGATAATTGAAAGACTCCAGTATGATTATTAATTTCAGGCCTATTTGATCTCTAAGGATTCAGCCAGTAGCTACTCTTCCATCCTCAAGATATATGACAGTGATACTTTTATTTCTTCAGAACTTTGCAAATTTAGTCATTGTTAAATGTCAATGCTACTTTAAATTTTCCTCTGAGCCTTAGCGTAGGTGCACACGCGTGATAGATATAACCAAGGTTAACAATATTACATATGCCATCTCTCCTCCCAGCAACTTGAAGACATTGTGAAGGAACTTTGTAAAGCAGAGCCCAAACTTGTCCTTGAAGTGATAATAGATCTCAAAGCCCAAGAGCTGAACCTCAGCAAGCAGTGGCCCTATGGCCTTCACTAATCTAGGGTCCTAATGACTCATCCTGTTGCTGGAGGAATCAATGGGCCAGATTTTCCAGACACGAGTGGGAGTGGGGTTCTTGGGGTACCACTGAAATAAGCATTTTCAGAAGGCCCCATGGGAGAATGAGAGATGGGAGAGGGCTTTATTGGCATGGAATTACATTCCTCGGATTGCAAAGTCCCATCTCCCTTAAGCCAGTCCCGAAAGAGAGGCAACTGTGGGTTCCGCACAGCCAAAAACAAGGCCAGTGTCCAGAGCATCCATTTCATGTTGCAGCTGGGTGTAGTCCAGCATTCAGGCTGATTAAAGCCCATTAGTCCATTGTGGGGAGCCCCACATGGCTGTGAGCCACATGGGCGCAGGGGAGCACACCTCCTGCAATGGGAGAGCCAGGAGCCCTGCGCTTGAGAGTAAAAACCAAGAGAGCACACTCCTTTGTTCAGGAGCTTAAATACCCAGGTTTCACGTGCTTGCAATGGCCATGCCCATTCTGGCCACTAATTTGTTCCCAGGTGTGACTGACACACAGGCAGGCACCTTCCCACATCACTCAGACCTTACTGGGGATGCATCCGAACTACCTTTGTCCAATCCTTTCCCCCAGCAATCTGCGGGAAACAGACTTGGAGAGTGTTAAATTAGCAAAGCTGTGTAAGCGGCATGCCCATATTATCTGGTCTTTCCTTTACTCCTTTTCTGTTAATAATAACCAGGTTATTACAACAGTATCAAATCTACTTCTTTTCAGGTATCCCTTTCTGGAGAGGTTGTGACAGCATTGCAAGGGAAAGGTCCACAGCCTGAAACTGTTGCTCTGGTCTTCAACAGCAGTATACATGTTACAGTAACTTTCTCTGCGACATAAACTTCAGAGCATCCCTCACCTCTCAGCCACTGATGTTCTTAAGAAGCTTAATTCTATTTTTACTTCAGCTTGAACCATTTCTGCATAATAAATATCTTTGTGTGTATATGGTATTCCATCCTAAAACTTCAAAAATCGTAAAAGAACACCTAGTTCTTGTATTTTGAGATTCTGTGAAAGTCTGTTTTCCCCACGGGTATGTTTTTTGGACCTTAGCTATTTCCTTAAACAAAGATTAGAATGGCTGTGATGTACCAGAACTGTGTGGCCCTAGGGATTCACAGGTGAAAGCTGGGATTGCCTGCATCTTTAAAGGAAGTCCCAGCCTGATCTTATTTCCTAATGGATCTTGTTAAATAATGATAAAAGTTGACATGGGTGACTTTGGGGTCCTGGGAGGGGGCAGGGAATTTGGCTTCCAGTGGGTGGGCAAAGATTCACCACAGATGACTCCTGAGTAGAAGGAGGGCAAGAAAGAAATGGGAAAGAAGAGGGGTAAGTTCCCCAACGTACCCTGACCTGTCCCCCAAGTGTTTCCATGTGGCGGGAGGATGCATTAACACGTGAGAGCTAGAAAAGTAGGCAGAGCCAGATGATCAAGAGCTCTGTGTGCCCCCTTAAGGCGTGGATGGTAGCCTTTGATGCAGACTGAAGAGTCCCATTGAAACCCCATTGAGTCCATTGTCTTCATGAAGTATCTTTTTGTTTAACTTTGTTTCCATGTGTTCAACAAGGAAATATTGACCACCTACCATGTGCTGCTATGTAGTTGGCACAATGCTAGTTGTTGGAGATACAGAGGTGGGCAAAGCATGGTCCCTAGTATCTACCTTACATGTGTACACGTGTGTGACAGAGAGAGAGACAAAGACAGAGAGACAGAGAGAAGGAAACACTCGCTAATTATAATAACAATGTGCGACAGGATAACATAAAGAGGGGTATTGCTAAGCTCTCCCCCACAGAGTTCCAAGAAGTGTTTACAAAGAAGGTTTTTATCTGAAGCCCAGTTTGTTAAGCTTGGGTGTTCTAGCAAACAACTGCATTGGGAATTGTAGGTGTGGGGAAACTATGGTTTTGTGTAGTTATGGCTCTCTCTCATAGAAGGCTCAGCACCCACTGCAACCAGAAGCACCCATCCCCTACCCCCCCCTTTTTTTATCACTCTGCAGCAAACTAGAAAGGTTTGCTTTGAGCGTGAAGGTCATAGAGCAGCCCCAGCCCAGGCTGAACCATGCTGACGGTGAAGGCTGGCCCGCCGAGCATGGGAACCAGAGTGCTCTGCTTGCAGAGGTCTAGCTGCTCCATCACACTGTCTGTTACTGGGCATTCTGATCTCTCCTTTAAAATCTGCACTGGCTCTTATCTGGGAGTGGTTTCTTTTGAAAGAAGCAGTCCTGCTAACATCATTGGTTTCTTTGATCCGTTATTAGGTAATTAACCAAAGATACCTTAGACTTCACTGTCTGACTCCTCCTGCATTCATAATCCCTCCTCTCACGTCAGAATTCAGCCTTCCTTATGGACTGAGCATTCCACTGAAAGTCATATGTTTCTAAGTAAGGTAAGAATTTCTTTAAGTTGTTTATACCTAGAACTTAAGCTTGAGCATGAATGAATAAAAAATGTCTGATTTTCCTTATCACTTTATTTTTCTGTTAAGAAGAAAAAAATGTGACTGGTTATTTAAATTGATTTTCATGCAACTATCTATGGTACATATGAGCATAACAAATGTTAAATGAAAGGTTGTCTTGATGGATCATGCTGAAATATTTCAAATAAAAGAACATACCAAAAATTATAAAATGCAGAAGACAAAAGTCCTTATGTCCTGGTAAGATAGTGAAGGGGGAATGAGAAATGTCTGTTTTGAAAGGTATTTTGAGAAACTTATGTCTGTGGGTATATTCTTACAATTGTTCCTCTAGTTATACTGCAGAGGCTTATTAGCTGCCCCCAAGGATATACATTTTTCCCCTCTGTGGAGGGAAAAAAAGGACTGGTCGAGGTTTTCTAGCAGAATCAAGCGATCTTTGAATTCTAAAACTAGAAACTGAAGCCTCCTGGATACTTTGTTTCATGTGGGATGTCTTCTCCATGACCACCCAGGTTCTGTGCCACGCACCATTTTTGACAAATAGCGTTCTTTTTATATAATTTAACCTAGAATAGAGGCATTGCAGAGAATACTTTCTGAAAAGAAAAATCTCCTTGCCTTCTCTTTCGACTCTGTCTTCTCTCTCAGCTGTAATCACTAGAATGTCCTGTCAATTATGCAAAATCAATGTGACTAAAACTGACTTTGGTAATACTCCTATCTGTGGGGAGGTCTCAGGGGAGGGTCTTAACAGAATATTCATTAGCTTTCCAGGTGTGTCCTTCCATATGTTGATTCATCAAAATGTGCTTATAGAAGGGACAGTCGGGAATGTGTGAACCATTTGCTCCAAGTGTCCTTGGTTAGGGAAGATAAAACCCTGTGATTCATTAGCTGGCTGTAAATTGCTCAGATTGTTTGGCTTTGTTTAATTATTTTGTCTCAGTTTCCCTTTTTCCACTAGTCAAGGAATTTCCCTAGCTTCTTACTATCCTGCTTCATTAGGAAATTATTTCTTCTTCTTTTTTTTTTTTAGGTTTCAGGTGTGTATTTCCATGTTACAAAATCTGTATATTGCACTGTGTGCCCACCACCCAAAAGGAAATTATTTCTTTTCTTAGAAAACATCACAGTCTTACACAAAATCCAGTACTTTATTGAATGTTATATTCCCAGTTTTATATTTAAAATTTACTTATTGTTTTGGAACTACCTTCGCCATATTTTTTTTTTCTTTTAAACCTATTATGGTTAAACTGGGCCTTCCTCTTCATGATGTCCCAGACCACCCAATCCCTACATCAGTCTGCATTTAAAGTATTTTTTAAAACATTTTTTCATATTTAAATAGACTTTCTTAATCTATGTATTCTTTGAACCATTTCATTTAACCATCTGATCTCTAAAGAATTTGTTATATCTTTTAATAGCTATTATATATTTTTAAAAAACTAAAACATTTAATGATCCTTTACCTACAATTATGTGAGCAATTTTTACCAAAACATTTTTAAAAATATGTTTCATTGATTTTGAGAGAGAGGAAGGGAGAGGGAGAGGGGGCTGGAGAGAGAGAGGGAAACATTGATGTGAGAGAGAAACATCGATTGGCTGCCTCCTGCACACACCCCAACCGGGGACTGAGCCCACAACCTGGGCATAAATCTTTTGATATAATTACAAAAAATCCCCTCAAGCTATGTTTCTAAGTAACACAGGCAACAAGCTGAAGTAGTTAGCAAAGCTGTCTTATTTGTTTAAAAAATTATAAATGCAAATTAATACAAGACAAAGATGCCCCCCTTTCATTAGCAAAATATTTTACATATCTAATGCCTGGTGATCTTGAGGGATGGCAACCACTTCCAAACACGGCTAGCAGCCGTGTAGATTACAAAACCCTTTTTTAAAGCAATAGCTCAGTAAATATAGACCATGTATAATTCTAGAGTCAATTTCAAATTCACAAAATGCTAAGAGACAGTATAAAAAGTACCCTATTTTCAGACTTAGTAGGTTACTGGAAAGACCATCTCCTTGTGGGTGTAATGGAATAAGGCTCTAAGGGCTAAGATGTTATTGGCTGCTAACTTTTTTTCCTCCCAAATACATCCTTTGCCTGTGGGACCTATAGACAATAACAATAAGAATATTTTTTATTCCCAAGTCTTTTATCCCTTTTGATTATAAGGCAAAAAGCTTTTGGTCATTTCTAAAACTCCACCTGGTAATTATTAGTAAGGAGGCCTCACTTCTGAATTCCAAGGCTTCTATAATCATGAAAACTTATTGCATATGTGCTGTATGTCCGACGTTGTTCTAAACACTTGTATACACATTAATTTGTTTAATCCTTCAAACCCCCCAAGAGGTTTTACCCCCATTTCTGTCCCGTGCCATAGACCTAACAGCCAGGATCTGTATCCCAACAATCCCATTCATTACTGGTCTTTCTCAACTAGGTCTGTTGTGGTATATTTATATCCCTTCTGCCTGGATGTTATCAGATATAGATAGCTATGGTCTGTACTATACTCTCTCAATTGCCATAATTATTTCTGGAGAGTCAAATGCTAGGATTACCTTTCATCTACAAAGTTATGCATTTAATATTTGTCCATGAGTGAAAATATATTCAAAATATTTGACAGCCTTTTTAAGGCTGTGACATTAGCCAGTCAACGGAGGTATCACCCAATCAGAATGCACCCAGTATCAGAAGCCCAGTAAGATCAAATGGAGGTGATGTAACTGGATAACAATTCACTCCATGACTAACTCATCCAGGGATGTCTGTGTGACTCAAGAAAATTAGCAGCTAAGTTTATCACTAGCAATGCGCATTATGTTTAAAGACTGCCTATGGAAATGACCTTGAGGGATTTGACAAGGCCGCCATAATTACAATTGCAAAGCAATTCCCTTGTACATCTTATATTGTTTAATCTGGGCCCAGTAATAAGATACCCTCACTCTACCCGGCTTTCAGCTCCCCTTAGACATTTTTTGTTCTATCACTTTTAGCTAAAAGAACCTCTTTTTAAAAAATAGGGAGATGCTAACACGGTAAGAATTCTACTGTCTGTTAACTGTTAAACACATGCTCAGCACGGGAGCCCATCCTTCCAGTACAGGCTCCAAATGTGGCTTTGCAAAACCCTCTCTCACAGTGAACTCTTCTCATTAGCCCTACCTCGAACTGGAATTTGTCTTTCCTGATATTTTAATTAAAGCCTATGACTATCCTAGCTTTGGATTCATCCTCAATAATACTTCCTCACTTTGGTTACTCTTTTTTTTAAATCTAAGTTTAGAGAAACTTTTCCAGTCATAAAGTTTTCTTTGTCTTTTTTCTCCTTTGGGGTTGGGGTTGGGGTTGAGAAGATTTTTTTGTGATACTATTATTTGTATTGAATTTTGGAGACTCCATCCATTACGCTGTTTTTCATTTGAGGGGAGTTTCACCAGAAAGTCATAGCTAAATCTTCAGAAATGTTTAGCAATTAGGTTTTTTTCTGACATCTATAGCAATGTCTCTCTGTGCTTAATGCTTTGTTTGGCAAATAACATGATATCTTTTTATAAGTCTCCCCAGTCACAGCCAATTTTGTGGTTGTTCTTTTCAGGAGAGTGGCATTGTATTGTGCTTAATTTATGAGACTGACTCGCTGCCTACTGCACTGAGAGGGCATCTCTGTATTGTGCTTTATTTAAAGACAGGTGGCATGTGTACCCTAAACATTAGCCTTATACCTGGTGAAGCAAGGGTTCTAGTGAATGAACTTGTAGAGCTTTTGTAGAGCAGGGCCTTTTACTATTTGCACCCACATCCTCTACATCATTTGTCATGACTAGTGTTAGGTACCTGGAATGGATAGCTCCCTTTTGATAGTGAACATTCAGAAAGAAGTCTTTTCTAGAACTCCCCCAGGTTATAGATTCCTGGCAAAAAGACAGCTCAACTCTTTTGAATTATAAACCAAAGTGTTCATAGCTTTTTCTTTATAGCTTTGACACAAGGAAAGATGTTGTACTTTTGGGGGTATAGATATCCCTTTCATTATAGCTATGTATCCTAAAATATAATCCACACATTGTACCCTCACTGCATTAGTTATCTGTGGTGTAGCAAATTAACCCACAGTGCAGCACCTTAAAACCACAAACCTTAGCTCACGGTTTCTGTAGGTCAGGAATGTGTCTACAGCTTAGCTGAGGGCCCCTGGCTCAAGGCCTCTCAAGAGGCTGCAGTCAGTGTGTAAGCAAGGGCTGCAATCTCATTCGAAGGCTTGAGAGAAGCAGGATTTACTTCAAGTTCAAGCACATGGTTGTAAGGAGGATTAAGTCCCTTGTGGGCTGTTGGCCTTGAGGGCCTTAGTTCGTTGCTGGTGTGGGCAAGAAGCCTCCCTGTGCTCTGTGCTGCGTGGGCCTCTGCGTAGGGAAGCTCACAGCATGGCAGCTGGCTCCCTCAGAACAAGAGAGCAAGTGAGCCCCCAAGATGGAAATGGTGTTTTTATAACCTAATCCTGGAAGAGGTATCTCATCACTTCTGCTATATTCTATAGTTGTTAGAAGTGAGACAGTAGCCCTGGCTGGTGTGGCTGAGTGGGTTGGAGCATCATCCCATGCACCAAAAGGTGGCAAGTTTTATTCCCGGTCAGGGCACATACCCAGGTTGGGGGTTCGATACCTGATCAGGAGATACGTGTAGGAGACAACTGATCTGTTTCTCTCTCTCTCTCTCTAAACAATTTTTTAAAATTAAAAAAAAAAAAAAAGAATTGAGTCACTAGATCTGGCTTAGATTCAAGGAGGATGGAAGAACATAAGGGTGTGGATGTTAGGAGGCAGATCACTGGGGCCACTGACAGGTTGCCTAGACCCCTACCAGGTGGAGCACACGTGTGCATATAAGTGCCTGTATAAAGAAAAAAAGTCTTAAGTCAGCCACAGGCCTACTCTGATAACTTATAAGGGGCCAAGCAGGATAAACGCCACAACAGAAGACATGACATTGCTATGGGAGTAGTTTGGAGATGGATCTCAGAAAGCTTTATGGGAGACATGGGGTTCATGTGTGACTTTGACATTGCTAAGAAAAGTAGTTTGGAGATGGATCTCAGAAAGCTTTATGGGAGACATGGGGTTCATGTGTGACTTTGAAAGATGGAAAGGGCTTTGACAGGTGGGTATTGACATAAAGGGCATCCCAGGGGGAGGAAACAGCATGGGCTGAGCACAGGACACAGTCAAGAAATAGGCAAGTGACTGTAACCAGAATCTTGGGGTATATGAGGGGTAGCTCTGAAAGGTAGAAAATTTTAAAAAGATAGCCTGGAACAAGATTTTTATATCTTAAATTTTATTTTGAAAAAAATTGTGTTTTATGGGTAACATGAGTTTATTGGGTATTTGAGGAGGAGAATGAACTGGTCAAAGGGTGTACCTGGGACATATTTTTCTGACCTTCATGACACGTGGTGTGAGGTTCATAGCAGGTGCTTGACACTAAGGCCTTGCCACTTGCTATGAATTTGGAATAAACTATTCAATTCCTTGCCCTTCAACCTACTCATATACAAAATGGACATACTAGTACATATTTTATAGAGTTATTGCTGGGATTGAGTAAAGACATGCTTATAATGTACTTAGCAAATTTCCTACTGTATTGCCAACACTTGAGTGACTTCTGTTAATTACAACGTGAACCACAGGAGAGCTTCTTGTATGGGGGGGATAGGGGCTCTTTATGAATACTCAGGCCATCTTTGTGGGCAGCAAAAAGAGAGTTTCCTTCTAAGATTAATTTGTTGTTGTTGATTTTATTTACTTTACATATCTGGGTCTGAGTACCCACTTGAAAGTCAGGAGTGTTCAGCAACCACAGCTCGCCTAAGATGTGGGGCTGAAATGGTTACACCTGGAAAGGCCCAAAAGATAACTGGCCCCTCACAGCATGGAGTAGGAAAACAACCAGCTTCGGAACAGGACTCCGGCCTACTGCTTAAGGATCTTTGTGACTCTAAGCAATTTATTTATTCTCTGACCCTCCATAGTCTCATTTTAAAAGGAAATCAAATAGGAACTTAAATGGAGACTATTAAAGCACATAAGAAATTATCCAGCCCTTTTCATGTTTTCAAAGTGCATCTCTTTAGAGAAGGCTCTCGACTCCTCGTATATTTTTTATTTCTTTCTTTCTTTCTTTATTTTTAAAATATATCTTTATTGATTTCAGAGAGAGGAAAGAGGGGAGAGAGAGAGAGAGGCAGAAACATCAATGATGAGAGAGTCATTGATCAAGCCCACAACCGGGCATGTGCCCTGACTGGGAATCGAACCCCGATCGCCTGGATCCCAGGTTGACGCTCAACCACTGAGCCACGCCCGGCCGGGCCTCGTGTATTTTTTAATGTAATTTCTGTATGTGTGTGTATGTGTGAGAAAGAGAGAAACATCAATGTGAGAGAGAAACATCGATCGGTTGCCTCCCACATGGCCCCAGACCAGGGACTGAACCAGCAACCTTCTGGTGCAAGGGGTGATGCTCCAGCCAACTGAGCCACACCGGCCAAGGAGGCTCCTCATCTTTTTAAGGCTCTCTCTACAGGTGTTCTAACTGAATTTTTTTTTTTTTCCTGTAGTTTATACTCCATCGGCCCTGCAAACTAGAAGAGAGAGAGGGATTTCTGAGACGGGAAAAGCTCTCTTACTCTCCCATAGATTTTCCTAAAGAGAGAACACGGTGTGTAATTGATGCATTAATTATAATCATATTTTTGAATTCTGCCTATGTAGCATCTTATTTCTCCTTTTACTGTTTACCTTTGGTCAGTATAATGAAATACCTCAACCTCGATCTTTCTCCCTAAACGGAATTGGCAATTATTTTTTAAAATCCAAAATTACATGTTCCTCTGCTCTTGTTATCTTTTTATACCTAACCTCTTTAGGTTAGAAGGATGACCATCAGAAGCATACTTTTACTCCCTAGCCAATTTAAAATCAGATTCTGGCGAGGACAGTTGTGGCATATGGTATATGCAGAGCACGTAAAATATTACACATTTTACTAGAACAGGAGCCTGGTGGAAAAATATGAAAGCTTGGCTGAAGGAATAGATAAGAATTGAGCATCTGAAATCTGTGTCTCTGAAGATGCACATGGAGAAACTGTACAGTGCACAGGGGAATAATCTCATCTCTGTGTGCCTTTGACTAGGGCTTGCAGTACAACCGAAAGAAGGGGACAGATCAATGGCTCCTACAGAGTCACTTCAAGGAGATGAGAGCTTCTTGCTCTCCCCAGGTGGTTCTGAGAATTCCCATTTCTTTCCTTTTTAACACAGGAATGCTTCCTGGGGATTAGTTGAAGATTAACCAGAAAGAACCCCTGCTTCACGCAGTACTTCCCTCCAGCCTTTCTCTGTTTCCCTAGGAATGGTGGGTCCACACTCAGTATGCAAACCTCTGGGCCCCTGAAAAGTCACTGTGATCTTTGACTATTTAATGTTCTTAATTGAAGGACTTTTTAATTTCCTCATAGCATTTTAAATAATAAATACGAATGTTATTGTAGGATAATTTTTATACCTAACCTAAATTCTTTAGGGGTATTGGTTTACCATTCATTTTATCTTTGGTTGTATTAAGTGCTAATAGGGAATAGTGGGCCTTTCCACCATAGTTTTAACTTTTTGGGAAAGAGAAAACCCAAAGCCTTATTGAAATGTAAGAGTGCTATACCTAGCCCTAGCTGTGTGGCTCAGTGGTTAGAGCATCTGCCTGCAGACTGAAGTGTCCTGGGTTCGATTCCAGCCAAGGGCACACACCTCAGTTGCAGGCTCAATCGCTGGCATATTTGCTGGAGGAAACCAATTGGTGTGTCTCTCTTCAATGATGTTTCTCTCTCTTTCTCTCCCTTCCACTCTCTCTGAAAAGCAATAGAAAAAATATCCTCTGGTGAGAATTAAAAAATAAATAAATAAATAAATAAAAGTGCTGTACCTAGTGTGATTTTCTGTCTTCATGACCAGCCTCACTGAAAATATGTTTCTTCTAATGTAACCACATCAATTGCTAATTGTTCTTAGAGATTTACAAATTGACAAAATACATTACTAATCTAATTACATGTGAACTAAGCTAGCACCTCAAGATCAACTGACAACAAGGAAAAGAAACCTGTTCTTTTAGTCTTTTTTCAGAATAAGCTCAAAACGTTAAGTAGTTTTTGTAAAAAGAGCCAGGAAGTATATAATACCTTAAGTGAAAATGGGTCAACCGAGGGAGTCGAGGTTTAGAAATCTTGAGATTGTTAGTTTAGTGGGAGAGGAGAAAGGTTGTATTAGGATGATATGGAGTAAGTCAGGGTAGGCTACTCTTATTGTTAATGATATGATCTTGTTTTTATAATTTAAAAAGTTTTATTGAAGTGTAAGTTGACATATAATATGTTAGTTTCAAGTGTACAACATACTGACTTGATGTTTGTATATTTTGCAAAATGATCACCACAATAAGTCTAGTTAACATTTGTCACCATACATAGAAAAAATTTTTTCCTGTAATTAGAGCTTTTAAGGGGTAAGATATTCTAAGTTTGATATTTCAGAGGTGGAACAGTTGTGGGTGATAAGAGCAGGAAATCATCTATGGACATGATAGGCTGGATGGAGAAGTGACTAATTTGGGAGTTCTTGATTTTTCCCCTCAAGAGTTTAGGTTTGTCATCACACGGGCATCAAAATCACCCAGAATATTGTTAACATCAGGGATGGAGTGGGAGGCTGAGTTTTTGGAGCTAACTTTTAAAATCTATGAGATGTGATTAGGATTTGGTATATAACAAATGAGTGAGGCGGATAGGAAAGCCAAGAGGATAACCCAAGACACAAGGCGGTCGTTAAAAAAATATTTCACACCTGTAAAAGATACAGAGCATACTATATCCCAACCATCGGCTTAGATACAGCTCACATTCCCTTGGTTCCCTCCAGTGTAGAGAGAAGGCGCTTCAGAAATTCAGATTCTCACAGTGCGCTCTAGAAGCCCTCAAGATCCTGAAGCGATGTCAAAGGACATTGGCAGCTCTGTTTCCAGGTTCCAATGAGAGAGGAGATGGGAAAATGAGCCACCCTTTCTTAAGAAAAGGGACACAGGGAAATGGTGCCTGGGAAGGAATCACGTTTCTGTTGGGGCTGGCAGGTGGCAGGAATCTGAGCAGGTTATGGGTGAAGAGCAGTCTACTGTTGAATGTTGTTTTCAGAGGGCACCTGGAAGAGATGTGAGAGTTGCTGGGGAAGGAGGGGGCTTGGCCAGAAGAGGAGCAGCACAGACCTGGGAAAGGGTGCACAGCACATGAAATGATGAGTGTCTTGGTCACAGTGCAAAATGCCAGCTTTTGCAGAGATGTGAGGGTGGGAAGGAACAGCTCGGGGCCTTCAAGGATAACTTGCCAGGAGGTTTGATTGAATTTGTTTGTGTCTTAGGCAAGATTCTACTACAAGCACCTGCGAAGACAAAGGTTTAGGTGCAAATGATTTATTAAAGTAGTGCTCCCAGGAGAAACCAGTTAGGGAGTGGGGGAGGAGGGGAAGCCAGCCTGATGAGTGGGATGAAAACATAACCCAGCTGAGCCAATACCATGCAAAAAGTTGTTTGCTTGGGCTTCTGGGAATCAACCCTCTCATCAAAAGCTGCTGGCTGGGAATCCTAGTGTTTTTATCCAGGGTTTGGTGGTGTAGGGATGTCAGGCCTGAGACTTCATTACCAAGAGTGTGAAGCCAGGTTGTATGTCCAGCAAGCCCAGGGAAGGCAAAGCTGAGACATGGGACACGGTGAGATGACATGGACCAAACTGCCCTTAAGCTCCCAGAGCCTTCAGGTATGTTTCTTAGGTATGTTTGTTGTCTAAGCCAGTTTGTTCAGGATTTTGTTGTTACTTGCAACAGAATTGTAAATTCTCAAACACTTTAAGAATCCTGTTGCATTTATCTGAACGCACTTTAATCTTGGGTATGAGAGTAATTGAAAATGAGTAATGACATCAAATATTTAGGTTTATCTTCTAACACATCTGAAATTTTCATAGTATTACAAATAAATAAAAGAAAATTTCCTTTCCCATTGGAAAGGAAAGAGGAGATTGTACATGGATAAAATCTCTCTTCTAATTTGTGTCTTCTGGGCTTGGAATAAGTCTTTAAAATTTGAAAGTGAAAAGACCTAGGCCCTCCAAACCTATTTTCCTCATTGAATTTAGCTTTTTGTTTTATATGCAAAACAAGTTGATATCTTAAGTGTGCTTCATGGATTACATTTCTGATTCTTGTACATTCTTGAGCTTTCAGTGCTGCGTGCTCTGACATCGCTCTGCAAGTCGTCTCTGAAGGGCTTTTTACCATCCTTTTGTCTTGCCTGAGAATTCCAGGGATGTGACAGCAGGAATAGATGATTGAATTCCAAGTCTATCCTTGCTCTATTTCCTCACTTTTATTCGTTTCCTTTTCTGAAGATTCCAAACACATCTGTTGTTTTCTGAGGCGTTTGCTTTCTGCTGCAGTTATCTTCTTACAGTCTTTTATTTTTCTTAAGGTACTTTCTATTGAACTCACAGTCCCTTCCCGGTAGTTTACTCCCACCACAACCTGAAGTCAGCTCTGTTTCCCTCCCCTGCCCCCAATTATTTCAAGTGCGTACGCATTTGGTAACCTGCAGTGTCAGAAGTGAAGTGTGCTATGTTAGCAGGAAAGGAGACAAACAGAAGGAGAACTGTAGGTTTTTAAAAAATATATGGTAACTGGCTTTTCGTAGTACTGTGCTGAGCTAGCTCTATATTGTTATTAGTTCTCTTTAGAAATCCTAATGCCTGCTTTGTTTCCTTAGACCTGCAATTTCATTTTAATGTTATTCTTTTATTTATTTTGTTTGCATATGTTGTACTCTTCATTTGGTTGTAATTAAATATTTTTAAATTTTGGAATAATTTTAGAGTTACAGGAAAATTGCAAGAATATGAGTTGCTGTTTACTTTTACCCAGCTTTCTTTATGTTAATGTCTTACATAACTGTGGTTCGTTTGTCAAAGCTGAGAAATCAGCAATGGTAAAGCCCTATTAACTAAGCTATAAATTTTATTTGCATTTCACTCGTTTTTCCACTGATTTCTATTTCCTATTTCACCCAACCCAGAATACCACACATTGCATTTAGTACTTGTCTCTAGTGTTTAGTAATCTGCAACAGTTTCTCAGTCTTTCCTTAGTTTTGGTGATCTTGACATTTTTGAGGTGTAATGGTCAGGTATTTTGTAGACTGTCTCTCTGTTGTTTGTCTCCTGGTTAGATTGGGGTGGGTTTTGTGGGAGAACATCGCACCATCGAAGTGCCTGCCTCATCTCACTGGGGTGCATGACAACACATAACTTATTAAAAATGTTCACCTTGATCACTTGTTTAAGGTGATATCTGCCAAGCTTTTCCACTGTAAAGCTACCAGTTTCCCCCTTTTCATAATCCGTTTGTTGGAAGTGAGTGACTAAGTCTAGCTCACACTCAGAGGGAGGGGAATTATGCTCTACCTCCTAGAGCTGGGTGGTATATATCGTATGTACATATATTACTTGGTAAGGAAAAATAATTATTTAACTTTTTTAATCCTCACTCGAGGATATGTTTATTGATTTGAGAGATTGAGAGAGAGAGAAAACATCAATTGGTTGCCTCCCTCACGCACCCTACGTATGTGCACTGATCGGGAATTGAACCCACAACCTTTTTGGTTATGGGCTAATGCTCCAACCACTGGGCCACCTGGCCAGGGCTATTTATTTACTGTTTATATGAGTATGGACTCATGGGACTTTTTAAATTCTTTGGATTGTAATCCAATATTATTAATTTCACTGCTTAAAGTTTCCAACTTTGGCCATTAGAGGCTCTTTGAGGTTACTGCCTGTGTACTGTTGACATCCCCACTTTTTTCTTTTAATTATCACTTTCTTTTCCGACTTGATTGCCTCCCCAAATTTGTACTCCCAGACCACTCATATTTACCTAGACTAGAGCAAATATGTTTTCTAGAGAAACACGAGGCTAAAATAATTTTTTAAATATTATTTTATCTGCAGTTTTTATATTTCTTCATAAGAAAAATATCTTACACGGCTAGAGAGCAGTTACATATTTTACAAATTGCTTTCAGGAGAAAAATATCTGAAAAATATAAAATTCCTCAGAAGTATCAGTTAATACACTGTTATTTTCATCAATCATATTCTGTTGGAGTTAATGGCATATTGTTTTCTTCTTAATTGTTGGGAAAAAAATCAGCTGTCTTAATTAATTTTTTTGAAATTTCTTGGCAAGTCAGAGTAATTCATTTGGATTGTCAAGAGAAACTTTATAGTATAATGGTCTGGATCTTGATTCTCAAAAGTTGTTAATCACTGATAATTAACTGCATCCCACTTCCATATTGGCAGTGAGAATGAATTTGCTGTGTTATGATTATGAATTTGATTTCTCATCTCAGCAGATATAAAACTGGATGCCTTTCTGGTGCATCTCAAGACTGATTGAAAAGCTTGACACAGACCATTAAAACTTTGGATTTGGGAAAGATGTGAATACTTGTTATAGTATAAATATTTGACTCTACGTCATTTGTCCCAGTATATAAGTTCCTTGAAGACAGAAACTTTTTAAAAAATTAGCATTTAACATGCATATTCAGTCTTTTTTTTTTTTTTTTTTTTTTTTTTAACACAAGTTTTGGCAACTGTGTGCTAATATGCCCACATATAAATAATATATCTTGCATTAGATTTTACCATTCACCAAAATCCACTATGGATTTGGTAGAAAGTTATAGCTTAGAGATCTTCTAAGTTGTTTTAAAGAAATATGGATTTGAGAACACTTCCAGAATTCTATTGTTTATTTTCCTCCGTTTACTAAATGGGACCAGTATGGGTGTCTGCATGTAGTATATATACGTGAAAAATTGCTCCACTCATAGCAAACCAGTATTTTTTTTCCAGCTATTTTATTTGCAAGTGGTAGAGAACAACACCTGGGAGGCTTGTCTCTCTGTATTTCCTAATAAGCCTGTAATCATTTGTGAAGTCCCTTGGGGCAGCCAATTATGTAAGCTGTTTATTGAGTAGTCCCAAGTACTGACACAAATCAACAAATAATTAAAGACGCATGTAAATGTGCCCACTCACTTTGGATCTCTGGTTAATATCAATTGTTATTGGGTGAGTGGCAAAACATTCCAGATGATGACTAACATTTTGAAAATATCAAGTGATATCAAATATTAAGTATTATTTACTCAGATATCTAAAGGAGAAAATGGAAATTCAAGCCAAGGACAGGCCCTGCCAAGTCAGCCTGCTAATGTAAATAGCCCCTGTGAAAGTTCTGCCCGGGGCCTGTTAGCTGCACAGGTGCACCCAGCTTCCAGCTGCTGCTGCTGTTGGCTGACAGTGGCTCACGGGTGCCCTCTTCTCCGGAGAATCGTCCTTGCCTGGAGATGCCTGGGAGGTTGTGTGTCCTAACTGGACTGGCTCATATCTAACAACTGACTGATGTGAGGATAGAAGATTTAACCCCTTACCTCAAGGGTGAACAAGTCTGTAGTGTCATTCATGCTCCAGGGCTCCCTGTGCCCTTGATCAGACAAGGCTTCAATCAAGCTCATCTTTGCTTGTCTTCTCTCCCTTCTCCGTCCTGCTTCCCTTCCTTATGGCTTTCTCTGGAAAGTGCACCCTCAGAATCCCCGTCCCTGGCTCTGCTTCTAGGGAACCTGACCTAAGAAAGTATATTTTACATAAGAAATGGAGAATATCTGTTACTCTGGTGAGGTGGTTACATGGAAGTTGTGAACAGAACTTCAATTACAGTTCCTAACAGTGAAGATGGTGTTGGTAAGAATGAAAATAAGCAATAGCTGGCCCTGGCTGGTTTGGTTCAGCATAGAGCCTCCGCCTGTGGACTGAAGAGTCATGGGTTCGATTTGGTCAAGGGCACGTACCTAGGTCAGGGCCCCAATCCAGGCACTTGCGGGAGGCAACCAATCAATATGTCTCTCTCACATCAGTGTTTCTCTCGCTCTGTCTCTCCCCCTCCCTTCCACTCTCTCTAAAAAAATCAATGGAAAAAATATCCTTAGGTGAGGATTAATAACATTTAAAAAAAGAAAAGAAGCAATAGCTGAACATCTTTGAGGAATCTACAGCTGTTGGGGAACTCATCATTTTAATACTAGAAAAAATAGCACCTTATAAAATTAAGATGGTTTAGAAAGGCTAGATAGATGTCCTAGCAAAAAGATGATAGTGAGCTTTTTACTAGCTGACTGTGAAGCTCACAAAGTTTTCAAGAGTAAAAATACTTGGGAGTGACTAGAAATACAAGCATGATCTAAGATTAGAATTATAAACTCTGTTTGAGAATTATATGAAGACAGTTTTTCTCAGACTTGAGGAATACACAATTCTTTTTCTTTTAGAAAAAATTCTCTTGTATCTTCAGTATTGACATAATTTTTAGTACAAAAATTACTTTTTTTTTTTTTGGAGCAACTTGTGTTACCTTGAGGTGGTATGTCATTTGGCCTTCAGTTGATGAAAACATGTCACTTACATTAAGTCTTCTCCTGTCCTTATCAACATAGAACAAAATTGTACATCTTGATGCCCAAACAAAAGCAACATTAACACTGAAGTTGTGTAGCAGCTCTTGGAAGTGGTCAACCAGGAGATCCAGAATATGGTCCTTTTAGTACAGAAATGAAAATAAAGTTCCTAAGTGACTTTTAGATCATGAAGAATCCGTCCTTGCACCAGGTGAGGGTGGGAGCGTTGTGTAGGCAAAAAGAAGGTGGAAGGATGAAACCTCGAGAGTGCCTGTCTCAGGCTCGGCTTTCAGGGAAACAGGCTGGTGCAGGGAGCAGGTCTGTGGTTCAGGAGGAATAAAAACAGGAACAAAAGGCCAACCCAGAGGCGCATTATTGATTAAGCTGCCTCCGCCAGTGATGGTGTTCAGTCCTTCGGGACCTTCTGAGGAACGTTAGGAAATGTGTTTCAGGACCATTAGCATTTATCCATCACCTCCGGGCCTGCCATGGACGTTACCTCCCTTATATTTCTGGACTGTGTGTGAGAGTGCAGAAACATAGTGACAGAATTCCTGGGGCTCTTTCACTTCCCGCTCCAGAAACTCGCCTCGAGGCAACGTATAGTCTCAAGACAAGGCGCCCCAGGCTTATCTGCAGTTAGCTGCTCGAAGCCTTTGCGGAGCTGGTTGCTGAAGCATGGCCAGAATAAGAGGTTTATGAAGTGGATTAAAGTTGTGCCCAGTGGGTATCTGCAGGCTGATATGTGTAGGGTTAGGGATAGCACAGAGTGGTGAAAAGACTTGATCTGGAGTAAGGTCTGGCTCTTTGCCACATTGAAATTAACCTCTGTGACCTTGGGCAGGCTAGTCCCCTACCGAGACCTGAGGGTGTTTAGGAACTGACCTCCCATCATACCCCTTTGCAGGGTTAAAATGACTTCATGAGAGCCCTTCACTTTTGTTCCCCGCCCCCAACCAAATCCTTAATTTGCAAGGCACAACTCAAATATTATCTTTGAAGAATTGTGGATGGCTTCACAGAGGTGGTATCACTTTCTTTTCTGAATGTCCATTATTCCAGGCAGAAGTCTAGCATGTTCCATGTTTAGTGTATTAATCATATATCCTTTTGTTTCTGCTGGATAGGAATGCATGGGACACATTGATTATTTGTCTTAGGGCCCCAAACACTATCAAGTTGGCAATCAAACTATGAAAATACATGATACAGAGAAAGAGGTGAAGCGGGGAGGAAAAGTTGGGGTGGGTGGCCATAAACGCCCACTCCACATTCTTGTGGGCATCTACTCTTTGTTTCCACGAGCAAGGCAATCCATGATCCTGTTCTGCCTCTTTAGGGGAGGAGGGGGATTTTCTCTACTCCCACATCCTTAGGCTTGCCTTTTGCCATTTTGTGGATTCTTTCCCCTTTTGAGCCTTTATTGAAATTTATTGCTTCTCAATTTTTAAATAGGAAGAGAATTATATTGGGGGTGAGGGAGGCTGGCGGAAAAAGAGGAGCTTGTCCGGCACCAGGTACCTTAGGGATGGGCCTTTCTCCATATCTCCTGTCAGAAGAGGAGCTGGGAAGACAATAGAAAGTAAGGAGAGGTTGGTAGAATGTGAAAAGGTATTTGTGTACCTAAAATAGAGCTAGGCATTTTACTTCATCAAGTTATGAGGACGAAAGAGACTGTATCTGCTGCTACTCCCAATCTCCATCTTACAGGTGCAAAAACAGCTTAAAAACCACCGTATTATCAAAGTCCTATAACTAGTAAATTTTGGCACTGGAAGTAAAAATCCCACCTGACTCCAGAGCCCAGGCTCTGGCCTGCCTGCTACGAAAACACCTAACAACAGCTTTGACAAGACTCAGGTGACCCCATTATAACAGGAGCCTGCCACTCCAGTTGGGACATTTTCCCCCTACCCATCTGAATACAGAGGTTACTATGCCTACCAAGAAAGATGCCAGGCTCGGTGCCAAAACTTCTTTCCAGCTCTTCAGAAGAACAAACGGCCTTATTCCCAGATGGATTGAAATTGGTGGCTTTGCACTCTCGTTAAGTCTTTCATCAGAGGCTCTCGCCTTTGAAATTAGATCAAATTAAAGGTAGCTCAGCGAGTGTGTGCCAGGGGCCCATCCTCTTGCCCCTCTGCCCTCGGAAGAGCTGTGAGTTTGGAACTGAGCCCTCGACGTTCCATGAAAGTGCAGTGCACGCTGATCGAGTGTCCTCTGTGGCTCCGGAGACAAGAACGTTGGCACTTGGAGAATCCTCAGCTATGAGAGCTAGTTCATGGCCACCTATTATACTGAATGGGGGTTACGATCTCTTGGAGCTTAAGCATGTGCCCAGGGTACGTATCTGCGGGCTTCCTTAGAGCTCTTAGCCTCTCCTTTGCCACTTGACTGGTCAGTTGATCTTCAGCTGGTCAGCGTGCCCTGCAGAGGCTGCAGGTGCAGAGGAAGCGCTTGCCGCTAACTGCTGCTCGCTCTGTGTGGTCCTCGCAGGTCTGTCAACTCTGCTTCAGCTTGTTTATCTGTCCCCTGAGAGGAGGAGGCTGGCGAGCACTCCAAGAGGCTTTCTACCTTGAGAACTCCAATCTGTTTGGATAGGGGAGCTATTAGATAAGCTAACATGATTTACTTACGATGGGAACTTTCTCTCTGGGAAAATGCAGGGAGCTTTCCTCTGAGACAATAAAGCTCTGCTGGAGACTACAGGAGATATGTGACTCAGATGAGTAAGCCAATTAGGGATTATTAGCCTATGTATGTTTTGTGTTAAATCGTTTTTATTAGAGTAGAATACAGAATTAGACATTTAATTGATATTTGGCCTCATTTTAAGTACTATTTACCAAACGAGATAGCTAGTCAGATCATTTCAAATGTTAAGAGCAGACCTACAATGAGCCTGTTTTCATGGGAGAAAAGAACCTTGATACGCTTTTTCAAAATCTTTGGAAAATACGTCAGCTGGCTGCTGGCTTTTCTTGATATTTTAAAAGGGCATATAATAAGCTTAAATGTGCTAGTTTTCTTAAGGTTTGTTGTTTGTTTTCAACTAGAATGCTATACTTTGCATTTTCTTTTCTCTTGATCTTCAAATATCTGTCCCTTAGAACTACCTCCATTCAAAAGTCTAATCTATCTGTGTGGTTTGCTCGTGGTTGATGTTTATTTGGATAACCTGAGATAGCAGAAGAGGAATATATTTAATCACCTAACCTTTACAGTAAGGAACATTTGAAATGTCAGCATTTTATTTCGGGAACAGGTGAGCGATTGCACTATAAGGCTGTTATTTATTTATTTACATCCTGCCTCTTTCTGAAGAGGAATTTGGAACCGCTTAGAACAGCTTATAATAAAGAATAAAAGAATAAGGGAAAATGTGAAATAGGAAATCAGAGTCAACATTCCAACCAGAAGAGTCAACATTATGGCTATGATGGAATATAAATGTGTGCCTAAGACTCTTGGAAACATGGTAAGGCGAGAAACAAACTATATCATCTTTAACATTCAAAGAAGGGAGCAAGTTCTTCTGGTTCAAAACCCAGATCTCTCATAGTACCATTACCTGAGGGATGCTGGTTTAATCCATTCAACAAATATTTAAGCACCTTTATGTAGCCAGATCTGTATCAGGTGCTAGAGGTAAAACTGGAGGTATGAGTGTTCTTATGAAGCTCAGTCTATAGGGGTGATAAATATTAAATCTACTGATAGATAATCTAGTCTACTTTTTTGGGGGATCACTTGTCAAAACAGCTACAGTTCCTAAATTCCCTTAAATGTCTCTGCCTTAGAATCTGTCCCTGACTCCTCAGTTTGAGACCTGAAAGATGAAGAGGCATAAACCAGATTAAGAGAAGAGAGAACTGACCCACTGGGCTGGAACACCTTGAGAGAGCCAGTGTGCGTAGAGGAGAGCAGTGCAGAGAACAGTGCAGAGGAGACAGGAAAGGCAGGTGGTTGAGGCCACGTCTGCAGTCCCTCAATATACTCACTGAGGGACTTATTAAAGTAAGAATATTAAAGTGTGTCTAAGTAGAGAGCTTTTATTTTTTGAGAAATATTGGCCTTTGATTTTAATATTACTATGCTCAGTAAATTACATACTTTAAGTCACTTTATTTTATTTTTTCAAATAAAACTTGGTAACCCTATATCAGCTCCCAGAAAACACCTTTGTGGGTAGTTTTTATTTGCTTGCTTGCTTGCTTGCTTGTTTTGGAATTTAATTGGTCCATGAAATGGAAAAAGCTGGGGAACGTTAGTTTTAGGACCTTCAACAAATGTGGCTGGAGAAACATGAGAATGATAAAGGTTTAGATTTGAAGCATGATCTAGTGAGAGGATTTCCTCATGGGACTAAGGTAGTGTCCCCTAAGCACATAAGCCATGTCTGTGCTCAACAATTATTTGAACAATGTACTGGGGCACCTGGCTTTTGGGGTGAGCAGAGCTTGATATCCGGTCCTTGTTACTCTCATCAAATCATGTTCCCTGGTTTAGGGAAGGGTCTCCCTGGAAGAAGGGGAGCGTTTTTTTTTGTTGTTGTGTTTTTTTTTTTACAGAAGACACTGTGGACATTGGCTATACACATCATTTTCCAGTGATATAGCTTAATCCAAGGATAGAACTTAATAAGACATGCTATTAGAATCTCTGACATTCTTTCAACCAGGTATATTTCTTTAATGGATACAACTGCTCTTCCATACCCTCTAGTAGGGTGTCTAAAGCGATAGCTGCTGCTAATTAATAATGGATCTATATGTTTTAGAAATTAAGCTGGCAAGTGGAAATGTGAGTAGTAGTAGGAAAGGAGATATCTTCATGTCCCGGTCATTGAGGCAGATAGTTCATTATTTTACATAACAGTTTATCACTAGAATACTAATGAATCAAGTCCTTAAAGGGTGAGGTCACCTCTAATCTAGGGAGACTGCTTCTTGAGAAAGTATAGTTTTAACTATAGAGAGTTTTTAATTTAGTCATTATTGGAGCAATATTTTTCTTAAGAACTCATTATAAAGCAAAGTAGAGATGAATCTGGTCAAAAGAGTTTCAGCCCGGCCGGGCATGGCTCAGCAGTTGAGCATCGACCTAGGATCCAGGAGGTCGCAGTTCCATTCCCAGTCGGGGCACATGCCCAGGTTTTCGGGCTCAATCCCCAGTTGGGGCCTGCAGGAGGCAGCCGATCAATGACTCTCTCATCATTGATGTTTCTATCTCTCTCTCTCTCCCTCTCCCTTCCTCTCTCTCAAAACAAAAAAGATATATATTTTTAAAAGGTTCAAAGAGCTAGGTATCAATAGCCATGGGGAAAAAAATCTTAACTAAAAGGTTTACTTTGTTTAACATGACCACCTAAATATGCACCCCCTGCCCCCAGGATGAATTAGCTGCAAAATGCATGCATGGCTTACAGGGTAAATTTACCTGTTCTATGGAGTTCTTTTATAATGACCAATTATGTTGGAGACTATTTGGAAAATGATGATTTTACTTACCTAATGTTTAGCTTAATTCCTGGAAATAAGTAATGACCCAAATCATTTCCCTTTTTCCAACATCTTTTTCTTTATACTATACCAATTTGTGTTCATTGTTTAAAAATTAGAAAATAGAAACAAGAAAACAATCATTTAGAACCTAATCCTCTAAACACAATACCAGCATTTTATTAGTGCTGTCAAATAATTTCTACTCACATATATTTTGTGTCTGTATATTTTTAACTATGATGTCAGTGGTGGTGAATGTCGGTCATGATCTACTTCAAATCAGCTTGTACTTCCCACTCGCCCTACCTCTCCCAGGCCCAGGTCATGCGGGAGGTTTAGTACATGCCCTAAGATTTCTGGAATTGCTCAGGGACTTTGTCAGCCTTGGCTATCGTTTCTTGCTTCATCCTGTAGATGTTTCCTTATCACTTGGCATAAAGCTCCTTCTCTTCCTCCCCAAAACATACAGTGTCACTCACCAGGCAGCATCAAGTCCTTTGGCTTCTGAACACCTTGCTGCTTTGCTCCGTCTCTGTTTCTTTGCTCTTTACTTCATGTCTTCCCGTGTCCTAAATTTCTGTTTATTTCTTAATCACAGTGCCTGCCCGGCCAGGCGTGGTTCAGCGGTTGAGCATTGACCTAGGATCAAGGAGATCATGGTTCAATTCCCAGTCAGGGCACATGCCTGGGTTGTGGGCTCAATCTCCAGTCAATCCCCTCTCTCTTATCATTGATGTCTCTGTCCCTCTCCCTCTCCCTTCCACTCTCTGAAATCAATAAAGATATATTTTAAAAAACAAATCACAGTGCCTTAGGAAAGGAAAATGCCTTGATAAGATGGTTGCATGGGGGATTTAGGACCTGAGGGTTTGGGTGGGAAGGAAGCAGAGTCCCTAAAAGAAATTCTAGGGATAGGTAGTAAAATAGTTTTTAAAAAATCCACCCCTTTTATTTAATAAAATAAATTTATTAAAAAATAAATAAAATGTAATTGACCTTAAAATTAAAAAGACCATGCTATATTAACATTGAAAGCCATATACTCACAGCTCTATTGCTGAGAATATATTCCATCTAACTTGGCTGTTGGACAACCATCAAATTCTTTTTTCCTGGTTGTCTGTTGTTTCCAATGGTTAGACTATTGAAAGGGCCCTCACAGGCTCTCTACTAAGTGGTTTGTCTCGGTCTAAACTAAACAGTATTCTACCGAGCATACTGCGGCAGCCATGAAAATACTCAGGCCTCCTGCTGTGGGGAGCACAATTGAGGGGCAGTGCCAGCCGCTGCTCATCTGGATCAGCCCCCTCATTCACACTGACGTCATGCTTCCCATGGCTGAGCACAGTTGGGGGTATAAATGCAGGCCCTTTGCTGCAACACTGGGATGGGTGACTTTGGCATAAGGACTCGCCATCGACTAGCTAAAACTTTCTTGGAATCTCACTAATCTGAGTCCTTCCCACCCCGCTCTCCCTCCTCCCCTGTCACCTTCACATAGCAAGCAGACCTTCATCAAAGTCGGAAGGTCCCCCTTGCCTTCTCCAGCCTTCTCCTCTTTTCCTTCATGGGTATGTCCCCCAATAAATCTGCAATAATCCTGTCTTGCCATCTGCTTCTCAGAAGTACCCAAAATAATATACACATTTAGCAAGTGACCATAAAGAGCCCTAAAACCTGTTCATGCAAGCTTGGTGCAAGAGCTCCCGTCCCTTAGGTACTTGACGTTCCTTGCATGACAGGCTCGCTAGAGCCAGACACTGAGATATTCTAGTGCTAGCCACTCTTGTGGGTGTAGGAGCAGATGTGCTTGAGTTTTTCACCAATGAATAAATATTTTGAGCGTCTCTTATGCCGGTTAGAAAATCCTCCAGAGCTGATGGAGTTAGCTATTATCGAAGCACTTGCAGTTGCTGCTTCTGTAGCACAGGCGCCTGGAGAGCATGCACTGAACAGCGTTCTTCAGATATTAACTAACCCCCCTGGGGAGTAAATTAAAACCAGCGCAAACACAGATCATATGGTCTGTGCTTAAGTATTTTCAAGCAAATTACAGCGGAATGTGAACTTTACCCAAGTCAGTAAATGCATCATATCTGATGATTGCATAATAGTCAATTGTGTGACTATCCCACTTATTTTAATCAATTCTGCAAGAGTGAGTGTTTTGGGTTCCTAATTTTTAACCGTTAGTGTCAGGTTTAGCAAAGTCTTTCTGTATACTTCGGGCATTATCTAACTTTTCATAGAATATTTTTAGAAGTAGAATTACTGGGTCAAAATACATGCCCAATTTTAAAGTTTTGGTGTTCATTGCCACAAAGTCATTTAGGAAGTTTGTTCCAATTTTTAGTCCTACCATTATTGTATGAGTAGGCTTATTTCTTCTCCCTTTGTTTTCTGCATGTGAAATTATGTGTAAAATATAAATGTTTAACTCAAACAGTTTAAAGAAAACCTTTCAGTCCTCCACCCAGGTTATGAAATAGGACTTAAAATCCTTCAGTGTTTGCTGCTTTTCAACATTCCTCTCCATGCCTCCCTCAGGGTGGAAAATACAAAGCTGGTTGCATGAGGGATTCCAGGAAAAAACAAACTCGGTAGTCTCTGGGTCTTAGGCTTCTGCTTCCTGGGAGTTTCCAAGAGGGCTTTCTGGGGTGTTCAGTGGGAGAGACCGTGGGTGAGCTCTGGGCAATCTGAGGCTCCCCACAGTGGATGAATTTGGAAGGTGCTGGTCCTAAGCATATAAACAGCGGGAGTGATGGGCACCGCCCTGCGTTTCTTGCTTCTAAGCTCATTACGGCCTTGTTCCAGCTCCCAGAACTAAATCAAAGCAGACATTTCGGTAGGATGAAATAAATGTCCACAGCCAACTTCAGGCAGCAAGACCTGGAAGAAAGAGCAGGTAATGTATCAGCAAGTTGTCAAGATCATCACATTTCTATCTAGGCAGGACTCCCCAGGGCATTCATTCAGATGTTTTAAAAAAACTACCAGTCCTCTGTCCTGCAGCGTTATCTAGACTCACACTGCTCCAGTCTGGTCTGGTTTCCAGCCTGCACGTAGCATCCCACGACGTCTGTTCGCTATCCTCCTAGCACTCCCTTCACCCCTTTCCTATTTGGAACTCATGTTCCTGTACCATGTCTTTTTTAAATTTATTTTTAAATTATATTTGACATACAATATTATGTTAGCTTCAGCTGTATAAGAGCGATTCACATTTATGTACCTTATAAAGTGGTCACCATGATAAGTCTAGTAACCATCTGTCACCATACAAACTTATATTATTGACTATATTCTCTACGCTGTACATTACACCCCTGTGATTTATTTTATAACTGGAACTTTTAAACTCTTAATCCTTTCGCCTTTTTTGCTCATTTCCCCATTCACTCCCCTCTGGCAACCATCAGTTTTTTTTCTCTGTATATGAGTCTATTTCTGTTTTGTTTCTTAGAATGAACATATAAGTGAAATAATACAGTATTTCTTTCTCAGTCTGATTTATTTCACTTAGGATAGTACCCCTCTAGATTCATCCATGTTGTCACAAATGGCAAGATTTCATTCTTTTTTATAGCTGAGTAGTATTTCGTTGACTTCTTTATCCATTTATCTGTCTACGGACACCTAAGTTACTTCCATATTTTGGCTATTATGAAAAAATGCTGCAATAGCCCTAGCCAGGTGGCTCAGTTGATTGGAGCATCATCCATACACTGAAAGTTCGCAGGTTCGATTCTTGGTCAGGGCAAATACCTAGATTGTGGGTTCAATCCCCAACAGGGCCTATGCACAAGGCAACTGATCAACATTTCTCTTACATCAGTGTTGCTCTCTCTTTCTTCTTTCCTCTCTCTTAAAAATCAATATAAATATCCTCTGGTGAGGATTTTAAAAATGTTGCAATAAACATAGGTGTGCATATATCTTTTCAAATTGGTGTTTTTGTTTTCTTTGGATAAATACTCAGGAGTGGAATTGCTGGGTTGTATGGTAGTTCTATTTTTAATTTTTTTAAAAAATATCTTTATTGATTTCATAGAGAGGAAAGGAAAGGAATAGGAACATCAATGATGAGAGAGTCATTGATCAGCTGCCTCCTGCACACCCCCGACTGGGGATCGAGCCCGCAACCCGGGCATGTGCCCTGACAGGGAATCAAACCCCGATCGCCTGGATCCTGGGTCTACGCTCAACCACTGAGCCACTCCTGGCTGGGAAATTTTTAATTTTTTGAAGAATCTCCATAATGTTTTCCATAATGGCTGCACCAGTTTACAATCCCACCAAGAGTGCACAAAGTTTCCCTCTTCTCTACATCCTAGCCAACAGTTTTTCTTTGTTGTCTTTTTGATAATAGCCACTTTGACAGGTATGAGTTGATATCTCACTGTAATTTTTATTTGCATTTCCCTGATGATTAATGATGTTGAACATCCTTTCATGTTGTCTGTTGGCCATCTGTATGTCTTTAGAGAAATGTCTATTCCGGTCCTCTGCCCATTTTGTAATTGTATTGTTTGGTTTTTGATGTTTTTTGTTGTTGAGTTGCATGAGTTCTTTATATATTTTGCACATTAATCCCTTTTTGGACATGTCACTTACAAATAACTTCTCCCATTCAGTAGGTTGTCTTTATGTTTTACTGATGGTTTCCTATGCTGTGCAAAATCTTTTTATATTTTTTTCTTGGTTTATGCTTTTATTTTGGTGGAGCACATTTCAAGTACCTCCTTGACAAAGAAAACATGGATAGTAAAAAAAAAAAAAAAAATTGTTTCTGAGACCATGAATGTCTGAAAATGTCATTCAACCCTCACAAAGTTTGAGAAATTGGCTACAATTTTAGGTTACCAGTCATTTATTAAGAATTCTGGACATTATTCCATTTTCTTCTTGCTCACAGTGATGGTGTTGTATAGTCTAAAGCTGTTATGATTCCTTATGCTTTCTGATCCACCTATTCTTTCTGAAAGTTGGTAGAATCTTCCCCCCCCCCCCCACGGTGTTCTGAAAGTGTAAATGTCTGTGTAGGTATTTTCATCTACTTCTATTCCGTAAACTTTTTTCAGTAATAGCAGTTCATCTCCTGTCGTCCTGGGAAATTTTTTAAAATTGTTTTGTTTTGTTTTCTGTTCTGTTTCCTCCCCTGCCCCCCTTCCCAATTTTCAGGAGTTGTTATTCAGTTTTCTTATATCTTTTTCTCTTATTTTCTGCCTTTGTCTTTATGATCTACTTTCTAGGAGACATCCTCTACTTTATCTTCTAACCTAACAACTTCACTTCTACTGCTATGTCTCAATTCCAAGATCTCTTTCCTGTTCTCTTAATTTTTTATAGCATCCATTTCTTCTTTTATGGATGCAGAATATTTTTATTTCTGAGGAGGATCATAATACTTGTATTTCACTGAGTTCTACTGATTCTTCTCCCCCCCCCCCCCCCCCCCCCGGACTGAATTATTTGCTCCAAGATGCTTTTCTTGAGGGAGACAGTTTTGTTTTAATTTCTATCATTCATGATATGAGTTTTTTTTCATATATCTGGTAATACCTGAATATCTACTTAATATTAAGAATGGGGGGTGGTGGATCTACAAAGCTCATCAGTAGCTCTGAGAGCTTGAACTGTGGGACATGTTTATCAACTGAGTTCATGTCACAGGAGGCTGATCTAGACTGGAGGTAGGGAGGGCTACCTGTATTCAGCACTCGATATGCATATGATCACTTAATCCTAACCCTTACTTCAACTCTAATCTGTGTCAGGATCATTAGTCCAAATACCTTACTTTTAGTTTCTCCAAAAAACAAGCTTCCAGATTTCTCTAAGAGTTGGAAGGGTCCATTGCTCAGCAAAGTAAAGGAGGGAATCTGGAAGGTTTAACTTCTTAAAGAATAGAATAGAATCTGACTATGTTTTGGGTTTTTTTTATTTTTGACTGCTGAGAGCTTCCAAGACCCAGTTTATTCCTTCCCTTTCTGCCCCCTATTTGGTGAAGTTGATAAGAAAGCCAGGCACTCCCTCCTTTGGCATCAGAGGGAAGTTTAAACCATCCCAGGAGTGAATTCTTCTGTAATCCTATCCTCCTAATAGTGATGAAAACCAGAGCCACTCTCCCTAGCCAGTGTTGCTCAGTGGTTAGTGCACTGGCCCACAGACTGAAGGATCCTGAGTTCGATTCTGGCCAAGGGCACATACCTCGGTTGCATGCTTGATCCCTGTCCCTGGCCAGGTCAGGGCTCATGCAGTAGGCAACCAGTCTATGTGTCTCACTCACACTGATGTTTCTCTCCCTCTCTCTCTCTCCCTTCCACTCTCTCTGTAAAGCAATGGAAAAAGTATCCTCAGCTGGGATTTAAAAAACAAACAAACAAAAAGAGCCACTCACACTCTCTCTTAAGACACTGAAGCCAATTCCAGATCAGCATCGGTACTGTCCTCTGCCCAGATAGTTACATGATGTAATACAATTTTTTCTTACCTCTCAGGGTGTGCACAGTGTGTCCAGTTTAGACATCTGACCTGTTCTTGCGGGAAGGGGGGGCCTAGTCTACTTGGGCTGCGATAGCAAGTTACCATTTACTAGGTGGTTTAAATAGCAAGTATTTCTCACAGTCCTGGAGGTTGGGAGGTAGGTCCGAGATGAATCCAATGTTTGGTGAGGGCACTCTTTCAGGTTTGCAGATGACCATCTTGTTGTTGTATCCTCACATGACAGAGAGCAGAGACAGAGAAGCTTGCTCTCTTCTTATACGGGCACTAATCTCATCATGAGGGCCCCATCTCCCCATACCATATTAGGGTTTCAGCATATAAATGGGGGTGGCACAAACATGTAGTCTATAGTAGGGCAGATCCTTACCATCCGCACTGGATGGCTGTAAGAAATAGTTTTCACAGATTTTTTTAAATCTTAAGTCTCCCTTGCACTGTCTGTTTCAAAGGCAGTTCCTTTGCCTTTTGAACACTCTGTGGTATAAATTGGTTGACTCTCACAGTTTCCCAGTATTAGCTAGAGAATAGTTTCCTTGGGTCTACTAAGTTAGTACTTACCCATCTTTCTCTAGTTCCCAAAATCTTGCTGATTTTTCCTTTCCTATTCTTTCTGATTTGTAAATTTTTTTTTCCTTTTAAAAAATTTTTCCCATAAATTTTTACTGACTTGAGGTAAGGCATAAAATTAGAATCATGCCTCCAAGCTGCTTTCTTAATCCAGAAGTTCCAGGTGACTCATTTCTTCACACCTTGTCAGCAATGGGCGCTACCTTTTTACTTATTGATGAATTTCTGAAATATATACTGCATTTAATTCTAATTGTTCTGACAACTCAGATTATCCATGTTATTAGATTCTGAACTGGTTCACTATACCTATGACTAAAAGCCTAAAGTAAAATTTCATTATTTATGGCAGATTCTTAAATTCAGCCATTCTGTTTATGCTAAAATGCTTCCTATTTTTAGAGCATTCAATCGTCGTGCAGATGAGAAGGCTTCTACCAATATTCCAGAAACGAGTTGAAATGAAAATGAATTATCTACACCTATCTCTACTCCGTTTGTGTGAGGCAAATGGAAAGACAATAGATTCATGGCATTCTATTTAAAATAAAATCCACTTCTCTTCTTGGTTATGAAAATTTGATCTGTTTTTTGAACAAATTTAGCAATAATTTAAAATTCTTGGTTATTACTACCAGACTTAAATGATTTCAAAATACAGTTATTAACTTGAAGATAATGATTTCATCAGATGCTAACCCTAGTTTGTTTCCCAAATTGATTTATAGGTTGGTGAAGTTTCTTTTTATTAAAAATATAATTCAAAGTTATTTTCACAGTAAAAGTATATAGGTGAAAATTAGCTCCTTCTTTCCATAAACACCAGAGTCCTAGTCTCCCCTCTTAGAGGCAAGGGGCCAGATTAATTTTTCAATGTATGTCTTAAACATGATATGTGTGAATATAAGCATGTATGCAACTATGTGAACTTTTTAATACTAACAAGAGTGTAGTATTTCTGCTGCTCTGTGCCTTAGTCTATTTAACTATATATTTCTGAAAATTACACCGTATCAGCACGTGTAGGTCTCCCTTACATTTTTATTTTTTGTGGAAATGGATAAAGACAAGGAATTGCACAAAATACCTATATTTAAGTGAATTGGTACAGAAGCCCATCAGGTAACCACCTGGTTAGCCAAGCAATAGAGAACATCCTTAAGCATTCATGTCCCCTCCAAATTACTACCATCTCTTCTCCCTCAAAAGAAACCTCTTCTGAACATTTATGATTATCATTTCCCCATTTTTCATTAGTTTTACTACCTAAGTATGTATCCCTAAACCTTACAGTTTTCCCTGTTTTGAATTTCAGGCAATGGGAATCATGTGGTACGAATTGTTTCATGTCTGGCTCACTCAGTGCTTTCTACTCTTGGTCCCACCTATCTTACTTTTTTTTTTTCCTTCGAAAATTTTCCTCTTTCCGGCCTTTATTGCAAATCATTATTTTATTTTTTTCCTCTCCTAACTTGGAAATTACACATTCTTTTGTAGTTCTTTTCCAGATTCATCAGAAGATTATGACATGCATTTTTGGCTCTTAAAACCCTTTATTAATATTTTACCGTCTTCATGAGCAAAGCAAGGACCTTAGGCTCTATTAGATACCTCAGTTCCTTTTAGCCCCCTCTCAACCTTTAAGCCATCACTGTGTTTTAATCCTGCCTGTATTTTAAACATTACATAGTCGTCATCATAATTATTAGTGTACTGTTGAAGTTTGTCCCCTGTTCACCTTTTTATTACTCTTCATTTCTTCCTGAATCTTAGATTTCACCAGGTATGATTTTCCTTTTGCCAGAAAAACCTGCCTTCAGTATTTCTTTTAGTGCTTCTCTACTGAATATAAATTCTGTTTTGAGTCCCTTCAAATTGTTTATTTCACTTTATTCTTGAATTTTTTTCTAGGCTTATAATTCTAGGTTGAGTGTTATTTTCTTTTAGCACTTTGAAGATATTTTTCTTGTCTTCTGGCTTCTATTAACTGCTGAAAAAGTTAGCTGTCTGCCTAATTGTTGCTCTTTTGAAGGCAGTCTGCCTTTTATGTTACTTCTGACTGCTTTAAGATTTTCTTTTTGGTTTTTAACATTTTTAGTATGAGGTACTTGGTTGTTTTCTCTTTATTCTGTTTAAAGGTTTTTATTTTTGGTGGCTTTTTTTGGTTTTTGCTTTTTATACCTGTAAGTAAATGCTTTTCAGTTTGGGGAAATTCTTATCCATTATTTCTTCAAATAATCCTCCTTACCCATTCGTCCCGTCCCCCCCCCAGTATTCTATGTACATTGCGCCTCCCCACTGTATTTTTTGTTGCTTACCTTCCTTTCTAACGTTTCCATTTTTTTTCTCTTTGCTTCATTCTGTGTAGTTCTTTCTGAGCAATCAATATTCCAGGCTACTAATTGTTTAGCTATCTAAACAGCTGTTAAATCAATCCATTAAATCGTTGCTTATTTCAGTTATTTCCCAGCTCTCATAGTTTCTGTTTGGTACTTTATTATGGTTTTCAATTTGCTACCAAAATTCTCTATCTCTTATTTTTAAGTCTATGTCTAAAAGCTCCAACATCTGAAGTGCTTTTGAATTTTATTTTTAGTTATCTCTGTTATCTTGTCTCTGAATTCCTGGTTATTTTTTATTGTGTGCCAGACATTGCATTTGCAAAGAAGTTACAGAAATAATTTTTAGCTTGCGATAAAATCATCTTACAAAGAAGGCTTGGGGGAGGTGCGTATGGGGTACTAGTACTTTGGGTCACCTTAATCTAATTTCTTCCAGAGCATGGAGAAGAATACTAATGCTACAGAAGATGCAATGGTGATGCCTCTTTTGAATGATTTGAAAGTACCTCCTAGGATAAGCAGAGAGATATACAATCAGATTTCAGTATGATCTATGGTAGCTATTTATTTAACACTTTCTCTGTACCAGGTAGTATTTTAAGTTCTTTCCAAATATCATTAAGATAATTTTTATAACAATGATTCTGTGATGGATATTGCTGTTGTCCCTGTGCTACAGATGTAAAATTGAGGCAGAGAGGAGTTGGTTACATGGTTTTAAAGGGAAGAGCTGGGCTTTGAATCCAAATAATCTGGTTCCAGAGTCTCTGATGCTAACTGTTGTGGTAGGGTGAAATTATTCTTTATGGGGAAACATGCTGGTTATTGTTTATGCAAATTCCTCTGAGCTCCCTTAGCTCAGTTTCTGACTGCTGAACGTATTGAACCAAGGGGCAAACACCATTAATAGGATTATTTAAATTTTTTTCCAGAGGCAAGTTTTGTGAATGGTCACCAGGCTAACTTAATGAAGTTGATTTGGTACGAGATAATGCTCTTGAGGTGAATTTATTAATTTATTTATTTGATCCTCACCTGAGGATATTTTTCCATTGTTTTTAGAGAAAGTAGAAGGGAGGAAGGGAGAGAAAGAGACAGAGAGAAACATTGATGTGACAGAGAGACATTGATTGGTTGCCTCCCGCAGGTGCCCCAGGGCCAGGGATTGAACTTGCAACCCAGGTACATGCCCTTGATCTGGATTAAAACCTGAGACCCTTAAATTTGCAGTCCGATGCTCTAACCACTGAGCCAAGCCAGCCAGGGCTATTGAGGAAAATTTAGACTTTGAGTACTATATTATCCTGAGAAATGATAAATTTTGGAATTATGTGGGGGAAGGAAAGTTAGGAGAGGCATATTTGAATATGTCTAATAATTATAAATTTGTTTGGGAGAAAATCACAATAGATTTATTATATGGAGGAAAAGACTTGCTGAGAGAGATCGCAATTTTGTAAACTCACTGCTGTGGTTCAGAATTGGGAGGAAGCAAAATTGTGGGTTAATTGTGTGGTCTCTACAGACTACTTTGTACTGAGAGCAGCAAGTGTGGAGAAATTGCATCTTAGAACTCAGAATCTTAGCTTGATTCATGTGTGAGATTTGTTTATTGTGTTTCTTTTCACAATGACTGCTCAGCCTGCTTCAGTATGAACAGTTGGCTCGGTACCCAGAGAGTGTTTGATTAGCTAAGTTAGGAAGCAAAATACCATATACTATAGTGGAAATTTACCCAGGGTAAATGTAGATCATTTAGTCAAATTGCTATATTCTCAACATGTTGTGGCTTCCTTGGGAGAAAATGCCTCAAGAACTTTCTTAGAAACACAAGTAAACAGAACTTCTTTTCCAGGGAACCTGAAAAGCATGACCTAACTTATGATTCAGGGGCAGCCAACATGACCTTAGAGGGAAAGATACAATAAAAAAAGAAAATGACCAGAGTAAGGCATGAAACTAATTCTGTAGAGGGCTTTTATGAGTCAGAACTCCTGGTCGCAAGTGACAGAAACCAGATTCAAATTGGCCTCATCACAGCCATCAAGAGAGGGGGAAGAGGGTCAAATGACTGTCTTGGGCTGACTACGTTGCGCATCAGTATCAATTACACTTGTTGGCTGCAGAGAGTTCCAAAATGTTTTCAGCAGGCCTAAATGCACTCTGGAAGGCTCTGAATATAAAGGGGGGATAAAAGGAATGTGTTATTGGCTCATGATATTGAGGATAATAGGCATGGCGCTAAATCACACTTGACTGGATCCAGAGGCTGAAAAATGACTACCACTGCCTTTGTACCATCAACCTGCCTTTGCTCTCTGCTCGTTCCTTGTGGGCTTATTAAGTCCTACTATATGTGGTATTAAGAAAGAAGCACACAGGCATCTTTCACTCTTCTTGATTAGTCATGTCTTGGATAATTATTGTATTAGTTATCTACTTCTGCCTGACAAATCATTCCAAGACTCGGCGGTTAAAAAACAAACATCATCTCAGTTTCTGAGGGTTAGGAACCTGGAAGCAGTTTAGCTGGATGATTATGCTTCAGGGTCTCTCATGGGTTTGCAGTTCAGGTGTTGGCCAGAGCCATAGGCATCTACAGGGGCTGGAGAAACTGCTTCCAAGCTCATTCATGTGGTGGTTGGTTGGAAGGCTTCAGTTCCTTGCCATGTGGCTCTCCCCACAAGGTTGCTCACACAGCATGAAGCTGGCTTCCCCCAGAGTGAGTGATTAGAGAGCAAAAGAGACCAAAATGGAAGCACAGTACCTTTTATAATCTAATCTCAGAAGTAAAGCATTATTTGTGCGATATTCTATTGGTTCCACAGACCAACCCTGGTATAGAGTGGCAGAGGACCACACAAGGGTCTGAGTACCAGGAAGGGGAGCGGCCACCAAGGGCCATCCCAGCGGCTGGCTGCTGCAGGTACTGTCATAGGCAGAACTTGAAGGTGGCCCCACATTCTGGCTTCCTGTTGTACATATTCTGCATAATTCCCTCCCCTCAATACAGTGGACTGGGTCTGTAAATATGACTGAGTAGTCACAGCCTTAATGACATTACATTGTATGACAAAGGTGAAGAAATTTTGCAGATTTGAGGTAATCAAAAGGGAGATTATTGTGGGTGGGCCTGACCTAAGCAGTGAGTCCTTTAACAGAGGCTCAGAAATGTGAAAGAGCGGTGACACTCTTCTGTGTGCTCCTTCAAGTCTTCAAGGCTGCCACATTGTGGAAAAGGCCACATGCCAGGCAGTGGCAGATGGCCTCTAGTTGCTGAGGGCCTCAGCTGCAAGAAACCGGATTCTGCCAACAGTCAGTGAACTTGGAAGGGGACTCCAGGCCTCAGGTGAGATAGCAGCCCTGGCTCACACCTTGACTGCAGCCTGAACACACGATGCAATTAAGCTGTGTCTGGACACCTGACCTACAGAGATTGTGAAATAATAGATGTGTGTTGTTTTCATCTGTTAAGTCAGCAGTAATGTGTTATGCAGCATAGAAAACTAATAAAGGCGCCTACCTGTGAGAGGTAAAGGACAGGTAGTTGTCATCTCTGTCAGTATCTCCTCATGTTGTGATTGGGATGAAGATCCCCAAGGAAAGAAAGATGCTGTTTAAGAAATGAAGACATGGCGGGAGCTGCTAGGCAAACCAAATTTAGCTCTGAGTTTATTATAATATTTCAAACCTGGGGACCCTAGACATGTCAAGGATTTGAATCATCAAGCAAACAATATTTAAAACATTCTCAAAATGTGGTCTGTGTATGACCTATAATAGAACTCTCTGGGGTGTTAAGCACCCCAGAGAGTTCTGTTATATCTCACTATATGCCAGATGTATTAATTCATCTCTGGAACATAGTTTAGGGCTATGAATTATTTTTATTTATCATTTCATAGAGGTTTATATTTTTAAGATTTTCAAAATCAGAAAAAGGCTGAACAGCTGTTGGGGTGGGGGATTTGGGGGCTGGATGAAATAGATGAAGGGATTAAAAAAAAAAAACGCCTCATAGACACATCAGTATGGTAATTACCAGAGGGAAATAGGGTGGGGACAGGTAGAAGATGGTAAAGAGAAATAAATGATGAGAGGAGACTAGACTTTGAGTGGTAAACACACAATACATTATACAGGTGATGAATTATAGAATTGTGCACTTGAAACCTATATAATTTTATTAACCAATGTAACCCCAATAAATTCAATAAAAATGTTAAAAAAGAGAGAAAAAAGCTGAGGTGGAGTGAACACATATACCTTTCACTAAGGTTCAATTGTTAATATTTTACACGATTTTTTAAATTTCTCATATACATATTTATGTACATGGTTTTATTGCTAAACCATTTTAAAGTAAGTTACAAAGGTCATAACACTTTACCCCTAATCACTTTCATGTATATCTCCTACAAATAAAGTTATCACATATAATCACATACCCTTATCACACTGAAGAATTGAAACTGATGTATTAGCTAATATAGTCATTTTTTTTTAGTAGTCCTCAAAATGCCCTTTGGATCATTGCTTCTTAAAGTTTGATCCATAAACCAGCAGCTTAGGCATCACTGCATTTTGACAAAAATCCAGTGATTCATACAGGCATGAGTTTGAGAAGCCTGTAACAGTTTTTTGACTGAAGACCTAATCAAGGATCACCCTGCATTTTGGTTATCAATGTTTTATTTACTCTCCAACATCTTTAAAAGAGTCTGTTTTGTTTATTCTCTCCTTCTGCTTCCTTCCTCCTTGTGTCTCTTCCCTCCATCTACCCTGGCAAAAGCAATGTTAAATTTTGAAACTTTTCCATGCTTTTGAAACTAGCCACAGAAAACTGTAAGTTTTCTTGTATGAGTGATACAAGCAAAATGTAGAGGAGTGTGGTGGCAAGTGACATCCCTAGGAGTTGACTGAGGTTTCATGAAAGGCACGGACTTCTGTCAGTCCTGAAATCACAGGTGCTGACTGTAAGGGAAACCACCTGTGGGGATAAGCATGAGGCATTTGGGAAACCAAGTTAGTTGGTTTCTCTTGAGTGGCTAGTTCAGGAAACAAAATCCATTTTGAAAGGCATGTTGCAGCAGGATTCATGAGCAATCAGAAACCTTAATTAAAAAAATAATTTCCAGACTCATTAGAAAAATGGAGGCAATCTAACTCTGAACAGCAAAATTATATCTGGGCGGTGAGACTATAGTGAGTTTTAATTTTTCTTGTATTTCCTGCCAGTCTTTTGCAAAAAGGAATCATTATAAAATCCTGACATGCCTTATAAATTTCATATGAGAACTTCCCAATACATTAAATACCAATCTAGCATTCACTTCATAAATAATTATAATTACATCCCATATTTTATTTTCCATATTGTTATTTTAATCTTCCCCTTTTATTGGACATTTAAGTTGCTTGCAGTTTTCCACTGTAGCATAAAGCTTTGTTCATATATCTCTTACATCTCTCATTATTATTATTATTATTATTAATCCTCACCCAAGAATACTTTTTCCATTGCTTTTCAGAGAGTGGAGGGGTGGGGAGGGGGAGGGAGAGAGAAACATCGATTTGAGAGGGACACATAGATTGGTTGCCTCCTGCACGCATTCTGACCAGGGCCAGGGATCGAGCCTGCAACCAAGGTATGTGCCCTTGGTGGGAATCAAACCCGGGGCCCTTCAATCCATGGGCTGATGTTCTAACCTCTGAGAAAAACCTGCCAGGGCTGTAATTTTTTAATAGAGTCCAAACAGGGTTGCTGGGACAAAGCTTACAATAGACTCCAACTGAGGAGTCCTCCCAGCTCACATTGATTCCCCCAAAGGCTCTGGCTGTGCCATCAATCTCAGTGTTTTTCCCTAATCATCCTGATCCAGAAATAGAGCACCTGGATTCAAGATGGCAGCCCCCCAAAATTTTGGAAACCTGACAGACAGAAACGGGAAACATGGGGCCATCTCAAGCAGGGCCCTGGTGCAGTGACCTTGGGCCTCTGCAGCTGGGTTCTGACATTGCACTGCTCCTATTCCTGACCTTCCCGAAGCTGGTCTGTGGAGCCCTTGCTTGAGGCATATGAACAACCTTAGCTGCCTTCTCCCTAGAATCCATGTTTGGCTTGTTGTTCTGGGTTCCTCTCTTTTGCTATCATAAAAGAAATCCCTAACTGATACTGATGGTGGCTATATACAACAGACACCTAGAGAAAGGTAGTATTTGGAATTAGCCGTTTGACTGTGCAGGGGTGAAAGGCAGTGAGGCTCCCTTCTATGTTCTGGGACAGAAATGGGAAAGCTCCCGGTAAGTGACAGCCAGGTATCTTATGCACCTCTCACCCTCAGGCAACTGGGCATCTCCTCAAGGTGAGGCTCTGGGTGTCTGGGTAGCCATTGCCAAATGAAGAGAATGGTGGTTGATGAGGTGCCCTGGCCCCATAAATTATATAGCTGGTCCTGGCCCAAGGTCACGATCATTAAGTGGAGGTGATATGATTCAAACCTAGGCAACCTCACTCTACAGCCTTAGCTCTTAACCACCTCTTTATACTCCCTTGCCAATGTAGCCAAGTCTTCTTTATACGAAGAGAAACTAACACCTACTGCCCTACCTATAGAGTCGCCCAGATAGCAAATAAAAACACAAGACTCCCAGTTAAATTTTAATTCCAAATAACCAATGAGGGCTTCATTTTAGTATAAGTATGTGCCAAATATGTCTAGGACATACTTATACTAAAATATTACTTCAAATTCAACTGGCTGTGCTATATTTTTTCTGGCAACCATACATGGCCCAATCCCATATCACTCTTTTTCATTATTGTCCTCTGAGTAACAAAATTAATTAAAATTTAGCACATTCATGCCTTACAGTGAAGAAAACATTTTCAAAGGAAAGTTCATAAATTGAGACCTGCTGAAATCGTTGCTATAGTGCTCACCTATATTCCGTGAGTAAGCCTAAGCAGCCAGCTCTAATTAAAAGTTTGATGGCCTGGTGCATGCAGACCATAGCTGAATGCTGTTCTAATTGAATTCCTTCCCCTCTATCATTCCACAGCCTTTCTTGCTCTCGAGGTCTGCAAGAACTAAAAATATGAGTTTGGGTATATGTGTATCACATACCTCCCTCTCATTCTGTTCTCCTAGAGCTCAAAAGAATCTTCTTTGCCACAAGAAACAGACTGCTGAGCCAGGCTGCAGAATCCTTTAAACATGCACGTTGCTAGCTGTTTTCATGGGCCAGGACTGCAGAAAAGAGAGATGCAATGAAAATGGGATCCCTACACTCAGCAGAGTTAGGAATCGCGCTGAAGGCAAGTGATTGCAGGCAGCAAGGGGGTGTGGTCAGCTATCCAAAGGCAGTGCAGCAATCAGGGTGCAGGAAATTGTCGAACACGCAGAAATCTTTGGCTCAAATTAAACATGGAATCTTCAGAAATTATATTGATGAGCCAGCCTTTCAAGTCTATTTTTTGTTGGTTGGTTGGATTTTTAACTTTTTTGATATAAAATACAAAATCTTTCTTTGAATTGTCACCAATGTTTGAAATGGCTAAACCAAGGAACTGATGGGAATCAGGTGTGAATATCCTCAGGTACATCTTTCAAGCCTTTGGATATATCCTAGGATGTGGTATTGCTTTTTATCAATTATTTTGATGGTATGGGGTATGCAAAGAGCTATCCTTTGGCTATCCTACTCTAAACAGCCTTTACAAAAGAGATGAAAGAGCTAATTTGGGAATTCTAAAAGTTGTTAAAGATAAACATTCCTATTATATACTCAGAGAAAAAAGTGTTAATTATAGTCTGACAGAGACTAGTGTGAGTAAACTTAGTTGACACACAGGTAGCCTTTCTGGGAAAATAGCGCTTACTTCAAATATTTACAACAGAGAGAATGTAAATGCAGGGAACCAGGTGAGAGCGAAGTTGGAAAATCAAGCAGAAGGTAGTAAGGAACTCAGGAAACAGTACGAAGTCACTTCTACAGTGGGAGGAATTGGTGCTCTGGGGTCCCAGGAATGAGGTCACCTTCTGGAAGCTGGAACTCTGGCACATCCACCTGTTGGGAGCTTGAGCCATAGAAAAAAGATGGAGTTGGTGCCAGAAAAGCCGCCCAGCATTATTCTTTAATTAGGTGGTGAATCTCATTGCAACTGCTGTCCATATGCTGTCTCCTCGTTGGAGCAAATTAATGCAGTGACTGAGGCAGATCTGGATGCTGAATGGTGCCTGTGGCCATTCCTAATAGGAGAATTGCAATAAAAGCTCCTCGATTGTAAAGGAAGGGTTTGTGGCCCAGCCTGGCGTGGCTCAGCAGTTGAGCATCGACCCAGGATCCAGGAGATCGGGGTTCAATTCCCAGTCAGGGCACATGCCCGGGTTGCGGGCTGCAGCCAATCAATGACCCCCTCATCTCTTTCTCTCTCTCTCTCTCTCTCTCTCTCTCTCTCTCTCTCTTTTCCTCTCTCTGAAATCAATAAAGATATATTAAAAAAAAAAAGGGGGTTGTGGACTTTGAGAGAAGAAAGGAAGAAAGCCCGTTTCCTTGCTTGCTGTGACATGATGTAGGACAAAATATCTTCTTTCCTACCCATGTTGCATGTAGAGTATGTTGTTGGTAGTAACATTCCTCTTGGACCATAGATTGAGGTGGAGTTTGAGAAGAAATGGACATCATCTACAGCTGAGCTACTCAAAGTGGGAGATCTGCAGGCTGGGGCCAGTCTATAAGCTGATTATTACTGGCCCATGATGCAAGAAGTACAAGAATAGAGAGTAAGTATTTAAAATTACTCTGTCAAATTGCTATCAAAATCTCCATGCCTATTGTATGTAATAGTAAAAAAAAAAACAAGGCTTGCATTTTATGTTCTTTTTATTTTCATTTTTTCAGCAATTCATTTTTTATTGCATTTTCCCAATAAATTTATTCGTGACAGATTAGAAACAAAAATGTACTGTTCATTTCCTACAGATAGCTGAAATGCACTGGTCTTGATGAGTGACGCTTTGTGAAATCCATCATTACCCTTGGACCCAGCAGCTGACTGCACCTTCAGACCACTTCCCACTGTGGAGGTAAGTGAGCTCGCCACCGTTCGCAGAGTATCTGAGTGGCGGGAGCACCTTTGGCCATACAGGAACGTGTGTTGGGCAGCCAAAGGTGCGTGTGCAGAAGTATACCAATGAGCTGACCATGGCGCTTAGATCCTATTGCTCTCTATTTTCCCTGCCATAGCTGCCTTTCCCAAGGGTAGAAGCGCATAATCAATGTTTGTTGTTTCCCATTTGGACAGTAGAACAGTGACCTATTCGGGTGGAAGTTCAATGGAACTGAGGCACGGTAATACAGAACCCACGAAATCTCCAGGGTTCCTCTCGTTGACTTTCCTGGAATTGCATGGCCTCTGCTCTTTTTGTAGCTTGGCTGTTCTTCAGTTGTGGAGTTCCCCAGTGTCCTCCTAATAAATGTGCTTCTTGCTTAGGTGTTAAATGTATTGCTTGTTGCTAAACTCACCTTGAATGGTACAAAAGAGTTTGCCATTTTAAATGCACTTTGATAAATAGTGCCAAATTTCTTTCCAGAAAGTTGTATATCAGTGTATACCATCACCAATGATATGAGAGACTGTCTCCAAGTATCTTTCTTAGAATTGAATATTAAATGTGTCTATCTATTTATCTCCCTCTTTACCATTTTGCTAAGTTGGAAATGGGGCCTTATTTAGATTTTTTTTCATATCTTTGAATATTATTGAAGGTAATTTGGGGGGAGATTAGGTGTCAGGATACTTTTATATGCAAATCATAGTAACCAAATTCAAGTTACCTTTAGCAGAAAAAGAGATTTTTGTTGGCAGGCATAAAATGGGAAGATACTGGGGTAGTTTATAGAATTAAGAAGTGTGGGAAACAAAGACATGAGGCCATGCTTATTGGGGAGCACTGATGTCTGCTCTGGTGCACTCACCTGCTTCCTATCACACTCCACCCTCAGCCACTCTGTGGTCTCTTCACCACTGATTGATTTCTGTCAAACAGTTCTCTTCATGTGGCAGGAACTATTCCTGCCAATAGTTCCAAACACATTCTGTCGGCCTCCAGGCCTAGCAGGAAAAGATCTTCTCATTTAATGCCCAGTAGTGCTTTGGTCTTTCTTGGATCACCTGCCCACTCTTGGAATGGGTTGCCATGATTCACCAGATATTAGGGCAGGACATTGTGACCAATAGTGATGAACAGTCCCCCCAGAATGAAATGAAATGGGGAAGGAAGTTTCCCCTGAAGGCAAGGTTGCTGGGAGGAAATGTCCCCTACGCATCTGGCAGGAGCTCTTAATTTTTGAGCAGATTGGTTATATATTGAAATTGATGTTTAAAGAAAACTAAGATGGCAATGGTATGTAGGTAGGGTGACCATATAACTTCTCACCCAAACTGGGACACTTGTGAAAGTGAAAGAAGCTACTAATGGAATGCATGTTTACCCTATTTGGAGAGCTAAGTGGAGGCAGGAAGAGCACTTAGGCATTATTGCACTCACCTCTTTTCTGATATAATAAACACCCAACAGTAGTTTATATGGTTTTAAGATCATCATCCACCACTTGCTGAGAGATAAATAACTTCTTAGAATCAGAACCAAAACTCAGGAAACAGTCAAGATTCACAAAAAGGCTAAATCTACACAGGAAGGAACCATTTGCTCCTTGATCATTGGTTCTCAGGAGAATAACCTTGGGGTGGTGAATCACTAACATCACTTGTGAGGTTTCATAGCAGAGCGATTCATAGAAGGCCTTGAAATCATGACCCTGATGTAGTTTAAAGTCTTAACTTTGCTGTTTACCAACTGTGACCCTGAGCAAGCTACTTAACCTCTCTAAACCTCAGTGTCTCTGTCCCTAAAGTGGAAATTATATTTCACATGATGGTGTTCATATTTACAACGTATATAAATTTCTATGTGCTTAGTAGCACTGAAATGTTATCTGCCAATACTACCAAAAGGAGTAATAAAATGCAGTATAAAAATATAATTTTGCAGGGTTTTTTGTTTGTTTTTAAGCAGGTAGGACCTCCTATAAACATTATTCATACTAGTTCTTTCATCCATCTTTATTTACTCACTTAATAGGCTCTTATCTGCCAATTCCTCCCTCCATGTTCCCTACAAATACAGAAAATGCCTTGTTTTTATGGTAAGGATGAAGTAGCTGAATGTCTTTGGGTTTGTCACTTGTGTCCCTAGGGCCTTTTAAAAACAATTTCAGGATTTATCAGGGGGAAAGTTTCGTTCACAGGACTGTAGTCAGTGTATAATGAGGAGTGGCAATAGATATGGCCCCAGATACAACTCAGAAGGTAATGGTAGTTGGGAATTGGGGTCATAACTAGAGAGACCGGTGGGGTCAGGAATGTCATTCAGTGTGTTCACAGGCATGGGGAAAGAGGGAGAAGGGGGGAGGTCAATAGAAGGGCTGGGGTCTAGGGAAAGATCAGAGGGGACAGAACTGAGACAGAGAGGAATCACCAGAAGACAGGTTTGGTAGAATGGAGAGTAGGTGAGATATTTCCTGTTTCTCAAATAAGGTGGTAGCTAATCTTTGGAGAGGAAGCATTGGAAGCCAGTGCAAGGAGAAGCAGGATCATCGTTCTATCATGAATCATGCTGGGCCTGGATCTCACTGCCTGAATTGATGGGGACATTGGCAAAGATGCTGCACCTTTAACAGTCCTCCTGTCAGCACTGGTTGGTGTCTCTCTCTGTCTGCCTAAGTTTGCCAGTGTCTTTAATGAACCTAGAAATCCCCCTGGGAGAATTTCTAGCTGTAGAAACAAACAGCTGAGCAGAGGCTGACCTACCAGGTGCATCTGGGCAGCTTGGTCTGCGAGTGGACCAATTCTGAATGAGTCAAACTCGTGCACTCTGCATCTGAACAGTCTACAGACCAACCTGAAGTTTTCTATTGTCTCTCCTCTAGTTTTCACTTTATAAATTCAACACTAAACTTATAACATTGAAGTGCACATAATTATGTTGTGACATGTCAAATTTATTCTTTCTACAAATACTCAAGTCCTAGTTCTATACTGTATAGTTACTTTACTACTTCATAGACTTATTTTTAATGGCCCCTTGAAAACAAGTATTTATTCTTTTCTCTTTAAAGTAAGAATGAAGAGCAGGGGCTCTGGAGAGTAAAATAGTTGTATTTTCAAAAACTTCTAGTTGTATAATCGAAAACTTCCATATTTGCAAGATAACGCTTCACCTGAGAATCAGTATTTTTCTTTTAATGTTGACACTAAAAAGAAACAGGAAACTTAAGGTTAATTGGTTTTGCTGTTAGAAATCTCTTCCTTTAAAAAGCATAAGGCACATTAAACTTACTACAAACTTCCAATGGCTCATAACTGTTTGTTTTAGGTTCAAGATTACAACTGGTTTTGCTACCATTAGCAAGCAAATGAATGTCTCAACTTTGTTAAAAGATGACACAACGCCTTTCAATGCATTTCTTGTCGTGGGAGGAGAGATTGTTTTTCATTGATTTACTTATGTAGACAAAAAGGGAACCTACTTCCTGTGTCAGTAGCTCTTCACCAGGTAAAGTTATGTTTATTTCGTGTCATTTTGGAATGTTTAGAGACATTTGATGGCCCAACTCACAGCAGTGTAAATTAATAGGAAGTCTAAAGGTAGAAGATCCAGAACACACAGGTACAGGGACTCAAAAATATCATTACAAACCCAGGTTCTTTTCATCTTTCTGTACTATCATCCTTATGTGGACTTTTCAATACTCATGCTTGTTTCCTCACATCTGTAGGATGGCTGCTGCAGCTCCAGCCATCAAATCAATACTCAGAAAGTAGAGGAAAATGTTTGCCATCAAATTCTGCTCTGGCCTTTATTCCTCTTATGACACAAAAGTTTCCATAGAAATGCTCCCAACAGACCTCTGTTTATGACCGATTATCCAAAACAGTCTCAAAATGTGTCATTTTTGTTTTAGTTTGATTTTAGTACAGGCATACCTCAGAGGTACTGCTTGTTCCATTCCAGACCACCACAATAAAGCTAGAATCGCAATTAAGCAAGTCTTCATTTTTTTTGCTGCTGGAAGGTTTTGCCTTCGATTTGTAAGAAGATGCAATAGCTGTGAAGTACAATAAAATGAAGCACAATGAAATGAGGTATGCCTGTAATTTATTTTGGCTACAAAGCAATGCAAGAGACTGGCCACACTTTCCTATTTCTCTTGGGCTCAGAGTTAGGAAGGAGAAAAGGGTGGACATAGAGACATTGTAATTTGGGTTCAATACTCAAGGGTTATATAAACATGGTTAGTTGCTGGACTCGGTTTCTAAGAAATCTGGGAAGTTCTGACTGGCTTGTGCCCCTCCCCCAAGCCCAAGTCTGCACAGTGGCCACCACCCAGCACCTTGTTTCCCATGTACCGGGAATGCCCACTCCCACCCTGAGCCCCTTGTGGTCACCTCATTCTCCCTTCCCTGGAGCCCTTCTCAGTCCCCCTTTTAGCTGGAGGTGGTCGTGTCCTGCACACACTGGGCAGAGAAGGGACTCTGTCAGCAAGGAAGGAGGAAAATGGTATGGGTGTCGGTCACAGTGTCCTTTCACATTTTATCTATTTCCCACTATAAAGTTTGCCTTTAAGTGGTTTCCTGTCACATTGACTTAGTTGATGCTTACAGGCTGGCTCCGTTTATGCATCTGCTATAATCCCATTGCTGTGATCTTTCTAGAACACACATTTGACTTCATCATTAGCTTCCTATTTCCCTCGTGTAGCTTACAAGAAAGGTCGTGATCTAGCCCTTGCTCGCCTTCCAGCATTTTCTCTTCCACGTGGCTTGCTTGGTATTTATTTTCTCTCTCGCAGCTGTATAACTTTGTCCTATTTTCTGCTTAGAATATCCTTCCTCCCCCCCACGTCCCTCTACTCTTCCTTACAGGCCAGTTTCTCTTGGTCTTTCAAAACTGATGCTTCAGGAAGCTTCCCTCACCACCCTGCCCCCACTAAGCTCAAGGGTTTTTCTTCTGTTCTTCAGTAGCACCTGGTGGGAGTCCTATAGCTGCCTGGACCTCTGTATTATAACTTATTTGTTTATATAACCCACCTCCCTTTTGGGACCAGATAGATTTTTGAGATTCGGGACTGTCTGACTCATCCCTGTATAGTTTGTGACCCACAGGAGATATTCAAATTGTATATTTTTAATGGCAGAAAAGATGGTAAGCTCACTGGATGGGAATGGGTTCCACACCAAGAAAGATCTGGTCCTATTTCCAAGGAGGTCAAGGGGAATTTGAGGTGTTTCGTTTTCTCTTGTCTCTCAGAAATTTGACATTCTCGGACTCTAATTTAGGAATGGGTTGTGAGTAGGAGATAGGAATGAAGCGACGGTGCTTCACAAACAAGTTATTTGGCAGAACTGACTCAGCTGTACAGGAAACTCACTGGCGCAGAGCCAACCCGATAACTGCTCCATTAGAAATGACCCACTGAGCTGTGTGCACCGAGCTCGGCCAGCAGTCTTTATTCTTGCGCGCTAGCTCATTGGGTTAGCTACAGCTTTAAATTTTAAGGACTGAAAACCACTCACTCAGGTGGACAGAGGCGCAGGCATGCGCCCGAAAGCAGTCCATCAGAAAGCACCACTTAGTCAAAGCTCTAAGCGGTGTGCTGCTAAAAATAAGGCTTGTCAAAACTGGGTTTTCTTCGCACCGAATCCTTGATTCTGATAATCCAGCACCGGTCGCTCAACCCCAGCCCCTTGACGTGTAGCTACAAGGGGGAGTTCTTCTGGATCAGAAAGGGAGACCTAGGGATTGAGTCCGAATGGTTACTGTCAGACCGGGGGGTGAGGAATACTGGATGTGTCACTTAGCACGAATAGGGTCTTTAAATGCAACAACGGTGACCCTCGGTGCATGGGATTCTGATGTGAGAATCGGGTGATGACCGAAACCCACATGAGGAAGGAGCCTCCCACCCCTCCCTGCAGCGGGGCCCAGATTCTTGCACCGGCGCTGCTGCTGCTCTGCGTTAGAGAAACGTCGTCTCCAGCCATCTGCGGTGGAAACTCATAGTTTAGAGCTTTCGTTACTTTACTCAAAATCCTTACATCTGACACAATTAGGCCCTAGTTGCTATGGTTTTTTTAAAAAGGTATCCAAATTATACATTTTGAATGTTTTGATAATTAAAATATGCAAATGTCCATCTATTTTCTCATTTTCTGAGCGGAGGGCGTCAAGTCTCTGTTCTGAGTATGGGGCCCGCTGTTCGATTTTCTGAATTATCTTTCTTGCACAGATTAAATCAGGAATGCACCGTCCTGTGCCTAGTTTTTGTTTCTTGAAAGTACCCAGAGAACTTTGTATTCAGATTGTGACAAAAGGGTCCAACTCCTTCTAGGCCTTTACAGTTTGCTTTGTCTTTTACTATTGTCTCTCCCACACCTAACCTAATACCAGAATTTTCTTCCCTCCTCCTGTTTGCTTTGCTTTTATTTAGCAAAGTATTCATCTTATTCAACTCAGTTGTTGGAGAAACACCAAGTGTGTCTGGCCCTCCGATTTAATCAATTAACATAGCATTTAGTTAAAATTATTTAATGATGATAACACACTGCACCGATGGAAGTACAGAGACACAGCAAACTAGCTTCCCCAGGCATCTCTCGTGTCATGAGCCTCTATGGGTGCGTTTTGTAGAGGAAAAGGTCACTACTTTCAGAAGGCCTTGGCCGTACATCTGCACATGTTCAAAACTCACTTAAAGTGTTGTTCAGTTTCTCCCAGCCTTTATGTGCTCTACAAATCGCTGGCCATCTGCCTTGTTAGCCCTGGCGTTTTCTCTGATCTGTTGTCTTGGCTTTACAAGTTCTTGCTAAGAAATAAACAAGAAACAAACAAACCCTTTCTGTTCAGCTACATTCATTCTTGTACAGAGCGCTAATAAAGAGGATTGCATAATCTGTCCTCTGGCAAGAAGAAACATTTTGCGTTAGGAGGCTGAACTGGAAAATGGCCCATGGAGGCACAGTAAGTGCCCTGGCCCCTCCTGTATAATGTGGTTTCCTATCTACAGGCTTTGTCTCGGGCTCTGCTTCTAAGGACCAACCACCCCGGAGATGGGGATTTGTGGACAAGCAAGGAGGGAGTGTTCGCAGGAGAACCCCGTAAGGAACTGTGGGAAGCGGGATGGGGCAGAGATAGAAGCTAAGTAAGGCTGTGGCTCTGGGTGAAGTCTCAGCCTCATTCCCAGCGGGGCTCTGGACCACGGGAGGTCTCTTGCCTTGAAGCCACCGCTGGGGCAGGAAGTGGGGAAGGAGTGTAACTTCCAGAACCACAGCTTCCGTCACCTAAGGGCAATCTGCTGAGGAAGGCTGCAGGTAGCAGTGGCTGAGCAATGCCCAGAAGTGATCACTGGGCAGGTGATTAATGGTCTGTTAATATACAAAATATCAGATGTTAAATGTGTGGCGTTTTTGAAATAGCGACTTTCATTGGATCCAATGTATGAGCCTCCCTAGATTTTCTGGCCTCACGTGTGTCCTGGCCCTTCAACTGGTTGGACAAAGCCCCTGCCCCAGTGCCATTGCCTCCTTTCCAAACCTCAGCAGCTGGCCCCACTCCCCTGGGGAGGCTGCCTTCGGGGTGTGTGTTCCACTGTACCCACCACGTGGGAGCTACAAACAGCTGCAGAGTCCTGAAGTGACCCAGGGATACTTACAGAGGCTGTCGTTCCTCCTGCCCCGTAGTTCCAGGCTCAGAGTGTCAACTGTGAGGCATGACATCTGGCTTCCTCAGTGGCTGTCCTGAGGGGCCAGGTGCACAACCAGGAAGGACATGGGCGTTAAAGCCCCATGAGAAAAACCAATGGAGAAAACCTATAGGTAAATTTCCTTTGCTCTCTTCCTCTGACGGTTGTCCTGAGGTGCTGTGATTCTGTAAAGGATGCCTGGAGAGCGTCCCTGTGACTGGGCAGGTGGCTCTGTTTTCTGTTCTGAAACTTTAGCCAGCAGGGCACAACCACCTACCACCTAGCATCTCCTTTCTCCTGTTTCGCTTCCCCTTTTCCTTCACTCCTGCTGCCCTGCCACGGCTCCTCTTCACTGTCCCCAAAATGTATTAGCACAGACTTTTAACCTGGTTCCAAACGAACAACTCCCCCCCCAAAAAACCCCAGCCGGGAGCAAACACAGTACCCCTAGAATTTCAAAGTTTCAACCCAATATATAAATCCTTAAGTGGCAGATTTTCACTGTAAACCATCAGGGGAGATTTTTTTTTTGAGTAAATCGAGAATAACACTAAAATTGTTCTTTTGTTCTTTTTTCTATCTAAACAAAGTCAATCCTATTAAAACCTAAGTGGATACCAAGGAGATATCCCCAGGATGCCACAAAGACTTTTCCTTTTTGTTATGACTTCTTTCACAATGGGCTCCATGCCACGAGCACTGTGGAGAGGCAGTGAATTTAAAAATGATGCAGAGAATGTAGTGCTCGGGAAGCTGGTCTTCCTGAAGCTATTCATAACGGGAACCGGCATGATGCAAGTGATGGGAAACACTCCTGGCTTTCAAAAAGAGAATTGACTTGCTATGTGGCTGGTCACATCTAGGCCAGCAGTTATGAGGCCAGAACTAGTTTTGAGTGTTACTGATGTGCAGGCTAGAGAATCCGGCCTGAACATAGTGGACTTGTCATCATGGTCACCATTAGTGCTGATGGCTGCAGTCAATTTGGTCTGGAGCCCTTAAGATAGGTACAGGGTCGCTGTTCTGTTCTCTTTATTATGTGCTTGGACAGTGACTTCAATTTCCTTTTCTGTCTGATTGGCCTTAGCGTCTGGATTGCCGTTCTGCCGTGTTCCATTACAGAGGCCGCCTCTCTTTGTCTCCCCCCACCCCCCACTTCTGGAATCCAGCCAAAATGTACCAGAACAAGACGCTTCTAACATTTGAAGCCTTTTGTAAGGGTGCTGATTGCAACTTGGGTAAGTTCAGTTTAATCCAAGGTGGAAGATTTCTGCTGCTTTTGGGGAAGAAAATCAATGTCTGAAAATAAAACTTAGGCATAAAAATAGGGCCAAATACTCATTAACTGCCTCACTTAGCTTGATGCTGAGATTATTTCAGCAGCGCTAAATCAAGCATTTGTGTAGAAGAGGTTGAGTATGTTTTTTTTACTCATAGTACTTAATCTTAGATGATAAATGGGTTACTGTAATTTGCCATTTTATTCAAAAGATGTGAATTATACAGTTTTCAAGGGCCTAATTTTCAGCTTATGCTTATGCTGACCCTTGAATTAGAGCACTTGTGTTCACTAGCCTTTTGGAATGTGTGTTGTGGGCAGTTAGGGGAGGGGCAGGAGGACCAGGGGCCGGAGTATGCGAGGCGTGGTAGACTAAGGTTAAAAACAAAGAATTTACATGCATATATGCATAGCCCATGGGCATACAATAGTGTGGGGAAGGCCTGGGGGGGGGGAGGGGCGGGAGCAGACAGAGGGGACCAATGGGGGGAAAAAGGGGACGTCTGTAATACTTTCAACAATAAAGATTAAACCTATTAAAAAGAAAGAAAGAAAAAAATAAAAGAACATGGACCTGAGTGTGGTGGGAAGCCACTGGAAGAATTTAATTAGGAAGATGTCACAGAATATATTTTTAAAAATAAGACCCTTGGCTGCTGTGTTGACAGTGGATTGTAAGGAGACAAGAGTAGAAAAGGGTAGCCAGGCAGATATCTATTTTAGATGTTCAAGTAAGAGGTGAGAGTGCTTTGGAGTAGGATGGTAATGATAGAGTTGGAGAGAAGAGCACAAATAATGATGTTTTATCAAATCCATTAGCAAAAGAAGACTGGTCACTGGATTAGATATGGACCATGAGGGAAAGGAAGAGTCAAGGTTGATTTCTAAGTTTCTGGCCTAAACAACTGGGAGAATTTGGCATCAGTTACTGAGATGAAGATTGGAGGAGGTGCAGGGTAATTTGTGTTGTCTTGTTTGGGGTGGGTCAGGGAGCGACAGTAGGGAATGAGTTGGAAATAAGGGCTCATGCTAATTCTATGATGACTTTGACTCGGTAGGTAAGTTTGAGAATCCTTGGCATACAGATGGAGCAGAGGACCTCACCTGGGGAGAGAGTATAGAGAAAATATAAGGCCTGAGGACATCCATATTTCCACACTAATAGGGCAAGCTGGGGAGGAAGCCCAGTGAATGCCTAAGGAAGAGCAGCGGGGAGGAAGGAAAAGCTAGATGAATGTTGGTCCAGAAACAACGAATCTTCCATGAGGAAGGTAACAGCTGGTTATGTCAAATGCTTCTGTGAGACTCATAAGAATAAATTGTATCCACTGTTTTGGGAAATATGGAAGTTCTTGGTCACACTGACAATGGCAGTTCATGACATGTCCTGCAGACAGGGGCCCAGAGTGGATCGAGGGGACATTGTAAAGGGGAAATGAAGGTGGCTATTTAAACAGTTATTTTAAGACATTAATAGAGCTTAGAAATAGATGGATAGCTAATCAAGAGTCAGAGGAGAATATTGTTTTTTTCTCCTGTCTTATGATGGGTCGTATTAGAGTGTTTACGCTCATGGGCTTGATCTAGTGGAAAGAGAACCTGATAATACAGTAGAGGGGATATAATTGCAGAGACAAATTGCTGGATGCAAAAAAATATGTGAGATGAGAGCAAAAGTGAAGGGTTTGGCTTGGAGGAGGGGAGGCAGAAAGAGTTGACACAGCTGTTAATGAGGTGGTTGAATTGGTGGTAGGGAGTTGGAGTATCCATAATTAATTGTAACTAATTAATTAAGCAAGAACATCAGCTGAAAGGGAGATGGGAAAAGGAAATGTTGTAAATTTCAAGAAAAGATAGCAAATATTGGAGTCGTCATGGAGAGTGGAAAGGTGAACCTATTATGGGCAGTGAACATGAAATACCCTAAACTTTCATTAAACAGGATGGATTTGAATTAATTTTTGCTTGGAAAGAGACTGATTAAATCTTATGTTGTTTTTAATAGCCTATAAAGGTAAAAATTTATTACATATTAACATATGTTCACAGTAGGAAATTAGTTTAATGATTACTTATAATCTTACTATTCAGAGACGATCACTGTAATACATCTTTTCATATATTATACATGCAAATACATCTATAGGAAGAAACATAAAGGTCTTATTTTCATAACTAATACTATTTTTCAAGTTTTTACTTTGCCAAGTATTTTAGCTACTGCTATGAGAAAGATGGAAGCTAATGGATTGATAACTGTGTCATTGCAAATGTTTTCTCTAATTGTATTTTAATATATTTGTGTTGCTTTTCCAATTTTTATGTAGATATTTCTGTAATAGGAAATGTACAATCATGTTAAAAAGGTGCTCTTCCAAGGATGTATACCAATTATTTCTACTGTTTGAAATGTAAAAATGAAAGTATAAATTATTAATCTACCAGCCGTTAATTTGATTAAATGTGATGAAGGAATCTAAGTTTATTTTTAGAATAGTTTTAATCATTCTTAAATTTCATATCCTATAACAAATTTAAAACACAACCTTGCACCCTGGCCAGGTAGCTCAGTTGGTTAAAGTGTTGTCCTGATACACCAAGGTTCTGGGTTTGATTCCCTGTCAGGGCACATACAAGAAGCAATCAATGAATGCATAAATAAGTGGAACAACAAATTGATGTCTCTCTCTCAAATCAATAAATAAAAGCAAAAGCACAACCTTGTAATGGTAGAGCTCACAAATGATTTCTTGAAAATTTTCTTCCAGAGGTTGTTAAAACTACGTGCTATTCTTTAAACAAGATATTTTTTAAAGACTAAAAATTATCTAGCATCCCATGACCAAAGAAAATAAGTTGTACTTACTTACTTGAAATTATATTGTGTATATACATTTTGTCATCTATATGTTCTCACTTTTTAAAGTTTTTGGAACACTCTTTGTAAACCATGATTTTAATGGCTGCCTTATGATTTGTACTATTATTGGACATTTAAAGGATATGTTTCCAGGTTTTGTTTTTAACTGTTTTTGAAATGTGTGATTATAAATAACACCATAGTTAACATCATTGACATTTAATATTTAAATTGAATTTGGTTTTAGTATATTTACTATAAAAACAATACATGTCCATTGTAGAAAGCTTTAAAAATAACAGACAAAAATTATTACCCATAGAACCACCCTTCGATGTAGACCAAATCTTTATCCATTCAACAGCCAGTTTTCATACCTGTTACTCTGAGAAAGATGAAAGCTATTAGAGTGATAACTGTGTCATATTGCAAATGTTTTCTCTAATTGTATTTTAATGTCTGTGTTGCTTTTCCAGTTTTTATGTAGATATATCTATAATAGGAAACGTACAGTCATGTTAAAAAGGCGCTGCTTTAGATGTGAAACCAGCTCTTCAGAATTAACAGTCTAGTGTACATTTAGTGATATGTCATGTCAGCCGAAGTGCAGAAATGTGTGTGCTTTTAAAAAGGGGCTGTGCTACTTAAAAATAATCTAATTTTTCTCCTATAATGTTAAGAACTTCCATCTATGCTACTGAACAATCTTTTACAATATCAGCTTTAATGGCTGCAGAAGAATTATTTGTGGAGATGTACCATATTTTATTTAAGTGATCTGCTGCAGTCAGACACTTTCTTTTCCAATTCCTGTTTGCTCTTAAAATCCATAAAATGCATATTTTTTATCTTTTTGATAGGATAACTAACAGGACCTCCACAAGATACAGGCAGTGCTCTCTCGCTCATTCTTATAACACCTCTAAGCAGATCTCAAGGTAAGTTCCTTTGTAATACACCCAAGTGTGTGTTAGTTGTATATGAGATAGGAACATGAGCACACAGTGCAAGGTGGCTTTTTCCTCTGTAGCCACAGCATTGTGAGCTTCTCTGAAAGATCAGTTAATGAGAAATAGGGAACAGGCTGGAAGTCTGTATGAAGATTAAAAATCATATTTTCTCCTGTCTACTCTGATTAAAGCTCTTTCTAATCTGTTATCTGCTACCAGATATTAAATCACTAGAAAGGAACATTTGATTGATTAGTTGATTGATTTTTTTTTTAAGTGTAAGCTTGGTACTTACTCAACACTTGACAGAAGCATTATCAGCTTTGCTGGGGCCTGTGACAGGCACTTTTAATTAACCAATAAAATATTAGAGGTGTTTAGTGGAACAATTGGGGAGGTCAACAAAACCACTCCTCTTCTCTCCCACCTTTCCATGTCTTTCTCTCAGCATAATACCATATCCCTCTAACGCTTTGTACAGAAATAAACTAGCTCTCTCTGAGGAAGGGAAGTAGGACATGGGAGAGTGGAAACAGCCCCAGAAGAGGAGGCAGGGGGAAAATACTGTAACAGGGCCACATGAGCACCCAATTTCCCCATCTTGGGTGGCCTTGGCTAAAGTCCAAAGGAGTTTACTACACTGTCCTTAAGATAAGCTCCTTTTTAGTCCTAATATCAGAATTCATACATAGGCACAGAATTTACTGGTCAAAGAATTTGGATACTGGCTTCCATGATTATAAAATACATAAGTATATTTTCTCTGCAAAAAACCTTGATTATGATAAACCATTTGCATTTTAAAATCAACTTCTGAAGTAGAGGATTGGACTTCTGCATTTATATTCAGAATAATATTTATCAACTAGTTTTGACTGACTCATGGGATATCCTGAGAGTTGTCCTAGAGCCAAAATAAATGATTCACTTCATTGTCCCTTCTGGATTCCTCCTGCCTGTGTGCTTCCTCACTTGAAACTAATGTCTGCATATTCCTAACAAATTTCTGAACCCAGCATCACCATCTACATGTTCAAATATTTCTCAGCTCAACCAAGTTAAGCTTGTTCTAATCTTTTAGAGCCTGCTGGCTCTAGCTATCTGGATAAACTAATTTGTTATTGTTATAGTAAGTGTTAAAAGTGAATGTGCTCAGGGAATAAAAATCAATAGGAGTCTTTTATTACATGATATACATAATTTCCAGTAAGAATAGCAGGCCAGGATCAGAGGAGAGATGAGACTATTGATCAAGTAAGGAGCAAACTAGTATTTCTATGCTTTAGGCTGTTCACAATTTTCATAGCTACAATGAATCAAACAGATAGTCAATTAAAACTGTAGTAACTCAAACACAGTGCTTCATGGCTTGTTTCTAGTAATTAGACTAGCGAGAGTTTTTGATGATGTCGTTTGTTAATGATTAGGGTGCTGACCTAAGATAGTTCTTCTAAGTAGTCCTAATATAACCCTTGATAAGCACCCATCACTAATTCTCTTCATAGCAGCTCTTGATTTTATATACATTCTTTCCAGCTTTCTTCAATCATTTTAGTACTATGAGTGAGCAAATAGTCATTGGAAGACTTGATGAAGATGTAATTCTCTCCTGCTCATTTGAAAGTGGGCCCAAAGTCGTAATTCACTGGAAGAATCAAGGTAATGTTTACACATACTACAAAGGCAGTGACCATTTGGAAAAGCAAGATCCCAGATACACAAACAGGACACCCTCTTCCACGGTGAAATTCGCAATGGGAATGTCTCCCTATCTTTTCGAAGATTATCCCTTCTGAATGAAGGAATGTACATGTGCTCTGTGGGAACAGCAGCTAGAAAAATCACAAAGTGGTCCTAAAGGTAGGGGGCGAAGTATGCATGTGAGGTTTTATAAAATGTAACAATGATATCGTTCCACGTTTTTCAGGTGTCTTTTTCTTAATTTGATATGTTATGGGCTTCCTTCTAAGTCAATACATACAAATCTACCTCACTTTTAATGAACGGTATCTCAGAATATAGACAGACCGTAATCGATACACCCATTCCCCCACTGGTAGATATGCAACCATTTCCAGTGTTTAACATTACAAAAAAAAAGAAGTGTTGTGATTGACATTCTTATATTTAATACAGGAAGATGATCTGGGGGGGGGGGAGTATCAGATATAAGATTTTATTTTCATTTTTAAATATTTTTATTGTTGCCCAGCAGGGCGTGGCTCAGCGGTTGAGCATCAACCTAGGATCCAGGCGATCGGGGTTCGATTCCCGGTCAGGGCACATGCCCGGGTTGTGGGCTCGATCAATGACTCTCATCATTGATGTTTCTCTCTCTCTCCCGCTCCTTTCCTCTCTCTGAAATCAATAAAGATATATTTTAAATTTTTATTGTTGACAGTATTACAGATGTCCCCCATTTTTAATAATTACTCCTGCCGGCAGTATAAGAGCATTCACTTTCCCCTTAGTTTTATCAGCACCTAGTATTATCAATTGTAAACATTTATGGCAATACGACAGCTTAAAAAATATTGAGTTATTGACTTAAATTACATTTTTTTGTTTTCTCAATGAAGTTAATTTTAATATTATATACAGTTGACCCTTGTAGAATATAGGGATTAGAGATGCCAACTGCCCATGCAGTTGAAAATCTGCCGAAAACTTAAGTCAGCCCTTCATATACATGGATTCCCATGGCCAGGCCACTCTCAAACACATGGGTTTGAATCGCGCGGGGCAGTTGCAGTTCACAAGCTCATTGTTCAAGAGTCAACTGTACTTCTCCCTTGGTCGTATTAATTGTGTTTATCCATTTATGTGCTGGGTGAAGGGGCATATTCTAATGGGTTGCTTTATCCCGCCCTGTTTCTCCTCCCTCTGTCCTATTTATCTGCTGCAGACCTTGACTCAGAAACCTAGGAATTCTGTGGAAATAGCCTCAGAAAGGCTGAGTCAGTGCCTGAGTGCTGCACGAGCTCTAGTTTATAGGCTTCAACACCCACATTTTGGTTGCTCAGTGAGGCCATTAGCTTTCTTTCTAGGGGACTGAGATCGCTAGCTGCCACGTATCCATGAATGCCCTTGTTTTCACGTACAGAGAACCACGCACCATCTGACGGTTCTACAGGGGTTTTTTTCCTTTCAGTAACTGCCAAGGTTTGCTCATAAAGCTTGGCTTTTCATTTCATGGGTATTAAAATAATAAATGTTCTGCACAGGTGGCCTAACAAGCTCACAGGGACAGTTCCCCATGTGCCCCACAGGCTTTGCCACACCTCTGATGAAGTATGAAAAGAGGAACGCGAACAGCTTTAGCGGATGGCGAGTGGACAGTGCACCCAGCTGAGGGCAACATGGAAGAATCTGGGTATTTCAACCCTCTTTATAATAATGGCAGAGGGAGTTTCACAGGGTCAGATTTATCCGATGAATGTGCTTTGGAAAATCCACTGCAGAAGCAAACGGACAGGGGGATGGGCAGTGAAAGGCAGGCTTCACGGGCTTTCTGGGTATATGTGCTGTGTCCCAGGGTGGAGGGGACAGGGATTGATTTACAGGGAAAGAACAGAACTCCAAAGAAAGAGAAAGAATGCACCTGTGGCTGTTAGAAGACCAGGATTGGAGTCTCAGGTCTAATATTTACGGGCCCTGTTACCTTAGCAATCAGTTTTACTTCCGAACATTAGTTCCTCGTTGAAAAATTGAACTTTTACCTTGCTAGGTGTTTGTGAATTGAAGGAAAACATTTGTGAAATCAAAAGTAGCAAATCTATCCATAAATACCCCTGTATTTTTCTATGGTTCATCCTCTAAAGAAGATTTTCTACCTGCATTGTACTTTAAAAGATCGGAGCAGGAAAGAATGCTTCTCTATTAGGTCACAACCTCTGATTCTTGCCAGTCTTTCAACTAAACAGAAATTAACTAATTAGTAGCACTGCTTCTCTTTAGTCCCTTCATGTAGTATTAGCCCATTAATCTTGAACAACACCTCTATCACTGCATGAACAGTTTTTAACACACCTTCCTCTCGATTTGAACAAACCCAAACTCTGACCAAGCTCTGTATCTATAACCTGTTTAAGAAAAATTAAGGAGAAGAAAATTTTATTTGGCATTGCTTATCCAATTCCAAGGGAAAATATTTTGTATTTCATTAGAAGCAAAACAAAATTTTTCTATAAATCTCCATTATATAGGGAAGGTGGAGGTTAGCTATCCTTTTTGGCCTTATCTTGAGTTTCACAATCTCAAAATGCCCACTGAGAAGACATTAAAATTGTAAGTGCTTCACACCTTAGCATGATTTGAGTGCTAAAGGCATGGTCACCCAATGCCCACATTGCGTCAGCCAGGCTGCAGTGGACACGGGGGAAATAATGAAAATGTTCATATTCAATTGTAGACATTTTCTATGGGAAAGTGTATCTTCTCATGTTTATTCAGAGGCTCCATGCTGTTTGTCTTGTTGAGGATTTCTTATGCGCTAAGTAAGGGTTCTCACTCTCAGACTGTGAACTTAAGAACATGGACTCTTATTTCTGGATCTACAGCATCTAGTATAAACATGTAAAAATAAAACTCAACCAAGAAGGGCGCATACAAAGGAAGCAATTCTGTTCACCGTGGTTGGGTATGAATGGAGTTTAGAGTATATGCTTAAGGAAGTTGCATAAGAGCAGAATTTCAAGGGTTGTAGGAAATTCCAGGAGAACGTAGGCATTCCACACATGTGCGAAAGCACAGAGTAAATATTCCTGGATTTGTGAAAGTTTAAATGGTTGACAGGCTAAATTATCAAGAGATAAGCCTGGAGAGGGCGGCAGAAAACAGATGAAGGGCCTTGTACACCTTGCAAAGGAGCTTGAATGGGGCCCTGGAGGTAATGTGAAGCCAAAGGAGGATTGGAAGCATCAGAAAGGTCCTGGACTTGAATTTTAGATGGTTTGCTTTGGCATATTCTCTTGCAGGTGGACTAAATAGTAGGTGAGTCCAGAGCGAGAAAGAACAATCCATGGCAGTCCATAGAAATCAGCTTCCAGAACTACAGAAAGGGGAGGACTAGATGGAGCTAGATCGGGAAGCGGCGGGGGGCGAGCCGGGAAGACCTAGTCCAGTCCCTGCTCCAAAAAAGCTCAGTCCGTGGGGGGATTATTTATACACCCTTGGAACCGTACTTCTATGTACAAGAAAAGACATGTCTCAAAAGGGAGATGAAGAAATGATTGAAACCATAAAAGTAACAGAAAACTAGAGAGTAGATAGTGACAAAAGGGGAATCCTGAGGAACACCAGCATTTGAGTAACCGACAGAAGCTGAACAGTGTGTTTCAAAGGTTGGTAGCTGGCAGCAGTGTTAATATTGGGTGCCCGAGCTGGAGTGCTCACTGTCAGGTTGTAGGAGTTAAACTCCAGGTTGTGTCGCCTCCCTAGCTGCTCCAAGCCTAGGCCTCCTTGAATGCCTAAATTAACCTTGGTGGGAGACTTTTAAAATAGTGGTAGTAAGCTTTTCTTTTAAGAAACTCCACAGCAAATACCTAATTGCTTTTCAAGAAGATATTTTCAACAGTATTTCTAAATGCGTTTTTAAGTGTAACTTAATTCATTTGAAAATTTTATATTGATGTTTCCCTTTCTATCCTGTTGTTAGATGGCCTTTGTAAAATGCAAAGTGGAAACAGTTCACTCTCATGTGAATTTTCTACCTGCTGCCTTGTCCAGAACATGTTGTAGCATTTGCACAGGAGGTCCAGGTAGGGGTGCTTGTTATTTCTAGAGTCGAGATCTGCTACATAAAGTTTGCACTGAATTGAATGGAATTAAGCAATTCTTGCTAAATTTTGCTGCTGAATCAATACGTGACCTTGGGCAAACCTCTTTACAGATGGGGATCTGAAGGTCACAGATAAAGTAAGAAGAAGCTATAACTTGCAGGAGGAAAACTATGCATATGAGAACACTTTGGAAAGTTAACCTAACATTTCTACTTAATTGCTCCTTCCTTACTTGGGTACAGAATTTCAGAATAACATAAATATGTGGAGAGATTGTTTTTTACTGTAAAACATTAAGAGTATGTTCATAAAAATTGACATCTATTAAAGAGCTGGGTTTTGTGCTCTAATGCTTGCTCTCTACTCTTTGGTAGAGCGTAGATCAAAAGATTAGCAGATTCTGACTTTGTTAACATTAGGTCTCCAAGTTTCTGCCTTCTGGGATCCCCCCTTCCTTTCATACCAATTGCAATTCTAGTACCAACAGAGATGCTGGGGAAAGTTCAGGCTTCTCAGGTTATTCCTGATGAGTTTCTAGCACTCTCTATTATCCCTGTGGTCACCTCTCACTCAAGACCATGGCTCCTACTGAGGTCTTCTCATCACCCCTGCACTCCTTACCACTATTTCTCTAGGAACCTGTCCTCTCCAAGCCAAGGGTGAACTGTACTCTCCCCTTTTCCCCCAAGGAGAACACTGGGCCGAGGCTAGTTTATAGTCATAATTATTCCTTTGTAAAACTGTATTGATTCTCTTATCACAATATAAAACAATAGAAACTTAAATGCACAATAGACTCATTGCCTCTCAAGTTTTCAGACTTTTTCTTTCCTGACTCCCACCCCCACTAAGCCCCAAATTTGTTCAAAAGACAGCTTTGGCAGGTTCCCCACAATAGAGACATTGAGACTGGGAGGTATTATTTATGCTCATAAAAAACTCTGCGGTCCAGACAGGGCTTGTCTTTTCACTATGAGAAGTGTTTTCACTAATATGAAATTTGCCTGCCACCCACAAGGCAGAAATAACTAGTTTTAAAAATAGTAATCATACTTTACCCACCCATTTTCTTTTTTTTTGGTAATTTTTCTTCTAGCTTACAGATTTTTGTTTTATTTAGAGCCAAGTCAAAGAACAGCCCTCTGGATAATTATTCTGTCTTTAGCGCTTTTAGTACTTAGAGTCCTGACGTCAAGAAGATGCACCCATTTCATCAAAGGTGATACCTCATGGATGAGGGTCCTGTCCTGGGTAGTCAAGTTGAGGAACGGCATACACCTGCACGCCTACACTGCTTCTGGGCATGTAAACAGGTCTGAAGTTTCTGGAAAGTCATTTGTAAAATTGATCAGAAATCTTTTAAAATTCTCTTACATTTCCACCTAATTATTCTAATTCTAGGAGTGTATTCTGAGTTTAATAGTCTGAGACACACCAAACTATATAGAAGCGTATTCACTGCAGCAGATTGCCATTAATCCCAGCTTTTCTACTATTTCAATAATAAAGGATTGAGTAAATTAGTTGGGCATCACATGTTAAGTTTTTTGTTTTTACTAAAAATGATTTAAAAATTAAATCTGGCAATAAAATAATGCCCAGGATGGTTTCAATTATCTTGCATTGAGAAATAGCTGAAAAGAAATAATTCGAAGCTTTAAAAACGGTTGCTTTTGGAGAAAGGTTGCTCCTTTCCACCACTCATCTGCGCAGGTAATATATGGACTTCCTTAAGTCCCCAGGCTCTGTTTTCTCTTTCTTTGAGCTTTATGTACAGTTACCACTGCTCAAAATAGCAGTCCTTTATGCACCATTTTATTTTAATCCTTTTTTTTTTTTTTTTTTAAATTTCTAAATTTTCTGCCACAAACCTGTATTACTTAGAGCAATTTAAATGATATATTAAGATGCCATGATCACAGGACTTCTTAAAAAACTTCACTTTTTGCCCGGCCGGGCGTGGCTCAGGGGTTGAGCATCGACCTAGGATCCAGGCGATCAGGGTTTGATTCCCGGTCAGGGCACATGCCTGGGTTGTGGGCTCAATCAATGACTCTCATCATTGATGTTTCTATCTCTCTCTCTCCCTCTCCGTTCCTCTTTGAAATCAATAAAGATATATTTTTTAAAAACACACAAAAAAACCCACTTGTATCAACAAAATAGATCTAATTCTAGATCTAAGAAATAAATCTTTTTCCATATTTTGCAGATTAGGAAACTGAAATGTAAGATGTTAGCTCAAATACTAAGTAGGCATGTGAAACAGACATCTACCGAGTGGCAAAGGTAAATGTAGGCCCCAAGCAGCCCTCCTTTCTTCCATAATTCCCCTGAGAAGGCTCTGAGTGTCCTGGGAGGTTGAAAGAGATCCCATGTCTCTTCCTCTGGCTGATACCTGCCTGTCATTCCTGTGGAACTTGGAGGACTTGGTCATAGCAGAAACCACTGGTGAAGGTAAGAGGTTAAGAGTTTTACCACTTCTAGCCCTGCGATTGTGCTAATGGGCAGACTAGTGCCCTTAGTTGTTACCCCCATTCCTGAGCTGGCCAGAAGTAGAGAAAAGAGGTCGTCGCAGGCAATCTAGTTTGTCCTACAAATGTAACCCTTGGGCTAATGTAATGATACTTGTGCTTGGATTAGGTTCAAGTTATAGAAGAGAAGCACTTCATAGTGCTCAAGAATGACAATTTCTGTATGGGAAGTGGGCAGAGGTCAGATCCTCACAGAAAGCACCTGGCACACTCAGAACTGCACAGAAGGGAGCGCGGACGATGGAGTATTCATTCCCCCAGAGCTGGGAGCGGCTGACTCGCTAGCAAAACTAAACTTGAAGGGGCAAGGAAAGGGAGCAGTTCCCAAAACTGCGAAGGAGAGAGTCACATAACAGCTTTCTTGTAAGGAGGGCGACCTTCACAGCCAGACCAAATGACCCTAAAGGAGGAAGCGGGAAGAATAAACACCCAATTTTGCTCTTCCTTCCCTCCTCTCACCCCAACTGGAAGTCAGGGAAGAGCCGCCCTGTAGGTGGAACCCATCCAGGTGAGCTTCCCACAGTGGAGAGCAGGATGGGTACTGATTCTGGAGGAGCGGTCAGGAGATATCAGCAAAAACAATGTCAGGGTATTGGCCACTTTAAAAAAAAGTTCTATAGTTCTGTAGTTAGATGGGCTGAAAATATATTTCAAGCTGTTACACTAAAAGCCACAAACCTTGCCTTCCTCCAGGTCCCTGGTTGTAGTTTTATATGACCGTGGTTCAAATGTTTCCTTTTAAATTCCTTTTCAATTACTCTGTTTTAAAATACCCTTAGTCTAGGATAAGTGTAAATGATACTCGATTTTAGCAAGGCCCAGAAGAAAGACCTTTCTTGAGAAATGGCATTGCACTCCTTTTTCCTTAACCACCACTCTCAGCTTCAGCCATCACCTCCTTGGCTATTTTCCATTAACAGTTGGTAGGAATCAGGCCAACAACCCTAAAGAGCTGATCACTGCTTTGGAGCACCTGAATGAGCCTTAGAATTTACCGCTATTTGTTTCTAACGAGGTATTTCTACACTGAATGCATTTTAAATACTGTTTGTTGAAAAAGATATGAAACGGGGAATAACTAAAGTGACTCTAATAATATAATTACAGGCATACCTCATTTTATTGTGCTTTGCAGATATTGTGCTTTTTGCAAATGGAGGGTTTGTGGCAACCCTGTGTCAAGCAGGTCTATTGGTGCCATTTTTCCAACAGCATTTGCTCACTTTATGTCTGTGTCACATTTTGGTAATTCTTCCACTATTTCAAACTTTTTCATTATTGTTATATTTGTTATGGTGATCTGTGATCCTTGATGTTACTAGGGTGTGACCCTTCACCAGCATAAAGATTATAACATGCTTAAAGGCTCAGGTGATAGCTAAATTTAAAAATAGCATATTGCTAAAAAATGCTATGTACATTATTTTATAGACACAATGCTATTGCACATTAATAGACTACAGAATAGTATAAACAGAGCTTTATATGCCCAGGAAAACCCAAAAGTTTGTGTGACTCACTTTATTGTGCTATTTGAGGTGGTCTGGAACAAAACCTGTAGGATCTCCGAGGTTACCCTGTATACTGAGGTAGAAATAAGGTAGAATGAGTTTCATAAAGATTTTTTAAGCTTGTCCTCTTTTTTCCTATAGAAAGGAGTTCTGTCTCTGATGAGAGGGCAAGCAATGCTGATAATGAAGAAAACATAGTAAGACATTTCCTTTATCAAACCATTTATAGTATAAGAATACTACTGTAAAAAAGGTAATTGAAGTTTTAACTGATTCACATATTGTCATTCAAGAGATTTTTTTTATAGAGTAAAACAAGGTCGGAGGGGTTGCTGGATAATATAACAGAAAAAAACACAATTAGGCTTTTCCCAATGTCTGTAATTAAACGGGCTCACCTTGTTTAAATAAGTGATTGCTTTTCTCCTCTCCCACTGTTATTTGTAGAGAATGGCACTATACATATGAGGGTGCACCCAGGCACTGCTTCTTCTGATGGAAACATAGGATTGTACAGAAGTGTGAAGAAATACAGAAAGATAAAGTGAAGAAAAGCACACTACAGTTTCTGCCCAGACTCGGGTTGCTGACCTTTTATAGTTTTCAAGCCACTTCTAGGTTCCTTGGGGACTGATAATTCACTTATGAGTTATAGTTTGATTGTATACTTCCTTTTTGTTGCATACCTTTTATTTCTGAGCTCCATCAATCAGAATATAAATAAGAGCCAAGAGTGGCATAAACTTGTTAAAAACTCAGGAACATCTAGCAGGGAGATTAAAATTGACCAATAAGACCCAGACTTCATAACTACTTAATTTATAACTGTGTCATGGGCCTCTGATTAGAAATGCAAACAATAGCTTAAAGCTCCCCTTCCCCAAAACAAAACACTACCATCATTAAATATTTAAGATAAAAATGATTATTCTGACCTGAAAACAGCCATTTAGAGTCTGTTTATCTTCTTTCTAAACAGCTAGCAGGTACAGGAAATGAAAACAGCCCTGTGACAACACATCCCAAGCATCCTTAATATCCAGTGGCTTCATCTCCCCTTTCCTCACTGGGATTCCACAGTGGCTTGCCACGACCAGACAATTCTACCATTGCAAAGACTTGTAAACATTCTCCTTTCCAGTATCACATTCTCTCTCCAAGGCCTCAATATCATTCACTGACCGCCTGGATGCCAATCCAGCTTAGAAAACAACTGTCTCATTCATTTACAGTCTTGCTGCAACTAGCCCAGGAGGCTACGGTGAGATTTCCACCAAGAATGTGGAAGAAATGTGTCACTAAGAACTAATGATGGGTGAGAGGGCAGGTAGGAACAGAAGTCACCTTGAGTGAAAAAACCGAAGCCTGGAAACCAAGGCAATTGATTTGCTAAGGTGGTAAACTCTAGTTTTATATGAATGGTTATATCAGTTTTAACATCTAGATTTAGTATGCTGAGTCTTAAAACCCCAAAGAGTAAGTATCTCAGGATCTCTAAGACTGCTGCTAAGGGCCCTACCAACCCAAGAACTGACATCTCTGGAGCTGGGTAATAGCTTCCAACACCAGGTTTGCATAGCTGAGTGACCCCAGCTCTGAAGAGAATTTGATTCACTCATCTGGCTGCTGTCATATTGCTTGCTCATCAGGTTTCTAATAAATTTAGGTTTCTATATAAATTTTTATGCAAGGAGAGAATGAATAGCCCAGCTGACTTGATCTATTCCCCTTAATTTTCATCATCAATTTATAAGAAAGAAAAAAGCCTAACCAGGATTTTTGTGACTTAATCAAATTTTTAACCCTATAGCTAGAAGAGTGTGGGGCCAGGAAGCTGCTGCTGCTCTCCGGTAGCTCACCGTTTGGGGCCTGGGCCAGTATTTGCCAGTTATTACAGTGTCGGGCCATACACGGACCTTATGAACATACAGTAAACAGCTGCTCCTTCACTTCGGCCTCTCAAATCTGGTGCACGTTTCTCTTGTGCTCAACTCCAATCCAGAACCACACAGAGAACGGAATTCTGGGAAATGTACCTCCAGCTTAGAGAAACTGGCACAATCCAAAGCCACCACCAATCACTGAACGCCATGTGTGAGAAATGGCTTCAGTGTTGAAAGTTTGCACCAGCATGTGGCCTACATGTGTCAATTAGGAAGGTTTCACCTACAAGTTCAAAGTACCTAAGTGTGACTATACAACTCCCACCATTAGTGGCTAAAAATATAGATGTAGATTAAAGATGAGTCAAGCAAAGTTCACTAACTTCAGTAATAACCATTTACTAACATGCTCCAGCCATCATGGACTATTGCTGGTCTAAAGATTTATCCAATGAATATCACTCATTAAGAGGCAACATGGACAAAGAACGAATATTCATTTGCTAACTTCAGAATTTAAAAAGGTCATTGCATCTATTTAATCTTTCATGTGAAATGCTTGCTTCTATTTGAGGATCAAAAAATTCCCATTAACCTTGGAAGCAAGGATACTCCCTCTTTAATTATTACATTTTTCTAATCACTTTGTTCACTGTTTGTTTCCCATGCAACTTAACTTTCTGGCCATAAAACCCTCCTTGTACTTCTCCAGCCACTGTCCTTCATAAGCAAGAATTGCTGCTGCTTCATGAACCTGAAAAACAGTGTGTTCTGTGAGATTCGTGTGATTTTCATCAGTGGAACCGCCCAGAACCAAGCCCAGTCCCTTCCAGAGGTAAGCAGGCCTCAGCCAACCCTTCATTAGCTTTAAAGGGAGGCAGAGAATTGGGGCAGTTACCTGTATTACAAAAAGCAGACACCCGCCAGTAATTCACCTCAAGGGCATGCTCAGTCACTCAGTTTTCTAACTACCTGGCCTTGCCAGTGAAGGCAGAGCCCTCTACAGAAGACCCCACGAGGGAAAGTCTCTGTGGCCACATCACCAGTCTGCTCCACAACCCGACACACAATTCTATCAGAAACCCTTCTCCTCTGCTTTATGACAATTGAGAGATTTCCAGGCTTTCCTTCAGTGAATGGGAAACAATTAGTCATTTCCAAGGACGCTTTTCTACTCATCTCTGGCCCCTCAGAAGAAGCAGTTTCTGCTTTGCTCATTTAATCTGTTGGAAATAACTGTGACAAAGTCTAATACTTTATACCTGTTTGGAGTGTGCATCCTACTCAGATGCTTAGCACTCCCTACTACCTGGACCAGTAGAATTTAGTAAATATGGGAAGGTTTTATTAGAATGTTTTTTGATGTCACTGTTTTTTAAAAGCATTTAAAGAGAAAAATAAGAAATGTCTTGTTATACTGGTCCATGTGATGCTATGAGCCCTAGCTACACATATTTTAAGAGTTAGAACAGAGTTGAATATCTGACATACCTTTTTTTCCAAACTCTCTTGCTTTAATCTTGAGTTTATTGACTTGAGATTCTGCTATCTCTGCCCTTTGCTTAGCTTCGTTCAACTCACATTGCTGCTGCTTATACTTGGAAAGATATTGATTGGCTTGTGCTTCCTATAAAAATAAAAAATGAGGGGGGAAAAAGAAATCTCTGTGCCTACATAGTCATATTTTTTCTGTTCTGACATGAGAAAGTTGAAAAATGTGTGAAGGGAATCTAAACTTCTGTGTACTGAATGGAATATCATCTTTCTGTATGACATATAGGGATTCAGACTTTCCAGCAGGCATGAGATCTATTTTTATAACTGGTTTTTCCCTGTAAGTTTAGAACATGGTCAGCACTTTCCACCAGCTGGATGTAGTCGATGCGCACAGATTAGGTGTGTGATAGAACAACCATGGTTGGTTGGTTGTCATCAGTTAACATCTTGTTCTACCTCTCAGAGTGGGCAGGTCTTTACAATTATATTAGTCAATGGGTAATAGATATAAGTGTTTTTGCCCAAATCATTTAAATAATCAGTTTAAGAGATATTAGGTGTAAGCCAATTTCTATGGCACTTATCAATTACATTCCATGTAGCTATGGATGCTAACCCAAGGTTGGCAGATACATTTCAAGTGATAATTTTTTTGTGCACAGTCATGTCCAGGCTCATCAGAAAAAGGACTGTGAATTGCATTTATGCTCACTCAAGGTTTTAGGGTGAGGAAGGCCCTAGGGTGATTACCCAACCAAAAATGTGCCATCCCTACTTAATGCCATGCTCTTACTTGGCTCATTTCTTGCAATGTACGTGTTTAGGTATAATCACAAAATTGAGGGAGAGAGCTCCGGCTCCCTGGAGGGAAAAGTAGCACAAAATTTTACCATAGGTGATAATTCTAGCTTGAGGAAAACCAGAGAATGAGCAGACTTTAAGCTGAACTGCTTTTCTCTGACAAGCTACTCACCTAGCTCGGTCCCCACATCTCCATTAATCGAAAACAACTGCTGGGAAATCCATGAGGCTGCAATCGCCCCAGGCACTTATCGCTGCCTCAATTTGCTGCTTGTAACTTTGCACTTTTAGCTGAAGATTATCCATCAGAGTCTGCATCCTGCTCAGATTTTTCTTGTCTTTCTCTACCTGAAATGCATAGGTATGTATGTGAAGGTGATTTGAAGGACCCAGCAGTCTGCACTGGGAGTAGCCTTATAAGAGGAAATAAAGAGCAAGGAAACTTGGTTAAATGCCATATTAGAGTTATGACTTGAAAATGGGTTTAACTTATCCTGAGAAATCAAAAACATCTCTGAGCAATAACACTCATGTCTCCTGATTCACCGCAGAACTCCCAGTCATTGCTAAAATGGAAGTTAAAGCCACTAGATTCAATTTTGTCTTCAGTTCTCCCATCCCAACCAAGTTGCATCTGCCTGCGGTTTCTGTCACCTCCCTCCCTCCAATCAAGCCAAACCATCCTTTGAACTTTCTAATTGACCCTTGGCTTTTGCTAATAGAGTAGGAAAGGTAGTTTTCTGGAGTTCTGGTGTGGATATCAGCAGAGAGAGGACAATTCCACAAGCTAATACCACATGCAGAAGGAAATTGCTCAAATGAGTCCAAAATTATGAAAAATAATAAAATTGGTGTCTTCAGCCACTAAGTTTTGGGATAATTTGTTATGCAGCAATAAATGAATAAAACACAGACCAAGGGCTATGGCAAAATATATATATATATATATATATATATATATATATATATATATATATATATATATATATATCAATTTTTATATATACAGGTTGTTTTATGTTAGCCTCATGGTAACCAACAAAGCAAAAAGCTATAGTAGATACACAGAAGAGAAAGAAATCTAAGTAACCCACTAAAGGAAATAAATAGCAAACAGAAAAAGCAAGAGAAGAAAGGAACAAAAGGAATCAACAAACGGCCAGGAAACAATGACATGGTAATAAATACCTATTGATCAAAAGACAGAGTGGCTGAATGGATAAAAAACAAAACTGATCTGCTACCTAAAAGAGACTCACTTCAGATATAAGGACACACACAGACTAAAAGTGAAGGGATACAAATATATTCCATGCAAATGGAAACCAAAAAGGTGGTCAAAAACAAATTAGACTTTAAGACAGACTGTAATAAAAGACAAAGAAGATCATTATATAATGATAAAGGGGCCAATTCAACAAGAGGATATAGCATTTGTAAATATTTATGCACATAGAAGCAGGTTTCAGTCCCCAGCCCTGGTTGGGGTGCATCCAGGAGGCAACGAATTGATGGGTCTCTCATCAATTTCTTTCTCTCTCTCTCTCTCTCTTCCCCCCACCCCCAACCGCCCACCCTCTCTAAAAAAAAACAAACAAAAAAAACCCAAAAAAAACAGTGGAAAAAATATCCTCTCCTTGGGTCAGGATTAAAAAAAAAACAAACAGAAATTGACTTCTCAGTATTTATTTGAAGGAAATAAAATCACTAACTCACAAAAGTATCTGTACCCTCATGTTCATGGCAATATTATTTACAATAACCAAGACATGGAAACAACCTAAATGACCACTGATGGATGAATAAAGAAAGTGTATAATATCCTACAGTGTGTATGTGTATGTATGTGTATACACACAGACACACACATACACAATGGAATATTATTCAGCCATAAAAAAGGAAATTCTGCTATTTGCAGCAATATGGATGGACCTTGAGAGCATTATGCTAAGTGAAGTCAGTCAGAGAAAGAAAAATAATGTGATCTCACCTATATGGAGAATCTCAAAATCTGAACTTACAGCATGAGAACAAATTGGTTGCCAGAGGGATGGAGTGAGGTTGGAAAAATAGGTGAAGGTGGTCACAAGGTACTAAATTCAAGTTATAAAATGAATAAGTCCTGGGAATATAAGGTACAGCCTGGTGACTATAGTTAACAATACTGTATTGTATATTTGAAAGTTGCTAAGAGAATAAATCTTAAGAGCTCTCATCACAAGAAAAATATTTCTGACTATGTGTGGTGATGTTAACTAAACTTGTTTTGATAATCATTTCACAATGTAAACATATCAAATCATTATGCTCTACACCCAAAAGTAATAGTGTTATATGGTTATGTGTCAATATACCTATGAACAAACATAAGCAAATGTAGGTCCAACCAAGCTGTTTCTGTTGCTTAGAACGCTCCCTCCTACTCCCGCCTTAAAGTAAATCTGACAGTAGATAATTCATTACTAACTTTGAGCTTATTAAGGCAGGAACCAATATGTAAGGAATAATCTGGTTAGGAAAATGAGACAAGTCCATTTTTAAAATCAAATCTCTTTTCTGTTTTCATCTGCCTATCCCTCTGCCTCTCAGGTTTAAGAAATCTGAAGATTCATAGAATTCTGTGTGTATAGAAAGTTCTAAAACCAACAGAGATTTCATTGGTTAAAATCAATTTACTGAGGCCTGTAAATTCACTGTGTGGTGAAGGAGGCCACACAGAAGAAAACTGAAAAGGCTAGAAGTGGTTGCTGATGTTACTGTGCCTCCCGCGCGCCTCCGCCGAGGCCTTCCGTAGCTGTGGTAGCCAGGGGTGTGCACTGTGAAGATTTCCCTTCCAGAAACTTGCCCTTCAGCTGTGAGGAGGACAGTTTCCTGAAAACAGCCAACTGCAGTGCCTTTGGGATCTGCCACAGCATTTACACCGGGGTCACACACTCCCCAGGCAGCCCCTACCGATAGCCAGGCACAGCGGAGTTCCTAAGGTCTGGCCATTTCTGCCCACATGGGACCCCTGTAGGGCAATTTTTGTGCTGGACACTTGCCGGGAGCCGCACTGCTCTCCGAGGCCCCTTCTATCCAACCCTCCTTCCTTCATCTTTTCCTGTGACAGGTGTCAGACCCATAGTGTGGTCTGAAGGCTTTCTCTCCCCTGGGTGTTGCCTCCAGTAACTCTCTCGTCCTTCTGACTCCATCCTGGCATCTGGTTCCCGGAGAACCCACCCAAGACCAAATTTTTTTACCTTATTCCTCCAAAAATAAAGATACCACCTTTATAATTAGATTTATAAAGATTAAATAATATCTACATGCAGTTATGTGACTATAGGAAGCAGTCAAAGGTAAAATGGAGCAGGTGGATGAAGAGTGGGGTAAAAAAAAAAAACCCTGTCATTACCTTTGTAACAATTATAAGTGTCCAATCTTATGTCTTGCTTTTTAGCACATTTTTCTAGGCAGTGGAGAGAGAAAGTAGGATGAGACTCTAAACGCTAGAAGGACATATGAGGGGAATAAATGCTCAGTGGGGCTGGCCAAAGAACTACTGTGGATGGGGTCACACTTGATTCCCTTTCCAGTGTAGTTGGATCACCCCAGAGGATTTTTCCTACAAGAGGAAAACCATATTCATGTCCCTTTCAGAATGACATCTTCCATTGGCACCTATGAAGTACTGTCGCAAACACCCTGCCTCCTAGTCCAGATGGTTATTTTGGTGTTAAAGGAGAGCAGGCCCAAATGACTCAGCATCCACCTTGAATGTTTCAAAACCTGGTATCGGTATTAAGAAATGTAGAGGGCTCTCTAATGTCTCTGTCAACTAAGAGGGTCTAGACTAATATTTGCATTAAGTAGGTGCTCAACAGGTGTTATCTGATTTGATGGCAGAAAATCATTGCACAGTTGAATGGACACACTCTAAGCATTGTGCAGACAGTTGGGAGAAATTAAGAAATATACCTCCATACTAGTACCTGGGGAATACTATGATTATTGCTACAAAGACACAAAGATCTAACACAATAGAACACGAATGCAATCCTTGGAACAACAAAATAAAATAAATAAAATAAAACTTTGTTGTTTTGTTCTGTAATGAAGTTGTTTACAGAAGAAAACAGTGAAAATAAGCCGTAGGAAAATAAAAAGAAAACCGCAAACATTATTAACCAGCAGCATTTTACTCCCCCATGTAGGTGGCTTCCCCAACCCCCCTCAAAAGAGCAGAGCGGCACACCCTGCATGTTCCCGGGCGTGTGCTTCCTGAGCCACACGTACCGTGGGCTGGCTCCGCAGCAGCTTTGATAAACCTGCACAGTCTAAGAAGTGTCAGACTGGCTCGTCTTCCGAAAGAACCACTTATTCAGTGAAGAAGAGCTGCGCAAGTAGCTCATTTCATCTTAATTAGCCCAAGATGATGCTTCTGAAGTGCTCTGCTCTCTGATCAACACTATCCTTCCTGCTGCAAGGGAGGAAGACTTTGATGTCTCCCACAACACGAAAAACATCGTAGCCTTGGGAACAGGGACCAGGGACCAGGTCGGGCAGACCTAGCTTTACTGCTGCCGGCGCCGCAAACGTGGGAGCCTAGAATGAGTTTGTTTTATCGCTGAAATAAGCTATCCTGTGCAGCAGAAAGGGCTAGAAGGTGACCTTTGCATGTTTTCAGCCACTGAAATATGTTCACCTACCCTGTGCCAGGAAGATGCACAGAGCGGCAAACCCACGTACAGTGCCTCTGCTATCGTGGACTCTGCTCTACTCCATTTGAAGAAAAGGAAGAAAGCGTAGAAAATAAAAATACAAATGAAGGATTACGTTGTTGCTTTAGAAATGTATTAATTACTGGTACGAAGTCAGTCTGCCCGCCTCATTTCAATTAGTTGCTTGAGACCAATGTCAGTCAACAGGAGAACAGAAAGCTTTGGAGGCCTCTCGTTAGCAATTTGCTATGTGTTCACCTGGCACCGGCACCAAATAGAGTCCTTGGTGGCCTGGGGTGTCTGTGCAACCAGAAAATGGAAGTGCAAATGTCCCCTGCTCAATTTAGTCAGCGTCCCGTGTAACCTGCTGGCAGGGTGGCCGCCCGTCTCTGCCAGTCACTTCATTTACACATTGTTCCCACTCCTGCTCTCACAGGAAGGAATATTTCTGAAAGTGCTGCAGGCATTATGTGTGAAAAAATAGGAACGGTATAAATAGCTTTTTACTTCTAATTGCAAATTGCAGCTCACATTTGGCTTCCTGAGAGCTCTGAAAAGGGACCAACCCAAACCACTAATAGCACAGGGGCCCTGGAAGGGTGAGTCAGTGTCTACTGCTGAGAGAGAGTGAAGATGGGGAAAGAAGTGCAGGAGACCCAGAAGACCTTTGCTGGCTTGACGGAGCCCGTTTTTCCAGGGTGCAGCCCAGCCAGATGGGGGTGCTTTCCCCGAGTACCTGGTAGGTCAGCTCTTCGATGCATCGCTGCAGTCGGTGGCTCCCCTCTGTGCCTCTGCATTGCGATGGATTTCGCCCTCCAGTTCACCTTTCGGCTCACAGACCTGCAAACAACCATGATCTCAGACCACAGGCTGGCCGGCATGGCATCGTACTTGACAGGGAGCGAAATCATCAAGGGAAGATGTGCCTGCTCTCTTTCTGGCAGTGGTTAAACAGGGGGGCAAGCCCTCTTGGAAAACTCTCGCCAAAAGTGAGTTGGTTGAACTCTGTGAGTCCACATAAGAACCCTTTAGACCGAAGGATGTGAAAGGCTAATCCATGCAGTGCCAATACCTTTCCCTCAGATGACAAAATCACACACGCACACACTCATGAACGTATGTAAGCATATAGAGAAAAAAAACCACACAGCACACTGAGGATTCAGCCAGTACACTACCTAATCTTCAGCTGCTCCCTCCATACTCAGCTCTGATTCTCTAAAACTCAGTCCCCAAGTCTATGTCACATGTGTGTCACACACAGCCCCACAGTGCTGCTTTGTGGGAGAGCTATGGTACAGACTAACATTCTGCCTGTGGCCTTATAGAGTTATACAAACAAGGCTAACATGACATTTAGTCAAGGAATATTTGATGCCTACTACATACCAAAGCCCAGGGCTAAGGAGACAGCAGTAAAAAAAAAGATCTCCCCACTATAAACGTACATTCTAATGGGGGGGGGGGGACACACAAACAGAGCAAAGTAAAATATAGAATATATTAGATGGTGATAAGTGATTTGGAGAAAAATAAACCAGGAAAGGGGTAGGGAGCTGATGGGGGAAGGGTGTTGCCCGCTGCTTCTCCTCCCCCACATGTCCAGGGCCTTCTCCCTGGCGCCTTCTTGAAGCACATGCCACCTTCTCAGAGAGACCTTCCTGATCACCCTTGGACACTGCAAAGCCCGATGCCCTGAGGCTAATGCGCCTGGACTATCAGACCTCATCTCTGATTCCCCTTACCTCCTGCCTCCACGTTAGCCCACTGTCCTTGCTCTTCCTCAGGGAGGCATGCTGGGGGTGGGGCAGTCAGCAGGTGTGCAGGTTTCTTGTGAATGAAGCCTATTGAAAAGAAAAATCTCCTGGACCCTTGCCCTATAGGAACATAACACATCGTTCTATCAGTTGGAACATGAGACTAACAGAGCCCATCCTTTACTTTGTTAACCTTTTGCTGTATTTCTTAAGTAAAACAGCTCAGGGGAAAGTTGCTATATTAAAGCAAATCCTAGACATATAATTTTATGTATAAATATTTCTTTATGTAATTCTAATAGGTAATGGTATTGTGATTATGTATTTAGGAAAATTAACCAAAATTCTTTAGTGTCATCTGATATTGAGGATCTCACTGCTGCTGAGTTATCATTGGTTCTAGGCCTTAACAGTGGACAACAATTGGAAATAAAATTAAATCTTGTTATCTTAAATTTGACTTGGAAATACTAGTATCATTTATGTATTTTTAGGGAAAAAAGACATAACTTCTTTGCTTTTATGCCTATATGCTTCTTTTTTATCCTAAAAATCTTGGTTCTTATATATGTTGTTGGATAAATAATTGTATTAGTGTTATTGCTAGTAGCAATAATAAGATATTGTAATATTGAAACTACAAGTGCAGTTTCCATCATTTGCTGTTCTGTTTTGTCCTTAGATCTATTTCATGAGAGATGTTCAAACAAAACACTGTTTAAAAGTCACTGGGAATAATTGTTCTTTGTGTGTTCTATGCCTCCCAGCTTGATATACAGTTAGCTTCGTTTGCTTCCATTTGTGTTAAAATGTTAAGGATTGCTTTGTTTTACTTTCCTCTTTGATTTAAACTTTCTTATTTATGAAGCATGTAAATGTTGTATGTGATTTTGTGATCAAGACAACAAGGTGCATTCAGAGGGTCTAACTTTCATCTCTGTATTCCCCCTCCTGAATAGCTGTTTTTATTAGTCTTTGTTTTATCCTGTCACTATTTCTTTTTTAAATTATAGGCATATGTGTACATAACTTCATATTTCCCCCCTTTCTTGCACAAAAGATTATACACTCTCCACATTGCCTGTGCCTTTTATCATTACACTGCGAGGCATGGTCTCCAGAACACATTATAGAGCTCTCCTCATTCCTTTTAAATAGCATGACTGTATGGATGCGGTGCCATCGTGAACATTGGTATTCCACTATATGGATATACCATAAATGAGCAAAGGCAATACTGTACTTTGCAGAGGCCCTTCTGAGCCATCAAATCCCAGTCAAATATTCTTTCCATCCTGTAGCATGTGTCACATGGCCTGTACCTAGTCACTGAAATTGATTCAATAATTTTAAAAATCCTATTTTCAAGATAGGTCTTTCTATTTGTTTTTAAGCTCCCTGAAGGCAGGTACTACATCATTTCTGTCAGCCCTTACTATATCTTCACTCTGTCTTTCTTGATACTTGATTTAGTCGTTTCCCTTCTCCTTTCTCTGGCCGTTAGGAAATGGGCAGAGAAATAACAGGAGCAAAGTCACAGAAGCAAGACTGTGAGGGTGTGTGTGGAACAGGAGGGCACCTGGCTGTGGAGAGCCCAGAGCTGGTGTGGGTGGATGGAAGGAGATGCGTCTCACGTAGCAGGAAGGGCGCAGACTAATCCAGTCCAAGGGAAGTGGCCCCAAGTCACACAAGAAAGAATGAATACATTAAGATCTGACCCTCTTGGAGATCTGAAAGCATCATTAGCAAAAGTGATGAGGAAGGTAGGGACTATCTGGTATGATTCCAGGACAATATGGCCTTGAATAGGGAGTTGTGAAGACCCCATGGTCCCCCAGGGCCAGCTCCTACCCTGGATTCTGGCTTCTGGATTTGCTTCCCCCTTCCCACAGGGCCATCTGTTCAGCTTCATCCAGCCCTTTCCTGTCTTTAACTGTCTGCTGCATATTACGTCTCACCCTCTCCAAGTGCGCACTGGCACGTTGCTCCTCCTCCAGCTCCTCTGACACGTGCGCTGCCTAGAAAAGCAGGAAAGAGACTGAGATCATGCAACGGCTGGTCACTCTTAACATTTTACCCACAGTCTTCAGTTCTTGACCTAGCTAGATGCCATGCCATGCCCTGCCTCTGTGCGTGGAACCTCTTCCCACCAGGCTCTCCCTAAAAGCCTGTGGCCCTCAGGTTTCTGAAGACTAGGCCATCAAGACAGCAGCAGCTACTGCAGAGCTCAGGGTGAGGGGTGCTGGAAACAGACCAAAGATGAAGTTCCACACGAACACTCCCACGCAACACCTGTACTGAAAGCAAGATGGCCGGCCAAAGCAACAACTTTTAAAATTGTTTTTCATTGATTTCAGAGGGAGAGGAAGGAAGAGGGAGAGAAAGAGAAAACAACACTGATGTGAGAGAGAAACGTCAACTGGCTGCCTCCCATACACGCTCCAACAGGGGATCCAGCCCACAACCAGGGTATGTGCCCTGACCTGGAGTCAAACCCATGACCTCTAGATGTGCAGGATGACCAACTGAGCCACACCAGCCAGGACGAAGTAACAACTCTTAATTGAACAAAGCACCGGACCACGTCCTGTAACCTCATGCACCAGGAAAAGTGTGGAGGAGATGCCTGTGAGAATCTTTTCCACATCTCACTTCTATGATTCTGTGATTCACAACTGCAAACAAGTTTAGGCTCCAGGAATTTGGCAGCAACAGATGTTCTGAGTGCCAATAATCTGGCACACGGCAGGTTAATTCTTGCTTGTGAAGCCTGCTCTTGGCTTTGGTTGTGTATACAAGGGCTTAGTGTCTTGACGCAATTATTAAGAACTGTTTCCTGAACCTCTCAGTGCATTTAATGTAAGAACACTACCCTCCCAGTCAAAGCTTCTCTGTCTATCAGGTTACCAACCATCTGTATAATTTAAGTGTGAGACGTCTGTGCAGATGGTGAGGGCAAAGAATAAATTACAGGCAGCTCTGAGCTCTGCTATGTGAGGTTGGGACTCAGAACTAAACTACTGGAGAATTTAAGGGTAGGGGGGAGGTAGTGAGTTCATTTTTCAACTTAGTCAAGAAAATCTTTAAAAGGCAAGTTTAAGCAGATAGAGCCTTCATAATGTATGACTCCATAAATTTACCAGACCTAGAAGCTGTTTTTATTCCTTTCTATCTATGTGGATTTGCATAAATGTTAAGCACATTATTTTTCCCTTGGCCAAACGTTTTCAGGCTTTCACACCCCTCTTCGCCATCAGAGAGCAGAAGTGCCTGCCTTGATACAAAGTGGCTGAGTGATGGGCCTGTTTCTCCATCCTTCTGGATCCTACAGTAACCTGGTAGCTAGGATGTGGTGCAAAAGTTTTATTTAGCTGCCCAAACGCTAAATAACTCAGGCAAATACAGACACAAGCTCTTCCCCTCATTTGAATTTCAAAATGACAAATATGAAATCAAAGTGAATATCCTGTCTCCCCAATTCCCATATCCTTTTCAGCAAGAGGATCAACTTCCATGCATACGGCAAGGTCAGGGCTGCTGCCGATGGTTGGTTGTTTGGACTACACAAAATCGCTGATGGGGTTGGGGTGAGTGGAGGCTGCAATCCAGCCCAAGCCTATTCAGCAAGTGCTGGGGCCTGCAAGGCTGGGTGCTTTCTCCCTCTACCTCCCTCCCTCCATCTTCCTCAATGAATTTTTTGGGTATTTCCTTCTGCTTATCCTCTGAGAGAAGTGCTGCATCTGCCCACAGGGGGCGCTCAGAGGGTGGCGTTTCTCGGGTTCCCACAAAGGTATAGTCAAGGCTGGCAGCCGACCCTGAGCTTAGTGTCATTTAGGAAAAGCACCACCCTCAACAATTTTAAACTTGTAAATAAAGAAGGCACATGCCAACCCAGAAGCCCTTCTTTATCAACCGATTCTGCTGCTAGAGCAGTAGTATGGCCTGAAAGAAATAAGTGAAATAAGCATTCTTTCCAGATCATTGTCATAAAACCATTACACACTCTAGGAACAAAGCTATTCTTAAGTAAACACGGGAAGGATTGTTTCTAAACATCAGATATATTGATTCACAAGCAGAAAGTGGCTTAAGTTAAAAAACAAAACAAAAATCTCTTGCTTTCATAAGGTTTTGCTTCTAGGAATTCAACTGCTCCTTTTCATTGCCTTGGGAGGTTGGAGGGGAGGAGCTAATTGGCCTAATTTTTCAAAATGGGGACAGGGAGCAGAGGGGTGCAGAGAATCAGTGGAATCCTTTTTGGCTGCAGATTGGCCTCCACCCCTTGGCTACTGCTCCAGTCAACTCTGGCAGGCAGGAGTGACAGGCAGTCGGTGCACCCACCTCAGCGGCTGCCTTCTTGGCCTTGTCGTCTGCGTTTCAACAGCCCTGCACTGCCTCTTCTGCTTCCTTCTGCATCTTGGCAACATCAGCCTCCCGTTTCTTCTTCTGGCCCAGGAGACTTGTATTCTAAGGAAAAGCAGCCGTCTTGTTAGGCAAGTTGAGACCAGCGATGCAAACACAAGCTAGTCTGTTCGGGCAGGCAATGGGAGAGGCCTCGGGCCAAGAGAGAGTTTTATTCTAGTCAGCCACACTCACTAAAGCAGTATTTCCAACCCCAAGGGGCCAGGTTAGAAAAGCCCCTTGCCATCAAAGACATGCTTGAATGGAAGAGATTTCAACCATTCAGTATCAAAGAGATGGCAGCCTGAATCAGAAAGGAGAAATGGATCCAGATAACCTACAAGCCCGGAAAGACGGGTTTGGTTTTCAACTTGCTGAACAATGTTTTTCTGCCTTTTGCTCTTTGATGGGGTAGAACAAACATCCCAGAGCAGAAGTCAGGATCCACTGCAGACCTTTGGGGAGCAGGGTGTTAGGGAATAAAACTCAGTTTCCGGCATGATGCTCCAGGAAACAACAATCTTCCTCTCTACCTCCCTCCCTTTCCTATGGGGCTTTGCAGTGAGGGGGGGGGAAGAGCAGCTCAGAGGAGCCTCACCCCCCAGCGCAGTACACTGGAGGATTCTTTGTTCTGTGGCTGGTGCTGTCCTAATTCTTCCCTTCCTGGGGTGTGACAGGAGGCTGGAGCTCCTTTTGCTGCTATTTGGTCCATGTTTGAAGCACAGATTTTCTGAGGGTGTGAAACCCTAGCATAAAGAGTGTGTATAAAAGGCATGAGCTTTCTAGTTCTTATTTCTCCTCAAAGTCCTTTCACTTTCCTCCAGCTAGTGTCTTTCTTGGTGGCAGGATTGAGCCTTAGAAACAGAAAGAAAGACACTCCTGCTCCACAGGTCCCACCCTGTTCCCTTGATGGCATGAAGCATCTTCAGGACTGCCATCCTCTGTCCTCTATGGACAGCCAGGCTCGGGGCACCCCCAGGCTTCCCACTGCCGTGGGCGTGGCCTGGGGCGGGCACATGTGTTTTTCTGGAGTCTATTCTGGACGCTCACTGCACTCGAGTACTTGGAAATGACTTCTTTGTAAAGGAAGATACAAAATGATTTGTTTGTACCCAGAATCCGTTAAAATCTCCTAGGGAGATAAGGGTTAAAAACCTTTTTAAGCTGAGCCCTGGCCCGTGGGCTCAGTTGGTCGAGTGTCTTCCTGTACACCTGAAGGCCGCACGGTCGATTGCTGGTCAGGGCACATACCCAGGCTGTGGATTCAATCCCGGGCGGGGCATGTGCAGGAGGAGAGGAAGGCAACCGATTGATGTTTCTCTCATATCAATGTCTCTCTCTCTCCCCCTCCCTCTCTCTAAGATCAATGAAAAAGCATATCCTCACATGAGGATTCAAGAGAAATTTATAAAAAATCCTTTTCAAGCCGAATGACTCTCAAACTGGTTCTTTTGGGGGGAAGTGGGGTTAGGTGGTATTGTGTGGAAAGGCAACCTAGATGGTTACAGCTCAGGTCTGAAAAGGCACGTGTAATTAGCCAAGGATAAATTTGGCCTCAGATGTTTGTTCTAGGCTAGAGGTCTGAGGTTTCAGAAGGGCCTAAGGAGGTTCCATGGAAGTTTCATCATGTCATCAAAAGACTGATAGTGTTCTAGTCATTGCAAGGTGTCCCCACATGGTTAAGGTGGGAGAGAGGTCCTCAGGAGCAACATAATATCACCTAGATATGCTGGTCGAAAGGTAGTGCCTGGACCAGCGGTGTCACCTGAGAACTCACGTGATTCCTGGCTCCCACCACAGAGCTACTGATTCAGTAGGTCTGGGGGGAGACCTGAGAGTTGCCATTTTTGTGTTAGTTCCTCTTATACACCTAAAGTTTCAGAAATGCTGCCATAGACACCAGGTCTCTACTGCCTGATTTCCCCCCCCCCCCAAATCCATCTCCTCTCTATGTGTGGTTGATGGCCTCACCTCTCACTAGGCTAGTAGTTTGTCATCAAACGGGAACTCTCTGGTGCATTATCAGTTATAATATGCATGGCAAATGATTTGTTACCAATAGCTATTAAGTACTACAGATAATGAATGATTTTCTTTTTAAAAATTTGATATTCTATTTATAAGAATTCCTCTCATTGTATTTAGATCAGCTTTCTTGAGAGAAAAAGAGCATGTTGATATGACTTAGCCTGCTGGGAATCACGCGTAACCTGCACCCTGTTGTTCTACACCTCATGGTATCCAATCAGGATGTGTCATGTGCATGGACACAGAAGCCAAACTGTAGGCACAATCTGATTGCAGTGCCTTCCAGCTGGTACCTCACTGGTTCATACTTCCTTTTGCCTCAGTGGGGACACAACTGGCATTCTGGAGGGGCGGAATGTGATATAGGATCATCCTGCACCTCTTGGGAATATTAGCATCTCTGCTCCTTTTCCACTAAATGTCAGTGGCCCTTCCCAGTCGCTGTGACAACCAGAATGACCCCACAGACATTTCTAAATACCCCAGAGCATGGCAATTCTTCCCCTAGCTGTTTTAATCCATCCTTCATAACAATCATGAGAGTAAACTTCCTAAAATATAAATCTAATAACTTCACTTCTGGCTATCTAAAATTCTTCAGCGGCCCCCCATTAGCTCCAAGACAAAATTCAAAATCCATCAGTCTCAGAGTCAAGGTCCCTGGTGACTGCGCTCTTACTCAGGATCGTTTCTGCTGGTCTGTCCTACCCTGACCCCATGCTCTCATGAGTATATCAGTTTCCCTTAACACTCCCAATTCGCTCTTCTCCCCATGCCTCTGCCCTTAGCTCATCTACCTGGCTGACTACTTCCTTGTCCTTCCTGGCTCAGATTAAGTATGCTGTGCATCCACCTAAGCCTGGGATGGTCAGAGAAGGCTTTCTGTAGGGGTGTGCTTCCCCTATCACCATACTCACAGCTGTGCACGACAGTGTGTTTACTTAGATCTTCACACTTTTAGGAAAATAGAGACATTTTGTATCTATACCATGCATACCTGTCCAAGTTATGGGGGTGTGACCTAAAAATGTTTGTTGAATGACCCATTTACTATACACAGTTGTCCTAACCACTATGATTTTTCCTGATTCTGTGAGAATGGCAAAGGTTCTAAGAACTCTTGCTTGGTGTCACTTATATAACCTCCCATGGGAAGCCAGAATTATGAGATATCTCTGTCTCTGAAGCAGGAGGTTTTGTTTGTTTGTTTGAATACTGGAATGCTGGGGGAACGTGTGGCTTAGGGGTAGCAGAAGCAGACAAGTGGGTCTGGAGCACTAGGGAATGTTCATCTCTCTCTCCCAAGTATCCTGGCGGTGAATGCCCTGCCAGTCCATTCTTCTGGAAGAAAGCTTAGTGTTATGGGTCAAATTGTGAAACTACTCAGAAAACATGTTGGCAGTCTTAACCCCCAATACTTGAGAATGTTACCTTATTTGGAAATATAATCTTTATAGAGGTGATCAAGTTGAAATAAAGTTGTTAGGGTGTGCACTAATCCAAAATAACTGATGCTCTTATAAGAAGAGAAAATTCAGACAGACACAGATGCTCACAGAGGAAAGATGGTGTTAGGACAGGCAGGGAGAATGCCACGTGAAGGTGGAGGATTGGAGTGATGCATCTATAAACTAAGGGACACCAAAGATGTCCATCAAACCACCAGAAGCTGGGGAAAGGCAAGAAAGAAGTCACTAGGAGATTCAGAGGGTGCATGGCCCTGCCAACACCTTGTTTTCAGTCTTCTAGCCTTCAGAAATGTGAGAGAATAAACTTCTGATGTTTTAAGCCACCCAGTTTGTGGTACTTTGTTATAGCAGAACTGGGAAACTCATACACTTGAGAATAAATTGTTCTGAAGTGAAAGACTCTCCCTATGTCTCACGTGCCACTCCTAAGGCTTAACATGGCAAACGGGTATGGCTGACCCCCATGTGGAAACCAGTGCTTTCAACCAGCTGATGCAGGTAATGGAGAGAGTTTATGGGCCCCACCTGGGTACAGAAAAGATTGATTCTTTCTGTGCTTCCAGGAGCTCTTCCTCCGCCAGCCTGTGCCCACATTCTGTCTGCTCTTTCAAGGACCTCAGCTCCTCTAGTTCACACTGGAGAAGAGAGTTGCGCTGCTCAGCCATAGCCACCTGCTCCTTCAGCTATTCAGGTATTTGCTGTCATCCAGCTGCACCCCAAAGTCCTTTGAGAGAAAACATGGGTGGGGGCACAGATCCCTCTGAGTTTAATGGGATATTCACCTGTACAGGCATGTTCTAAACAAAGCTCCACCAGCTTAAATTTAAGCATTTTCCTGCTTTCTTGAAGGATTTGCTTTGTTGTCTCCACTTTTATTGCTCAATACAATCTGTTGTTTGGCTTACTTCCACAAGCAGAGGCATTCCCCACCCCCATATCATAATTTGAAAATACCTTGATTTGAATCTGAAGCTGGCCCAGGGACTTGGTTGCCTCTGACACCTGCTGGTTGGCACAGCTCAGCTGGAGTTCCATTTCGTTGAGGTCCCCCTTCCGTGTTCTTCTTCGGCGGGTAGCCTCAATTCTGCTCCTGGTTTCAGAATCCAGACTAGACTGCAGGGAGTCAATAACACACTGCTGGTTCCTCCTAATTTTAGAATAACATTTGGGGGGGGAAATCATGCACCCAAATTAAGAAAGGTTACCTGCTGTGTAAATAACAGTTTAGGAAACAGAACGGCATTAAAATTCAAGAAAAATTCTGGGTAATTAACAAAATGAGTCTAAAGGGTTTTCACTTTTAAAACATGGAAGTTGAAGGGCTCGGTGAGTGAGCATATGTCCATCATGACAGACAAGATTCCCAGGCCAACCTCCTGGAAGAATGAAGAGGAGCACCAGAATCTTATTGAGGATCCAGTTGGGCAGATGTAGCCTTGTCTTAGACCCCCTAAAGGGCAGTCTAGGGCAAATATCTGTATTTTCTAGAGTGGCTAAGGCTGAAGGAAGAATGCTTTTTCAGACAGTCATAATATTTAAACACTTCCAATGATGCAAAATGTCTGAACAAGGCAAGAAGGAGCCACAACAGTAGAAACAAGTCCTGAGCTCCAGCAATGCTACTCAAATGACGTGCAGACACTAAATTCTCCTAGAATAGCATGGCTATCTCTCTCCAGGAGTGTGAGAGCAGGACCAAGTGTGAGATAACCAACTGCTGTGTGATGCTGAATTATTTCAATATTCTTTCATAAACACAAGGCCCTATGCTGAAATCACACTTGCAAAATGACAGAAGCTTAGACAATAAATGTGCGCTCAGCTGGCAATGAAAAAGGCTTGGGGAAACCATGCCAATCCTTTCCAAGCCCCTTTGCAGTGAGCTTGGGACCATGTGGCTGAATTCTTGCTGAAGGACTATGGGCTATGTTTACAAGCCTTGCCAATACAAACTCTCCTCGTGATCCTGGACTCTCTGGTCCCCATCTATGGCAAACTTGGTGGCCAACTATGGAAGATCATGGCATTACAAGATGGGAAAACCTGGAAATAACTTAGAAGAATAGTGGCCTGCTCTCTATCCCTACTCCACATTGGACTGTGACCTAGGGCAAAACAAACAAACAAAAACAAACTTTGATAATTTAAGCCATCTAGCGTTGGTGGGTGTGAGTCAGGACAGTTTAACTGCTATAACTAACACATGCCCTGTTAAGCTCACCCTATGGAACAAGGCCAAAGGCTGAACGGATAAGGCAGAAGAGAAAAGAACCTCTCTGTTCTTCCTCATAGAGACTGCCAGCACAACATACTTGCCTTGGGTCAGAATTAGGTTGTACACCGAGTCATCGTTGAGCCTGTGTCCTGAGCTCTGGGACCAATCAGGAAGATGTCCAGCCTGCAGGAGAGTAGGATTGTGGCCAGGGTTTCTGACTGGGTGACAGGTGGAAGCACCACTTTCCATCACCATCCCTTTCTCCATTAGTAAGGGGAGGTCTCAGAATAGTTATGGAGATGTATAGGAAACAACTCTTTCTGGTTCCAGAGCCCAGAGCTAGCACCTCTTCTCGGTCAACCCCATGTCCCTGGTTGCCACATGCTAAAATCAGCCTCTCATGCCTATCTTTAGGTCCTAGGCCTCTCTGTTCAGTTCCCAGATCAGAATCCTATAGGGATGCCAGTTTATCAAGTTAATAGAGACTGTTATGGGCTAAATGTGTCTGCCCCACTTCCTATATTCAAATTCTTATGTTGAAGCCCTAAACCTCAGCACCTCAGGATGTCACTGTATTTGGAGACAGGACCTTTTGAAGAGCTGATTAAGGTCAAATGAGGCCATGAGGGTGGGCCCTAATCCAATCTGACTGGTATCCTTATAAAAAGAGAACATTTGGACACAGAGAGACACCAGGGATGCACACACACAAAAGGGACCCTATGAGGACACAGCAAGAGTGGCCATATGCAAGTCAAGGAGAGAGGCCTAAGGAGAAACCAAATTTGCTGATTCTTTGACCACTTTCAGGACTGTGAGAAAATAAAATTCTGTTGGTCAAGCCACACAGTCTATGTATTTTGTTATGGCAGCCAGAGCCCATAACTCCTACAAGGACATGCACACTCAACAGCAGTAAAAGCTTTAAGACCTTTCTCCGTCTTCCATTGGGGAAACTCATTTTTGCCTCTGCTGACTCTCCTTACACAGGAACACTAAAGCATCCCCAGTCTGGTGTCAAAATCCTCTATACAGAGATACATTCTGCTTAAGCAGAACAACTGAATGTTTCAAGCTGTCTTTTTCCTGCAGTTGTTTATGAAACTTCATGAGTGCCTCTAGACACATAAAAAGTGCCGTGGTTTAAGAGGCTTGGATATGATGCAGACCTAGAGAATGTCTGCTAGACAATCAGCACCATTCACACAGAGTCAAGATATCTTTAAAATGAAAACTCTCCCAAGTACATTTTTTAAGAAAAATTAAGCTCTCTGGGCAAGGGCATTATGGTAAGAAATTAATTTTTTCCTCCTGAAATGTAAAATACAATTTGAGGAAAGAAACCAAATGTAAAAAAAAAAAAAAAAAGAGTAAAATCTTAAAATTTTAAAAAGCTATAGACAGTCAATTCAATATGTCCTTTCTTTTCTCTTGCAATACTGCTCATCCATATCAGAGAAATGCAAGGTTTTCCTTACTTCCAATACATATGATTCAGTTTTCAAATGATTAACAAGGTGTTTTGCTAACTAAATGCCATGTCTGAGTTTGAGATTCTGGTTTCTGAAGATACACTAAAATATTTTAGTTAGAAATAAGAAGAGATTTAAACATATTCTTCTGGCAGAGACTTTAACAATAAAAGAAATTAAGTCAGGTGGTGCATACAACTTAAAACCACGTGGCAAAGTTTGATCTTGAGTTCAGAGGAGGGGACAGTGTGGAAGGAAAAGATGATGGAACATTACTATATACCTGAGGGTAGAGGGCAGGGGTGGGTGCACTGTGGGTTATGGTCCAAATCTGGTCATGCCCATTTGATTTCCAGTGTCTATGGCTGCCTTCAAGCTACAACTGCACAGTTGAGTAGCTGTGACAGAGCCCCTACATCCTGCAAGCCAAAAATATTTACTACCTGACCTTACAGAAAAAAGTTTGTCTAACTCTTCTACAAGTGATCCAACCAAAGCAAACAAGTGCATTTTGATTGAATAAGGAATTTCCGTGCCTTATTCCCAAAAGCTCTTTCCACAGCACCTCTCTGGGTTTGGCAGAGTAGAATGCAGGCCAGGTGCACCCTGGTCTAGGCCAGTGAGAAGACCCTCACACATTTCAGCATATCTTTGAATACCCTGAGTTGGGAGGAATATAATCGGTGACCCCTGAAGATTCAGGCCGTACCTGACCAACTTGTTTTTTAACCCAGTCTTGGGCCTCACGGTACGACTCTATTTCCATGGCACTTATGGCCACCAGTTGGCCTTTAAGCTGGCCGTTGACGTCAGTCCTCCTTTCCTGTGTCTAGGATGGAGAGAATCAAAGTCAGCCACTGAAGCTCCTCCCTTCCTTCCATCAATGACTACATTGTCACCTCCCTACCACTAGCTATGCTAATTATAACATTTGTAGAAATTAAAAAACAAAAGAAAACAGCAGCAGCAACAAAAATCCATAAAAGTTTAGGAAGTCTTGGCTAGAACAGCAGGCACAGTATCTCCCAACATTATGTGCTCAGGTATCTGTAGAACAAGCAAAACACACGACATGCATACTCCTGCTTTTCCCCAACAGGCCTCCAGGCTCAGCTCACTCAGGATCAGTGCTCTCAGAGAGAATGGAAGAGCAAGCTCAGCAGCAGAGAATGAGGCGAGGGCGTTACCCAGTTTGGAGCACAGTCAAGGGCTTGCCTTCGCCTCTGAGACTCTCCCCTGCTTTTGTGGTCCCTTCGGCTTGCTGGATGCTGTCTCGCAGGCCTCCTTCAGTTCCTGTGGAGTTTCCTATGGTTTATGTGGACAAAGGACCCTGAACCTCACCTTACCCTCAGGCAACATTTCCCTTCGGTTCTATAATTTACCTGGTTTAGCCTCAATTGCTTGAAATCCTGTGCTTTGCTCAGATTCCCCCTCACATTCTATTCAGCATCCTTAACATGCCTCCTTCTCCTAGCCCTGAAGTCAGATTAAACCACGGCCTTCTGATACAATCTGAACTCACACAGAACACTCCATGCAAAAAAAAAAAAAGAGCCTGGGATGCTATTTGTGATATTTTGTAAGACATGCTCATCTTTTCTTTCTGGATGCACCTATTATAGTGATTATGAATCATTAACTAACACTCATGAATAGCTCAGCCCTCCCTCCTGCCCGCCCCTTCTTTTCTCAGCCCTTCTTTCCCAGCTCCTGCCTCGTCTTCCGTTCTTTCTTCTCCAGCCCTAGCTGTTTGGTTCTCTGGCTTCCTTTGCACAAAGATAATTACCATCGGTGAACAGCTCTACGACATTCAGACGGACCTGATGAGATGCAGACTCTGAGGATTCATTTTTTTCCTCTGCTCCGTTTATTAATAGGCACAGGTTTGACATTACCTGAAATGAGGTGGTTTTTTTTTAAAACTGCACAAGGAGACGTTCATTTTTGCTCCTCGTGGAAGGAAGTAGGGCAAATATCAAGGCCCAATGTTTTTGCCCTTCATCAAAAAATGTCTTTTAGACACCAACTCAGAGCCTCTCAACTAGACCAGAATCCATCACCACAGTCAGTCCTAGAGAGGAAAGTGCTGGTGAGCGAGCAAAGACCACTCAGCTCACAGAGGGCCAAGTCTGGCTTGACATCCTCACTAAAGAAAATGACCCTCCCGTGGGAGCTTTGTCTGAAAATGGGGTATGGGAAAGAGGCCAGGTCGAATGTATATGTTCACAGGTTTGGGTTGTTTTTTTTTTAAAAAAAAAAAGTTCAACAAACGCACTGAAAGCAAGTTGCCAGTTGAACCTCAGACTCAAATGATTTTTCATTGCCGACATATGGCATTGACTTAGGGGAACAGATCAGATAGAAAATATAATCATAGTTAATTCCATGTGTTTATAATTGTGCCTTTGATCTACAGAGTGTGAAGTGCTTTGCCAACATCAGCTTACTGATCTCCCTCACCACCTTCTGTGACATGGATGGGGCTGCTTTTATCCCCTCACTTCACTGAGAAACTAAGAAGTAAAATGTCTAAAGTCATCAGCTTGTAATGATGAAGCTAAGAAAAGAGCCTGCCACCCACGGATCCTGTCTAATTCAGTTTCCTGACTATTAGGGCTCAGCTGCTTCCACAGGGGTTCAATAAGCAGCTTAGCTCTTGGCTAGCTCCTCTCCAGAAAAATGGCCACAGGGATAGGCAAGGGGTATGCGAAAATTTCGCTCTGATCTGACATTCATTTTAATGTACAAGCGTCAAATTTTTATTTCTTTTCTTCCACCGTTTAGCATTATCAGTTTCTTGAATACCCAAGAAAGAGACATTTTATACGAAGACACAGAGAATATACACAGTAATTGTATATATAATTAAGCTTTCTTTGTGTGTGAGTTTTTTGAGTTTTGTATAGGAATAGAAGCTGCTCGAATGTAAACAAAATTATAAAAACTGACAGTAATTGTGTAGAAGTATTCCTTGATAGTAACAGTGGTGAGCTTTCTAGAAAGTTTCCAGTGTCGGGTCAGACTGGCTAAGTTTCTTTGATAACGTTCCCACAGGGCTCAAAAATGCAACTGTTGCTTATCAAAATAACTCTAAATACCTAAAATTTTCTATTTCTTCGTCTTTTTCTGAAAGCTTTCTTCCAAGTTCTGCTTTAGTTTCCAAGAGTTCAAGCTGGAAATGAAGAATCTTAATTGCCTTACATTCCAGAGCTCCCTGAAATACATAAATGAAAAGCACTAAATTAAGTCCACTTTTAGACAAAATCTTTTTCTTCACAAAACGTACGTCACGGATGTAGCTCTCTTTAGAGTTGCTGGGAAAGATCTAAGTTCAAATCAGGTCCTTGAAGTTGAGAACAGGAAGAAACAAGTGATTACCTTTGTTTGTCATGCTGTGGTGGGCAGTTAGACAGACGTGAGCAGATCAAGGACAAAGGGCCAGGTGCAGGTCACCAGGGTGGAAAGCCCCAGTTGCGTAACAACTTGCAAACCTGGGAAAACAAGAACTTTATCTTTCCTCCCCGAGCATCTCTCTCTAAAATCAATAAAAACAGTTTATGAAAAGGGCACAAGGGTGATGACAATCTATCGGTCAGTTAACAATTGGCAGACAGTCCTGAAGGAAGGAGTAATTTTTATGGTAGCCTTTTATGAGGAGTGATTAGCACATACCACCAAAAGTAAAAATTAAAACTGAGTAGCAGTGTGGATGAAAAGTGGCCACATGCTAAACCTGACAAGCTCAGGGAAGGCCTGCATGGTGGCCTTGCCAACTCAGAGACCTAAAGGAACCACAAAAGATGGTCTGAAATTAAAACTTTTTAACTAAAAGTAGTCTATGGTGGGTAGTCACCTCTTCAGGCAGAATTTTTCCTTCACAAAGGTTAATTTTCACCTTAACTAAGCCTGTCGGTTGCCTTTTTTGCATCTGAGATAACATACCTGATTAATACGCCTTTGCAAACAAAGTAGTTTCCTTTTTCCTGGCTCTCAATGCATCAGGGCAGAGACCAGGAACGCTCTCATTGTTATTGTTACCGTGTTAACCACCCTGTACCCACCTATGTAAAAGAAGTATGTGTCTATCACTTTACTTTTTATCCAATCCCAGAGGTCGCCCCCACCCCCACTTTGCTTTCTCCCACCTCCCTAACCTATCACCAACAGATTTCATGTAACCCACTTACAGCTCCTCTTTGGATTGTAATGTATAAAACAAGGTGCAAAACTGCCATTCTCAGAGCATTATCTCAATCCGTTGTGATTTTGCTTCCCGGAAATTGTCTGGCTCAAATAAACAGTTTGGCTCAAATAAACTCACAAAAATTCCTCACTGGTTTGACTGTTTCTTACGTTAACAGCAATTTCGAAACAAAAATAAGAAAGACGTTGAAAAGTTTAATATGGCTTAAGGTCTCGCTGCTGTTCTCTGAACACTACCTTCAATATAAAAGGAAATAAATCAAAACCAAATGCTTGGATAGCAATTTCCTCCTAGGGAATAGCACCCTTCCTTTCTTCAGGGGAAGCTGTCACCTCTCACCCTCCAGGCTGCACTGAGAAAGTGAATCTTTGGAGAAGGTGACCTGGGATAATTTGAGTTTTGTGACTTCAAAGATAATCTGATAAAGTTTCTCATAAAGGCTCACCCAGGAAAATAAATAACCCAATTTTACAAATACATGTCCAAGTTGATGAAGTATTTATGGATGTGGCTGAAGACAAAGCTTGAGAAAATGTGAATAGAATAGAATGCCATCTAGTGGTACTAAATGGTACGAGTGCTATGGGCTTCGTAGTCTCATCTTGGATGTGAGTGCCAGTCAATTTAATATACAAAGATGTCTATGTTATACAGGACTAAAATTACCTCTGGCCAATCATGCATCTCATTGGGTTGTCTTGATGCTTGAACTTTCTACCACAGAAGTTACTTCTTTGGGTTAAGGAGGTAGCTTTAGAAAGTTCCTAGCTAGGATGCCCAGAGAACCAACCAAAGGGAACAAGTGAATGAAACAAGGTTTACCAATTTTACAAGGACCAGCCTTGCTAGGGAACTCCACGCTGCTAATTGCAGGGATTCTAGATAAAATGTAGAAGACTTTGGAAAACAATTATGCATCAAAAGGCAAGAGCTGGGTCAAGAGCTGTCCACTTGACAACCGTACATGCAAGAGTAATAACACGGCTTCTGTGGGGCAGGCTCCTTGCAGAAATGCAGTGATGAGATTAATAGACACTGCTTGGCTCGAAGCAGTGCTCTGGGGGCTGATTTTTCCATTACCACACTTTCAAAAGGCCCCTTCCTAAAACGTCTGACTGCTGTGTCTTCTAAAAATCACTGTCTCTATTGGAGGGTGAGTGAGTGGGACTGCATTTCAATAGGACTGGGTGCTCATTCGAAGGGTGGGTCAGCAAATGAAATTCAGCTGTGAGAAAAGAGGCGCTGCAGGCTAATTAACTACTAATGGCTGTGACGCAGTGACTTCCTTTTTAGTTCACCCTCTTTGACAGAAGGTCTTCTCAGCAGCCCTTTCAATCACACCTGGGGATAAAATCAGAGTTTTTCTGAATTTTTAATCCATGCCACTGAAAACATCCCTGTCAAAGAGCGCACACAAAATGAGCTTTCAGAAACAAATTATCTCAAGTGTTTCTGGGGGAAAAAATAAATGTGTTGACTGACTCTGTTTTGAGAGGAGGAATTATGAGGATATTTATTTTCAGTCAACAAATATTTATTGTACCTCTACTACACAGGTGACAATGTTCTAGGCCAGTGCTTCTCAAATGTTAATGTGAACATGAACTACCAAAGGATCTGGTTAAAATGCAGATTCTGGCCCTGGCCAGTGTGCTCAGTGGTTAGAGCACTGAGTTCAATTCCTGGTCAAGGGCAAGTACCTGGGGGCAGGTTCAATCCCCAGCCCTGGTCAGAGTGAGTGCAGGAGGCAACCAATCAATGTGTCTGTCTCACATCGATGTTTCTCTCTCTCTTTCTCTCTTCCCCCCTCCCTCCCCTTCCACACACTCCGAAAATCAATGGAGAAAATATTTTCGGATAAGTTGGTGAACAAGGTAGACAAGATTTCTAAGTTTTATTTATGCCTCTGAGAGTAATGAACTTGCTCCCAGGGCATCTCTGGGTTTCCATGCACATCACTGTTGGTGCTGGTATAAGCTGGCAGCCTCTCTCAAGGGCTGCTTGGCATTATCTCAAAATTTAAAAATTCCTTTAACCCAGCAATTTTATTTCTAAGACTTAATCCTACTGAAATATTTTTCCATGTCCACAAATATATTTTTCCATGTCCACAGGGATGTATAATATAGGATTATTTGCCATTGTGAAAAATTATACCTAAAGTGAATAAAGTCTATTTAAATAAGTGTTAGTCACCCATATAAAACACTATGTAGCTATTGACAATCACCTGGTAGGTCTCCATGTAGAGTCACAGGCACACAGGAAGGTGCTGAGTCCAGGACTTAAGTGTGTACACACCAGAGTCAAACTCAGATCTGCTACTTGTCGACTGTGAATTTGGACCAGTTCTTAATCTTATGTGACTCAATATAGCCTGCATTTCACAGATTTTAAAAACTGACAGATAACACTGCTCTGAGATTAAACAATAAATAATTGTATATAAAACAGTGCCTGACACGTTGTATAGGCTATAGAAATATTTATTCAATTAGAAAATATATTGATAAATGAAAAAATAAAAGGTGTAGGATGTGTAATTTGAGGAAAAAATACATGCATGGGTACATGCATGGAAAATCTTGGTAAGGCTATGGATATAGAAAAATTATTAATTGTGGTTGCCTTTACAGAATAGAATTTGGGCTAAAGATAGAAAAGTAGTCTTATTTTTGGAATAAAAATAATATTGGTAAGTAAAAAATATTTTTAAGTATGAAAAAATGGAAAAGTTAAAGCCTGAGTGGGGCCACACCAATATTGAAGCTTCGGCCCACAGAGCACAGCCTTGCCCTTGCAGCCAGGGCCCCCCCAGAGCTCCTTGCTCCCCCCTGGCTCCCGGCCCAGCTCAGAGTACCTTGCAGGGTCTTGTTCTTCCTCTGGAGGGTCCGGTTGCTCTCCTCGTAGGCGTGCTTGGCCCTGAGGAGCTCGGTGCTGAGGGCCTGGGTCTCTTTCTGAGAGGCACCCAGCGTCGCCTGAGCCTCCTCGTGCCTCTGCCTTCCAGTCGTCCAGGCACCTGTCAAAGTGCCGCTGCTTCTGGTCCAAGGCGGCTGCCACGGAGCACAGGGCGTCCCCGAGCTCCAGCTGCAGTCGGTGCCTGACCCTCTCCAGGGAGGCATTTCTGACACTGGCCACCCCATGGCTTCGGCAGCCTCCTGCAGCCTAATTGCCAGCTTCTTCCTGAGAGAGGGGGACCCAAAAGGCAAGTGAAGCCACAAGGCTAAAGAGCTCATCCAGTTCGTACTTGATTCAAGATGGCACTTGGGGACAAAACAGGGTGGCCCCTGAGGTTGGCTTAATAATATGAGGTAGAAGCAGCCTCAAATGTTTCTGAAAATGACCTTCTTGTTTTCATAGAACTCAGATGTCTCCTGACCACCGTCCTCCTGCTCCTGTGTCCATGGGTCCTTTATTTTCCCCTACCCCTTTCCAACCTGGGCTTAGAACTGAGGACCTCTGAATCCCTGTGTTTGCTCGCCCTCAACCTTAAATAAGCAATAAAGCATACAAACTTTATTGATGATTTCATAAGAAATGGAAGAAAGAGAAAGACTGTACTGAATACTCCACCAACAGTAAGCAACTATCAAAAATCCTTAGGCACATCTGTCTCTAAAGAGCTCCTTGGCTGTGTTGCTTCCAAAGAACATCTGTTGGCTCTCCCCTGCAGTTCCCAAACATGCCCAAATTATCTCTTCTCTCTGAATGTCTTTTCCACCTCAGATCCTCTGCCCAAATTTATATACCCAAATCCATCTCATTGTTAAGCTCATTTGACAGGTCCCACTGCCCTTAGGGAGTATCTTAGCCCCCACCTGCATCTCCTGAGATGGAGTGGTTTATTAAGGTGCCTCTCCACCATCCCCACAGTCCAATGCTTTGGGGCTTTCAAATGGATGAAATGTGTCCTCCTGTTCACATCTCCTGCAGGGACACAAGTAGTCCCATTCTTACCCGCACATTACATTTCTTAGATAAAGGATACTATAAGTACCAAAGCTTCTTCTCATCTACTATTATTAAACAGAAAAATGTCCTCAGGAATTCACATGCGCCACACAACTAGCCCAATAGAGCAATGTGAGCACAAAGCCCCATTTTGGTGGAATCCTGCAAAAGCCAGTCTGTGCTCAACATCCAGGAAGGAGCTGGGCTCTCACAACTTTTCTTTGCTTACTGCTTTCTAAACACCTCATGTCTCTGCTTCATTTTTCTTAGCCGTGAAGAGGAGATTCTGACATACTGCATCCTGACCATAGACAACGATACTGTACTATATACTTGAAAGTTGCTGTGAGAGTAGTTTTAATGCTCTCACCATAACAACAACAACAGATGGCAATCACGTGGGGTGAAGAATGTGTTACCTAACCTTATTGTGGCAAAGATTTTGCAATATATACCTGTAAAGTCATCACATTGTATATCTTAAACTTACATAATGTGAGATGTACATTACATCTCAATAAAGCTGAAAAAAACAGGATGTTTTGTCCCACCTAAAACAGGAGTCAAATAAAATAATTACATGTATTTTTTAAACTACTTTAGAAATGCTCACTTGGTACCAGAAAAGAGGAATTTTACTTTGATTGACCAATTCTGCTGATTTGCCCACAACTAAGGGGTTTCAGCAGAATGTAGCACTATCAGGCTAAGATCAGGCTTGTCTGGGACAAACTGGACAAGTAGTCACCCTTTTTTCACTGATAATGTTCTACATTGAATACAGGCTACCATTTTGCCCCTCAACTTAATAATCATAAGTACCTACTTAGTTGTCTAAAACATACAGGGGGATGTGGGAAATTAAGAAACCAAATTCGTATCCTTGGGGGATTTAGAATTCAGAAGCAATAAACTGGGTCTCCGGTGAGCTTGATTCAGCTAAATTAACTCATCATCTGAACTCAGGCCTGGAAATTAGAGACAGATCCTCAACTTTCCAATAAAAAAAAAAAAAAAAGAATCGTAGGTACTTTTTGTGTGTCTCTACCTCACTGAGGTGATTTAGAGAGGGAAAGCATAACACAGACAATGTTTTATTTAATCGATGTTCAACTCAGTTTAAAGCAAAAATAGCTTTTGCATATTTCCATATTATTTTTCTTTAGTTGTCATGTATGACAGAAAAACAATTTCTTAGTTCCAACAAATCTGTATGGTCATATATACTTTCCTTTTTCTACCCCTCAAAAAAGACCATCAAACAGAATGACTGGTAGGCACTTTCACCCACATTCTTTATATTAGAAGAAAAAATTCTTACATTAGAAGCAAATGCCATATTTTGGGTATGAAGAGTCATTTTAGTTGAAAGCCCCACTTTTCTGTGGTCCAGAGTTTGTAAAACACCTACTGCAGGTATTTTTAGCACCTGCCATTACAAAGCCCTTTGTAAGTTACTGTGGCTACAGAAATGGATCACTTGGTGCCCGTTCTGGGACAGAACACAGCAGTTGTTCAACAACTGCACAGCACTGTATCTCAAAGATTTAGGTGAAGAACTGAAAAATAATATCTTTGGTTGAAGCTAAAAAGAAATGTATTCATCTGCCCTGGATTTTTGCCAAGCTAACAAGCCAGGGACACATTCTTTTGAGTAAATCTTTAATGGTTATAAGCTGGGATTGTTTGACATTCTCTCTCAGAGATACACAGTCTTTCAATCTCTGAGTAAAATGCTTCAGGAATTATAGCCTGGTACCAAGTCTTGATTCACTTGGGCCGCAAACTTCCATAGTTCCTGAGAAGAACTTCGAAAGCCTTCCTGTACTGTTGGCTATAAAATTGATATTCTAACCTTAGAGGTGGCCTGAGAGTCATTTCTTTTCAAAGAAACCTTTATCCCATAAGGCGCAGTGACAGATCCTAACATGTTTTCAACTACCCCTGTCCATCTCCACAGACCAGTTTGTAGTCTATAAGCTGTAGACCAGAGACACAATGACTTCAATTATACAGGCCTGTACAAATATGAACACAGTTACTTTGGTGTTCCAAATGAAATATAGGATTTTAAGTGCTAGCCCATTTTCAAACCATAGTTCAGTCACATCTCCTATGAAGACTTCCCTTGTGCCCCTAGAAAGAGCCTCCTTTCTTCCCCCAGGACCTCTCTATAGTCTTTATCATTTTGTATTATAATTTTAATTTTTTTTTTTTTAGCCCTTCTAGAGCATGTGCTTCTTGCCAGTGGTGGCTTTTTCAGCTTTGGTCTTGGGCTTGTTTATATACTTGGCCTAAGGACACAGTCCCTATTTTCATGCTTCTCTGTGTAGCTAACTCTAGGTTCAGGGTCAAGTCACCTTGCTCTACTCACTTGGCATCCTCCAAGTCTTCCATTCTCTGGATGGGAATATCTTCATAATTTATTCTCCACTGCACCATTTCAGCATCACCTTTGGAGAGCCCAGAGCAGCTCAGCCTTGGCCTCTTGTTCGTCTTCATATTGTTCTCATGGAAGCTCAGTCACACCTGGCTGACCTCAGGCACTGGGCTAGGGCGCACTGTGACTACGTGGGACACAATGCACATTGGAAAAAGACACCACCACCATTAAGAACAAAAGGCTCAGAGGTGATATCATTTTTTTTTAGATAAGGTTAATAACAACCTGCCACAAATCCAAGCTGAACCTGAACCTAGTAAGATAATACCAGGAAGAGAACTGGGGACAAGAAGGGAAAGACTAGAGTATCTAATTGCTGCTGTTAAAACAGGAAAGAGAGCTCTATTTAGGGAAATGCCAGCCTGACTATGTGGACTTCAAAAAGAGACAGGCCCGGACTCTGGAAAAAGTGGAGAGTGCAAAGGTAGCAAGGAGAACATTCACTATCATTTAGGCAATAAATGATTTCTATTTAGCAATATAAAAGACTCAGATCTTGTTGGGGCTAGAAAGGACCACTGAGATTTAGCCCTTTCATTCTATTGATGAGGAAAACAACATCTTTTATTTCACAAGTAAATCTCTGACAACATAGCTCATCACTTTAAAACCGCACTACCCAATAGAACTTTCTATAGTGAGGAAAGTATTCTATATGTACACTGTCCAATGTGATAACCACTAGCTACATGTAGCTGCTGAACACTCAAAATGTCCCCAGTACAATGTGTGGCCAATACTGAATTTTAATTTTAATAAATTTTAATGAACATGAATTTAAATTTAGATCATCCCCTTTAGTGTAGTAGTGGCTACTGTATTTATTGGACAGCAGGGCTGAATTTAGTGAGCATTTCTACCACTTCCACGGTGGTCTGGTTAACCTAGCAGCATAGTTCCCAGGAGATAACCTGGTCTAGTGGGGCAAAAAGGGGGTCTCTGCCAGTCCTCATGTGTCCTTTATGCAAATTAGAAAAATGTATTCTTCGGCAGATGCAGCTGAGAACACAAGGCTTAGTCAACGGCAGCCTCAGCCAGAGCCCCGTGGGTGCGGGTGAAGAGCAGCGAGGCACGGCGACCCTGAGAGGCTGCAGGCTTTGGATCCTGATGGACTTGGCTGCAGGTTGGGACCCTTCCCCTTACTTAATATATTTACTGAGCACCTGTTCCAGGCATTAGTGTTCCAGAAGTAAACGGGACCGGGACAAAGTCTTTGCCCTAAAGAGCCAAAAAGAAGTGAGAGGATACCCAAGGCAAACATGTAAACAATTAATAAATAATATCGCTAACAGCAGTGAGACAGCAGCACAGACTGACCTGATCCTCCTCATCCCCACAGACCTTGCAGGGCCTTCGGGCGACGGCAACGGCAGCTAGCAAGGTCCGAGCGCAGGAACGGTGGCAGCCGGGCCAGGGGCAGAGAGGAGCCAGGGCGGCTGCAGGGCAGCCAACGAGGGAAGCAGGTGGACGAGGGAAGATCGGGAAGGGGCCGCGGCCAGAGCAAGGGGGCCTGTGGGCCAACTGGAAGGCGCTGGGAAGGCAGCCAGGCGATGCTCTAAAATATAAACCAAGTCATTTCGCTATCTGCGTCAATTCCTTCTCCGTCTGCTACTAGCTGTATGTCCTTGGACACGTTATTTGTCATCTCAGAGTCTGGTTTCTTCCCGTATAAAGGTATAATTCTACATGATTTATATGAAGACTGAGAAAACATGAGAGCAGTATCTACCATAATGTCTAATGTACAAACCATAGTAGTAATTTTAAAAATTATATATAATATAGAAGATAAGGAAAGTGGAGGGAATAAAATATTTAAAAACAGAAGCCTAAAGATTCGTGACCTTTACCCCTGCAAGTAGATGCTTTTATAGTGAGATTATGTATAAGTGAGGTACTTTGGGGTCTCAGTAACAAGATGCCTTGACTATCAACTAAGAATTAGCTTGAAATACCAGAGCTAAAGGAATTCATCTCTCATGCTTTCACCTTAAGCAACCACTTTCACTGGGGTCACCTACTAGCAACATTATATGTTTTCTTGGGAAGAAATCACTAATATCTATTATTTATTGACAATTTCAAAGTAATATTGAGCTAAGTTAGCTCCACTGATTTCATTCTGACGTTTTATTTAATTACACTTCTTAGTGCCATTCAAAATCAAAGATCATAAAAAACCTTGCTGACTTTCCATGCAAGTAATAATGCAAAATGGAAACACACATTTTGCTTGCTCTAAATCAGACAAACTAGAGATGCAATTTGAATCACTGAGGGGTCCTTCCCAGCACATACACGGTCCAACATGTTCTTTTTCCCCTAACTTCTAGGGCACTTCCCCCTTTCCTTTTATATGAGAAAATATGCAGGCTGACCCATGAAGCACTAATCTTTTTAAAACATATGGTCAAGCTACCAGTGAGAAATAATAGATGCATTACTTTAGTCTCCCCTTCCATTTGCCCTTTCAATGCCCCAGTTTGCCTAATGAAGGTGCGCTTCTCCTGGGAAAGCGGGCTTATCAGCACCCCCTTTTCTTCCAGCCTCCTTAGGAACTCATCCACAGAAAGAGTTCACAAAGCAAGTTAATCATGATCTTCCTCATATATTGCCTCCCGCACTTAACTTGTTGACTTAAAGGACAACCAGGATGACTCCTCCCCACATGTACCTGATATTTAGAAAGGGTTTGAGAATCCAGTTATTAGCAAAACCATGGCAATGATCCTCCCCAGGACTCACAAGAGAGCCTTAATAAAGAACTGATTTTTAGTAGTATGAGTGAATAACAGATAATATTAGCTACCACTTATTGAGAATCTTCTACACGGAAGGCACTTTATGCATATTATCTAGTTTAACTCACAACTCCTCGACAACGTAGGTATTGTATAACCCATTTTGCAAAGGGAGAAACAGGGCAGCTTACTTAAACATGACTGGGACACATGAATAGCCAGTAATTGGTGGAGGTAGATTCAACTGAGTTTTTAACCCTGCAGAACACATTCTTTCTTCTATGTCATGCCCCTTGTTTATTATGTGTGGCTCTACCAATTTCTAACTATATAACTTTTTAGATAATTACACTTCTTTGCCTTGTTTGTAAAACAAAGATAACAATAGAAGATTGTTAATGAAAACTAAATGAGTGTGAATGTATTTTGTAGACTAATTGCTAAATAATTATTAAAAGTAGTCATTAAATAGTAGAGAATGTGACCCTGAGAGAGGGAAATTCTATTACACTCTAGCCTACACACTCTGATTAGCTTATTTCATTAATGATAGGACAGAAATGCCTTGGTTATTAGAAATGGTAATAAAGCTGAGCCAATCCTGGGCAAAGGCAGTTGCCTCTATAAATTACTAATTACTAGTGTAATTAGTGCAGCTGTAAAGCTTCAAATATTTATGACCCCTATCCCTCTAACTACAAACAAGTTTTAAAACTCTCAACATTATAAGGAAACACCTGTGCAGGCTAAAGTAGCAACTCCCAAACCTTTTGGTCTAAGAAGCACTTTATATGCTTAAAAATTATTGAGAATCCCAATAATTATGTGGGTTTTATATGAATAGTGTATCAGAATTTAAAATATGTACTAGTTAATTTTGAAATGCTGATACAAATCTTAATGCTATATCAACATGTTAACAAAAACAACATTTTTTAAGGGGAAAAACTCTATTTTCTGAAACCAAAAATAATTAGGGGAAAACGACATTATTTTACATTTTTTAAAAAAATCTCTTGCTTAATAAAAGACAGCTGGAATTTAATATCTCCTTCTAAATTCAATTTATTGCAATATACTGTTCTGTTGCAGCATATTAGAAGAAAATTCAGCCTGTCACAGATATGTAGTTGGAAAAGGAAGATGTATTTCCATAGTCTTTTCAGATAATTGTGACCATTTGCTACTACATCAAAACCCAACAAATAGAAATTTCTTAAGGCTTAGCTGTAATATGGAGTAAACCATATCAATGAATTTTTTTACTGTTACATTAAATTCATTGGTCTCTGTTAAACTTTAAGTGGATCTTTTACCCACACATGATTCTGCAACATCATGCAGTGGTGATTTGAAAAATATGTGTTCACTGAATCATGCAGATCTTCCAAATGTTGACACATTTCATTACATAATATAAAAAAAAAAATCGTCTTTTAACATCACCACTGGTCTCATCAGAAAAGTCTTTAGAATTTGAAAGCCATCAAGATCATGATGACACGTACATTTTCCAAAATCTAATTTTTGCCTAAAAGCTCCAATTTTATTGCAACCAATATTGTCAGTTATTTCCTTGAAGTGACAGGCTCTTTATTTTTGAGGAATATCTGCCAAGTATCTAAGTCTGAATTAGCATAGTTTGTTTGTCAATCATTCTTTCAAGTAAATGTGATACTCCCTGAAAAAACTGCTAGTTCAGCTCAGAACCTGATCACATGCTGCACTTCAGTGTGGAACAGAAGTGCTTTATCTGTCCTTCTGGTTGTATTACGCAGAATTCTAAAGAGATATACACATGGGGTCAAAATGTAATAAAACCATTAACCTCAAAGCCCCCTAAAAGGGTTTTGAAAATTACTGGGGGTCCATGGGCCAACCTTTGAGAATCTCTGGGTGAAAACATCATATAAAAGGATTCTGAAGACATGTCAATCCATTAGGGGGTTGAGATTAACATATCATGTATATTACAATCCCAGAACTCATTTAATATGACTTCATTGATCACATCTACTATTGGTCTCCTTTGAAAGCAGAATATGATAAGTTGGTAGGGTAGGGCATACAAAAAAGACTTTGATGGCAGTAGCAAAAAATCTGAAGCATAGACCCAGTGAGGATAGGCATATACGGTACTTACAATTTAATCCACACAAAAACCAAAAGGTAAAGAATCAAAGGAAGAAAAAGGCCTGGCATCCTAAACAGAATTATCATCTCAGACCCACTTTCATTTCCCTTACCCACCAATTTTCTTATCAAAAATTAAATGAGTAGAAAATTAATGGCAAAAATTAGGGGGAAATAGGCAATGCCTATCAAAATATTTCATACAACACTTCCCTCAGAGCCAGATACACAGTCATTCTCCAGTCTTGTCTCTGGGCTATGGAGTCCACACACAGACTACATCCTAAATGGCACAGAAGATCCAACTAGGGAGTTTGTAGCAAGACCGAGTGTCCTACACCCTGTCACCAGCAAAAGAAGAGCCCTATTGGGTGTTCCTGCTAGAACCAAACCATTTTTCTGTTCTAGATTTCCAGACTTGCAGTTGTGCCAGTTCATTTTAATTTAGCTTTGGCTCTAGAATTAGCATTTAGTATCAGAGGTATCCACCTGCAGAGGATGTGATACACTCCAAATGGTCTCTTTCTAAAGTGAATGCCTCTGGCATCAAGAACATCATGTTGATTTTCATTGACCTAGAAATTCTATCTCTGGGAATATATTATTAAAAATAATTCTAATTACGGACAAACATCTAGCCACATGCTGTTGCATATCAGAGAAGCAAGTCAAGTTGCAGGGCAGGGTTAAGTAAACTTAACCTCTCCTTAGTGGATTAAAAGAAGCCATTATAAGTGACTAAGATACAAAAAAGCTTATGACAAATGGAAAAAGAAAGCCCCCAAATGGGTTGTGTGAACGCAAAAGGGGACACATACTAAACCGAGAAACTCAGGGGAGGACTGTAGGGCAGGCCTAACAAGCTCAGAGATCTACAGTAATTACATAGGATGGTCTAAACATAAAAATTCCTAACTGAAATCGGGTCAAGGTGGGTAGTCATATAGCTTCCTTGACAAAGGTCACTGTTTACCTTAAATAAGCAGGTCTACTGTCTTTTTGCACCTAAGATAACATACCTTTGAAATGTCAGAGTAATCTTTCCCTGACCCCTCAAGGCACAAACACCAAAGCACCAGACCAGAGAACCTCTCACTGCTATTTTGTTACCTGCATACCATCGCTGAATGCTGTAAATGTTAATTAACCTGTACCCACCAACGTAAAAGAAGTATGTGTCTCTATTTTGCTTTTTATCCAGTCCTCACTTTGCTTTCTCCTGCCCCCTTAATCTATCACTAGTGGATTTCACGTAACCCCCTCCCTTGCATACCCTCCTTTTATTCTAATGTGTAAAATAAACTGCAAAACCGCCATTCTCTGGAGCATTTTCTCAGTCTGTTGAGACTTTGCTTCCTGGTAATTATCGTCAGTGTGGCTCAAATAAACTCATAAAATTCTCTACAAGTTTGGACATTTTGTCAACAATTGACACAATATAAAAATTGGATAAAATAAAAAAATAAAACACACATACACACATCAATAGCGGTTGATAGTAGAGAGTAAACCATGGGTCATTTTTCTACTTTTAATTTATCAAATGTTTGTGGAGCAGCAACAAATAGCAGGCATTTTTCTAGATGACTGACACATATAGACCCCCCACCCTCTTGAAGCTTCCACTCTGGCAAATGGAGACAGATAAATAATCATATTTATTATGTCAAGTATGTAGTTTGTTTTAAGGTATTAAATACTATGAAAAAGAAGTACATGGAGAAAGCAGTTTGTGTGAGCTCAAATGTCACCTTCCCAATAAGGCATATCCTAACTTCCCCCAGGTATCTGATTAACCCTCATCTTCAAGTCTTGCAGAACGAATAGGGGATTCCAGACAGAGGAAACAGCTAGGGCAAGACTCTAGGGTGAGAATGTGCCTGGTGTGTTCAAACCAACAGCAAAGAGGTCAATGTGGCCAAGGCAGGGTGAGAGAAGGAAAGGTGGTAGAGAAGTCAGAGAGATAATGGGGGCTCAACATGTGGCCCTCGTAGGCCACTCTATAGACTACAGCTTTTACTGAGTGTAAAAAACCAAAAAAAAGGTGGGTTCATTATCGAAAATGAGGGGAAAAAATGCCTATTTCAATGAGGTAGACCTTATTAAACATCATGTCTTGTAGGTGGACAGCCCCTACCATCTTTTGATCATGAGTGCTTCAGCCGACTGCATATTGCTTTTCCCTTTCATGGAAGAGAGCTAGTCAGGGCCTCTCCAAGTGGCACGGAGGTGTCCTTTCCCAGACAAGAGCATGTCTGTAGATGAGTTTATCAGAGGCCTCAGGCTTTTCCTAGAATCTTCAAATGCCCACTCAGGCTCAGCAGTTGGTCCCTCATCTCAGCTGTGTCCCCCGACCAGGCTGCTGGGATTGAGGTTCCATCACAAGTGAAGCAGCATGTTTACTTACTATTCTCCGAAGCTTTGTCTTCTGTGCTGTCAGGTCATTTGCCAACTGAGTCACTTCATCCAGTTTTACATTTGCTTCATTCATGCGCTCTTTATACAGACTACAGAGTTTCTCAGCATTCACCTACAAGTTGAGAAAGAAGGGTTGGACATGGCTCATAGAATTCATGATGAATTAGCTGCATGAGGAGGGAGAGGAGGGGGAAGCGGGAGAGAGGGAGAGGGAGAGGGAGAGGGAGAGGGAGAGGGAGAGGGAGAGGGAGAGGGAGAGGGAGAGGGAGAGGGAGAGGGAGAGGGAGAGGGGAAGGGGAAGGGGAAGGGGAAGGGGAGGGGAGGGGAGGGGAGGGGAGGGGAGGGGAGGGGAGGGGAGGGGAGGGGAGGGGAGGGGAGGGGAGGGGAGGGGAGGGGAGGGGAAGGGAGGTCCCTGGGACCCTTGTGCTCTCTTCTGCCCTGAAGACCACAGCCAGCATGAGGAAACCACATCTTCTAATTTAAGTAAGCACAAAAACCCAGGGCCTGAGCCCCTAAGAGGCCCAAACTTCTCAGACTATAGGTGTCAATAGAGAAACCCAACTCTCTGGATATTGAAGCCTTTCCAGAATTCTTTGTTCTTCTGAAAGGGAACATGTCTGATGAAGTACAGAATCCCTTCCCAAAATGATATTATATATTTAATGATCTTTCTCTCCCACTAGAATTAAGTAGCATGAGAATAAAGATTCTATTTGATCACAGATATACCTCCAGGACCTAGAATAGTGCAAAGCACATACTAGGAGCTCAAAAAACAAAGGGTAGGTGCAGAAGGAGGGGAGGCAAAGGGGGGGGGGAATGGAGGAAGAAGGAAGGATAGCCAAAGGGCTGACCAAGCAGGACGGGTCAAAGTAGATAGATGTGAGCGGAAATTTGAACTCTCAAAGCATCTGTACCTTCCAGACCATGAAGGCTGCAGGCTCACCGTAATCCTATTCGGTTAATACTTCAATCCCAAACTGCAACTTCTCTGAACTAGTTTTTCACACTTGGAGAAAAGGATATGCCATTCGGCCTTTGCACTTCTACCTGGTTTAGGTAACCAATCTAATCACTGGATTCTTGCCACTCTAGAAACTAACACTAGTGACTATGAAACCCAATGTTCACAGGACTGGGAGCTGCCAAATGTAAGATGGTGGTATCCTCTTTACTTGGCTTTAATTTGTATGATTATTAATATGGTCAAACATGGTAAAATGCTAATAGTGGTTCTACAGATCCATAGTTCTGTAGAGTTTTACCGAGCTGTTTTTTGTGTTTAGCTCTTTACACATATTAAATGACAATCCATACAATTGCCCCATGGGACTTTTGTCTCTACAAAGAAAGAGTGCTATGGAAACGGCAGACTAAGAAGACAAAGAAGGGATCACACCACAGGCATTTGAGAACATGGTGAATCTGGTGGTAAACCTAATAGTCTCAATGTTAACCTAATTTTTATATTTAGCAATGGCCAAGGACCAGGAACATTTAAAAGATGATACCAGGTTTGGTCCTCTGGGGAACTTCTGAATCAGCAAATACCCTGGAGATCACCTGTGTTGAAGATTGTTCTCTGTAAGCTCATTCTAAACTTCCTGTGAAAAACTATTAGATTATATCTTCTTACATCCCCAAGGCCAAATACATTGCTTGACGCAAAAATAGACACTTCATAAGTGTCTGAGATACTCAAATTATTGCAGACCTTAATAAGAGGTTGGCCATCATCCCCATTAAAGTTTACTTAGAGGTCATAGTCAAGCTCTCCTTATAAGCCTCAACCCCCAAATTTGTTTGTTTGGCTTTTTAACTTGGTCAGAATATTACCCACAGATTAGTAAACAAGTGAAGAGTCCAATCAGGTATATGCCCATGTGGAAGCTAACAAAGAAAGTCACATAGTTCTAGTTCACAGATGTCCCATAGCACACCCAGGCTTGTTGGTGGTTGTGAAACCACGCCTGGCAGGTACTCCATGGCAGCTTTTCATACAATGCCATCAGCATCACACAGGTTAGAGCATTGATGTTAAATGCCAGGCACACTCAATTATCCATACTCTCCAATGCTAGTAGAAGAAAGCTGTGCTAGTGATAATTGTGACAGTGTTTAAATGGTCTGAAATTTGTCATTATATTTTGACTGTTGAATATGTTTGTTCTCATTTATGAAAGCTGGCGCACTCATTGTTTCCCTCATAATATTACTCAAGAGTTCAGGTTGGCTCTGTTTTATAGATGAGAAAAGAGTTAGGCTAAATACCTTGCCCAAATTCACATAGCTAGTGAATATTGAACTTAGGATTAAAACTGATAACTGCCTGTGCAGATGCAAAAAAGAAAAATATCAAATACTAGATTCCTAAGATACAAACTAGAAATAACAAAGAAAACTGATGTCCCAGTTGGCTCAAATTGCCAAGATTCCTGGGTCCCAGAGGAAACTGGATAAAAATATGACTGTTAATCATTTTTATTTTATGTCATCTCCAATAATAAATGACCCATTAACTAGGCCAGGAGGAACACATCCAGGTGTGAGAAATGGCACTTCTGTTTATGGCCCTGAATATGCTATGCCAAGCACCTGTTTGCTGAGGGTGAAAGAACACAGATCTCTGTAATATGACTTAGTCAATGATGTGTGGAAATGGCAAGCAGAGGAGCCAGAGATTCCCCAGTTTTCAAGAGACACCTGTGTGCTAAAGCCCAGATGGGCTGTGCATATCTGCAGAGTAGGCAGCCACCTGGGCAGACAGAAAAGGCACTGGCCCTTAGGCATGGCTTCAAATGGTAGGTATCTGTAGACACTGCTAACCACTGGGACAGAGTTTTCAATTCACAAAGTATTTTAATCTTCAAAGATAACGAGATTGTTTATCTAGAGGTGGCCTGTACAGGAATATAATATTCAAAGGGGTTGTACCTTCAAAAGAACTTCACATTTAAGCATAAGGATAGACACTTAATTTTGATGCCAGGAAAGAAGAGGTTAATGGAAAAATGCACATTTGCCTTAAAGCTGGTTCTTAAAATGATGCATAAAATTGCTGCCTCCCAGAAATGCAGGAACCAATGGGAATTCAGAATAATCAAAATAATTGTGAGATTGCCTATAACTTCTAAATTTCCCCGGGCCTCTCTGTCAGCATAATATGCTTTTGAAAATGCTTCCGTTTCCAATGTGCCATTGAGTATTGGCATTTCTGTTATTATAATTCAGGAAAAATGAAGTAAACAATTTGAGAAAAAGTTCAGCATAATGTGTATGCCTAGGAGAGTGAACAGAATCAATTTATCCCACCAACAGACATTTAAGGCAGCAGCAGAATGTGGTCACCCACAGGAACACACAGGACTTAGAGCTGAGGCCCATGTATGACATGTAATTGTGTGACCTGAAATAAGTCACTGAACCTATGAGCCAAAGAATCCCCCAAATTCTGTGTAATTTTCACATGTGTAAAAGTTAATGCTAGTTATTGAGTGCACAGATTACGCAAAGTCTGTAGTAACCATGAGTAAAATAAGACCTAGTTTCTGTCTTAGAGATGCTTTCTAGTTAAGCAAAGTTAAAAAGCTATAATGTTAAAAAATACCCCAAAAGTGCTACAGGAATTCAGAAACAGATCAATTTTAATGTGGGAAGTTGAAATTGAGCATTCCAGGGAGAAGGTTTAGTTAAGAAAAGGCAGAAGTTCTAAAATCACTTTTAAGCAGGGACACGATCCAGTAAAGCCGTGTCTAGAAATATTAATATGGATACTGTATAGGATAGACTGGAAAAAAGAAGCAAAAAAAGATAATTGAGGAAACCATGGCAATAGTCCAGTTAAAAGGTAATGAGAGTGCTACATGTTCATGGGAGTAGACTGGAAAGCTATACACCAGTGCAGAATTGACCTGCTGCAATAATTGACTGGAAAGCAAAGAACAAGGGAGGAAACAAGTAATCAAGTATGGGCTCAGAGCCTAGGTGATGGGAAGAACCGGGGTGACAGAGGCAGAAATGTCCAGAGGAAACATCAGCTTCAGGAGAAGGTAAGTTTGGTTTTAGGAATGCCGATTTGAGGAAAAGAAATCGCTACTTGTCTTTGAAAGAACAATTTAAGGGAATGCTTTTAAGGAAAGTGGGGGAAATAAAAGACATTGCAGGAGTTAAAAGAGCGAGGAGGTAGTGAGGTACATACCGACCTGTGGAAGCTAGTCTCCAAAGATGGCCCCAGTGAGCCACACCCTCAGGCATTCATACCCTTGAGTAGACCCCTGGCCCTGACTTGTAACTGATGGGAGTCACACAGAGTCACTTACTGCGTTGAAGTCTGCCTCAGAAGAATCTCTGCAGTTTCTGCCTTGGTCTATTGGAATACGTACTTGGTCTTAGTGCCTTGATTTACCACATAAGAAGTCCACGTGCCCTGTGGCTGCTCTGCTGTGAGGAAGCCCAAGCTAGCCATGTGGAGAGGTCACATGGAAAGAGAGAGGTCCGACCAGCCCCAACTGTTCTAGCTACCCCAGCCCAGGAGCCAGGCATCTGAGTGAATAAAAATTCAGATGACTCTAGTCTCAACTACCACCTAAACAAAGCCTGTCAACTCCCAGAACCAGGAGAGATAATTTTAAAAAGTGTTGTTCTAAGCTGCAAGGTTTGGGGGTGATTTGTTACTTAGAAATAGGTAGGACACTGTTCTTTGGTCAAGGAGACAAATTAAGGCAGATAAAGACAGACTGCTTTTCATTTTTAAATTTCATTTTGTTAGATTTTCCCTATTTTTATTTTTTTATTTTTAATCCTCACCCAAGGGTTTCCATTGCTTTTTCAGAGAGTGGAAAGGGGGAGAGAGGGAGAGAGAGAAACATTGATTGGTTGCCTCCCACACGTGCCCCAACTGGAGCTGGGGATCAAACCTGTAACCGAGGTACATGGGCTGGACTGGAATCAAGCCCGAGACCCTTCAGTCTGTGGGCAGACACTCCAGCCACTGAGCCAAACCAGCCAGAGCCAGACTTTGCTTTTTTTTCTCAAAATCCAATCACTAGTACCTGAGGAAAGATCTTTTTTATTTTAGTTTTTTAATGGGTGAATAATAGTTCTGTGGAAGAATATTTTATTCTTTCGACAAGAAGGAAAAAATGGATGAATGAAAAAAATTTATAACATAAGGTGAAGAAAGAAGTTTTACTCAGTGGTCTTGATCTTATCAGCTAGGTCTTATTTATTGAAAAGAAGGGTTTTCAGTAAGGCAGGATTAGAATCTGAGGAATGATTTTACTTCTGTTTTAAAAATAAAACAAAGCAAAGTTTAAGAATCAAGAACTGAGAAGCAATGAAATTCCTGAGGAAGTTGGAAAGTATAAATTCATGCCTAATTAATGTGGATTTATGGTGAACCTATCAAGAGCTTTATGGTTGCATGACTTCCTACTGAAATGTGTAGAAACAGAAGCATTCCTGAGGATAAACAAGAGGCACAAGAGAGTCTAGAGAGAGTAAGGACTTCTAGGACCTCACTTGATCTGAGAGAGGCAAATGAAGCCTATAAAGCACGGAGAGAGGACATTTTCATTGCTGAGTGAAAGACAGAATAAAATACAGAATACACAAGGGATAGGAGAAAAAGAAAATCCAAGTCCTCACTAGATTTATATTCTAAGACAATTGGGAGTGGGGTTTCAGGAATAATGTAGAGAAAGAGTGGGGTTGGGGGAAGCAGAATGATTATGTTTCTTTCTAGTCAATCTGGTCTTTAAAGAATATTAATGGTAAACATTTTAGGAGCCACTCAATATCTCGAAAGAAATTCTACATTTTTCTGGCCATCGTCCATGAAGATCAAGCTTTCCCAGATGACTTCACAAATTTTGCTCACAGGAAAATATGCTCTGCTTGACCTAAAGCAAGCCTCCTCTCAACTGCCAGAAGGTAGAATGGTTGTCACCTGTGATCTGATGCTAGTCATGTGAGATGAGAGTTTGCAATGTATAGATTTACAGACTCAGTGAAGAAAGATGTCATAAAATTTCTTTTTTGTGCTGGCTGGTTAAAGAGGTGCCAGAAGACATGAGGGAGAAAAAGTTCTCTCCTCTCAGTAAAGCTGTTTGTGTCCACATTCATTCAGAAAGAATCAAGAAGTATCTGGGCCACCCTTAGAGAGTGCTCCCAACACAAAGTCATTCTTCGAGAGAGACACACTGCTCATGTAGCTAACAACTCCACTCTTCCAACCTACTAACTCATGGCATCACCAGGCAGAACCACAAGAAATATGGACCGGAATTCTAATAAAACTAAAAGCCCTTGTAAGGCTACATTCAGATGATGGCCATGTGACCCTAACAGAGACCCCTGAGGTCAGACCTGATCTAATCAATCTGAAGAACTATAGCCTCCATCAGCAAATACCTTGAGTCACCAAGCTGGTTTATTTTTCTTTCTCACCTAATTCCACATTCTAAGTCCCCAAGGAGGGCTTGAGGTTGTTTATAACCTTAGCTCAGGTCACCTGCTCAACATGGGTCGGATGGTCATCCACTTCCAGCTGCAAGTCACTCTTGTCTTTCTCCAGTTTCTGTTTGGCTTGTTGTAGATTTTCTACCTGGCCCTCGAGTTCAGCCAGGCTGTATGCATGTCTCTTCTTCAAAGAGGCAGAAGTTTCCTAAAAGTGCAGTGTGACCTCTTCCATATCTCTGAGAAGCTTCTGTAATTTTGCTTCCTGTTTCTTAGTTTTCTCCAGCTGAGCCAAACTGACCCCTCCTGCCTCCCTCAGCCTCACATTCCAGTCTTCCAGTTCTTGGGTGGGGTTGGCTCTCTCCCTCTCCACCTTGGCTCTAGTGGGTCCTTTCAGCCTCCAGTTCCTCCTTTAAATGCTGTATTTGAGTCTGTAGCAATACATAATTTTGACATTTACTAAGACCTTGTCGCATATTTTACATTCAAGAGCTTTATTATATATGTATTTTTAATTACCCCCAACTAAGAAAAGTAACATAACACTTTTGGTTAAAAAAATAGAATACTCAGAAACTAACTGATTTGCTCCAAATAAGTAGCAAGACCAGAATTAAAATTTCCTCCATATCTCCCAGCCCTTGGTGATGAACAACTTCATAAATTATATATATGAAGGGGAGATTTTAGTAAAGATTATTTTCCAAAGGAATAGAGAACATCTTTCACGCAACAAGAAAAAAATTTTATGATAGCTTAAAAAAAAATAACATGATGAAATTTATATTCTTTACTCATCTGGAATATGTTTACCTGGCAATCTCAAATATTGGAAACTCAGGCAAAAATCTGATCAACAGAATGAATATCTCTGAGTACAAGAAACTAACTCATAAGAAAGAGCATCAACTTAATTTTATATATAATTTTGGCAAACTTATTTGGTTTCTTAATCTGCAGGCAATTTCAAGTAGCAGGAGATCTGAAATAGCAAAGTAGAATTTCTGGAGGAATGGGGACTACTAATCTGACACCATTAGAGGCAGAATTATTAGACAAAGAAAAGTAGTGATAAGAACTCTTAGAGCCCCAAATTCTTTTAGCATAGGGGCAAATAACTCTACAAATCTTGATAGATCATTGTATTACAGTACATCGAAGCCATTGACGTTCATTAACATCACCTTAAATAGGCTTAGGGGGAAGGTAGAGGGAAAAATAGAATCTATCTTAAAATGTTTTTCTTTCCGCTAAATAAGAGTACCAAGGCTTAAAGGAAGCCCATTTCTAGATCATACCAAATACTTAGGCTATCAGATCTGTGGATGAGTCATGACAGAGTAGGTGCTAAAAAAATTGAGATTTCGCACTCAAGTAAATGTGATGTCCTTCCAACTACTTATCTTGGGATCCAATACCTTTATCTCAAACAATGCTGTCACTGGACCAAACATCTCTAAAATATTTCCTTAGAAAAATCTTTAAAGCATTTTTTTAATCATCAAGGTAAAAAAAAAATCTGTCTTTTGGATAAATTTTAATTTGTTGTTTTTTTTATTTTGGATAAAGTCAAGTGGCATTTGAAGACAAGCCTGGTGAATATGACAGATAATTACTTGGAGATTAATGTTGTGTCTGAAAGCATGTCCATGTAGCAGTGAGACTGTTGCTGTTTTTAATTTGGCTCAAAATGTCTCAGAAGAAATTATCAGAAAGGTTCTAAAATTATTTTGAGTAATGGTTAATTACTGAGATAAATATTTATCACCAAAGGAAAAACATCCATCTGTATGTATAAGTGAGGATTTATAAGTATACATACATAGTATTTATATTATTTTGTAACAGGGTCATATGGTATAAAACAGTCACATGGTCTAAAACTTATTAATAGCTATCCATTATCAGATGTGTTGAGGCTACATGTAGCTAAAACAAATTTTCAGCATAATTGCCTTCTAATCACAAAGACTAATCATCATAAAAAATTAAATTGCTAACACTGAATGCTCACCCGGGGTCAGGCACCGTGATTACCACTTACCTGTACAGTTGCATTTAACAATATTAACTCAAGGTTGTCAGGAGGATTAACAAGTGAAAAAATATGTGTCCCGGGTTTTAGCATAATGTCTGGTTCATGGCAAACATTTAACAAATTAGCTATTTGTTTTTAGTATCCTCATAGGAAAATTTAAGCTTAAAAAAGTCATTTTTCCCAGATTCACATACCTGTGGAATGCCACCATTTACCTGCCAGCCACTGCTCTTTTCTGCCTCTGTCCGTGGTTGGCTAAGGGTATGGATACCTTGGCAGAGCATTCATCACCGAAGCACCAGTCACCACCTAGTCATCTAAATACAGGCACTCACGGGTGTTTGGTAAATAATTACCTGAAACTCTCTAACCATCTTCTGAAGCTGAACCATCAGGCCTTTCTCATGCTCCACCTTTGGGTTCATCTGACTCATTTCCAATTCCTTCCTGTTTGGAAAAAGGTACCAAGTGGAATTGTTCAGAGTAATAATGTTTTGTTTAAATAGTTTTAGAACTATAATAACATAGGAATTCATTCTCATTGTAAAAATTCAACTATTACATCTACATCTGAAGTCTTGGCTATTATATTCAATCTCTGTTCCTTCCCTAGAGGTAAACACCATTATCAGTTCCGTGTGAATCCACCCAAACATTTTTTTTTAAGTACTGACATATATTTGTGTTTATATATCAGTAGAAATAGTTTCTTTCTTTCTTTTTTTTTTTTTTACTGTAACCGATATAATATTGCATACATTTGTATTTATAGTTCTATAACTTATTTTAACCCAATAATACTTTGGAGATTTTCCATGTTGGCCCACACATAGATTGCTTCATTTAAAAATTAACTGTGATATACTAGCCCATGATTTAGACAACCATTTATTTATCCATTTCCCTATTAATAAGCACTTAGGTTTTCCCAATATTTTGCTTTTATAAATAACACTGTTCATATACATGCCCAGTGTGTACAAGTACACGTTTCTATAGAGTGGATACGAGCAGAGAATTGCGGGGTCAGGTACAGATATGTGCTTAAAAATATACAACCCTGCCCTTTGACCTCCAACAGCAGTGTGAGATTATTATTTCTCTACATTTATGTTTCATACTAGCATGCTTCTAAATTTTCTAATCTGACAGAATAGATTAACATGACATTGTTTTATCTCGAATGTTCTTGTTTATTAGTGATGACAGCCTCTTGTCAACTACGAGGATTTAAAAATGACCAATAAACCAAACGAACTGCCTGCTTGTATCCTTTACCCATTTTTCCACTAGGTTGCTTATGTAATTATTAAAATATAGACTTCTTTTAACATTCTCAGTATTTATTTTTTGATATCTGTTGCAAACATTTTTCCCACTTATAATTTGTCACAATTTTATTTTTGTTGGCTTTTGCCACATAAATGTTTAAAAATTTGATGCAGTGAAATTTATTATTTAAATTTATTCCTTTTATGTCTTTTTGTGACTTATTCAAGATTTGACCTGCCAATTTCCTAAGACTTATCACCTATATGTTGCCTTTAATGGTTTATGTTGTTTTTATTGCTGTAAGAACATTTAACATGAGATCTTCCCTCTTAACAAATATTTAAGTGCACAATATTATTAACTGTAGTCACAAAGTTGTACACAGATCTCTAGAACTTAATCATCTTGCATCACTGAAACTTTATACCCACTGACTAGCAACTTCACTTTCTCCACTCCCTCCTGCCCCTGGCAACCACCACTCTACTGTTTCTATGAGTTTGACTATTTTAGATGCCTCATAAAAGTGGAATCATGCAGTATTTGTCTTTCTGTGACTGTCTCATTTTACCTAGCATAATGTCTTCCAGGTTTGTCCATGTTATAGCATATGGGAAGATTTCCTTCTTTTCAAAGGCTGAGAAATATTTCATTATATGTGTACACAACATTTTCTTTATGCATTCATCCCTCAGTGGGCATTTAGGTTGTTTCCATATCTCAGTTATTGTGAATAGTGCTTCACCTTTTAATGGTCTTATAGTTTTATTTTTACATTAATTCCTGAATGCAACTGAATTTTGTGTATGTGAATAATGTGAGGTAGAAAATTAACTTTTACTCAGAAAATGAATAGCTAATAATCTCTGTACCATTTATTAAGTAGTCTATCTTGTCATCAATATTTTGAAATGCCATCTTTATCATGTACTAAGCTTCAATATATAGTTTCATTTACAGAAAAGGTTTTATAATAAAGTTATAACTTCCCACAGACATGGATTTCTAAAATGCCAGAGCTCTTTGACCTGTAAGAACATGGATTATCATTTTCACTTTGCTGAGCTTAGACACAATCTTCTAAATTAAAGGCTAAGAAAACTCTATCATCATTTTGCCTTTCATTGTCCCATTACATTCATAAGGTTACTTATTTCACTTTTTCCAAACACTTATCAAGTTCAATAACTTATTAGTAGAATATTAATCATGCCTGACCACAGGCACGTCTAATGGAAATGCATGTCCACAAACAGGAAAACCAGAATCACAGCTGCTCGGCTGACTCTCTTCTTTTTCACTGTGGGTCCTAATTACCAGCATGCTCCCAGCTTTAACCGGGCATCTTACTCTTGTAACTCAGTTTCCCCTCTCATCTGATATATTCCAAATAAAATTGAAAATCTCTAATGATTAAAAGAAAGTCTTGCTAAACAGAGAAAGACAAAAGGCACAAGATGAGAAAATCCATTTCACTGAACTGTGAAACTCAACTGGGAGGGCAGTGTTGCCCTCAGTTCCTTGGGCATCCATGTGAACTGAGGTGCCACTAATTTTAATTGTGTTATGTTTTGCTTTAGATTTTTAAGGTTTAATGTTAATATCATAAAAAGTAGCTATATAAATATTAGAGTATATCTGACAAACAAGTTTGTGGGGTTTTTTTAACTAATCAGAGAATATATAGGACTTCACATTAGGGTCATTTTCAAATTTTGATTTAGTTTTACTTTTATGCCATTGGTCTCATCATAAATAAAAGAAGTGAGTCATTTTTATTTTTGACTTGTAGCCTCAAATTCCAATGAATCACATTTCCTAAGCTTTATTTATTTCCTAACCTTTCATTCACATCTGCTAGTCAGATGCCTTCTCAGTTATATTCTTCTAGATTATACACTCACTCTCTTTTTACAACTATATAATAAAGTCCAGGGGTGGGGGGGAAATCCATTTCCTAGGCTTGTTATCCTCCCCTTCAGGTTTTGAGAGATCTGGCCCAGGAGTCATGAGGATAAATGAAATGCGAAGGCTGTTCCTTCCAATATGAGGTCTTCCAGAATCTCCTGTCAACACAAAGGTGGCTTACCCCCTCAGCTTCTCTGCCAGCTGCAGCTGGCTGCTCTCCAGGTGCACCACTCTCTCCTGGTTCAGCTTTAAATCACCATCCAGTTTGTGCTTTTCCCTTTCGCAGTTCATTCTCACTTTTCTCTCCTGCTCAATGGCATCCTCGGGCTGACAAAAGAAGATAATTATTTAGCTAAAAAAAATAGGTAAAGTTTATGCTTCACTAGATGTGTTCATTAATTACCTTCTGGAAAAATAAAAATAAAAATAGGAGCACAGATTCTGTAAATGATGCCCAACTATGTAGATATTTTATTATTTTTTTTAATTTTTATTGATTTTAAAAGAGAGAGGGAAAGGGAGAGAGAGAGGAACATCAATTTGTTGTTCCGCTGCTTTATGCATTCATTGATTGCTTCTTGTATGTGCCCTGATTGAGGATGGAACCTGCAATCAGGATGACACTCTAACCAACTGAGCTACCCGGCCAGGGCTGTTATGTAGATATTTTAAAATAAATATTGCATGCATCAACAAGATGACAAAAGAATCTAGCAATCACAGTGATGGAAGAGAACTTTGGAGATTAAGGAATACACATTCTATCCTAAGTACGGAACCAATAATAAATGGCTAGCGATGCCTTGTTTGACCGTTTTCCAGAGATGGGAAGCTCACTTCTTCATATGGCAGCTCATTTCACAGGTGGATAAATCCATTTACTTGGGAGCGCTTCTTCATGAGAAGCCAAGATATTCTCTGTAAATTCTTCCCACAAGGCTAAATTTCATCCCTGGAGCAATACCAAGCAAATCTGTCTCCACCACTGTCCTGTCTCCCAACTCAGTACTGACCATTTCAAACACGTCTCACATAGCATGATTTGTATACTTCCTTCACCCCGTGGGTACCCTCTTCCAGTCCAGAACATTATGTCATAAAAGTGCTGAGAACATTCTAGTTTTGTCTGAATTGATGTTGCCAACAATGAAATCGAGGTTAGTTTAACAGGAACGATAACAGTTACAATATAGCTATTTTTTTCATTGGTATGTTTACTTTTTAATAATGGAAGTAAAGAGCCAAAATATGAAATTTAAATGGGTAGAGGAGGGAGAATTTCTGGAAGTTGTATGTAAAAAACTGAAAGCAGATGAACCCCAGGAGAGAACAAGTGTGTGACTCCAATAAAGAGTAGTCTTGAGGTTTTGTGAGGTACACAATCAGTGGACATAGGAAGAGAAGTGAGACAACTATAGGTAACAGAGGAAACTGATAGAGAGTTCGAAGAAAAAACAGATAAAATCATCATCATCATCATCATCTACTCTGTCAACAATTTTATAAAGCCTAAGTTTGGGGACTAATAAGAAAGTGAATGCATACACTGTGTCAGCTGGGGAGGGGGAAGGAACAACATGAAGCTATCCATTGAGGCTGGACCGAAATAACTCGCTATCACAGTGTGTTTGGAGGCAGAACAGAGCACCATCTCTGGAATCTTACACCTACTTTCCAATAATGCATGTAGAACACAGCGTGTGACTTACATCTCTTTCAACTAGAAATAAACCTCAGGTCCCACTGGAGACATAATAGGGCCTTTAAACCAATCCTTCAACACTAGTGTCAGATGGAGAGAGTACCAGCCTATCTGTGGCGCAAAATGCCAGGTTCTGTGGGAAACAGTCAGTCACTTAGTGGGATAACACTATGATTCATCCCAATGTTCTCTTCTCAGACTGCCCAGGGATGTGTGAAATTTGCATTTAAAAACTGACAGATTACACGCTGGGGCTTCTCTATACTGTAGTGGTTCAATGTACATTAAGGAAAAAAATCACTATTTCTAATCATGAGGGTAACAAATCATGTTACTAAGTTTTCCTGAAACTGTCAAGATAAATTAACTAAATAAAAAGTGGAGATTTGTGTGTGTGTGTGTATATATATATATATATATATATATATACATATATATATATAGACAGATGGCTAACCAGCTAGACACATCACTTCTTACCTCATCTACTTGCTGTTCCAGTTTCAACTTGGCTTTGCTCAGGTTGCTGAGTTTCTCCTCCTCTGGGTGCGGGTCATCTGGGGTCTGCTGATGGGCCTCCTGCACAACCCTGGCTGCTCTGCTAAGCTTGCTGATATCTTCATTTAGAGACTCCACTTCCTCACTCAAGCTCTTGACCTGTGGGAAGAAGACAACAACAGTTTCATTAGAGCTCCCGCTGGAAGGTTGGGTGTAACAGTAAGAGCCACATTCTCTCCTTTTCTAGTACAAAACAAAATCTCACAAACTACCCACCATCATAAAGAACCAAATCTAACCAAATTCCACATACACTTTTAAAAACTCTGAATTCACTATTTCTCCCCCCACACAAAATGATGTTACCTATCATGGTCAAGGAATGGGGTATTTTGGTTAATCAAATATTTATCAATACAGCTCAATGGGTGGCCAGTTTTTAGCGTGTCATATTATTGTATAACAAGAACACCATTATGGCAGGGCCTTCTTTTGAGTATACAGGGGGCACATGTTAATCTTGTTGCGTCTCGATACCCCATAAAAGTGGTGGTTAAAAAAGAGGTCAAGCTGATAAAATGAGCAAACATGGAAGCTGGCTATCTCAGGCCCACATGTTTTTTAGGAAAGTGAACCAGTGGCATGAGAGTTGCTATTTAATCATCTGCCAAAATTACAGTGTCATTCTGGAGTCTAGCTATTTATCAGAAGTTTGAGGCAGACCCTTCAGCTAACTTTAATCCGTACACAGATGTGCAAGTTAAAACCCTCAGCTGAAAAGAACAAAACAGCAAAGTCCTTTAACTGGAATCAAAGTGACATCTCCAAGGTCAAACTCCAAATCAATGATGGGGCTGGAGATTCACCTACATCCCAAATCGCCTTTCAGTAAAGTGTATCATGCTCACTCTCCTTCCAAAATAGGACACATACAGGCCCCATGAAACCATTTTGCTCTTTCTATGAGATTTCACATGCAATAAGATTAGAGCAAATGAAGGTTTCATTGGGGAGATTTGGTGGAGTTGCACAAATCAAGTTGGAAATTTGAATTGGGACAGCACAGTTGATCAGACCCTTCATTTTAGGCCATTTCTGACTCCCAGTGTTGTAAAGTTTGCAACCACCATGTTAGTTCATTTAAACAGCAAGCCTGGTACCAAAACCTGCTGGGGAGGGGCACTCAGAAACGTAGGCCTCCTAACATTATAGAAAAAGGACCTTGTGCTCTGTAGCACACTTCTCCTTCTGTGACTTCACCGATATTGTTTCCAGGTCATCGATTTCTTTCTTCAACTCGGAACATTCATCTTCAAGTTTCCACCCCCTGGCACAGTTGGCTCAGAATTTATCTCTTCTTCCTCCATCCGTGCAGACAGTGCCTTGACTCTGGCCTCCAGCTGGATCTTGGATTTAATCAGCAGCTCGAACTGCTCTTCAACAGTTGCCAGGGTCTCTTGCTCCTGCCATGAGGAGGAGAAAATTGTTGCCAACAGCTGGAAGTAATTTATCAGCCAGGCAAAAATGCTGCTTAACACCAGCGAAGGGATAATTGCCTGCCCTCTGCCTGGCACTTTCACCTACCTTCTTTCCTAAGCAGCTGAAATAATATTCCCGGTTTCCCTGATCCTATTGTTGAGATGTAGAAGAGTTGCTTGTGTTTGGAGGTGCTTTCGATCTTTCAGGCCATTCAGTAGATTAGATTACCTCTTTTAAAGCACTTAATAGAATCCTGGTGGCCTGAAGGAGCTAACAGCCTCCAGAAATCAGAGGTGTACTGCTTAAATCACAGCTTCTGGAAGCATCCACTGGGCATAGGGTTTGAGGTTGATACCTGCCCAGAATACAGTCTTTGAAGAAGTGTTCCCTCAGACAGTAGAATATTTATAATATTATTATAAGCCCCCACATATACTTGTTTAATATATATAGGTGTCTTCTAATAAAGAGAGCTGAGCTGTAGATTTATTCATAGGCTGAATTCAGAATTCATAGGATTACTAGCAAGTCACTAACTAGATTTCACTATTTCCATCCAAAATCTTTTTCTCAGGGATTCTGCCAGCAGTAAATTCCAAAAGTTATACACATAAAGCATAAAATATTCTTTCCTTTTATCCCTTCAAATGTACTCTCCGACTCTGAGTGACCCCATTGTTCCAGTGTTATGGGTCAGGTAGAAAATGAAGGAGCCAATTGTTTTTCGCTACAAAAGCACCTTTTAAAACTTTGAGCCTCTCTAATTTGTCTCCATTAGAGGCTAACTAAAACCTCCCCTTTGTGAGCAAGTTCTTAATTACTGTAGGTCTGGTTGCAACATAACTTTACACACATCTCCATCTTCCATCTCTAGACCTTATTCACTCTCTGCAGTAGGCTAGTTTGGGCCATTTATTAACTAAGTATCTATTTGTCTGGCTGAAGTTAGGGTTAGATCAAGGGCAGCAAAAGGCAAAAATTCAGACTATTGGTTTCTGGCTAACTCCTGGCAAAGAATGGCCCAACAAATGGGGCTCAAAGAAGCACAGCTGGGGGTGTACAGAGTAGTAAGTCTCCAACATCACTTTATTGTTTTAAGGACTAAATTAAAAACAAACAATAACATCAAAGCAAGAAGCCTTCATGCAAATCAGAGAATCTCCCAGTGTTTTGGAGTAATGGGGACAACTGAGCTTCACTCACTCCAGGGTAACAAGCAGGACAGCTGTTCGCTCTCCCATGCAGCATGTGTACAGGACCTGTCCCCATCACCGAGTGAAGGGGAAAGTCCAATGTACCATCGTCCATCCCTTCATCATACATGACGGCAGGACTTGGGGGCCAGCTGAGCAATGAGGTGGCAGCTGAACAGGAGAAATATCCTGTCCCCAATGGCAGTTATTTTCTCATGTACTCACAGTGTTAATTGTAATGGGTTCTGCGTTCTGCTGGTACTTTGAGTAAGTGAATGATTTTAAGTCTTCTTGTTTCCTTGATCCCTACTATATTTTGTCCCTTAAAAATAAATGATGATAAAATATTTCATAGCTCTGTCAACATTTTTAATCAGTTACAACCTGAACTCATCTCACACTTTCTGCGTTTGCTGTAGAATTGGCTTCTATGTGTTTCCGTGGTCACCACAATGATCTTTTATCATGTATCCCTGGCTTTGACCCCCCCAAAAGTTGGATCCATTCTATTTCCCATGTCAGCCCAGGTAGCACTGGCCACGCTCTCTGTCAATAGGAAGAATGATGAGGACTGGGAAGCCAGGTCTCATCCAAAGCTGCCTCTCCCCTAAGCCAGACAACATAAGACATTACAAATTGTGATTCTCACAGTATAGATCTTAAAGTAAGTTTGGGGGGGGGGGGGCAGGAATTTGTATTTCTCACAAGCATCCCAAGTAAGGCTGATAAATCCTAAATATTCTATATAGTCTAACGTTCTAGAAAAGTCATTATGTTAAATATGTATCAGAAGTATGGTGTGGGTGTAAATTATTATGCAAAACATGGCCTACTGGAACACTGATGGGTAGCACAGACCCAAAGTAAAAGAATAGCTTGGGTCGGTCTAAAATTACTAAATTTTCTCTGTTTTCAGTACATTCAGCAAACAGAAAAAAACTGTTTTATCCATATAATTATATTTGAGCCCAGTATTTTTTAATTGAGCACTGTTCTGCCTGGGGTGAAGAATATAATAAAGGCGGATGCAATCCCATCTCTGCCTTGGATGTTTGGGGATAACTGCAGTCCCAGTGGCTAGAGAGGGGGCCTGAGAAAGGTAGTAATGGCACACTGGCATTAGGTTGGAGACGGAGGCTCAGATGCCAGGGCCATGGGTTAGGAGTCTATGATGCACATGTTGCGGGATCTGAAGCTCGCTCATCCGAGAAGCAACATCTTGTCTGTTTAAGACACTGGTTCTCCATCCTCACTGACTATCAGAATCACTCATTCTGATTATTTAGACCCACACAGGGCCTGCTAATCAAAATATCTGAGAGTGGGTCTAGGCATCTTTCTTTTTATTTTAAGGCTTCACAAGTGATTCTGATGTAAATCCAAAGTTGAAAACAGCTGTTTCTAAGAACTACACTGATTAGTAATGTTGATCTGGACTAGGGAAAGAGGAAGCAGGGATCAAAATCAGGAAAAACAACTAGGTGCATACTACACTAAACCTGAAGATCTCTGAGAATCCTGTGCTTTCATTTGTTAATGAGCCGTGATCTAGATAAAGAATTTAAATTAAAACCCAGAGCTTCCTGGCTGGCTCCCATGATAGATTGTGGTGCTTTTATATAGTTAAAACCCATCTAAGAGTTTGTCTCTTTTTCAAAGACATCCTGCCAATAAAATCACTTCTCTATTGAAACAGAGTGTCTCTTTAAGTGTTTCCATTGTCTGTGCTTGATGAAACTCTATAGTATTTGAAAAGCACATGCCTCTGTTTTTTTCAAGTCAGTGCTGCCTGCAAAACAGGGAATCTAATTAAAAACTTGATTTGAAGAACAAATGGTGGGGCCACTGACAGCCTGCAGCTGGAGAAGCAGGTCATTCTTTTCCAGAGTAAGGAATACTTGCTTTGCTTTCAGGTCCGCCCTCTGAGATTCTGGCTTCTCCAAGGCTCTTTGCAGTTGCACACTCTCTTCCTTCAGTCCAGCTACCTCCTTTCCCATCCCGGCAGATTTACTAAGAGGTATGATCGTGAAGAAGAGCCTCATCCAGGGCCTGTCCTTCACAGTCATGAAAGCTCTTACGTTCCACTGTATCAAAAGAAATGCATCCCTAAATCAAGGAGAAAAAAGAAAAGCAAGTTAACCCAGACTATAAGAGAGTTGTTTTCTAAATTAAAATTCTTAATAAGCACATCTTTTTAGGAGTCATTATAAATTCTCATTCATCTTCAAAGCTCTTCTGCATCTGGGCTCTCATTTGATTCAGGCAAAGCCCTCTGAGGACTTCCGGGGCTGGCAATATTGTTTGCCAGACATCCTGAGAATGCTCCCACCACAAACAGCCTTTAAATGACAGCTGAGCCTGAAAACAAGTGAAAAATAAAGAGGGAGCTAAACACCTGAGCAATAAATGCGTGCATATACAACTTGGCCATCCTCGTGGGAGAAGGGAGCCAGTCTTAGTATTGGAAGGGTTTGTAGTATCCACACGGATAAAGAGACAAGCTGAGACCTTCAAAGAATATCACCCTTAATGAAAAGAAAGACTAAAAGTTCACCACTGGCACAGAGAAATGTCAAAAAGAAGTACATCTGATTTGGTCTGAGCTCAGGGTGAAGAAAAAAAATCCTACTCTAAGAATTTTTTTTTAAATTATGGACCAGTGCCACTGAAATGTTTGAGATTTAAATTATACTACCTGATTGGTGTAGAAATATGCAAGAAATTACCACGACCATTTTCTTTACACTAGTAATAAATACCCTTTTGACCTTTGGGGAGGAAAATGCAAAATTGTACTGAAGAAAACACCCTAATATCAAGCATCAGAGATTCTCTTAGATAAAGCCCCCTGAAGATAAGCTTACCATTCAAAATTACAAAATACTTAAAAAAAAATAAAAATAAAAAATCAACCATCAGTGAGGGTAAGCACTTACAATAAAAATTTTGATTAAACTCCCAAGAATTTCAGATGATTGAACAATCTTGTGGATACTATAAAATAGATGTTATAATTATTAAAGACATAAAGGAAATAACTGAAAAACAAGAAAGAAATGAGCCACTATGATAAAAGGGCAGACAGATTTGAAAGTGAACTAAAATATCTAAAACTAAAAAGTATAATCATTGAAATCAAATACTCAATGGAAGAATTAAGCAGCTGTTGAGACCACAAATGGGAATTAAGAATAAACCCAAAAAAGGTGGAAGGAAAGAATAAAGATGAGATCAGAAACTAATGAACTAGAAAGCAAAAAAAAAAAAATAAAGAAAATAGGCTAAATAAACATCTGACATGAATGATCAAGAAAAAGAGGAGAAGGAACACGTGAATGATAGTAGGAAGTGTGATATTCTAGAAATGTAATAATCTAGGAATGTGCTCTAGAAACAATCATAGATATGGTAGAAATTTAGAAACAATCTAGCTAATTGGGAAATTAAAAGAAATGTAAAATTTCTATTTTATAAAAAAAACACATACACATATCTAAACTGATTCAAGAAGAAAGAAATCTCAACAGGCCTATAAATATTAAATAAATTGAATCACAATTGTAAAATATGTCACAAAAGAAATACCAGATTTAGATGGTTTGATAGACAAATTTTACCAAACATTCAAAGGATAGGTAATTACAATAAATTGTTCATGCTTTGAAAAGATGAAACATTCCTCAACTCTTTTATTAGGTCCAGGTAACCTGATACAAAGTCAGATGACACAGCAGAAAAAAAGAAAATTATAGGAGAAATTTTTCATGAACATCAATGCAAAAATCCTCATGATAATACTATTCGTGTATGAAAATGATAGTATTTCATAAACAAAGTAGGTTTAGCATTTTTTAAAATGTTATTATAATTCAATACATTCGTAGGTGAATGAAAAAAACCTTGTGATTATTTCAGGAAAAGAATTTAACCATTTTCTTAGTAAAAATGCTTCACAAAAGATGAAAGGAATGTCCTCCACACAATATACCATACCTACAAAAAAAACAAAACACACACACAACTACAGAAAATATCATTTTAGGGAAATAATAGCTATCCCCAAAGTCAGAAATATGACAAAGTTTGGCAAAAGTTTTTGAAGTCTGAAATACCCCAAGTTGGTGAGAGTATAGAACACTGAGACTTTCATACACTTCTGGTGAAGAGTAAGTTGAAAAGCATTTTGGCAATATCTCATAAAATGGAACTGTGTAGAACCTAAAACCTAATAGTTAATATCCTGGAGAAATGCCACTCAAAGTGTGGGCCTCAGCCAGTGGCTATCCACAAACTATCAGCATGACCAGCATTTTCAGTAAGAGTATCCTCAAGAAACTACTGCATATGTCAAGGGAGGGGGATATTTACAAATATGTCACTGCAGAACTGTTTGTAATAGCAAAAAACCATTAATAAGTTAAATTTTCTTGAACTAAAAAATGGATAAATTGTGGTATATTTATGTAATAGAATACAACACAGTAGTTAAAATCAATAATCTAGCACTATATTTATTAGCATCAATGAAATTCAAAACTAGTACTGAATTTAAAGAGCAAATTTCAGGATAATACATATAAAATGTTATTATGTGAAAACTAAAAGCAAAAAAATCATGTCACCTTTTAAAGATATCTACATATCTTCATATCTTTAAAAACTTGGATCCAGAGAGAAATATACAAGGGGCTTTACCTTTGTTAATTAATTTATTTTTAAAGTTGTGAGCAATTAGAGGAAAAAAAAATGTTAACAATTGATATACTTTGGTGATAGCTCCATATTACAATAATTTCAGTGTGTTTGAAATATTTCGCAATAATTTTTAAAAAGTCATCCTATGATTTAGAAAGAATGCATAGTAAAGACCTTAGAGACAAAGAAAGTGAACCATGGAGAAATTAAGAGTCTTACTCAAGTTCATACAACTGAGCCTAGAAGCCATGACCCCTGATTCCCAAATTCCCATGAACTTCCATACCACACTGAGACTATATGACGGTCACAGAAGACTTTAGGAGCTCTAGCTCTAATATCTCTGACATCACCATGTAATGATTTTTTTCTTCTTTGGGTTAACAGAAGGAATTAACAGATTGTTAATTAAGCAAGTTATACCAAGGCCTGTGGACCTCTCTCCAGAAGATAAACTATGCTACAGAAAAAATGCAACAACCGCAGAATCCCTTGCTCACAGTCCCATTATTTGAAGATTTTGCTAGATTTCCCTCCATGAGTCCATTAAAGAATAGACAAAACCTACACCTAAGTGTCCAAATGTGGTGATAAATGCCCCTGCCTGAAATGAAGTAAGAGAGTTATGATTACATGTCACCAAGAGGCACAGTTTCTGACCCAGGGGAGGTTGTAAATTGGTCAGAACACCTCCCCACTTGATGGAAAACTTCCCCACAGAGATGTCTGTGGGATGCACAAAAACCCTTCCAGGTCTGCTTCTGTCATGAAATGTGAGTCATACCACCCTCAGAGATCCATATTTCTCTAACTATAAGGAATCCCTCCTAATGGAAGGCTACAAGCAAAAAATACCTGAATTATTCTTATACTTGGTTTGATAAGGCAATAAAAGACCTTTGTGTTCTGTCTGTCTGGTGTTCCATGATTTTAAAATTTTTTCTTTAATATGTTTTTACTGATTTCAGAGAGAGGAAAGGAGAGGGAGGGAGAGAAACATCAATGATGAGGGAGAATCACTGATCAGCTGCCTCCTGCATGACCCCTACTGAGGATTGAGCCTACAACCTGGACATGTGCCCTGACTGGGAATCAAACCATGATCTCCTGGTTCATGGGTCAATGCTCAACCATTGAGCCACTCTGGCCCGGCTGATTTTAAAACTTTTAAGTTAAGTCTGAGCCTAAGAAGAGGAGGCAGATCTTTACTTGACCTATTTATAAGGCACTGAGATAAGTTCACATTGACTGAGGAACACCATTACCCTAGCAGCTTGGATACAGGGAAGGGATAGGATAGCATACCTCTCTTCCAGGGTCCTCTGGAATTTGATTCGCATCAATGTGCCCCGTACTCTGGCTTGGAACAATGTGAGGGCTTTAGAGAATCTTGCATCTTTCATTGCTTCCAGTCAGCCCAGAAAGCCAGTTTTTAAAAACACCTGAAAGAAAGGAGTTAGATGTTAGTTCCACTCAGTGGTATTCAGGAAATGTCTGTTGAATTAGCCTATGAGCAATTGATGTATTAATTTATCAGTTCTATTTCTTGTTAACTTTTATTTAATATCTAAAATGTATGTTTTAGAAAGTTTGTTTTTATAAATATTAAGTTTTCAAAAACTATTTTATTTAATCCTTTGGTTATATGGGTTCCTTAAGAACTGAAACTATGCTCCCCCTTATCTATTAATGATGTCTAGGTTATCCAGGGAACTTGGTTTAAGTTTTAATATAGGCCCAGGCAGGCAGTTCTCTAAAGTGCCAGGCAGGGTTCTGCAAACTATTTTTGCAAATGGCCACATAGTAAGTATTTTTAGGCTTTGTGGTCCATTTAGAGTCTCTGTAGAATATTCTTCTTCTTTTTTAAAACCCCCCTTTAAAAATATAAAACCTTTTTTAGCAAGTGGGTCATATAAAAAATTAGGTCACAGAGATGGCCCTTAGTCCATAGTTTGCTGACCCTTGCTCTAGAGAAAGGTACTTTTGTCTTAGGCATTAAAGAATTCACATAAAATTTTCTTGAGAATCATTAGTAATGGCCAAGAGAAGGTGAGTGAAGTACCTAATGCAGAAATTTTAAGGAGGCTGTGACTTTCAGAGTTGTACAAGACAGCACTTGCATAAACCTAAGAGTGAGCTCCTCAAATGTTGTGCCCTAGGAGACTCACACACCTCATGCTAGATATGTAGTATACAGCAAAAATAACTGAACACATAAAAGAAGCAAGGCACCAGTAATGAAAATCAGCAGAAACAACAAACAGCAAAACCAGAGGCTCAGGTACTGAAAATGTGGGAATCAAGTAACATTTTACAATTATGTCCTACAGAGTTCTTTTCCTATGAGCTCTTCAACCTAGACCCTCCAATTCTCCTTTAAACAACATGGTCTGTATATGGATATCATTAGGAACATGATGTTGACTGTCAGATAAAACCAAGCCTATTAAGCAGAAGTTTACCAAAATATGTGGATCCTGCCCAGATCATCTAAGATAAAGCAGAATTTAGTGAATCACATTTAATGAAATTAACTTTGAATTAATTTTTTTGGATAGTGGGGTTGACCTCGAAGTTTTTAATTACTCAGATAGTCTTCTAGAATTAATTCCCTAAAAACAGTACTTATGGATTAATCAATTCAAACACAAACAAGCAGTTAACCACGGTAAGTTGATTCACCTTTTTCTAGCTCCTGATATGTATACATATTTTTTGGCAGACTAAGGTTGATTCAGTATTTTATATCCCGGCACAAACTTGCTCGGATCAATAATTATAAAAATATGAATGTAGTCAAGACTGAGGTTTAAGGAGCATTACATTTTCTCTCTCAAATAGCACAGAAGTTTCCACTTTCTACTGTGCTCTATTTGTATTATTTGTGGTCGGAAGAGCTATAGAATGCCTTATAATTGAACTTTCATGGGTATTTTAAGATACACATTCTTTCCTCCCACTCTTCTCCAAATGCATTCTTTTTAGTGTTCTGGTTACCTTGGTGATCCCCAAGCGGTACTGGGTATGGTCTATCTTCAGGGAGCCAAGTAATTCTTCAGCTGCTTTTCTGCTGCTCATAAACTTGGTCTTTGGAAAGACCTTTGGATTCAGAATGCAGTACCTAATTTAAAATAGGTAAAGAATAAATTCTGGGGTCAGAGGTCATATGATTCAAATAAAGTAAGGTGGAAAGAAGTACAGATTTCTATCTTCTACCAACATGTTCAGTTTTTACGAAACTCCTGGCAGTAGTAATGAGGGTAAAAGCAATAATCCCTCACTTTGGTATATATAATAGTTTGTACTTTTCATAGTATTTTAGAGGCAACCTCATTTGACTCTCTGCTCAATTAGAGAAGGAAGGAGAAGTTGGGAGGGGAAAGAGAGAGGCAGGTTTACGTGTCTCTGTTGTACAGATAAGAAAAATGAAAAGCAGAGACAATAAATTCCAAGATTCCTTCACCCTAATGGTACGTTGGTGGAGAACCAGAAACACGCCTTTTAATTCTGAGACGGGTACTCTGTCTACGCTATCAGACTTTGCTCAAATTTGCTTGATGACCTATAATTTACTCCTTTAGAATTTGGGAAACAGAAAGCAAAGATACCTCTCCTGCCTCCTGCCACACGCTCTACTGGCTTCCTTCCTTTCGCACGTTTGCTAGTGAAGCAACGGCCTGCTTGGATGGCAGCTAGGATTAAGTATATACAACATTTCAGAGATTCAATTCAGCCTCCATATCTTTCTTCTGTATATATTTCTTTTATATGTGGGTCTATTATCCGTTAATAGAGATATAAGGATATTACAGCTACATGGATGTTGGATTTAGGAGGAAATAATAATGGAACTCTGTCATCATATATCTCACCACCACCAAAACACATTGATCTGTAGTCTGGAGGACATCAACCAAACAAACAATGCATACCTAAACACTCAGAAAGAAAGGTAAACAGGATAAACTGCCTCAGGCTTCTTGGATCCTGGGATGTACATTTACCTTTGTTTAAAATCAGCATACAGCATTCAGTTTGGAAAACCTTCACAGTATATCCTAGTCCCTTCCAAGACACCATTACAGAGCAGCTGCTGTAGACCTAAGTAAGGGTCCATTATACCTGGGGAAAGAGGAGTCGAGTTGAGTCTGTGTCTAAAAAAATTATTACCCTAGATTTTATCCCAATGGCTGCATCTTAGGTTTCGAGAGTTTGAATCTGCTGTTCTCTGTCTGATAGGTAATAAGTAGTTCACCCACTCCCAGCCAGTGCTCATCCTATTATGTGAGAGTCTCCAAATTGGATTTACCTGAAATTCCTTTAACATGGAATGAATCCTGCAGTTTGTTGTTAGTCAAGATTTTATAAGCAAATACTCCTGGAAGATGAAAAAAAATACATTTTTGCTAAAATGTAAATGGCTGGTATCACATCTATTCACCAGCACCACCCTCCACCACCCCACCCCCCCCCATCCCCACCCCAATACACACCAAAAATAACAGCTAGAGAGAGAAATAAGAATTCAAAAGGGAACTGGTATCTCCAAGTAGGACAAAGGGGTTACAAGAGGGGAGAATAAAAAGAAATAGGAAATGGAACAACAACAAAATTTCATTTACCGTCTTGCCTTAGGAAGGACATGGCCACATTCCAGCCTACATTCAGCACCTAAGTTCATTTTGTGGTATAAGCACCCTCCTCTCACCTTCGCTTTTGTCAAAAGCAGCACCAGGAGAGCTGCAATCTCAGGTAGAAGCCTTTGAAAAACCTTCGAAGGAGCCGCTGTATCTGACTCTCAGCAAGTCTTCTGGAAGAAGCTAAGCCTGAGAAACACTCCTCCTAATACAAAGCCCTACTATAGTGTTATAAGAAAAATAGGAATGAGATGACTGCCTATGTCCGGGGTCACATGAATAAATAAATAAAAGCCGTATACCCATATTCCTGTACTCCCATCCCATTGACAGCTAGAAACAGATGATCTGCAAGAAGCGGCCAAAGTGGGGTCCTGTGACACCTTACTGTCAAGCATGCTCATTTCCTTTAAGTACATATGAAGAGCTGTTTTGATTAGATCATGAAGCTTTTCTTATAACTTAGTCTTATGACTTAAAAAAAACAAAAAAGCAGCCCTGCTGAAATCAGACCTGACTCCGTGGGAGGCAACTCTAATAGGTAACAGAATGACTCCAAAATAGAGGCAGCTAATTAGATGCCTTGCTAGATGGAAGCAATGTCCCTAGATGCATTCAGAAACCCAGCTGATAAGAAACAATAAGGCAAAAACATACAGCGTGAATGAACATGAAGTGTTTGCATTGCAAAATTCAAACTGCAACATCATTGTTTAGCATCACACTTTCCAAAAATAGGTCACAGGCTGTCAAGATTGGGATCTTAATTACAGGAGGTTAATAAAAATGCAAAATACTACAGAACCTTAGAAATCAGAATCAGCAACATCTGGCTACATATTCCAAGGGTGATTAGTGCTCTAAAGACGTAAGTGCTTGTCAAACACACAACTTTGAGGCTGACAGCCTCTGGCCAAGCTCTATAGAAGCCTGTAATTCTGAAGAGAAGGCTGAGAATCTCTAAACCCATGATATAAAGGAAGTGATCCATGTAATTAATAGTAAAAACTTGTTTGGGCAATTAAAAACATAAAAACTAATCCTTTTACCACCATCTACTCATCAAAAAGTATCCACTATAGTAAGTCAAGACATGAGCAACCTAAGTATCCATCTACAGATGACTGGATTAGAAAGTTACAGTATATATATTCAGTGGAATATTATTTAGCCATAAAAAGGAGGAAATTCTGCTACATGGGACAACATGCATGAACCCTGAGGGCATTATGCTAAGTGAAATAAGTCAGACAGAGAACAACAAATACCATATGATCTCACTTATATATGGAATCTTAAAAAAAGAAAATCAAACACCAAACTCATAGAAAAAGAGAGATCAGATTTGTAGCTAATTAGAGTGGGGGATGGTGGGATGAAAAATTGAATGAAGGTGGTCAAATAGTACAAACTTCCAGTTATAAGATAAATAATACTAGGGATGCATGTGCAACGTGATGACTAGAGTAAACAGTGCCATTGGTGATATATGAAAGTTGTTAAGAGGGTAAATCCTAAGCGTTCTCATCACAAGGAAAATTTTTTTTCTTTTTCTTTTTTTTTGTATCTATATGAGATGATAAATGTTAACTAAGTTTGGGGTAATCATTTCACATATAGATAAGTCAAATCATTATGCTGTGCACCATAAACTTATACAGTGCTGTACATCAAAGGCATCTCCATAAAACTGGGAAAGAAAAGAAACAAAAAAGTACCCACTGCCCGGAAGTACATAACTGAAGAGATAGGTACTATTAGGGAGAGGGAAGATATTAGTCTTGGGAAGCTCTTAGTCTTGGGAAGAAAGAAGAGAGGGAGTTCTTATCAATTAGAAATAGACTTAGGGACGGTCTTTATGATCAATTTCGATAATTCAGACCAGACAATTTCCTTTATACTTATGTGTCTATCATAATCCCCCAATTGATTATTCAATCCCTTTTTATTATATGGTGCCCTTTTTATTTTAGAAGCTCATCCACATTTTAGCATGAAATTCAAGAAGGAATTTAAATGATAATATTGAGCATTCTACTGTTACCAAGTTGAGCCTGCTTTGTGAAATCCTTCTGTATGTCCACCTGAATCTCAACTTAAAAGCAATCTTGTGGAGGTTCTAAAGATCTCTCTTTTAACTTACTTTCATTCTTCTATCTGAAAATCTATCCTTATGTAAAGGGGACTGGTAAATGTTTCTTAAAGAGACATTCAATATGCCTTAAATTAAATGTATGCCCTAGGGTAGATTACAAAGAAATCCAGTTCTTACCTGGCATTTTGTTCACATTGGAATTTATACATCTCACAAAATGAGGTGCTGTTGACTTCAGATTAGTCATCAATTTATTCAGGTTATCCTAAAATAGACACCATAACAAACACAAAATTACTTTGCAAATCACTAAAAACATTAATCCACCTTACAAGTGTCTCCATATCAACTTTATCTTAAAACCAAGATGCACACCAACAATAAAATAATGAATTCAAGATTCTTCTCTGCTTACAAAACATACATGATTTCTTTCCTATGCCAGGTAGTTCTTTATCTGACATAGTTGTATTATGAATCATATCTACCTGTTTTGAATTTGATACCAATAATGTATGGCTTGAAGAAATTAATTGTTTCTCAGGTATTTGTCTGGAAAATATCTATATTAGATTCTCTGGAAGCAGAATCTGAGATGAGGATTCTGGTTCGAGAGACTTATTTGGAGAGTGAAGGAAGAAGCGTAGGGTGGGGGAAGCAATGGCATAGACTCTGCTTAGTCTGACCCCGCAGGAGCTCTGAGCACCAACGCGCCCGTAGCATCACAGCCAGTCCCACCGTGAGGTGAGGGGGGCCCGAGCCTGGAGCTCAGGTCGGGGAGTCAGCTTCGCTTCCTGCTTGGCCGAGGGCAGCACCGGCAAGTAGAAGGTGTTATGAGCCAGTATTTTCAGTAAAGCCAAGTGTCCACCAAAAGCCATTCGCATCAAGATAAACTTCAACTTTTCCAGTTGGCTAGCTTCAGATACTTTATTCTTATTTGAAGATGTAAAATTTCAAATAAGTAATCACATATGCAGCTTGTAAGGCAGTTAATATACGAATAGATGAAATTAAAAATCACTTTATGCAGAGATGCAACTGTTTGGAATGAAGCTCCTTTCTTGCGTTTATCTCCCCAAACTGTAGAGCTAAAAAAAAAGAAAACACTTTAAATGCTCTTTTTTGCCACATTACCATACCCTGCTGAAGAAAGCATATATTCATCAAAGTTCTAGAAGCAATATGGCAATATCTACAAAAGTTTTAAAAATACATCTCAAAACACACAAGAAAGTCTATTTCTAGCGCTTTCCTTAAGGAGATAATCAGGCAACTGTATAAAGATACTCATTGCAGCTCTGTTTAGTCATTACACAAAAATTAAGCAAAAAAATAAAATTGTCAACAAATGTCCATCAGTAGGAAGTTGGTTCGTTAAATTATGAAAGAATAGGCATACCATGAAATGCTTCAACTTTTTAAGTGATGGTGTGGATCCATATAACTGACATGGAAATATTTCTAGGATTTAATTAAAGAGAAAAAGCAGGACACAAAAATAGTTTGTACACATGTTTTTAAGTGCAATTGTATTATTGGTGACTACATACATAAAAATTGTTGGGAGAAGCATACATCAAAATGTTAGCAGTTGTTATCTCCTATGTGAGATTGTGGATAATTCTTACGTTTCTCTTTTTAGTTTTTCTATATTGTCTGTGTTTTTGGCAACACGCATACATTACTTTTATAATTTATAAAAAAAACAATCTTTCCATTTTCTTGAAGCAAAAGAATTTATGCTAAGCCAAATTGTTTTACAAACATCTGTGTAGTGCTAACTCACAAAGATGCACAACAACAAAATCCATAGGCAATCTGGAAAAAAATGGGCCAGCTACCAATGTGGAAAACTAATAAAATACTCTCTCTGCCTGAGCAGCACTATGCTGAGACAGATGTCATAAAGTTTAAACACCAATGTCCTACAGACATGTCCCAGGGCCTCAAAGGGAATCACTTGTCTTCTTTGTACTCAGTTTCTCCACGCATGAAAAGGGAATATACCACCCTCCACTAATTTTTTAAAAATTGTAACCAGTTTAAAATACTTGGATACCCCAGAAGAAAGTGGGGTATTACAAGTAACTTGATGTTTGGATGAGTCAGAGACTTGGAGGCAAGTATTTTCACAAGGTGCGTAAAGAATTATGGAAAAAGACATACTGGACAATTCTCTTCTATTTCCAAAGAACACAGCACATACCCTGAAGAGTTAGAAGGTGATTTCCTCTCTAATTCTCTGCTCAAACCACTCTCTGATTTCTTAGGATCAGAGAATTACTCATCCAGGAGCCATAAGCGACATGACCACTATCTAGCAGACTTCTCAGAGCCACTTTAGAAGCTATTAGAATTAAGCAGATGGACTGCCTGAAGATGATCAGGGTCCAAACACAATAGATTCCATTTCTCAACTTCCCCTTGAGACAGGCTGACAGGATTTCAGGCATGCTCCCAAACTATGTCATCAGGTGCTGATGAAGCCAGGAAGAGCTAAAATCTCTCTCCATCCCTTGACCATGTTAGGAGATCCTAATCAGCCCACAGGGGTCAGGAGTTAACTTGCAGCTGGGTGTAAGATAACAGGAGGATGAGACTGTTAGGAGGCAAGAGTACACACCCCACTCAAAAAAGAGTTAATGTTCTGCCCCATTGCCATGAAGATATCTGAACCAGACAGGCCAGATTTTCTATTTTTCCATAATTCTCATTATTTTTAAAGAAAAGGGGAAACCAAATGTGTATGTGAAATCTTCTGATTATTTATTTACTTGTGTAGGCCAAATACAACCATGTTTGAAAACCAGGTTTCACTCACGGGCTGCCAATCTGTGCCTTTTGCTATGAATCGTGAGAGCTTCCTCTGTAGCTAGCCTAGCATTAGTTTGGTTGTGAGGCTGATGTTAGCAACTTAGGCTCAGCATCTTCAAATCCTTTGTATAATGGTGCAGAAGTCTGAATTGCATCCTAAATATGTGTATCCTATCCATCTCTCTGTTTTGTTTGTTTCTGGGAGGCAGTGAGAGTGGAATGGGCACCAGACTAGGGACTGAAGTCCTGCTTTCTACGTTGGCTTTGCCATTCAGTAGATTTCTAAAACTAGGGTTGCTACTTAACTCTTTTACACTTGTTCTTGTAAGAAAGGGAGAGATTTTCCTCTCTATGTATCTAAAAGGGTCATGGCAAGGACTGAGTAAGATAACACATCTGAAAGTACCTTGTAAATTATAAACTACTAACCAAGATTAGTTATTAGCTGATCAATAAATATTCATGGAGAACCTGCTAAACAGGCATTGGCTACATGCTTGAGGCTACAATTTAACAAGTCAGACATAATTCTTGTCATCATGAAGGTTAGAATAACCCCAAGTTATTATAACAGAAAAGCACTGTGAAGGAGAATTCCAAGGTATTTGGGGAATATCTGTTAAAGGGGCTTGTTATTTTCCCCAAATCATTTATCAAAACATGGTTTGCTGCTCTCTCTTTGCAGCTGGGTCAAGCAGAAGATAAAAGCAAGTCCCAGCAGGCTCCTTGAAATATATCTATCCTTGAGCACCATTTCCCTAAGAACCACCAGCCTGAGGACAGAAAGGCTAATAAGAGGGGACAACTCAAACCACGGAGCAGACACAGATATTACAGGAAAGAAGGATTGTTGTAAGCGCCCAGGTAGCCATGGGTTCCATTCTGAGGCTGAAAAACGAGGGAAGATTGTTTGACTCACCACTGTCAGTACTGATGTAATTTTCAAAAAGACTTGCCAGGAGTCTGTTAGATGACTTCTGAAATACAGCCGCAACCCTTTTGTTAAGAAGGTCTTTGTTTTTTTTCTCTCAAGCCAGCCACTGATGTTATAAGGTACCTTTGGAAATACATGCAGTTCAGGCAACAAAAGAGGAGAATACATAAATTAATATAGCAAATTATGCATTCCTTTAAAAAAAATCACAAATTGTGTGGATCGTGTAAATTTAAGTTAGTTTGATGTAACAGTACTAAATAATACTCCAATAAGCCCACTGTACCACCCAAAGAGATTCTCGGGCTTTACCGTTTACATTGCAGAAGGAAGGAAGAGAAGGGGAAGAGAGGGAGGGAGAGGGAGAAATAGGTGGTATTTCCAGTAGAAACAATTCACATCAGCACTCCTTCATGGGCAAGAATAGCTGAGATTATCCAAGTGTCTCTGACACACAGTGAGCATTCAAAAAACCATCAGCAATTATAATGGTCTTTTGCCATAAATATTATAATTAATATTCAAGGATATCAAAGAAGAGAATTACAAGCATATCTGTACAGTTGGCTGGTCGTTTTTAGGTTGAAGTAGTATTTTATCCTTTTTCAGTTCTCTTTCTGTTCCATCTACAATCAACGACCAGAAACATGAAAAGGGACACATATACATACACACACACACACATCGGGAAATGAGAAGAGGCACTGAGGGTCATTAGAAACCTTTGTTGGCCATAGGTTGGAGACCATTACTTCACAGTGACTATTTCTTTATGTGAGAATTTTTTTAAAATCTTCAATAAAAAGATCAATTGAAATAACTCATTCATACAATGTTAAGTTAAAAGGAAGGACAAATGAGGAAAAACCCATGACTCTGATAGTCTCCATGGCTTTCTGAAGCTGTCTTTGAGTTGGGGTCACAGAGTCTATTTTGAGATGTTTGACCTCTGTGCACATGGAAAACTATTACAGTATAAGTATTTCATTACCCACATGCAAAAAGGCTACGCCAACTTTTTGTCTGGAACTGAGATTTACTTTGTTCATCTCTTCATTTAATCTAAACTTTAGCTAATATATTACCTAAGGACTTTGGCTCAGTGCATTTGAAACAGTCAGGCTGAAGGTGCAGAGGTCACTTACCACTCCCGCATAATGGACCAGTTCAAAGTGAGCTTCCTATTTCTTCTTATCAGGCTTGGGCTTCTGGAAATGAACCAACTTGCCAAAATGGTTGTCAAAAAGTTTGGTCTTAAAAGTCACATCAGTAACCTGAGGAAACATGAATCCTCTTCAGAGACAAAAAAGATGCCCGTTGTCTGTTGGAGATACATAGGCGTAGCAAGTGAGAAACTCTAGGAAGGGGTACTTTCAGGAGGAAGTCAGTGTAAACTCCTTCCCAAGAGCCTAATCAGTTGACAAAGGGAAAGGATATTCACTATATATAACTAGCCAATTATCCATTCAACAAATAGTTATTAGATATATACTAGGGGCCAGGCACCAGTAGGAGCTGGCCATGTGGCCATGAGCCACATACACAACATGCCTTTCCTCAGGGTGCTTACATTCTAGTGGAGCAAGACAAGTAAAAATAGCTGACTTAGTTTCACATAACTACTCTAAAGAAATCATGAAGAGAGATAGAGGGTGGCTGGGGGCTGAGTCGGAGCTATTTCAGTAGGATAGTGAGGTAAACCCTCTGACCTGAAAGAGAAGAGCAATCCTGAGAAGAACTGTATAAAGTATTCTGGGCAGAGAAATAAAGAGTGCAAAGCTGTAAGACAGAGGCACACTTGCCAAGTTTGAGGTCCTGCCAGAGTCAAGTGTAGACAGAGCAAAGCTAGTTGGATGGAGTATGTGATTACAAGGTAGTCAGAGAGGTAAGATGTATTGGATCCCAAAGGTCTTATAAACCATGGTAAGACATTTGGATTTTTTAAAAGTATATTAGGAGATTTTTAACATGAAGTGATGTGATTTGATTTATGCCTGGAAAGGATCATGGGTTTAGAACAGGGGTTGGTGAAGTAGAGCCTGTGGGCCAAATCTTTCCTGTGGCCTGTATTGGAAATCCAGTGAGCTAACAACGGTTTTTATATTTTTATTTTTTATTGGTTTTTACATATTTAAAGGGCTATAAAAACAAAAACAGGATATGTCATAGAAAATCTGATGACCAGTCAGCAGAATTTCTCTCTAAAAGATTATATAGTAAATACTTCAGACTTTGTGGGCCATATGGTCTCTGTTACAACTCTGCTATCAACTCAGCCCTTTCAGCCTTGGAAGAGCAACAGACAATATGTAAATGAAATGACGTTGACAATGTTCCATTAAAGCTCTTTACACAAACAGGATGCAGGGTGGAATTGACCCATAGGGCTGTAGTTTACTGACCTCTGGTGTAGACTAGCGATAGTGTTGGAGGCTGTGAAAAGGCATTGAAATGTGATATAGGTTGAAATTAGAGCTGGGTTGCAACTTGCCAGCAGATAGAATATGGGATGTAATAGATGGATGACCAGGTTTTTGGTTTTAACAAATGGGTAATAGATTCTGCCCTTAAACCAATATGTGGTGTGTATACACACACAAACACACAGGGAAAACCAGGTTTGGGGTGGGGATCAAAGACTCTTATATTTGCATATGATTTTTATATTTGTATATTAATTTATCTACTTCATGAATATTTTTCAAGGGCCTTCATGAATTAATTATTGTACCAGACACTTAAGATTTAAAAGGAGGAATCAAACAGCATTTAGCTGAGAAAACAAGACATATACATATTATATAGACCACAAAGTAGACCAAAGGTACAGATAAAAAGTCATGAGAATTCCAAATCACAACATGACCGCTTGGCCCAACAACATAAGTTTATAATTCTTTACCAATCCTTTGTACCTAAGAACCATAAATTCTCAGGTTTGAGGAAGACCTTAAAGGTCTAGTCCAACCCACCTAATAGCTCCTTGAATTCCCTTCACTATTTCCTTCTAAAAAGCAGATTAGCTTATGCTTGAATATTTCCACAGAGCAAGAACCAAATTTGAATCAATAGTCTGGATGACTGATTTATTAAAAGAAATTTGTTTGAAGTTAAGAATACTTTGTTTTAAATCATTCCACTGGAGCCAATACAAATTGGTTTAATTTTTCTACTAAATGGTGGCTCATCGGAAATTTGAAGATTGTGTTTTTGATCCATCTGAGTCTATCATTCTAATATATGGATTATGGCTTTCTACCTGTTTTGCTTATTCTCAGAGACTTAGAACCTGCATTTAATAGAAAATGTGTTGAACAACATTCCATCAATAACTCTCGTACTGAATAGTTCTGGGACCTTCCTTCATCTCAAGCATCTAGGTGGGAACTGATGCTGCGAGTGAAAGTGTCAAGTGCTCTGAGGACAAATAGTCTAAGTGAAACTGACACCTGTCCTGCTCCTGGTAGCAGTGACCTTTTGGTTCTTGGGAAAGTGAGAAATGAGCAAGAGGGTGAGGAGGACAAGGGGGAATCTGATGAATTAAGCTGTGAATTTGCTGGTACAAGCTCTTGGAGGCATGGGCTCCACCTTGTACCATGTATTTTCTCATCATGGCCTATAGTCAACCCTCAATAAAAACTGGAATTAGCCATTTAAAAATGTAAGCATCTCCCAGGACGGTGTCTGCTAACAAGAGGGTTTTGGCAAACTCACCAGGAGCGGTGGCCCCATTTCAGGCAGAGCCCCTTTCCATGCATGAGGACTGTAGTGTCACTGGGACTCCAATGAAGCCAATTTGGGGGTGGACGGAAGCTATATGTAAAACGAGTAGATGTCACAGCTCATGTCACAACTAAATCACTGAGGAGGGAAAAACACTCTTCAGAGTATTCTCCATTTCTCCAGTGCTTGGGAGGTGTAAAGCTTATAATAAATATGAGGCCCTCCAGCAAATTAATTTCCAAATGCTGCCCCATAGCATCGAGTGTTCTATACTGCACAGTAAAGGGTTTGAGTCAGTTGCCCTGACTCAGAACATTAGGGCTCTAACCTCTCCCTCTTCAAATATGATCAGTTCTGCCTACCTCTCATTTATATCTGTCACTTTCTTACTATTTCCATTTCTGCTGTCTGGATTCAGAATCTGTCTATTACTCACCTGGATCACTGTAACAGCTTCCTAAATGCCTTAACTTCAGCCTTTCCTTCCAGTGCAGCCACCATACACGAATCTACCAGATTAAACGCAAGCAGCTCTGGCTATTCTATTGCCCAGCATACAACTCTCTTTGGCTCCCCATTGCCTAAAAATAAGGTAGAAATTCATTAAAAGCCCTTCAAAAAACAACCTGACCCTTGTTTTTTGTTTTTTACTTCTAGCTACTTCTGTGTGTTCCAAGCGCTAATTAGATTACCTAACATTTTGGAACGTGTCCTTTGCTTTCCTGTCTCTATGTCTTTGTTCTTGACAGTCCCCTCACCTGCTAACTTCCTTTCTTTACCTGCTGAAATCATATCCATTCCTTTAGATCTAGCTAAAATTTTACACTCTTTCCCACCAAGCCTTCCTAGATTCCTGCTCTCTGAGCTCTGTGGGTCTCTGACGGTGACTTTACTACATTTATGCTGACACATAATTTTATATTTATTAGACTTACAAATCTACTTGACTGCATACTTCCTAAGGGCAAGTGCTATTTATAACAAATGCTTAAGTTTTCTACAGCATTTAATTCAAAGTCTTCTACACAGTAGTGTGGTATTAGGCCTAAAATTAAGGTCCAGCATTATGTGTGCCTTGACATCAGGGAAAACCAGGAGTGCCGCCAATGACCTAATCACAAGTTCCCCTTCCCATTGTGCTTCCATGAGTGAGGTCCCCTATCCAACAGCCCTCCTTATCATGGGACCTGTCACAGTGCCTGCTTATCCTTGAGATATGGGTTTCAGTTCCCCATCAGCCCATGGAATTGCTCCAACAAGTCAATCACATCCTCAGGTGGCAACCAAGGGTCAGCTAACCCTGTTATTACTACAAAGCCTGCCTCCCAGAGTCCCTGCTCACTCACTCTCTTCTCAAGTGCAAATACCAGGGGCTCTGCATGGCACAGCAATGTTCTCCGCCCCCAGGCTGTGAGTATCTGTGACTAATAAGCTGTTGTCAGTCTCATCTGTCCAGGGTTGGGTGTGCTATGTTTAGCCATTGCCATAACTCTAGGACAGGAATCTCCCCTCACCCATCTGGTGACACGGAAGTGATCAAAAACGAGTTAGTTACTGAATAAATTTACTTGTTTCTTTAATTTAAAAACAGTAATAGTTTGGTCTTAAGACAGCTTTCCAATTACACCCTAATTCCTTGAGTGCTAGGATGATGCCTCTGGTTTACATTTCTTACAATCCTTAGTATAACAAGTTCCGAGGTAAATAAAATCTAAGTCCTCAGCAAATATTTAAGTAATTAATTGACAGGTGAACACTCATACAGGTTCGAGCTTTGGGACCTGGGCTGCTTTGCTGTGAGCAATAAGCACACAAAAAGGGAGTTGTAAACAAAAAAGCCCAGAATTCCATGTTGAAAGAAAATACTTATGTGCATATAAAAGGTAACTAGATAGTAATGTGATTCATTTTATAATAAGGACATCAGGATTAGCACATCCAAAGAACCCCACCTGGGAGGCAACAGCACTTACTGCCAAGATTCTCTCAGGATTTAAAATATTTTAGCAACTTCTTTAGGATACCTGACACCATGGACTACTGGAACATGGAAACTTCCTGCTGTTCAATGGTGTATCATTTCATAGAAACAAGCAAAATTATTCAGGCCAAGTCAGCAAATAAGGTAAACAATGTGATTAAGCTAGGTAACATAGTTTGCAACTCAAAAACAGGTAAGATGATCAGTATTAAAGCTAATTTTCTCTCAAAGCTGGTAACATCCCAATCCCCATCCTGTGAGAGACTTTTTCCAAAAGGGCTAAGTATTGGAAAATGAATGTAGCCTCTCAAGGTGGCTACAATGAAGGGGCAACAGATTGTTAAAGGTATAATTTTGGATTTATTTGCTTAAAAATATTAGAATTAATCTCTTTACCAATTTCTTTGTAAAAACATAAATATGTAATTATGTGTTAATACTTTAGTATACAAATGATTGATGCTCAAGTTCTAAACAAACTAGAATATTCCAAAGTAATGAAATAAGTGTGAGTCAATCCTATAATAGATTTGTTTACTGCATATATATGGAAGGAGGTAACTGTATGCTAGAAAACCAAATTAACAATTAAAGCTGGTGTTAAAATATATTTGTGTTATGCTCCTTGGTATTTACCCAAAGGAGCTGAAAATTTATGTCCACCTGAAAATCCTGCACATAGATATTTATAGCAGCTTGGATATTTATAGCAGTTTTGCTTGCCAAAACTTAGAAGCAATCAAGATTTCCTTCAGCAGGTAAATGGATAAACTGTGCTACACCCAGACAATGGAATATTACTCATTGCTAAAAATAAATGAGCCACCAAATCATGAAAAGACATGGATGAACCTTAAATACATATTACTAAGTGAAAGAAGCCAATCTAAAAAGGCTACATACTATATGAATTCCAACTATATAACATTCTGGAAAAGGTAAAACTATGGAAATAGTAAAAAGATCAGTGATTTCCAGGGGCTGGGGGGCAGTGAAAATACTCAGTATGATACCATAATGATGGATATATGTCATCATATATGTGTCCAAACCCAGAGAATATACAACACCAAGAGTGAACCCTAAGGTGAGTTATGGACCTTGAGTGATAATGAGGTGTCAGTGTAGGTTCATCAGCTGTATCAAATGTACTATTCTGGTGGGGACGCCGACAACCCAGGGGGCTATGTACATATCTCTGTACTTTGTTCTCAATTTTTCTGTGAACCTAAAACTGCTTAAAAATAAAAGCTTAATTAAAAAAAAAAAAAAAAGTGTTCATTTGACATAAACTTTTTTTATAAACATAAACATTTAAAACTTTTATGTATAAAAATCCCTTTTCTTTATAAATACACACAGGTGTATGCTATAAGACATTTTGTACAGCCCTGGCCAGTGTGGTTCGGTTGAGTGTCGTCCCATACAGAGAGGTCACTGGTTTGATTCCAGGTCAGGGCACATGCTCGAGCTGTGGGCTTGATCCCCAGTAGGGCTGATCTCTCACCAATGTTTTTCTCTCTCTCCCTTCCTCTCTCTAAAAAAAAAAAAAAGTCAATAAAAGCATACCTTTTCTTTAAAAGACATTTTGTACACACTGATGTATTTTAGTTTCTTTGAACTTTGAAAACTTCCCATGATTTATTCTATTTCAAGGAGTAGGTTTGATCATTAATATTTACTACAAATTTTCTGCACATAGCTTGAGTCACCACCATGAATCTTTTCAAAATATAAAATTATTTTAAGAAAGGTTTTGGTATTCTTCATTTGCCTGACCTGAATACCTTTGAAATCACTCAGAGGAAGCTGAAGACTTATCTTCTCCTTCCATCATCTGGTCAGCTTTTGTTTTCTCATTTTATCATATCAGTAGAAAATACAACAGGAAATTGCATCCATGCTGCTAGTGTGTTATTTGGAATAACTGATAATGGCAGGCGTGAGACAACAGGCTTCAGATCATCTAAAAATCAGTACCATTCACAGACCTATCAGGATCTGCATCATGCCTGTGTCCCATCTTCCTGTCTGAAAACAATATCTTGCCATAATCAGAGTAAGTTAATATTGCAGGTAACAATCGCCAGAAGCTACACCTGTCTCTCTGAGAAGCTCGTTTTTCTCTTTCATTTCTACTCAGAAAACTACAGCTTTAATAACACCAGCAAACCCTGACCAGATGATGGTTGAGTTAGCATTATTATTTTTTTAATTAACTCACAGGCTGGTCATTATCATTATTTTTTTAACCAGCCAGTTCTTGCCCCAAGAAGTACACTGGTTATAAAGGAAATGAAATCAGTGTGTTGTCCACTCCTGTTGGAAATAATGGCTATTTTCAAGGAAGATATAGTTTCATCTAAAGCCTAATAAATAAAATTGATGGAATACTGATAAAATCTGAGGCCCACGAAAAAAAATCACCTTAGCCACGTCCTGGCAGGGTTGCTGAGAATCAAATGTGTCAGCATAGCTAAAGAAACCGTTCAGAAGGTTAAGAGCACAAGGCCCTGACCTGCCCAGCCCGATCTTCAGACTTCACGGCAATCCAGTTAGAGCAAGACACAAGGGGTGGGTAGCTACTAACACGCTGCCATCCTGCTCCTGTGGACAAAGCCACAGAAAAGGGCCATCGTTGAGTTCCTCCAGCAAACCCACTTAATCTTTCCCAGAGCACGTGGAAATATTTCAGAGCCCGGAAACACCACTGACTTCAGAAACCAAGCACTGCAGCTAATTTACTAATAAGCCATGAAGTATTGTCATAAATTACTTAAACTAACTGGTACTTGTCCAATTAAATGAACAAACTACATCCTGCAGGGTAGTGGCCTGGAGGATTTATGGCGGCTGTTTGTTTGCGTGCTAATTTGCCAAATTTCGTTAAGCTGCTCGGGGTCTACTCCTTCACCTTATGTTAATCAGCCAGGCCGGCGGCGCTCATATTTCCAGCTCTGTTTTCCCAGTCGAGAGCATGGCCATTTTTAATCTCGACAAGTCTCCTTACACATTAACGTTGGAGGCCATGAGTAAGCAGCAAATGTGCGGCGACAGGCTGCGTTAGATGATGGAGTGGGGTAAGCGACATGAGAGTTCAGTCAGGATGTCGCGGGTGCTGCGCACAAAGACCGTTAAGAGAAACTGTGCAGAGCTCTCCTGGCCCATTTCCCACCCCGACAGCGCGAGTCCCGATGCGGATCCACGTGGCAAGCAGGGACAGTCCTTACATGGAAATGAACCCGAGAGAAACATGCGCTACCTTCTCAACAAGATCTAGGCAGGCTTGCAAATCCAGACCAAAGTCGATGGACATCCAGGCAATGCCTTCTTTCCCATATTCCTCTTGCTCCAGAACAAACATGTGCTGATTGAGGAACTGTTGTAATTTTTCATTGGTAAATTAATGCAAAGTTGTTCTAGGCTGTTATACTTCAAAGATGTAATTGGGTGGGAAGAAGAGATAAAAATAAAATTGAGAAAATGGCAACTCCTTGAGGTGATGGATATGTTAATTAACTTGACTGTGGTGATTATCTCACAATGTAAATAATCATCAAAATTGTACACCTTAAGTATACACTTTTAATTGTCAAATATACCTCAAAAAATAAAATAAAATTGAGGTCCACTTGGGAGAATGTGAAGAGAAACCATAATCACTATCACATGGTAGCAAATAAACCTAGTAAGTAACAAATGCTCAGTTAACTTTTTACCTCCTTCAGCCCTGGTCTGTGTGGCTCAGGGGTTGGAGCTTTGTCCTGTATACTGAAAGGTCATGGGTTAGATTCCCAATCAGGGCACATATCTAGGTTGGGGATTTGGTCCCAGGTTGGGGTGCGTATGACAGGCAATCAATTAATGTTTTTCTCTCACAGCAATGTTTTGCTCTCCCTCTCTCTCCTTTCTTCTCTCTAAAATCAATAAACATATCCTCCAGAGATTTAAAAAAAAAAAACTTAAAAAAAAATTTTTACCTCCTTCAGATATACTCACCAACTAAAGATCATGACAATAAAATAACAATGATATTACAATTCAAAATCATAAAATATTCTGTTATCTCTATTTACCTTTAAGTCTTAATTAATTTCTTAATACTATTAATTATAATTATTATTTATTAATATTCATAATGGCTCTTTTCCAACCAAAGTAGCTGTTAAGGCTTGCAAAGAACAAATTGCATCATGTTTGATGACATTTTCTGACATTCAATTCACATTTTCTAATCTTCTTGTAAATATGCACTGACTTCATTCTTATCCAATATACTTACATGAAGGATTTCAAACCCAATGATGTCCAGAATGCCAATGAAGAACTGCCTTAGTAGCTTGGCATCCAGGGCCCTGTTGATACATGCCACCAGCCACTTAAATATCTTTTCATATATTGACTTGGACAGGACACCAATAGCACAGGTCACCTAGGAATCACATTAAAAGCACTCCATCTGACAGCCGTGTTCATTTTAGTCCTGGGCATTCTCTATCAGTAATTGCCTTCTAGTAAAACCATGATATATTTATTGACTTTCTATGGTTCTAGAATGCTGCTAAGATGATGCATGAGAAGAAATACAACAAAATGAGAGCAAAGGAAGAAGCAAAGGAGGGAGGAAAAGGAGAAGGGAGAGGAGAGAGGGGACACGGGGAGGAGGGGGGAAGAGAGGAAGGTGAAAGGAGGTGAGTTACCCTGGTGCCTCTTTACCCAACACTCCTGTGAGAAAAATTGTGTTCCTATTACCTAAGGACCAAATATTTTGGGATGAGGTGCAATGTGTTCTGAAGCCTTGCTATTCACAGTGTGGCCCTAAGACTTGCAGCATTGGCACTACTCGAAAGCTTACTAAAGATGCCAAATCCCGTTCCAGACCTAAGAACCAGAATTTGCACTCTAACACAACCCCCTGCTGATTCCTACGGACCATAGCGTTTGAAAAGTCCTGGTAGAGTAGGTGAGGACTCTGGAATCCCCATCCTTTGTCCCACTACTGCTGCTGCAGCTGCTAATGAACTGTGTCACCTTTGGCAAGTGACCAAACCTCCCTGGGCTGCATGAAGTAGCTTCATTTGTATAATGCTCTTGAAGGTTCTTTCTAGCCTCGACTTCTACCTTCTTTACTATATTGGTTGCCAGGGCTGCTCTCAATTCCCTGTAGGGACAATGGCAATTTAGTGCATCATTCTGACACAGATTCTTCTCCTGAAAACTCAGGCTGCATTCTCCTCCCTGGAGGTATGTGGCCAAGGCTCTCACGTAGCCTACTGGGGAGAGCTCCAACTTCTGCCTGGATGACGCTGTGCAAAGGCAGAACCTACTTCCAGGATGCAAAGGCACTGATGTAGTAGCAGGTTTCCGACAGACTCCAAGTAGGAGTGCATTTTAGCTGGACACGCTCCAAGCCTGGAAGCAGAATGTGCTCCAGCCACTTAACATTTAAAACAGGCCTATCACATCCATCCTTCAGCTGCCCGGGAGATAGCGCAGCAGGAGCCAGTTGGTGTCTGGTGGTGATTTAGTTCTGAGTCACCCAATCTCTGATCAGTTATCTTGAGTCATTCCCACAGTAACCCATACGCCGGATGGCATCACAGTTTTTTATGATCAGCGTCAAGAGCACACCCGCACAAACAAAGCATCAAGAATGATTTCCATCCTCTGAAGCACCGAGGAAATCACTGTCTATAGCAGTCACTTTGAAACTTTAAAAAGAACATGACTAACTTATTCACCTCTCTTTAATTCCCTAAATACTTGAGAAGTGGGGGTGGGAGAAAAACTGGCTGGAGGGAGTAGAGAAGAAATACTGGAAGAGCCCTGGCCCATGTGCTCAGTGGTTAGAGCATCGGCCTACATACTAGAGGGTAGTGGGTTTGATTCCTGGTCAAGGGCACATACCTGGGTTGCAGGTCCAATCCCCACCCCTGGTCAGGGTACGTGTGGGAGGCGACCAATCGATGTGTCTCTGTCACATCAATGTTTCTCTCTCTCTCTCTCTCTCTCTCCACTCCCCTCCCCAGCTGTCCCTTCCACTCTCTCTAAAAATCAATGGAAAAAATATCCTCACTCTTCAGGTGAGATTAAAAAAAAAGAAATACTGGAAGAAAGCCCAAAGATGCAGGCAGAGAAAGAAATAGATGGTATGATGTCTGCTGAATGAATTAATGAAACCAATAAACCAATATAAGGCACACTAATTCATCATTTTCATCATTTTCTGCCCAATGACAGGAATTAGGCAGCTAAACCTACACTTCTACTTTTCAGGGACTAAATGGACTCCTTTCTTAGCTCCTTTTAGAATAAACCTCAGAGAAGACTTTGATTACTGGGGTCAATAATGCATAATCACAAGAACAAAAACAAAAACAAAAAAATCATGGGGTCAGCCATATTTTTAACCACTTTGATGCCTTTCTCATCTTTAAGATAACAATATTAAAATATGCATATTGCAGGGTTGTTGAGAGAGATTCAACGTGACAGATGATGTAAATATATATAGCACCACATCTGGCACTTATTGGATACTCTTAGTTTCCCCTTTCCACTGCTCTCACTTCCTCACTCCCGTGCTCACTAGCTATGCTACCTTGAGGAGCTAATCTTTCTAAGGTTCACTGTCTTTAACTATAAAATGGAGATGTAAATAATATCAGCTTTGCAGGCCTGTCATTCGATTGAATGAGATATCCATACTTAGCACAGCACGCACAGTAAATATTCTATGGCTACAGATTTTTATTATTGTTCTATCATTATTAATCTTTTTTAAATTAAAATAACTTACTTCTAATAGGCATAATTAGAACTTTCATTGGATCATAAAATACTAGAACCTAAGAACCCTAGTTCTTTTTTAAAATTTATTGGGGTGACATTGGTTAATAAAATTATATAGGTTTCAAGTGTATGTTTCTATGATACATGATCTGTATATTGCACTGTGTGCCCATCACCCAAAATCAAATCTTCTGTCACCATATATTTGACCCCTTTACCCTTTACTACCCCCTCAGCCCCTTCCCTCTGATAACCACTATACTGTAGTCTGTATCTATCAGTTATTTGTTCATTTGTTGCTTTGTTTTATATCCCACATATGACTGAAATCAGCTTTTTCTGTCTGACTTATTTTACTTAGGCCGATTCTCTCAAGGTCCATCCATGTTGTCACAAATGGCAGTATTTCACCTTTTCTTATGGCTGAGTAGTATTCTATTATATATATATGTACATAATCATGTTTGGTGGCTCTCAGCTCAGGATGGTACCTCCCCCTAAAGGGAGAATGCCTTCGGAAACAGGGAGGGCACTTGCTGATGTCCTAACGACTGCGTGTGCTACTGCTATTCAACACCTGGAAGCGGGACGGAAGACCTCCTACAATGTGCGGGGCATTCGCATAAGAGCTGTCCCATTCATATGCAATTATCCGTCCACTGAAACACACAAGGGAACTCAGCCTCCTCATTGGGGTGCTCAGAGAGATGAAGATATTTAACCAAGACCCCAGAGTGAGTTAGCATTAGAGCTAGAACTAAATTTTTTTTGAGTGTTAACACTGCAAGAATTCTTGCCATTTTTGCAATTGTCATCAACAGAGCGCATACATACATCTCTATTCTTAGCAGTGGCAATTGTCTCTATAAAGTCAGGAAAATTCCTAAGAAAAGGAAAGCCTTGCAGTGTGCTTTCTTACTGTCTCCAGGAGAAGGAAGACAGAGAGGGAAAGGGAAAGGGAAAGGGAAGGGGGAAGAAGGAGGGAGGGAGGAGGAGGAGGGTTTTTTTTCTTTTCTTTTAATGTTGAATAATAATATATAAGCTTGCCTCACTGGTTCTATTATAGTAAAGGCTGGTATGGTCACTCAGCCCCTGAGAACACAATATTACAGAGGTGAAGGTTTGATTTCAGTCCTTCTATGGGCTTATTAGTTTTCTACAGAGCAAATCCTTGTTCTATAATCATAGCATGTCATGCAGGCATGTTGTGGTAAATGTCTTACAAAGCAAGAAACTGCCAGGTACCTCTCACCTCACCACCAAGAAATAGTTCAACTACTTGTCCTGCGGATCCTGGTTCATGTTCAGCTCAGTAGTTTATTTTAACATTTACAGAGCACCTGCTGCTTGCAGGGCGCTGTGCTAACTACCAAGGGCATCAAGGTGAATCACACACACCAAGGAGCCCAGGCTACCAGGGGGAACAAAACTGTAAGCAAATTCTTTCAGTAAACAGTAGTTAGTGCTGTGTTAGTAAGAGATAAAGTTGTTGATTTATAGCATAAGCGAACCTAGGACATTGATTTTGGTTAGTTGTTGAAATGTTTTAAGTAACACAGTCACACCAGCTGCCTTAATATACCAAAAGAAAGTTTACTGCAGTCAAAATGACTGTCTTCTATCACAAATTTGTACATTTCTCTCTCTCTTTCAGATTTCAAATGTATAAAACAATCTACATGTCACCTAGTACTAGCTGTGTGTCCTTTGGAATGTTACTTATGTTCCCTAACCCTTAGTTTCCTCAACTGGAAAAACAAGTATTCCTGCCTTCCCTACTTATCTCTGAATGAAAGGAGATAATACCTCTGAATGCTTAATACATATATGTGATCATATCATTGCCTCTTTCCAGAAAGATCAAATTTCTCAGCCCCCCTGTAGCTAAGGGGGTAATTTGACTAATTCTCACCAATAAATATTAGTGAACCTGACATCACTTCTAGCCCCAAGCAGTTAAGGGAGTGGTGGTGTACTTTTTCCACAAATTATCTGTTCCCTTGTGCAGCAGCTCTGGAGGCCTTGCGTTCCAGATGGCCTAACTACGAAGTGAAAGAAGGGTATCCCATCGGTACTGGTCTCGGCAGGAGTAAGAAATGTTTATTTTATTATCACTGAGATTTCAGCACATGTGTTACTGCCGCCTGCCTATTGCGTCCTGACTAATACACATTACAGCTGTAAGTTACTGTTTGGAAACGCACTGGCATCCTTGGATGGCCTCATTACCCAGTGGCTCTGGGAATATCTACTGTATTCTGGGAAAGCCTCGGAGCACTTGTTATTCCATCATTAAAACATTCTCCCGGACACTGAACGAAACCTACATGACCTTTCATCTTTCATTTCTGTGCTTAATCCCCTCCCTTCAAATACTAACTTCGGCATGTGTCCTGAAATCCTTTCTAAACCGTGTCATCATGTGCCTGTTCCTCTCAAAAGTCAATATTCCAAATAGATGAGGGATGCCAATTTGCGAATTTTATTCATGTCAGAAACCAACAGCTTTGAAAGCTTCTTAGCTGGATAACAAAGATTTGATCACAACATGTAAAGGGCTGGCCTGCCTCTGCAAGGAGATGTGTTGCTTGAGGGAAAACTGTCAAAATGGTATATTTCAGGCTACAAAGACTCTTAAACACAAGAACACTCACTCTGGTGAACATCACGAGGGAAAACAGTTGGGATGTTCATGGTGGCAGCTCTCCATCGCTTTTTCATAGAAGCTCTTACCGCAGACATCATCAGAAATGGGAAGGTATATAAGTGCAATATGCACACAATTATCACGAGATCGCAGAACCATAACGCTCTTAAAACATCACCTTACCTGTTCTACATTTCGACCGCAGTAACATATTCCTCACCGACTTTGATTCTAGGATGGATCAAGCCCCTCACCAGCTCAGAGGAGTTCACGCCCATGGGGAAAGCAGCTTTGTCAGCACCTGGTCAGAAGGAAGAAAGGGGGAGGGAGAGAGGAAGAGGGGAAGGAAAAATACCATTCGAATTTATTCTGTTATAGCCCGATAGACTACCCAGAGGATGGAAGGATGACATGCTTACACAGAGGTAGCAAGGTAGATTATAGTTTTGAAATAATTACCTGTAGTAATTAAAAGACTATTTTAAATAGTATTTAAAAGACTATTTCTTGAAAAAGCACATCAAAACCACGTGAAATGCCACTTCACACGAGAATGGCTGTAATCAAAAAGAATAGTAAGTGCTGGTGAAGATGTGGAGAAACTGGGGCCCCCCTACACTGCTGGTTAGAATGTAACAAAGCACAGCTGCTGAGGAGAACAGTTTGACAGCCACTCAGTCCAACAGAGCTACTCTAGACCCCGGAATTCTACTTCTAGGTTATATACCCAATAGAAATGAAAACATATGTTCACACACACAAAAATGCACACAAATGTTCCTAGCAGCATTATTCATAATAGTCAAAAAGGGGAAAATACCCAAATGTTCATCAGCTGATGAACAGATAAACATAATGCTGTATATAAATACAGTGAAATATTTTTCAACCATAAAAGAAAGTATTGATGCAGGTTACAACATGGATGAAACCTGAAAACATTATGCTACATGAAAGAAGCCAGACATGAAAGGCCACATATTATGTGATTCCATACACATGACCTGTCCAGAACAGGCAAATCCCTAGAGACAAGTAGTAGATTTGTGTTGTCAGAGGCTAGGGAGAGAAGAAAATGGGGAGTAACTACTCAGGGTCCAAGGTTTCTTTTCGGAGTAAAGAAATGTTCTGGATTTAGATAGTGGTGATGGTTATACAACCTATGACTACACTAAATCTCACTAAACTGTATATGTTAAAAGGGCGAATTTTGTTGTATGTGTATTATAGCTTAATTTTTAAAAGAATCTATTTCTTAATATTGGCTCTTTCTAAAAAGAGATATTTATCTGAAGGACATGGGCTATTTCATCTTTATTATTTGCCTATTTTTCCCTTCTATGTATGTACTTGTAGATTATTTCAATGAAACAGGGACCTATAATTTGATAATTCAATAGACATGAACCAGGACACTTGCCCAGTATCTATCATAAACCTTTCCTTTTCCTGTGAAGTCTCTGTTTGTGCCAGAGTGCCCTCTCCTGCCCAACAAGAATACTTGCAACCCACACAATCGCACTTTTATAAGTTTCCATTTTCTAAGGAAAGAAGTGGAGTGTTATCAGAAGGAAAAGTAAATAGGCACGTATCACATTGGGTGTCAAAAAATAAGCTTACCACAAACGAATGACCCAGGAAAACATCATAAGCACGTTTCATATGATAGATTCCTTCAGTTATCAAACAAAAGGAATATTTCACTCATCTGAAATCTCTCTGCTACATCTTCCATTTTAAGTGAATCCTGAGATATACTTGTATATCTGATGTAGTCACTGTAAAATAATGTCTTATGATAGAAGGAAATGCAGTCTTTCCTTCACTAAGAAGTACAAAAATTTCCTGAGCAATAACCACAAACAGGGGGAAAGTAAAACACACACTAAAACACACACACACACACACACACACACACACAAATTAGAAAGCTCCGTGCCATGACTAATATCCATTTCCTTTCTGTGGGCCTTTTAAATTTTCACAATGGCTTAAAAAGCTTGAAATGTTTGATCTGCTTGTTAATTAAAACCAATACATATTATACATATATTTCTGCAGGCTACACACCCACTCTAAATCCCTGATAATGGCCTACGTACTCAGCTGCTATGAAACCTTTCAAAATCCAATGCCTGTTGGGGAAAATAAATTGGAAAATCAAAACTAGAGCAGACATGCCCACCTATGCTGAGACAGTGCTGCTAAGGGGGGCATGTTGGGAGACAAAATCCTGATTATCTCAAGTTGGAAATCCAGTGGATCAGAGCCATAGGCTTTTCAAACTGGAAGAGATTATCTAGCCCAACATGAAAATAGTTAAAGGGAAGGGAGAAATGCAAGTGCCTGGTGAATCTGAGTGGAGATGAATAGTAACAGACTGAAAAATGAGCAGTTCTGTCCAGGGTAAAAAAGGCAGGAGTCTGGTTTTCTAAGCTTTAGAAGCATTCAGATGGACATTATAGGTAATACTAGTTCAAATTCATGTATCCTTTTTCTAGTGTTAAGGACAGTCCTTTGAGTCTATTTTTATCCATTAACAAAAGAAAAAAATCACAAATTTTTTGTATAGTATCCAACCTTAATCTCTAAGCGAAATAGCACCCAACATTACAGAATGACTTCTCACCTGCTCCAGAGCAGTCAGGTATCAGCAGACAGAGGGACTGGCAGGCACTGGATTTGCCCCACAGGCGTACACTACACATCACACATGTTCTCTATCTTTTTTTTGACAGAAAACAACAGTGGTCATCATGCTCCAAAAAATAAATTACTTCATTTGAACTAAAAATGTATTGTTTTACAACCAAGATGAAAATAGTTGAAATCTGTGAATAAATGTCCACCTGACCTTCAGAAAATGCTACTGCAAACATAGCCATTGATGTCTGTAAACACATTTTCATCATGTGGCCTGATGTGGCCTGAAAGAGGCTTTCTGAAGTCCCCACCAATAAAGGCCATTCCTTCACCCGCAGGTTTTAATTAGGCTGCATGAGCTTAGCTGGGAGGAGAAACGCGTAGGTAGAGCAGGGGTTCTCACACATTGGTGTGGATCAGAATAGCCTGGAGAGCTAATACAGAAACAAAGGACTAGCTCGCTGAAGGAGTTTATGGTCTGGGCTCATTTTTATCATGTTTTCCAAGTGATTCTGACACATCAAGGCTTGAGATCAGAGTCCTTACTACAATGGTCCTCAACCTTGGCTGAATGTAGGGGTCACCTGGCAAGTTGTAAAAACAAACACTGATGCCTGCACCCACCCCTAGAGATCAGTTTTCTTTGGTCTGGGTGAGGACTGAGCTTCAGAAATTTAAAAACTCCCTAGGTAATTCCGATATAAAGGCAGCTTTGACAAGTATTCTCTAGGGAACGGTAGGTAGCTGGGTTGGGTAAGTACACTTGAAAGTCAAGAAGATGGAGAGAACAGTCTGACTTCACCTGAAAACAGGTAAGGCGGCTGAGAAAAACAAAAAGCAATTCTTTCCAACTTTAAAATTTTATCCCAGTTAAGTCTCATTTGTAAACAGCCAGATATAAAAAAAGAAACAAAACCCAGTTTTGTCAGTCCACAACCCGATGAATCTGAAAGAAGGGTAATGATGACATTCAACAGTCTTTTTGAAGGGTTTGTATATGGTTTCTGAGCTGTTCACGTTTCATTAAGTTTACTGAGCACTTGCTATGTGCAAGGCCTGAGAAGAGAGCTAAACAAGACAAGAATCTTCAGTGTCAAGGAATTTATAATCCATGAGAATAAATAAAACACAAGCAAAAATATCAAGTATATCGGTAAAACAACCACAGAAGAGACCAAGAAATGAAGTATGATGAAAGTTTGAAATAGCAAGAGGTGTCTTCACAGTCGTGGAAAGTGAGGTAACTCAAGCGCCCATCAGTGGATGGACAGATAAAATGTGGTACGTACATATAATATTATTCACGCTTAAAAAGGAATGACATCCTCACAGATACAACATGGATGGGTCTTAAAGACATTATGCTAAGGGAAAGCAGCCAGACACAAAAGAACAAATATTGCATGATTCCACTTCCAGGGGGCACCTAGGACAGTCCCATTCATAGAGACACAGAGTAGAACAATGGTTGCCAGGGGTCAGGGGGAGGGGGAAGTAGGGGATCATTGTTTAATAGGTGCAGTTTCAGTTTGGGGTGATGAAAAATGTCTGGAGATGAATGGTGGTGATCGCTGCATAACAGCGTGAAGGTGCTTAATGCCACTGGCCTGTAAAATGGCCTGAAACTGAAAAATAGTTAAAAGAGCACATTTCAAGTTACGTATTTTATCACAATTAAAAATCTACAATTTATTAAAAATTATTTGTTGAGGAATTTGAATGAGTTTTCCCTTTTTGTTTCAGTTGCCAGGGGTTTTAATATTAAATGAAATAATAACAACTATGCTTCCTTCTTTTCGTAATTGTGACTTCCTATCTTAATGACTCTTCTAGACGGATCATTCATTGTAACATGCCTCAAATCTTTTTGGCAAGCAGGCAGGACTACAGATTTTTTTAAATGTGAATAAAAACTAGAGAGAAATGAAGCCATCGTGGCCTCTGTCCAGTGAAAACTCCGCCTTTAAAATTCTGAAGACCTTTGTTCACACCTCCATGACGTCACTTACTACAATTTATGGTAATTTGTTCCTTTCTCTGTTTTTCTCAATAAACTATGTGCTGAAGGCAGGCAATGTCCCAGTCAATCCTGTGTCATCCAAGTTTGGCAAATATACTGCCTCCTCAATGATTAATTAAGGAATGATTTTTGTTCTGAGATATAAGGATCCTACATCAGAATGGTGGTCACAGAGAATAATTTTGAGGAACAGCAATCGAAGGAAATTGCCAATTAATTTCAACATTTTTCCAAAAACCAAAAGGGGAGGTTAACTGCAAGGAAAGGGGAATAGGCCTGGGGTCAGGCGTTGGAAGAGAGTGTATGTCACGTCTTCAAAAAAAAGTCTTACGTTCTGTGCCATCTGCTTCCACTTGCTCTTCTCTGGGTTTGTTTAAATTTCATGTTTCCGAAGTGCGTGATGGCTCCAGTGAGTTTATAGACTCCATGCTTCTCTTCAGGAAGAAAGCCCAAGATGTCCGTGGCTTGCTGTGAAAGGGAAACAGATGGCAGTGACTTCATTCGCCTCAGGACTGCAGTGAGCACCTCCCCACACTGTGCCACACTTCCCTGTACTCTGTGGGCTCCAGAAGGGGTGAGACAGATCCCTCAGCCCCGACGTGTGGCAGGTCTGTTCGCAGGAATGCAAATCAGCCCGGTTGGCAGTTGGTCACCCATGTCTACTTATCCCTTTAAAAGAATTAGGAAGACACCAGATTTGACTTATTTCATTCCCTTAGTTTTAGAACTTTCCTGGATGCCCTGTGTCCCTCCTCTCCCTTCCAGCAATCAATCATTACCAGCTATATGAGGTAAATTATTTTGCTTTTCATGGTTATGGCAAAAAATAGCTCTCTATCTGATGGGTTGCTTATTTCTGGGATTCCATATGTTCTCCCAAGTTTATTCCAGAGCTGATACATTTCAAAGGCTGTCGAAAAGAAGTGTTTAAGAAAAGAAAAACCATGTCATCAAAGAACTTGTATCCTAAGAAGTCACTGCACATGGTAAGATGTGTACCAATTTCCATCTCCCTCTCTAGGAAGGTGGAAATTGGGACAATCTTTCCAGTGGTAAATTTAGAATATGTATAAACAGACTATAAAAAATATAGTCTATATTTTATATTACATTACAATCCTTACCTGGTACTTTCACTTTTAGGAATGTAGCATAAGTTGAATCTATATATGGAAAAAGCATTTACTTACAAAGATATTCACCACAGTACAAAAATAAAACAAATGAAAAGCCTTGTGTCTAACAATAAGAGAATGCCTAAAAAAACTACAGGACAAATGCCTGATAAAATATTAAGTATCCATGTGAATGGTTATGAAGAGTTTGCAATAACACTGAAAATGCTTATATTATAACATTAACTGAAAAAAATAAATTCTTTATACCAAGTCCATATGCAGTATAGTTATGATCTTTTGTTTAAAAATAAAAGATAGCAACCCAATATAGAAAAAAATAAAGACTGCATATATACATATATATATACACACATACCCCAAATAAAAAAACAGTGGTTGCCAATGAGTTAAAATATTGTCTTACTTTTCTATTTGTCCTAAAGTTACTATACAAATAATGTGCACTTTTACAATAAATAAGGAGCGCGCCCCCCCCCCCCCCCCCCCCGGCCTTCTTCTTCTCTCCAAGATCTAAGACGCTTCCTTTCACTTCTCATTGTTGTCACCAGACTTTGCTTTGATAACCAACAAGCCTTACATCTGTGGCCAGCGATTCTTGAGCAACATCTGAGCTCTCCACGGCAACTTCTCCATGACAGCAAAAGTGAAAGTCAGAGGGGTTTTCAGACACCAGGAAAATATCTGCAGGGGGAAAACCACCACTTGAACAGCTTAAAGAAACCTGTGAAGCTTTAGAAAACAGTTGACCAATATTCACAGTTTACTCTTACAGTTTATAGCATACTTGTAAACAAACCAAAATAAAATCCATATTCAATACCCAAAGCTCTGCAATCAGTTTTTGCCCTCTATTAACTTGTCAGGCATGTGTTAATGCCTCCGAGAGGATCAGGCAGGCCAAATCTGAAAGCAGATTCAATTGCAGCAGCTTGAATTGGTGTGAAAGAAAACAGATAATGCGTGTTGGCAAAACTTTGAAAACAGGAATTTGGCCTAGATGCATGGTTGAGGGTGGGAGAACAAAAAATGTTTTATAAAATTATGAGTATAATGGGCCTCAGCTTCAAAGGCTAGGAAGGAAGCAGACCCCGGGGTCGGCGCTTAGGGAACATTAGCCGTGTAATCCTGTCACATCACATCCAGCCTATTAGGAGGCTGAGTCCATCTTTCAAGGAACCCATAAATCAGCTCCTGTGCTCCGAGCTGCACGGCTGATAGGTCTGAGACTCCTGACATGATTCACTTAGTCAGGAAACGCGATGCTGGCCCAAGCCAAGGCAGGATGTCAGGAGCACATCAGCCGCTGACTCGGCGAAATCACATAACCTCTT